>NC_136059.1:1877295409-1877907010 GCF_964261635.1 Lissotriton helveticus
TTTGATGAAAATTGACATTGAGTAAAGCAAGGTGGCTAGATATGTTGAAAAGGGGGGACTGTTGAAAGTTGGGCTGAAACCGTCAACATTATCGGCGCCCTCTTGCTCTCCTTAAACCTTTTGTGCGCGTAAAACAGCCGCCATTTTGGGCACCATGGCTTCCCTGCTCTCGCCGAGGGCCAGCGCGCCTCTCTCTCCCACTCCTAGCTTCGCCGGCATCCCCCCCGCATACTGACAACCCCCCTGCCTGCACCTGCCGCGAATCATAAAACCCCTCTTCAGCGCTGCTCTGCCCCAGGCCCTCGTCCTGTTCCCAGCGCGACACCTCCCTTCTTCCCATTTATGATCCCCGGCCCTTTGATGCAAACCCCTTTTCCCGTGTGCCCGTTCGTCTTCCTCGTTCCCAGGCCGACACCCAGCTCTGCCGATACTGTTCCTTGCCCCTCCCCGTACAATAGAAAGTTCCCCCCCAGCAAGGGATCCCCGGGTTGATCAAAGCCCCCCGCCCTACGAGACCCGATCAAACCCCACACACACCGTGAATCGGCGGAATATCCAGCTGCGCGATGATCATCACCTGTTGTGAACGGGGCGGGGACTTCCACTGTAACCTTGCGTGGGAACGGGCTGGGAAAGGGGGGGATTCTGAGGATGTCTTTCCGTACATCAAAGTATCGACGAGAATGTGTTACATGCAATAAACAGATAAACATGTGTATAAGAGGCCAGGCCTCAGGGATGCAGTTAGAGCACCTCAGAACGATACCTTCTGTCCGTTTCGTTGTGTTCTCCTCCGGAGAAAATAAAAACCTTGTTTCCTGCCTTCCAGTCTCCAGCGCCTGCCTCTTCAATAGTTTAACTTCTTTGTGGGTTCAAGAGGCGACACCGCCGGGCAATACTTAAGGATCTTATATTCTGGTTGGTAGTGCCCCCCAATTATTTTCTACACAACGCTTTATCACCCAGAGACCCGTCTAAGTAATTTTAGCGCCAAGACGCCTACGGGCAAACGCACGCGCTCTACAAGTTGTATTAATAAATAAATAAATAAATAGACCCTTCAAAATTTTTAGATGTTTTTAGGGTACTACCAGTTGTAGGACAAATATGCCAGTGGCACAGCATGCATTCCCCAGAGAAACAGCAGTCCAAGATACCAATGGTAGCCACTAGGTACTGGTAAAATCTAAGTTAACATGGACCTCACCTTTAATCTGTGACAACTCCAGGACGGTATGGTTCAAATTGTTACTGAATGAGCACAAGAGCTTATCTCCGGAAAGAGAACCCCTAACACCAGAGGTATAAAGACAGACTGCCTCTTGATCTCTCTGGATCAAACACAATTTCACCTCACTTTAGAATCAGAGTAAGTGATGGGTTATCACATTGGCAGGTAGTTTCTCAGGCAATGTTCACTTTGACTGTAGTGGATGATTGGCAGTGCAGTGCAAGAATATCCCAGTGTAAATAGCTGATGTTCACAGAAAAGCATCTATGTACTGTGCAAGGGTTAGAACCATATTTCTTTACTTAAAAACACACATCTTAAAGAGGCCTAGATGTGCGATTTACTCCTTGCACATTGATCGAAATCCCAATCTACTGCCCATTACTTCGGCAGCAACATCTTTTTTAAGCAGGACCAGCAGATAACTCTTCAAAGCAGTTTGCAGACCAAACTCAATAGTAATATTTGAATGAATAACCAGTGTATCATACACAACCACAGTCTGACTCACAACACTTCAATGCAAGTATTGTGCTGCAGACTATGCTTTTTTTCCAAAAGCGACCATTGAGTATCTTCAAACTAATGCTCGACTGCCACACCCATAAAGCTAATGCATAGGTCAAGAATCAATACATTCCCCCCCCCCTAACCAAAAGCACAGCCTTTGTCAGGGGTTCACAGAGAACCGCATAAACCACAATGATTTCATTCAGGCCTCCCACAAAAATGTGCACTATACGAACTTAGGCTTGAATAAAATATTTACATTTTCTTCATACAACTCAAAGAATAAGAGTGTACAATCTCTAACTGTATGCAGGCAACTTTCACCTGAAACCAATGTATCAGCATACCAGCAACTTGATTTGGTCTTGTTCAGATTAATATTTATTTTGTGTGAGGCACAGTAAACAGGAAGCCATTTGAGCATGTGCAGCATACAAGACTACCAGGTAGTTGGCATACAACAGTGTTAGCATGAGCTCTTGATCCTTTTTAAGTGGAAATAAGACTACATTCCATTAAAAATCCATCATACGTGCAGGGCAAGTGAAAATAGAAGGTAGGGTGCAATAAGGATCCATGTTGAATTCCAGACAATTTTGGAAATCTGAATTTGCTGTGGCAAAGCACCCTCTCTCTTGACTCACACCCTAACCTAGGCATCAGTAATGCCACTAAGATCTTCAAAAGGCCTGCAGTTATCTCCTATCTGAATGATTAACCCTTTAATACAATATAAGGTTGGATTATGTTTACCAAATGGCATGCTGCAATATAATGCTATATCGTTAAATCACAGTGGAAAATAGGGGTGAGCGATAACCTCTGTTTTGCCAGCAGAGTTTGCAAAGTGTTTCCTATTCCGCGTTACACTTGTAACGTGGAATTCCGGAAACACTCCGCCAACCACCACACAGAAGAGTTTTTCTCAAGTGCGGCTCCCCAATGTAATGGTGGCAAGCAAAAATGTGGGTTCCCCCAGCACAATTGTCAGTTGCTAGAATGCTACCCGGCAAAATGTTCTCAACACGGGCAGTCACAGCAGGTCACAAGCGTTTGTGTTGAGAAAGCTGCAGCTCGAGTAGGAAAACAAGCTACCGGCCTCAAAAATATAAATCAACACAAGCAGCGCAACGTGCTGAATATGGACACCCCTACTGGAAAATACTGTAAATGAGTCAAGATTATTCTGGAGAAAACTTTTTCTCCCATATAGAAAACTGCATGATTCTAAAATTAGGCTATTCATTTGTCAATCGTTCCTTAAAATGGAGACCAATATCCCGAGAGCGCTTTTCCTCTCATGTGGCGCCGCGGCCAGGGCGACTGACTCCGGAATCTGGGGACCACGGTTCGATCCCCGGCTCCGGCGGCAGGTCAGCCCAGCACCATGTGACTCTGGGCAATAGCTCGCTTAATCTTCCCGACGGCCCCCCAGCGCCTAGAGACCCTTACGGGTGATTGTGCGCTTTACAAATGTGGACTTTAATCCCCAAGAATTAAGAAAATAATTTGTGACAGACATTTATCAAAAAATGGTGTAAAGACCTATCCAAATTGTTCTTATATTCACGTATATTACTCGATAATACATCAATACATCAGAAGCACTAGAGGACTTTAACTGGTTAATGAGCTGCTCAATCTTCAACTCTCCAATATTTTTTCTAGGTTCTTACTGTAATGCTGCATGGGATTCTTGCACCTCGTAGTGTTTCTAGCCATTCTTAACTCATTACAAAATTATGTGAGTCTCCAGAGATTAAATCAGCTCAATGGTATACTCAGACTTTGTTAAACCACGGTTTCATATTTAAATACATTCTCATTTTGCCTTCCTTTCTGTCTCCCCTCCATCACATTATGGTGCTTGTTTCCCGAAATTTTTTTGTAGCTCTTTGTTTCAACAAGGAGAGTAACAATTTCCTTTGCCACTGATTTCATTAGAACCCAAGACAAAAAGGATATAATAGGGATTTTCAAGTAACAGGGATGCCATACCAGCTTCTTTGATCATAGGGCGGGCCATTAAGGTACGTCGCCGCCAAAAGTACTGAAAAGGAATAATAGAAGAATACAGTCAAAATAGAGCACAATCTTAACAACTGTTTTAAAAGTTATTTTAATTTGATCAAATGTTTTTGTTTCTTTTAGCTATTAACTTTTTTGGCGACAAGATGTCAAAGTACTAAAGAGCACCCAAACTCAAGCCCAGAATAATGCAATGTGTGATTGTGCACATTCTAATCAATCTACAGGTTGGTGGTAGAATCTTGTTGGCTTAAGAATGGTCAGCTTGCTACATCCAGAATGCCTTTGAGGATTTCGTTCTGTACACATCTGATTAGAAATATTTACGTCCTCCCTCATAAAGGAGCACAGAAATGAGTGGCACTACTTAAAATGGTGGCCCTACCCAGGCTATTATATTACTTGGGGACCCTGCCAGTTTGGATTCCGGCGCGGATCCACACTTACCTCCATGGTTACAGGATTTCTGTGGGGTACAGGTAGGAGGAGAGTAGCTTTGGCCACCCTGATGCGGCCGCAGTCGGAAGGAGGGTGGGCAGTTCCCGACTTTGAAACATATTACATAGCTGTCCAGCTGCAGTGGCTTACGCAACAAAGAGCGACAAGGCTGAGTGGTCTGGAGGAGATGAAAGAGCGGGCCCAGTCATTAGGATTACTTTCACGGATTGTGCTGGACCTCCCTGTTCGGGTTAGTACCCTTCCAGAAGACCTTAAAACAGCAAGACATTGTTGGAAACTGAGCCTAAAGAGGGCGAGTATCGCGGTCCCGTACGCACCTGATATACCGATATCCATGTGTGAGGCATTGCCCAATGGTGGCTCTTGGCGGGATCTGGTAGATTGGGGCGCGAGGGGATTGACTACTATAGGGGCAACTATAATATGAGGACGGCACATGCTGCCTTTCCAAGACGTACAGTAACAATTTGACTTGGCGGGGGGAACTACTTGCTTCATGCAGCGCTTATTGCCGCTGTCCGTGGACAATGGAAGGAAGGCCTAAATGAACCTGCCACCTCCCTGAGCTGCCAATATATGGTGGTTGCTGTGGGAAAGTTTAAAGCGGTTACCTGCCTGTACAAGCGGTTGACGCAGAAGAAACTAGCTCCCTTAGATGCTCTTAAGCATAAATGGGAAGCAGATGTGGGGACAGAGATACCAGATAGAGCATGGGCTGAAGTAGTGGAGAGAGCATGGAAGAGCACCAGGAACGCCTGCTTCCAACTAGTGCACTTTTATATATTGCACAGGGCCTATTTCACCCCAGCGAAGATTAAGGCCTACTTTGACACTGATTCGGATGACTGCCTGCGCTGCCGGGGGGAGGGAGCGGGCTTTCCTCACATGTTATGGGGGTGCCCACAACTAACTACCTATTGGACTGAGGTGGTGGACTTGCTGAACAATATAACGGACAGAGATTTGGAGTTGGCAATGGGCCGGTGTGTGCTACATTGGTTCCCACATACGGCTAAAAACAAGATCACCAGTAACTTTTTAGATATGGGTTTGCTGCTGGCAAAGAGGGAAAACAAGATGCATTGGAAAGCGTTAAGGGGGCACGATGTAGACAGATGGAGGCAGGAATTCGTTAAGTGGGCAGAGTGTGATGGAAAAGTACGATTGCAAATGGAGAAGAGAACAAATAGCGAAAAAAGGCACTAGAAGCGGCCAGGGCTTGGGAGAGCTTGGTGGGATTGTTAAAAGACCCAGGAGCAGATAGCGGGGATGATAGTGAGGTTGACGAACCGGCAGCGGGACACTGAGGTGCTGACTTTCAGGGCCACCGGTGCTGTATCCTTAACACTGACATAGTATAAAGGAGTACACGGGGGAGGTGTGCAACCATACTTATTATTAGACTAAAGGGTTGGAGGTAGCTACATATCGCTAATGTTTATTGAAGGTATTGTGTTGAGATGGAAGTGACATGCCTGGGAGGGAGGGATGGGTGGGGGGTGATTGGGAAGTTTTATTAGTATAGTATTGTTGTAGAGTTGTAATGCAACTACGTTCAGAGATGATGCAAAGTGGAGCGGACAGTTTTTCTTGCTTTTTGTCTCCGTGTCTGTTGTCCCTCAAGCTGCGTGACAGCAGAATATCAATATGTACTGTGGATTGCAATTTATATGATCTTCCAATATATGCTAGTAATAGTTACTGAGATGGGACTATGGGAACCGATTTTGGCACACTGTAACTTTGCACTGAACCTGAAAAACTCAAAGTTTGTTTACAAAAAAAATAAAAGAACACATAAATGGCCCAGACAGACGATAAAAGATTTCCCACATCATCATGGTACGGGAATACCAGATAGAATGAGAAATGCACTGTGACTGGGGACTATTAGGCACTAAAGTAGGATGAGCAGCTGAGGAGGTCATCAGCTATTCTACAAAAGTTATCTCTGAAAATGATATATTTTCTACAGTGTGACTGTCATATTTCTATCGACTGATGTGACCAATTAATCCTTTCAATAAGAATAGAGGGACTAATTGGAGGCTCCTCTGGGCAGTGAACGATTGATGGAGTTTATTCTGAAAATGCACAAAACATACAGCAGTAAATACATAAATAATATTACAGTGACAGATCCACAACTGCAGTCTTAGATACCATAGTTCAAAGGTGGGTTTGCTTTTATCCAGTAATGCGCTGTTACTAGTTTTGTCGCTCCCATACACTGCATCACTGCGTCCCAGTCTGTTTGACCATACACTCATAAGTATCTGGCCTCAAGGCTAAAGCATAGTGCATGTGTTGAATGATAATGGGAAACCCAGAATGGTTTTTAACATGTCTGCCACCCCTTTCCAGAATGATACTGTTCTTTTAATCTGAATATAAGGTACATTTCGAAATGAAAAAGGGGTAATTTAAAAAACAATTAAAAAAAAACTTCTTGTTAAAATATAGACCCACTAGAGTGGTGTATATGTGTTTTGTGTCCACGACATAGCACTGAGCATGGGACAACATGTGACGGGCCAACTGAGAAACTGCATTTGTGGTTATCTGTGGATGCTACAGCCATCTAAAAGCGGTTGAATCGTGAAACACGTGTTGGTTGACGAAACGTGGTTGCGAAACCAATATGCTGATGATGAACCAGCTAGTATTAAATTGTGACAAAAGAGAAGCATTAACACAATTTGTGGATTTGTTATAGGAACATTGATATATTTACTGCTGTAGGTACTGTGAATTGTGAAGAGTGGCATCAGTGCCTATCTGGTGTACTAGCAAGCACAGGTTCATATTCCTTACTACCAACTATTCCGTATGATTCTATTCAGGCTACGTACAGAGAAAAAAAGACACAAGACAGTGACTGACAACCAGAGAAATTGTATGCATCCTACTTGGACTCTGTATTGGATAGATGCTTGAAGTTTAATGTGGACATCAGAGGTGGGGTGATGAGGATTCTGGCGTTCATCATGAAACAATATATCATTACCCCAACCCAGATAAGGGTTCTTTAGATTGTAAGCCATATAGACTTCTATTAGTGATAAACACAGATGTTAAAATACTCACTAAAGATTGTGTGGGCAGACTTATGAAGCTAGCTGGTGAATTGCTACAACAAGATCAATGCAAGTTTATTCCTTTTAAGAACAGTATCTTAAATGTATGTTAAGTTATGCACCCATTCAAGGGCAAGGAAGGGACAGCAGCTGGTAGGTCACCTGAAGAAATATTTGATACAGTGAGCTGACAATTTGTAATAGCATTAGTGGTTTTATAGCCCATTTGGATGGTCTAGTTTAACAAAAAGAAAAAATGAAATCTTCTATTTCTTTTTATTTTATATTTTGATGTTGTTGTTATAAAACATACAAAAACGTACAATGTCAACTGTTGTCATAACACATTTGTACATTTCCAGCTAACTATATGGTCTAAATGTGATATAGCTTCTGTAGAGTTGGCGGTATGCATTCTTACAGTGGAAAGTTCCTAAACTTAACCATAAATCAAACAAAGTGCGATAGATACTTATATTTTCAGAATTTTCATACTACAATTACTGCAATACAAAGTTTGGTCTGCATTTTAAAGCATCTATCCAACTGGTCAATGCTTCACCCACTGCAAGTCAGAACAAATGGAACATCATCCGAGGACAATGTGCTCTGCCATGGCAGCCCTCTCTCACCCCTTCTATTCTCATTGGACACTGGGCATCGCCAAGTAAACTCTGATAACTTTTAGGACAAAACGAAAGGGGAAGAAAATGCATATAGGCCTATGTGAGTGGATGGCACCTGTAGGAAACTGGGTATTGTTGCAGTACTGTCCCCCTACTTTTCGACTGGTATTTGGTGCAACTTTGACTGACCAGGCCACCAGCACCAGGACTCCTTGTGAGTCCCTAGTAAGTGGTACCCCTGGTACCTAGGGTATGGGACCTCAAGAGGGCCCTTAAGGGCTACAGCACGAATTGTGCCAACCTAAGGGACCCCTCATTAAACTCACACAAACTACCACTACAGCCTGTGTGTTTTGGTGCAGGGAAAACGGAATAGTCAATAGGGCACACATCCCTGTGTGCCATGCCAGCCAAGCACTGCATGTGTATAGGTAAGTCACTCATACGGCAGGCCTCACAGCCTAAAGGCAGGGTGCACTATACCCATGTGTGGGCATATCTGCCTGAGTGAATGTGTCCTAGTGATATCTAAATTCACCCTAAGAGATTACGAGTGCGCAGGAAAGCCATCATGAGTATACGGGCTGGACACTTGTGAATTTGAGATCCCCAGCTACATGATGGCTTCACTGTACACCAAGGTGTTTGATACCAAACACATAGTCTTAATAAACCCACACTGATGCCAGTGCTGAATTTATTAATAAATGTAATCAGAGACCACCTTAGAGGTGTCCCCTGAAAACTTACCAACTACAAGTGTGCTGACTGACCGGTCTCGACCAGCCAGCCACCACAGGCATGTTTCTGGCCTCCTGAGGTGAAAGCTTTCACTCTCTGAGGTGGGAACAAAGCCTGCTATGGGAGGAGGTGTTCAAACACCTGGAATGGACATTCCAGGGCAGGAAGCTTCAAAGACCCTGTTGCCTTTGTTATACAACCCTAGGCCTCTCCAGATCGTGGAGGTGCCCACCCCCCTTTCCTGACCCCACTTTTTGGTGGCAAGACAACCAGGAAATTGTGTTAGAGTAGGAGGTGTGCCCACCGTCTGTCAGCACCCCAGCACCAACCATAGGGCGGGTCAGCTGATGTGGACCCTACTTTTCAGATTCTTCCAAGCCGTTTTGGAAGGAATTAGCCTTCTAGGGTCAGGGTTATGCCCACTTACCACAAGAAGTGGTCATATAGAGGGTGTAGACACCTTAAGGTAGGTAGCTCATTGGCTACAGCCTATCACTCCCCCTAAACGCCCCTAAATTAAGTACTTAGGTTGCACCCCTAGGGAAACCTACCAAACCCAGGCACTTCTGAAAACTAAACAAACTGGGTGAGTACAGGGAAGTGTGGCTTGCATGGATCCCCAAGAGTTTTCTTACCCAGGATCCCCTGAAAACCTCACATTTAGCTGAAAAGGAACATTTCCCTCACATTTCTGTTTGGGAAAGTTGTGAGATGACCAGGCCAACACAGATTTTCCACCCAGAATTCCCCTCAGTCTCCCGATAAAAATGCTACCTCGCCTAAAAACCTATTTAAAAACGGTCCTTTTGGACCCACTTTGGTAACGCCCCTAAGTTTTTCATTTTATACGTTACACCGCCAGCCTAGCGTCATCCGCGCACACTGCCAGCCAAGCGCCATCCGTGCACACTGCCAGCCAAGCGCCATCCGTGCACACTGCCAGCCAAGCGCCATCCGCGTACACCGCCAGCCAAGCGCCATCTGTGCACACCGCCAGCCAAGCGCCATCCGCACACAGTGCCAGCCCAGTGCCACCCGCGCACACCGCCAGCCCAGTGCCAGTCCACGCACACTGCCAGCCAAGTGCCAGCCACACACACTGCCAGGCAAGCGCCAGCCACACACACTGCCAGGCAAGCTCCATCCATGCACACCAACAGCCAAGCGCCATCCATGCACACCACCAGCCATGCGCCATCCACGCACACCACCAGCCATGCGCCATCCATGTACACCCCCAGCCAAACGCAATACACGCATACCGCCAATCAAGTCACAGTCCACTCACAAGCTAGCCAAGTGCCATTCACGCACAATGCCAGCCAAGTGCCATCCATGCACACCGCCAGCCAAGCGCCATCCGCGCACACTGCCAGCCCAGCGCCATCCGCGCACACCGCCAGCCCAGTGCCAGTCCACACACACTGCCAGCCAAGTGCCAGCCACACACACTGCCAGGCAAGCGCCAGCCACACACACCGCCAGCCAAGCGCCATCCACGCACACCACCAGCCATGCGCCATCCACGTACACCACCAGCCATGCGCCATCCACGTACACCACCAGCCATGCGCCATCCATGTACACCGTCAGCTAAACGCAATACACGCATACCACCAGCACACCGCCAATCAAGTCACAGTCCACTCATAAGCTAGCCAAGTGCCCTCCACGCGCAATGCCAGCCAAGTGCCCTCCACGCGCAATGCCAGCCAAGTGCCATCCACGCGCAATGCCAGCCAAGTGCCATCCACGCGCAATGCCAGCCAAGTGCCATCCACGCGCAATGCCAGCCACGTGTCATCCACGCGCAATGCCAGCCACGTGTCATCCACGCGCAATGCCAGCCACGTGTCATCCACGTGCAATGCCAGCCACGTGCAATGCCAGCCACGTGCCATCCACACGCAATGCCAGCCACGTGCCATCCACGCGCAATGCCAGCCACGTGCCATCCACGCGCAATGCCAGCCAGGTGCCATCCACGCGCAATGCCAGCCAGGTGCCATCCACGCGCAATGCCAGCCAGACCCCAGTCCACGCACACTGCCAGCCAGGCACCAGTCCACGCACACCACCAGCCAGGCAACAGTTCAGGCACACCGGCAGGGTATGCATGCCAGTCAACGACGGCCAGTCCACGCACACCGCCAGCCAAGCGCCATCCACGCACACCACCAGCAAAGCACCATCCAAGCAAACCGCCACTCAAGTGCCATCCATGTACACCATTAACAAGTGCCATCCACGCACACCACCAGCTAACGGTCAGTCAAGCGACATTCCAGTCACACTGCCTGCCAAGTGCCATCCACGCACAATGCAAGTCAAGTACCATCCACACTCACTGTCAGCCATGCACACCTCCAGCCCGACGTCAACGCACGCCAGTCAACACATGCCAGTCCACACACGCCGCTAGTGCATGCACTGACAAAGCCAGCCATGCGCCAGTCCACGCACACCGCCAGCAAGGCCCCAGTTCCCACACACCACCAGCCAGGTGCCAGTTCACACACACCACCAGCCAGGTGCCAGTACAGGCACACCACCAGTCAGACGCCAGTCCACGCACGCCAATCCATGCACGCCAGTCAACGCACGCCAGTCCACGCCCACCACCAGCCAAGTGCCATTCACGCACACCACCAGCCAAGTGCCATCCATGCACACCGTCATTCAAGTGCCATCCATGTACACCGCCAGCCAAGCGCCATACACGCACACCACCAGCACCCCGCAAGTCAAGCAACAGTTCACTCACACTGCCAGCCAAGTGCCATCCACATACAATGCCAGTTAAGTGCCATCCATGCACAATGCCAGCCAAGTGCCATGCACGCACAATGCCAGCCAAGTACCATCCACACACAATGCCAGCCAGGCACCAGTCCACGCACACCGCGAGCCTGACGCAAGTCCAGGCACACTGCCAGCCCGACGTCAGTCCACGCACACCAGTCAAAGCACTTACGCCAGTCAGCGCACGCCTGTCCACGCACACCACCAGTGCATGCACGCACTCAGTCAGCCAGGCGCCAGTCCACGCAATGGGGCCGCTCACCGACATGCCCATATTCTGATGCCTAAGGAGCTTTCTGCCCCCCCCCAGGAGGCAGATTAGGGGCTTTTGCTCCTTTCTGCCCCCCCCCCCCCGGAGGCAGATTAGGGGCTTTTGCTCCATCTGCCCCCAGGGGAGACAGGAAGACTGTGGCTATTGGGGGGTGGGGGCATTGGCATGCCCATTCTGGGCAGTCCCCCCCCCGTGGCGGGGGGGGGGCAGATCAGGGGCCACTGCCCCCATCTGCCCAACCAGAGGAGTCAGAAATACTGTTGCCATTGGTGTCTAAGGGTTGGGGCATTGGCGTCCCTAATTTGGGCAGCACCCATCCGTACGCATTACAAAATAAAATCCCTGGTGCATTGTGGGCTTTCTGCCCCCCCTTCCCCGGGGGAGATCGAGGGCTATTGCCCCCATCTGCCCTCGTGGGTGCAGAAAGACTCTTGCCATGGATGTTTAGGTGTAAGGGCATTGGCATGCCCATTTTGGTCAGCCCGCACCCCTTCGCATTACACCCTAGTGGGCTTTATGCTCCCCGGGGTGGGGGGGCAGAAATACTAATATGGACAAAAAATATGGGAGAGCAACAAAAGCCTTTGCTCAAGGGGCCGCTACCCCCTCACTGGTACTTAGTGGAATGGATCCCTACTTTTGGATCGCCCTACTGCGTCGATCCGCAAGTAGGGATCCACTAGCAATGAGTACTATTGGAAAGGGGAGATTCTCCCCTTTTTTATGATACCTCTTCCATCTGCCCAGATGCTTGAGGGGCTGAGATAGCCCCTCAAGAACTTAGAAGGTGAAAGTGAAATGAGCCAAACGGCTCTTTTCACTTTAGTTGTCAGTGATATGACAACTAAAATGGATTTCCCTTTTGCGTACTTAATCTATATCTAGCCTCCACTTAACTTGCTACTAAAACACAGTAAGAATGAACCAAACACATATCTACATCTGTAGTCAATAACCAATTATTGCTGTCTCCCAGTTAAAAGATTTCATACATTTGTATTGTTTTCACATCTATTTAAATACAGTAATGTATCTATTTATTTAAAAGTTACACAATTGAAAAATCTCATTTTGCTACAACATTTAAAACGATATATGCAATCAATGCATTCAATAAAGCTTCATACGTTAATCATTGCATTCATGGATACCCTAATAATCCTTCATACAATCCTTCATACAACAATGTTGACAATACATTAATGTATCTTTTTATTAAAAACTTTTCAAAGAAGTGATAACATTCAATTCTTAAACTATGTGTTGAAGTAAATGTTGTATATGCTATGACGCAATGCTACCAATAAAAAGCATTTGCAATACAAATAGGTCTCGCATTTACGAGAGTTTGAGCATTGTAAATGACATTGCCTTTTATTTGTGTTTTGGTTTTTAATACATAAATAAAAGGCATTTTAATTTACAATGCCAATTGCTTAAACTCTCGTAAATGTGAGACCTATTGCATTGCAAATGCTTGTTTTTCTTCTTTGCAAGTAGGAGCTACCAGTGTAATGGCGCTAGAACCCCTTTCCTCCTTCTATGATTTTTTGCACAGTGCGAACTCCACCGGAGGTTATTGTAGCACTTTACATGTGCACCAGTTACATTATACAAGGTCACATTCATATTTCAGGGGGCATTGTGCCGACGCCAAGAGTCGGAACTGGTTCCCCAGGTCGGTTGCTAGGCAACAGTATCGCCCTTGTTTCTGAAACACCATTATCTCTCTTCAGCAGCAGTGTGACACCCAGGGCCGCCTTTAGCACCGGAGGCCCCACCAAAGTCAGCTCCAGGTGCCGGCACCAGTCGCACCGCCCTAAAGCCAGCCCTGGTGAGATCCGGCACCAAATCTCTAACCCTGACCTGCTGCCCCAGGTTTTCTGAACCTGGTAGTTTAGATTCCATTTATTTATATACCTAACCCTGACAAGATGTTGAGGTCATCAAGTACAGCAATGACAAAAATTCAAAACACTGTCAAACAAGTTCAGAGATGGCATGCAGGCCAAAAGGCCGGTTCAACGGGCGCCTCCCGATTTTTGGGCTGCCTTTTGTCTGTAATTGGCACTTTCATGAAGAGTCAATGGGGGAAATAAGTTCTCCCGATTATGTTTTTTTTAATCTGCCACTTTCCTCTTCCTAAATGTTGCCATGTATAAAATAGCTTCAGATAGAATAGGAATAGATAGAAGGGAGAGGATGTGGCGTAACGGCCAGATCTTCCCGAATCTCGGCTTCTGCTCCACATCAGGTCGCGGCACCTAATCTCCTGGTGCCTACCGAAAATGAATGTGTCCTTGTGTAATGTGACGAGTGGTCGTGTAAAGCGTTCCAATACCTTCGGGTTGAGTTTGCGCTATATAAACCTGCAAAAAAATTGTGCGCAGTCTGTCTGGGGAATGGAAGGAAGGAAGGGGCAAGGGCCAGCCGGAACCAATCCCGGGCTCTCCGCCGTCCTTACCTCAGGCATAATCCAGTGTTGCTGGAAGCGCAGAACAGCCAACGTCTCTCATAATTGATGCAACATCATAGAGATGTTTACTAAGAACAGAGGGGCAGGCCTGAGAGCTGAGCCAATCTTCGTCACCCGCCACGCCCGGACATATTCCCCACTCTGTCGGGTGACAAGCAGTGCTCAAACTGTAAAAAAGTTAACTGAACAAATATGTACAGATGCCACACTCTGGTGTAGTTTACATTAAGAAGCAACAGAAGGTAGGAAAACAGTGACCAAAAGAGAAATTGAACACGGGACTGCAAGAGAGTAACAAAGAGACACGAGGCGTGGAGTTCTGTAAAAGATTAGCGGTTGAATCAAGACTTTTCTTGTGTTTGACATCACTAATGCACAAAGAGTTTTTGCGTGGTGTACATTTTTTGCAGGATTACTACTAGTCATTATGATAGGAAGAAACGTGAATAGCAAAAAAAAAGCAATTTTCTTTGGATAACCTTTGGGACAAAACCCAAAGTAATTCTTAACCTTAATCGTGAAACTAAGTCTTTTTTCCACAGCACGTATATGTCACGACTGCAGTTAGATTTGCTGCATCGTGGCTATAGCCTCCAGCATTTGCTGGATTCTTTCTATAGCTCAAGGTTACGTCGGTAAAAGCGAAGGAGTAGTTTCTGTTCTGTAACTCCAGTTCTGTAGTAGGGGTATCTCTGTTATAGTCATAATCTAGTGAATAGTCCCGCCCATGTGCGTGGACCCCGGCAATCAAAAATAATCTCTTAAGTTGTCAAAAAATTGCAGAACTGCAAAGACACTTAAGAGAAAATTTAAAGACAAATAATGCAGCCTATATCCACAGGCTACACTGTCCAGTACTTCAACTAGAAATTCCACCAAAAATCCACAAACAGCAAAGCCTGTCCAGATTTCCCTTGCCTTTACTGCAAAACCCCTCAGAAATGATAGAGAGGAAGGCCTGGACAGACAAGCCCCATAGGCTGCCATTATGTGGCTTAAACAGGATACTGTGCCTTTAAGGAAACCTTCTAGAACCTTCTCCCAGTATCCCAGAATGCATAGCAGGTCCCACTGACTTCAGTTCTTTTTGAAGGCGTAAAACGCCAGACCTGTAGCATTAATTACATGAACAATTCTCCACCGGGGAGGAGGGCGGGCGCTTATGACTATAACTGAGATACCCCTACTACAGAACTGGAGTTACAGAACAGAAACTACTCCTTCTGTAGTAGGGGATCTCTGTGTATAGTCATAATCTAGTGAATAGAATGGCAAGCCCATCCCCACACCAAAGCGGCGGTGGAGAAAGAACATGACGCCACTACTGTGCGAACAAATTCCGCAGCGAAGCCTGCCCAACCTGAGCGTCTGCCCTGGCATCAGAGTCCAGGCAGTAATGCTTAGCAAAGGTATGAACCGACTTCCAAGTGGCGGCCTTGCAGATTTCTGCAATCGGCACATTACGGAGCAAGGCTGTCGTGGCAGCTTTGCCCCTGGTGGAATGAGCCTTAGGCTTACCTCCTAAGGTCTTATTAGCTTTTTGGTAACACAATTGAATGCAGGACACAATCCACCTAGAAATGGACTGCTTAGAGGTAGCAAGACCCGTCCTGACTGACCCATAATTGACAAACAATTGGTCTGACCTACGAATATCTTTGGTTTTATCCAGATAAAATTTCAACACCCTCCTCACATCCAGGGAATGTAAAGATCGTTCCGCCGGAGAGGAAGGATTCTGAAAAAACGTAGGCAAAGTTATGGTCTGGTTGACATGAAAATCAGAAATAACCTTGGGAAGAAATTTAGGGTGAGTACGCATCACAACCTTAGCAGCATGAAAGACAGTATAAGGTTCAGTACAACACAACGCCTGAATTTCACTCACCCTGCGGGCCGATGTAATGGCCACGAGGAACGCCGCCTTCCAGGACAGGTGCTGCAACGAAGCCTTGTGAATGGGTTCAAAAGGCTCCTTCATCAATCTGGACAGCACCACATTCAATTCCCATGAAGGCGAGGGAAGCCTGACAGGAGGGAACACCTTCTTCAATCCTTCCAGAAAGTCCTTGATCACAGGGATCTGGAAAAAAGAAGTCTGTGAAGGGCATTTCCTGTAGGCAGTCAATGCAGCAAGATGAACCCTAATGGAATGAACATTAAGGCCAGAGTGCGCCAAATGTAAAAGGTAAGGAAGGATGACATCTTCCTTGCAGGTCGTAGGGTCATGGTTCCTAGACTGGCACCAGATACAAAACCTCTTCCACTTGTAAGCATATGAAGTCCTAGTGGAAGGTCTCTTAGACTCCTTCAGTATGTCCATGCAATCCGCGGGCAGATTCAGATGTCCATACTGCACTATCTCAGGAGCCATGCCGCCAAACTCAAAGACGAGAGGCTGGGGTGTAACATCCGCCCCCCGAACTTCGTGAGAAGGTCCGGCCTGCACGGCAACCGAATGTGAGGAAGGAGAGATCGGTGAAGCAGGTCCGTGAACCACCACTGCCTGGGCCACTCCGGGGCAATGAGAATCATCCGAGCCCTGGACCGGGCCAGCTTGATGAGTACCGCCGGAATCAGGGGAATGGGTGGAAAAGCGTAGAGAAAGCTGTTCGACCAGCTGATCCATAGCGCATTCCCCAGCGACCCCGGCTGGTAGTACCTGGAGGCGAAGTCTCGGCATTTGCTGTTTTCGGCGGTGGCTAACAGATCTACGTCCGGAGTTCCCCACCTTGCGAAGACTTCTCCCAGCACTTCGTCGTTTATGACCCATTCGTGGTTTTCCTGAATGAGTCTGCTGAGTTCGTCCGCCTGAACATTCTGCACACCTGGCAGATGGGTAGCCGTCACCGTCAGCCCTCTGGCCAGGAGCCAGTGCCAGATCGTCTGCGCCTCCTGTGACAGAGTGCGAGATCTCGAGCCCCCCTGCTTGTTGAGGTAGTACATCGTGGTAGTGTTGTCCGTTTGCACAAGCAGGGAGCTGGTCTGGAAGGACGGAAGAAAAGCCTTCAGTGCCAAGTGAACAGCTCTGAGTTCCAGGAAGTTGATGTGATAAGTGGCCTCCACCGGAGACCACGTTCCCTGAATCTGCAGAGTCCCGGAGTGCGCTCCCCATCCCAGGAGAGAAGCATCCGTCACGACAGTCTGCGTGGGAATGTCCTTGTGAAAAGGAACCCCTCTGAGGAGATTCTCCGCCGAACACCACCACTTCAGAGACTGAAGAGCATGCAGAGACAGACGTATCCTGTCGTCCCAGGATCCTGTCCTCTGATCCCACTGGTCCTCCAAGCACTCCTGCAACGGTCTCATGTGCAGGCGTGCGTGCGGCGTCAGGAAGATACAAGAGGCCATCGAACCCAGTAGAGAAGACACCGTCCTCACTGTTGTAGATGGAGTCGACATAAGAGCCTGAGCCTTCCGAAGGAGAGATAATCGTCGCTCTTCCGAAGGAGACACGCTTGCTGACAGCGTATCGATGGAGGCTCCCAAGTACTGTATGCATTGGACCGGAGTCGGGACCGACTTGGCCATGTTGATGTGCAACCCCAGCTTGTCCAAGAGAACGCACGTCTTCTGGAAGTGTGCTCGCGCTTCCGAGAAGGAGGATGCCTTGATCAACCAATCGTCCAGGTACGGGTAGACAAACACCTTGTTCTTCCGCAGGTGCGCCGCCACCACCGCCATGCACTTCGAGAATGTTCTCGGCGCAGACTTCAGTCCGAATGGGAGTACTGTGTATTGATAATGATTGGTGCCGACTTGGAACCGCAGGAACTTCCTGTGTTTGCGCGCAATGGGCACATGGAAGTATGCATCCTGTAGGTCTATGGCACAGAGCCAGTCCCCTTGTTGCAACTGAGGATAAATCTGATGCAACGACAGCATGCGAAACTTTTCCCTGCGAATTCACTTGTTTGCCTGTCGCAAGTCCAGAATGGGCCTGAACTCGTTCTTGTCCTTCTTGCGAACCAGGAAGAACCGGGAGTACAGGCCTCTTCCCCTCTGGGACAGAGGCACGTCTTCTACCGCCCTTTTCCTTAACAGGGTATCGGCCTCCACCTGGAGCTCTAGCAGCTGAAACCGCGAGCTGCCCGGAGGAATCGATGGAGGCGGGCTGGTGAACCGAAGACTGTATCCATTGCAAACAATATTCAGCACCCACTTGTCCTGAGTAATTTTTCTCCACTCTGCCGGAAAAAATTGGATGCTTCCCCCTACCGGAGTGGGTAACGGATCCGGGGGAAGTAAGTTCCTAGGGCCTAGACCCAGCCGGGCCCTTGGGCGTCGGAGCCGACTGCTGGCCTCCCCTGCCCCTCTGGCGCTTCTGGAACGGCTTACGGAACTGTTGTTGCTGTTGCGAATGTCCCGAAGCCTGGCCACGTCCACGGCCTTGTCCACCGGACCGCCGTTGGAAAGAGCGGTACGGCTTCTTCGTCTCCTTAGGCTTCTCGAGGCCCACCGCCGTGAGCGTCTCGGCCTCCGCTTTCATGCGGGCCATCTCGTCGTCCGCATGCTGTCCAAAAAGAGACTTGCCAGAGAACGGCAGGTTGGCCACCCTCTGCTGTGCGTCCGGTTTCAGGGACGTAAGACGGAGCCAGGCGTGACGCCTCTGGTTGACCCCATGCAAAACCCATGAGCAGCCAACAGGGAAGAGTCCGCTGCCGCACTGATGATCTGGTTGGCCACCAGCATCCCTTCACTCAGCACTTCCTGAAAATCCTCACGCTGTTCACGAGGCAAGTGCTCCGCAAAACGCTCAAGGGAGTCCCAGAGGGCGCGGGCGTACCGACCCAACAGCGCCGTGGCACTCGCAGCCTTCATGGAGGTGGCGGCAGTTCCACAGACCTTTCTCCCTGCAGAATCCATCCACCTGGACTCCTTATCCGGGGGAACCGTGGATGACGGAGCGGAGGCATGTTGTTTGCGTGCCGCCGTCACAATGACGGAGTCGGGAGGCGGTTCCGCTCTCAGAAAAGCCGGATCCGAATCCGGGGCCCGGTACTTCCTCAGCAACCTAGATGGCGCCGCCTTTGTCACCGCTGGGGTGAGGAAAAGGTCCATAGCTGGTTCCTCCAGGCCCGGTACCAGAGGAAGGAGAGGGCGAGACGAGTGTTTTTGGTGCAACGTCTCAAAGATCACGGACGTCTTCGGCGTGGGCACTGTCAGGGGTATGCCCAGCTTCGCAGCGCCCCTCAAGAGGACATCCTGGAACGCCACCAGGTCATCAATAGGGGACACCCTCGTATCCGGTGATCCCGACAGGGTAGGAGAACGATCCCTGGAGCCAGAGGATCCCGTGCGGGAGCGAGACTCGCGCCTCCTATGGCGGCGTCTCGACCGCGAGGACGATCTGTGTCGCGACCTGTCCCGTCTCCCAGAGCGAGAGCGAGAGCGAGACCTGCCAGTCCGTGGCCTCCCCACCGGTTTCCGTGGTGGAGTCTTCCTCGGAGCCTCCTTGGGCGCAGGTTTAGGGGTCCCCTTAGGAGGTACAGGCAAAAACGGCAGCGAAGTGGACCTCGGCGGAGGCACCTCCGGCTGCGGTGCCGGCCCACGCGGAGGGACCGGTGGCGGCGGGTCGTCCGCTGGAAGTGGAGGCAGCGTCGGAGGATCCTCTTGAGGCAGAGGAGGAGGAGGAGTGACCTCCTTCGGAACAGGTGTATGCGTCGACCGAGGCCGAGAAGGAGTGTACACCGCAGAGTACACCGTGCCCTGTGATCCTTTAGGCGAAGAGGGCTGAGAGCCCGCCCCTTCAGCCGGAGACCGCTTCCTCTTGCGTCCCCCACTGGAAGCAGTGTGACTCCTGGGACTAGAATCCCTCTTGCGACGTTTTGGAGAGCCTGACCGACTCCTAGACGTCGACCTCCGTCTGCTCGACGTCGAGCGTCGCTTTTCCGGCGTCGAAGGGCGTTTCCTTGACTCCGGCGTCGAACGCCGCCTCCGCGACGTCGACCTCTTCTTCCTCGGCGTCGAACGCCGATCCCTCGACGTCGAGCGCCGACTCCTCGACGTCGACCTCTTTCTTCTCGACGTCGACCTCTTTCTCCTCGACGTCGCACGCCTCCTCGACGTCGAACGGTCCTTCCTCGACGACGAGCGTCGCCGTCGTCGTCTGGATGTTCTCGACGTCGAGGATCCCCTCGACGTCGACCGGCGGTGTTGCCTCGACGGCGAGCGCCGATGTCCATGACGTCGGTATGAAGCCCTCGACGTCGACGCCGAAGACGACGTCGACGGCGGCTTCGTCCACGGTGGCTTCGACGTCGAGTCGTCCCGATGTCTCGACCCGGAGCCCCGGGGAGAAGGGGAGCAAACCGCCGTCATCCCTCTCGACGTCGTCGTCGCTGCTATCGACGTCGACGGAGACCGGGATCGCTTGCTGGGCTTCCTGCCTCTGGGGAGCCCCCCAGAGGCCTCAGCAGAGGCAGAGGGAACCTTCCCTGACTGCCCAGACCCACCTGCAGCCTGCAGGCGCCTCTCCTCAAGGCCAGACAGCCTGATCTTCGCCCTTTCCTTCAGAGTGCGAGTTGTAAACTGCTGGCAGATGACACACTCCTCAGGGACATGATCTTCAGGGAGGCAGACGATGCAGATATCATGTGGATCACCTCTGGCCTTCTTCCTCTCACATGCTGGACACTTCACAAAGAGGCCAGGCATTTTAGAGCCCTAAAACACCTGAAGCAGCACACAGAAGAGAAGAGAAAACCAAGAAAGTAAACTGCAACACTTTTAGAATGCAAAAGTGCCAAAACATGCAATAACCCCTTGAAACAAGGGAGAGCTCAATGCCAGGGTCCTGTAAGCAGGAGCCGGAAAAAAGAACTGAAGTCAGTGGGACCTGCTATGCATTCTGGGATACTGGGAGAAGGTTCTAGAAGGTTTCCTTAAAGGCACAGTATCCTGTTTAAGCCACATAATGGCAGCCTATGGGGCTTGTCTGTCCAGGCCTTCCTCTCTATCATTTCTGAGGGGTTTTGCAGTAAAGGCAAGGGAAATCTGGACAGGCTTTGCTGTTTGTGGATTTTTGGTGGAATTTCTAGTTGAAGTACTGGACAGTGTAGCCTGTGGATATAGGCTGCATTATTTGTCTTTAAATTTTCTCTTAAGTGTCTTTGCAGTTCTGCAATTTTTTGACAACTTAAGAGATTATTTTTGATTGCCGGGGTCCACGCACATGGGCGGGACTATTCACTAGATTATGACTATACACAGAGATCCCCTACTACAGAAACTACATGTTATAGAAAATGTCGCAGGCTTAAAAACAGGGAAAAGGGGCGTGACCGGGGAGCAGGAGCGAAACGCTCTGCCGATAAGGAATCTCCTCAGACAGGAGACGGGGGCGAGGAAAGGGTGGAGTCAAGGGCAACAGAGTGGTCTCACGCGCAAGTCAAGACATAGAAAAGAGTTGAGACGTGACGTAGAGGCGGGGGTCAGAGAAGGCATGGACTGCAGGAGGGTGAGGCACCGGATGTAAATAGTGCTCAAAGTAAAGGGGCCAGTAGCCAGTAGAGGATACAAATGAGGACATGGCCATCATGAGGAGGGACTAACAAGCCGAAAACCAACGGAAGGCAGCATTTAGGAACTAAGCCAATGATGGGCGGAGAGTGGGCAGAGCTTACACGAAGTTTCCACGCTATAATGAATCATGCATGCTTCGCAAGGCGAGCAGTGCATGCGCTGCAACGCTAGGCTCGAACTAAAAGCAAGTTAAAAAAAAGCAATGTTAGTGTGAAACAATTACTGTTGACGCAGCGTTTCGGTATCCTGACGACATGACAAGCTGCTTTGCACATATAAGGACTTTTTACTAATTGAAAGGTCGGGGTGCAAACATATACATAGAGATAATATCATCATTGGAAATTACAGGAACCCAAAACCAGGATGAACCAATGAGTGTATTGGTGAGAATTACCAGGGTATATTTACCTGAGAAAATTAAGAGAGATAAAAAAAAGTGCTGGAAGAGATTGTGTCAAGCTACCAGACCCCCACAGAGAGGGACTCATCATATCAGGATTAACCAGGCCTCTGAAAATCATAACTTTTTTACTAGGGATGTAGGTCGAGTGACTTAAATAATATACTCGACCTATTTGTAATGCTCTTGACCCACAAACTGGTTTCAAATGATGTGATTGTAGGCAATAATTTAATTCATTGAGTCGCCATTTTCTTCATTATCGCGTATGAGAGCACCTTCAAATGTGTGTGTTCAGCATGTCTGCTGTACACAAAACTCTTTGATGTAATAGACTAAATGTTCTTTCCATAAATAATACAAAGCTAGCCACATATAGGATAAACATGGCCCCTGAAATGCCTCTTAAGTTCATTAAGAGCATTTTCATCAGGGCAGGGGCAGGAATGTTTGTGTAATCATGTTTCAAATCTATCACTTTTTATAAAATACAGAACTAAAGCAAATAGTGGTAGCACACTACCATTTGTAATCAGCCGATTTTACATTGAAATGGTCACAAACCTTCCCACTGACATGCAGCTTTACTGATAAAACTATATAGTGTACAAACAATGTTTAGAAATAAAGTTTCTGCAAATAGGTGTCACTTGAACATCACCAAGTAAAGTGTTCTGGTTTGTTTTGCTCCTATTTAACTCAGTTTGCATCCCACTTAACAATTACAAAAGCAATTTTTTTTGTAATTAAGGACATATTTTTAAATATTTGTAATATTAATTTACAGGCTGTTTATTTAAATGTTATGTGTAAGAGAAATATAACGGACATCTTCAAATAGCTCACTTGGCAAAAACCTCTAACTCTAGTAAGAGAGAAAAATAAACCTCATTTTCCAAGCAGCAATTCGTTTAAAGACAACCTGACATTTGACCTCTTTCCTTGAACAGACAACAAATGTGACAAGTTTAATGGCATCTTTATTGCTCAATCACTTTCTACATGAACAGAACACCTGTTCTTTTCCATCCTGAGTTTACTCGTGACCTGATAACATTTACTCCCAAGTGCTGTAGGCAAGTAGATTTTTCGAGGCCTGTGAATATATTGTTTTCTAGTTAAAAAGTTTGGTGAATCACAGGAACAAATAAGAATGTTGCCGATTTCTGATTGGTTTGAGCTACACCAATGGGAACAATAGATGGAGATTTTAAAGGGACCAAACACTGAGGACATTTTTAGATGACATGATAGCACGGAAGAAGGCATAAAGCCGAAACCCGTCTGCAGAAATAAAGTCATTACACTGCGAGTGCTCTGATGCATTTTTCAAGTTGTTGTGTAACAAATCGGGTCCCACCCCATGTACGGATGCACCCGCCACTAATTCGTCAACCAACCATGGTGGGCTTGTGTGGATGAATCTATTTTTGGACTGCCTGAACCCCCGATGTCAGACTGTCGGCCAAGGAAGGCCGTGGATTATACAAATCCAGGGTGCCCAGTTATGCGACAGACACCTGGGGAGAGCTTGTGAACAAATAATATTCAGAGGCAGGCGAGTGGCACATGCACAGTGATTGAGCTCGGATGGCAAAATTGGTGACATGATAAAAGCGGAAATTCCAACTTGGGGACTGTGAGTGGCATATCATTGTTACTTGGATAATAACATGCACATTGAATATTGAGGTTAAAGTATTAATATTTACATCATTATTGAGGCCCTAGTCAGTGAATCACAGAAACAAATAAGAACTTTGCTGCTTGCTTATTGGTTTGAGCTCCACCAATGGGAACACAAGATGGAGATTTTAAAGGAACCAAACACTGAGCACGTTTTAAAATGACATGCTTGCACGGAAGAAGGCATAAAGCTAAAACACGTCTGCAAAAATATATATATATATATATTTATTTATTTATATTTGTCTAGAATAAGGCGGGGGAATCAACCGCTGGAACCGACGAAATACCGCATCGACATAAATTGTTTCACAATAAAAGAATTGAATGTTGTCACTTTTATGAAAAATAAATGCTGTAAGCCGGCCATGCCCTCATGCCAAAATGTAACCCAGAATTCATTGCGCAGCTTTAAGTCTGGTCGGTATGCGTAGTAAGCTCTCAGGATATAACTGAATAAGCAAACAACAGAGATATGAAATGCGTTACTTACCTGTAACAGCAGTTATCCAGTATTGGTATCTTTCATAGATTCACATGCCTGAATCATTCCCCGTCGTCGGGATGGGAGTCCCCGGTAAATAATTATAGTAATGTCACATGGACATATACTTAGTACTAGGTCAGAGGCCTCACATTAGTAGCCTATCTAGGTCCTTATGTAAAAAGGACCAAACTTTGGCCAGTAGCCAATCAGTGACCATCACCCTCCTCACCTTCCTGGAAGGAGCCCTAGTCCCTCAGATTTTCGTAAGCACAGTGCCAAGTAGTACCTACTGAGAAGACAAAGGTGAGCCCTTCCAGGGGAGGCGGGTGGGTTGCATGTGAATCTATGAAAGATACCAATACTGGATAACTGCTGTTACAGGTAAGTAACGCATTTCTTATCCAGTATTATGGGTATGTTTCATAGATTCACATGCCTGAATCAGAATAGCAAGCAATAATGAGCACATTTCGCATAATACATCTGTAAAGACATAAAAAAAAATCTTATCATAAGTTGCTACACAGTTACATGATACTTACAACCTGATAAGAAATGTGCAATAAATTACCTGGAAGGTGGGATGATAGGAAGAAGGCTCACCTCTAATGAAATAGATGACGTAGGACCGCCTGTCCTACTGCTGCATCCTTCATAAGTTCAGAATCCAAGCAGTAGTGCTTGGTGAACGTATGTGGCGTCTTCCATGTCGCTGCTCTGCAGATGTCGACAATGGGAACCCCAGCAAAGAGCGCCATGGAGGTGGCTACCGCTCTAGTGGAGTGTGCTCGAACCTTTGAAGGGAGAGGATGGCCCGCCTGTTGGTGACAGAATGCGATGGCAGATGAAATCCATCTGGAAATGCTCTGTTTAGTCAATGCTAGGCCTTTCCTGGGCCTGCTAAATGCAACAAACAATTGGTTGGACTTCCGCAATTGCTCCGTCCTGTGTATGTAGAATTTGAGACATCGCTTGAGGTCCAATGAGTGTAGAGATCTTTCAGCCGCAGATGATGGATTCGGGAAAAAAGATCTCAGGACAATAGGTTTGTTAAGATGGAAAGAGGACGGAACCTTCGGTATAAACTTAGGATTAGTCCGTAGAATGACCCTGTCGTTCTTGAACTGGATGAAGGGGTCTTGCACAGAAAAAGCCTGCAGTTCACTCACTCTTCTTGCTGACGTGAGCGCCAGTAATAGAGCCGTTTTCCATGACAAATATTTAAGATCTGTTTTGTGGATTGGCTCAAACGGGTGTTTCATTAGTTGAGCTAGTACCACATTTAGTTGCCATGTAGGTGGTGACGCTCGTACTGGAGGGAAAGTTCTGAATATCCCCTTCAGAAACTGCTTGATCAGTCTGTTGGTCCATAGTGAAGCTCCACACGAAGAACGTCTGAACCTGGATATGGCCGCCAGGTGGACCTTTATTGAAGTGTGCGCCAGCCCCGAATTGGCTAGGTGGAGCAAGTAGGGCAGAATTTGTGCTGGAGTAGAAGTGAACGGATGTAATTTCTGAGTCCTACACCACAAACAGAACCTTTTCCACTTAAGGGAATATGTCTTATTAGTACTTTCAGCCCGGGCCCGGGCTAGGACGACCCTGCATTCCTGCGGAATATCTAAATGCCGGAGCTCTCTGAACTCAGGAGCCAAGCCGATAATTTGAGAGATGTTGGATCCGGATGCTGGACTTGTCCCTGGTTCATTGTGAGGAGATGTGGGCAGGTCCTGAATAGAATTGGAGGTTCCAGCGATAGAAGGTGTAGTTCTGTATACCAGTGCTGGCGCGGCCACGCTGGGGCTATCAGGATCAGGGTACAACTCTCTGCTTTCAATTTCCGGAGAACCCTGGGGATCAGGGGAAACGGTGGAAAAGCGTAAGCAAAGAGTTTGCACCATGTCATCGAAAAGGCATTCCCTAGGGACCTTTTCTGGGGAAGCCAGCTTGCGTAATGTTGGCATTTCGCATTCGTTTCCGTCGCAAAGAGATCCAGGTGAGGCTTGCCCCAACGGGAAAACACAGAGTCGAGCGTCATCTGGTCGAGCGCCCACTCGTGGCAAATTGAGCGCTGCCTGCTTAGCGAGTCTGCCAGGGTGTTGTCTACTCCTGGGACATACTCTGCCCGCAGAGAAATGTTGTGTTGGAGCAGCCAGATCCAAATTTGCTGAGATTCTCGAGACAACGTCCTGGATCGAGTACCTCCCTGTTTGTTCAGGTAGTGCATTGTGGTGGTGTTGTCCGTCCTCACAAGCACTGGGAAGTTCCTGATGCGGGGTAGAAATGCTCGAAGTGCCAAGCGCACTGCTCGTAACTCTAGAAAATTGATGTGGAGTTGTCTTTCTGCCACTGACCACTGACCCTGTACTTGCAGTTCTTGAAGGAATGCCCCCCATCCTTCCAGTGACGCGTCTGTGGTTATCACATAAGGAGAGATTGGGAGTAGAAAAGACAGGCCTTTGTTCAGGTTGT
Source organism: Lissotriton helveticus (assembly GCF_964261635.1). NCBI lineage: Eukaryota > Metazoa > Chordata > Amphibia > Caudata > Salamandridae > Lissotriton > Lissotriton helveticus. Next base: position 1,877,322,203 of record NC_136059.1, read on the forward strand.
CGCCCAGAAACCACCATCTCAGAGCCTTCTTCATGACCTGAGTGATCTTGATCCAGTCGTCGAAGGATCCTGTACTTTGGATCCACTGATTTGTTAAAGCTTCCTGAAGAGGTCGCATGTGGAGGCGACAGTGAGGAATGAGAAAAATGTTGGAAGACATCATTCCTAGTAACGACTTGAAGAGTCGAACCTTGACTCTCTTTTTGGTCTGAAGTTGGACGGCCAGGGTCTTCAGCTTGACCTGACGTTCCCTGGAAGGGAAGGCTTTCTCCTGTTTTGTATCCAACGTTACCCCCAGGAAATTGAGACGTTGTGACGGTCGTAGATTTGACTTTTCCCGGTTAAGCGTGAGGCCTAGGTTCTCGAAGAGATGAAGGCAGGCTGTAGAGGACCTGGCCACGCCTGTCCGAGTAGGAGCTTTGACGAGCCAGTCGTCCAGGTAGGGAAAGACTTGGTGATGATGCTGGCGAAGGTATGCCGCAACAGGAGACAGACACTTTGTAAAGATGCGTGGAGCTGACTTCAGGCCGAATGGTAATACTCTGAACTGGTATTGTCTGCCTGCTACTGCAAACCTCAAGAATTGTCGATGACTCTTGTGAATGAGGATATGAAAATAAGCATCCTGGAGGTCTAAGGATACCATATAATCTTTTGAATTGAGTAGATGTAATACCTCCTGGAGGGTAACCATACGGAAAGACTGCTTCTTGAGGTATTTGTTTAGGTTTCTCAGATCCAGAATTGGTCTCCATTGCTTCTTCTCCTTTTTTCTGATCAGGAAGAATCGGGAATAGAATCCCTTCCCCTTCTGACTTCGAGGAACTCTTTCCACTGCTCTTTTCTGGAGCATTAGTGAGAGTTCCTGTTGAAGTATGGTTAGATTCTTGTGCTGCACAGGACATGGTGGGTTCGGAGGAGGATGTTCCACAAACTCCAGAGTATGTCCTCAAGCGAACTAACTGCAAAACCCAACGATCTGTTGTAATTTGCTTCCAATTGTGGAGGAAGTTGGTAATTTTTCCTCCAACTACGAATTGTGGAGAAGAGGTGGAGGCCTGCTGGAGAAAGCAGTCATTGGCGTCTGTTATTGTCTTTCTTTCCTCCTCTTCCTCGAAAGGACGACTTGTTGTATGAGGATTGTCCTTGTTGTTGCCTCTGCTGAAATTGAGGCTTGTACTGCTGGGAAGAGTTATAAGTGGACTTGTAACCTTGATAGTTGCCACGATTCTGTTGTCCTCGACCTCTGGATCCTCGAAAGGAATTATGCTTGTATTGTAGGGTGCCTAGGGCTTTCGCCGTTTCGGTATCCTTCTTAATACCTTGCAGCATGTCATCGATATGCCCACCGAAGAGTAGCTCCCCATCAAATGGCATGTCGAGAAATTTGGCTTGTACTTCACGCCGGAATGCGGTGGCTTTAAGCCATCCCTGGCGCCTTAAAACTGCTGCTCCCGCCAATTGACGAAAGCCTGTGGAAGCGATATCCAAGGCAACCTCGATCATCTCTGAGGCAGAGCGTTCGCCCTCCAGCAAAATCTTCTTAACCTCTTCTTTCTGGTCTTCTGGGATCGCCCCTAGATATGGGGCTATATCTGCCCATATCTGTCGATTGTAGCGACCTATTAATGCCAGAGAATTTGCAGCCCTGACTGATAGGGCGGACATGGAGGAAAATCTCTTGCCAATGGCATCAAGTTTTCTTCCTTCTTTATCAGGAGGCGTTGTCATTGCCGCTGACGGGTTGCTGGACTTCCGCTGAGCGGCCTGAGATATAACTGAGTCAGGTTTAGTGTGGCCAGTTAAACATGCGGGCGCAGTGTCTGGGGCTTTGTACTTCTTTTCAAGCCTAGCCGGCACTGGAATGAGAGAGGAAGGATTTTTCATTATTTTTAGGCCTTGCTCCCATATATAATCGATCACTGGAATGGAGCGAGCTGATCTCTTGAAGGGTTCTTTAAAATCATGAAGGAAACAGTCTTGCGTTTCCGATGCTATTTGGATGTTGAACCTTGCAGCCGCTCTTCCTACGATATTATGGAATCCCCCTAAGTCTTCAGGGGGTGAATCGTCCTGTACTTGGTCTGGGGATGCTGAATCTGGGTTGGCGTTATCATCAGAATCATCATCATCATCATTATGTATTTCACCTTCTTCCTCTTGGGTCTCATCATTTCTCACTTCTTCCTCATAGTCATCCTCATCCGAGGAAATGTGAGGAGGTAATGTCTCTTGCTCCTGACGCACAACCAGCGGGGGCGGACGCTGTCGATGTTGAGGAGTTGGCGTTTCCTGCTGTACCTGTACTCCTGAGGTAGGAGAAGATAATGGAAATCTTTGTTTATAGTCTGAAATTAGAAATTGGAGGTCAGAAACAATTGAAGCTGGAAGGCACACCATAGGCTGAACAGTGGTATGTTGTTGAACTGTCTCCTGTATTCTAATCTCTTCAAAATCTTCATAGTCCGAACTCTCCTGAACTTTGATGTTAAGATGAGAGGGACTGGATGCCACTGGAAACATGGTCTGTTCTTCAGGATCTTCTGTTTCTAGAAACTGCGTTGGCAGCAGCTGTTGGACCTTGCTAGGTGAAGTCATCTCTGGTGTCACCATACATGATGACATTTTAAAGTGTGTATATGTATACTTCAATGAGGGAGAGCCCTTAGATTGCAGATCCGTTGACGCGGTGTCCGTCGACGGTGGGGCATCTACGATTTTTGATGATTTATCAGGCATTTTCATCACCGACTGCATCGTCGACGACGACGACGATGATGTCTTCGTCGACGGCGGCGGCGTCGACACTGTAGTAGTCGACGACGATGGCTTCGTCGACGGTCTCGTCGTCGACGGGCTCGTCGACGGTGGTGTCGACGACTTCGTCGACGGCGTCCTCGTCGACGAGGTAGTCTTCGTCGACGGCGGTATCTTCGTCGACGGTGGGGTCTCCGTCGATGAGGGATTCCTCGTCGACGCTGGAAGCTTTGTCTTCGTCGACGATGAAGCAGACGTCGACGGGAGCGTCGGCAGAAGCGACGTCGACGGTCTTGTGACAGGAATGACAGAAGGTATTGACCTACCCATCGTCGACGATGTTGTAGTAGTCGATGCCATGGAGAAAGTAGACGCCGTGGATGTAGAAATGGAGACTGTCGACATCGTCACAGGCATGCCCGAAGACACCAAAGCAGGCTTCTTGAAGTCTGTCATCTGAAGAGAAGATTTCTGAGGCTTGACCTTAGAATGACTCTCCATGGACTTTGGCTTCTTGTGAGGAGGCGCAACAGACTGATCTGGGGATGTCTGTCTAGGCCTTTTAGGAGAGGAGTGGAAGCTCCTGAAGGAACACTCGCTCTCACCTGAAGAGACTAGCTGCTCTTTGTCCTTTAGTCTCTGGAGCCACAGAAGCAGTCGCCCTTCCCTGTCCTTCAATGTCTTGACCGGGAGAGTGCGACAAATCTTACATTCTTTGGCAGAATGCTGAGGATAGAGGCAATACAAACAATCTTCATGCTTGTCCTCTATATGTAGCCTCATTTTACTACAAGAGGCACAGGGTCTAAAAAGCTCTTTTTTAGAAGTAGTAGACATATTAAACACCAATACTCCTTTCTAATCTGAAACTTGAAGAGTTAATAGGAAAAAACCCAAAGATATAGGAAAAAACCTGAGCAGAGCTCAGTGGAGACTCCCTTAGCACGACGTGCGGTAGAAAATCTGAGGGACTAGGGCTCCTTCCAGGAAGGTGAGGAGGGTGATGGTCACTGATTGGCTACTGGCCAAAGTTTGGTCCTTTTTACATAAGGACCTAGATAGGCTACTAATGTGAGGCCTCTGGCCTAGTACTAAGTATATGTCCATGTGACATTACTATAATTATTTACCGGGGACTCCCACCCCGACGACGGGGAATGATTCAGGCATGTGAATCTATGAAAGATACCCATAATACTGGATAATCACAAATTCTCATTAATGTTAGGAAATGGCTGAATTCTGAGGTCTCAAATTACAATACAGCCATACATGGGCAGGAAGGTCGACAAGAAAGCTCAGGAAAGTGCTTAATAATGTAATAGATTTGCCAAAAAGAAGGTAGACTGTGAAAAAGGGTCTTCCACTGAATCGGAATTATGAGTAATGTTAATGAGATAAAACAGTGTGATCATACAATGCAAACATAAAAAAGGCTTTAGGTGAAGAAGCAAATTATTCCCCTGACTTTTCTTTATTATGTATCCAATTATTGCAATTACTAATAAATGTATTTCCCGGGAACCGTAGTTGACGCGGCATGCCTAAAATCTGCAAATAAGGTATGATCAGCTAACCCAATAATTGCCTTATGCTTTCTTAAATAAAAGTTGAAGCTGAAAAGCAGTATGTCTGCACTACCAGTCTGTAACTTATCCCTTTCGCTAAACAAACTTCCTTTTAACATAATGTGCCAGTAACTTGGATGCTGAAGTATACTAGAAGTGATGGATGGAATGCTTGATTTAATCTCAGCCACTGGTAATTACTCAGGCAGCATCCCAGTCCAGTGTTATTTTGCACACCATGCCACCTCAGTTTGGCCCTAGCCATAAGCAAATCAGTTTTGGTCCTCCTCCAACAGGAACAATCCAGCCGAAATGCCAGGCTACGCTACGTATGATGCATATTCCCAGAACGTGGTTCCCTTGCTCACTATGTCAATGGAACCAAGCTACATCCGAATGAAAATTCCCAATCAGAGCGAAACCAGTCTTGGGTTGCTTGTGTTCCGCTTCAGGAAAGTTCTGACCGGGCCTGGCGGTTTGGGGCTGGACTATCCCTATTGGAGAAGGGCCAAAACTGATTTGCAGATGGCTGGGTCTAATCAGAGGTGGCATTGGGTATTACAGATTAAAAGAAACTCTGCAGCTTTGAAGGCAAATAACGTTCAGGTTCCACAAGCAATGTTTTTTTTTTTTTATTTAAATTTGTTTTTATTGTTGCAGTAAAGTATCTCAGTACAGCATAAACAGTCCGCCGACGTGGCCTCAACATTCAGCCACGATCAGCTATGTGTGCAACATTTTCTTGCTATATAGAACTGGTACACATAAACATGACTTCGACGAGTCTGTGCATTATAATCACGTAAAGGCTCCTGCAGGCTGAGCGGTGATGGGACGGTATCGCCATAGGGGCGATGAAGAAGATCAAATGGGCACTCTCATGCCATAACAGCGCTGGATCTGGATCTGTACCGTGCACATAATAGTGTTACCGTTCCACAAGCAATGTTACTGGCAATCGCTCCTATTACACTAAGAAATTGTAGTTGGCTCAAAATCAATTCCTTGATTCAGAGTTGTGAGTTCTCCTTGCAGTGTCTCAGTTCAAAGTCCTTGATTTTTAAGTTTGGTTAGTCGTAATCGCACACCAGATTGATGTCTGACGCACAGTTTCCATAATCATAAACATCTGTCCAGTCCTTAATTTATATTCTTATAACTAAAGAGGATGATCCTTAGACAATGAACTACACCAAGTCGATGATCTCATAACATTCCTGTTGTGCGCCATGCTGCAGGCCTTCATCAGAAAGTTCACTGCAGCCACACTGGAAATAGTCAGCCCTAAGTACCCTTGAGCTCATACGGAGAGAAGGCCTCACAGATCATCAGAAACCCGACGCTCCACTTGCAGCTTCCGGAGTGTGCGCATACTGCTCATTTTTAGAACATAACACACATGCAACTGCAATTTAAGAATTAATGCTTTGCCATAACGTAAGCCTAAATATTGTGAGGATAGTGATAAAGTTAAACAGTAACAAAATGCATCTCTCCGCACATGCCCATGTAGAAGACATACCGTGGGGGTTGGGCTTGCTGCAGTCTTACTTTTTTCATATTCTTTGACGTTCTATTATGCAATGAAATTGGTTATATCTTTCACATTGATGGGGTGTGTTTGTTTTTTTAGTATGTTTAGTGTATGTTTGAGTGACCACTAATACAGAAGAGTCCGAATTGCTATTTAGAAGGCATACCGAAAACAAGCCCATTTGGACACCATTTCTAAACCCATTTAGCGATTTGGATTTTTTTTTTTTCAAATTGCTAAATAGGTTTAGTATATTAGAAAAAATTGGGCGGGTTTGTGAGTGGTACATCAGGCTTGTTGTTTGTATGTGGTTAGAATGTTCCCTTTCCCCGATTCTACTAGTGTCTGTTGAAAGGCTCAGACGAGCTGGAGGCTCAGCTAGAAACATCAATAGTTCCTGATGAGATTCAGGATTTCCCAAGTGAAAGGTTAGACTCTGTTCCATGGGGCGGAGACTGAGGTTGTTTGCCACTGCAGTCTGCCCTACTTTGACTCTGCAAACTTGGCCAAGTACAACCCTTTCCACGAGCAGTCACAGGCTTCTCAGGAAGGTAGTGGGGAAATCAAAAGATCAGAATTTAACAATCAACCAATAAACAGCCATTTGATATGTAGCCCAGTGCTTTTAAACAAAAGAAAGCACGTTTAATTACACAGCAAGACTAAATACTACATATTTCAATTTAAAAGTATAGAAGGTTGCTTTCTCCACTAATTCACAGGCTCAACCAGTTCACTTTTGTTTTTACCCCATTGTTGTTTAATGGCAGAAAACAGTTGAAAATACTTGTGCTCACTGTAGCGCCTTGCAGTGGCTTGGTCTAGACCACAAGTGGAGGCCCAAGGTACTCGCTTGCTGTCTCTGGGACAGTCACATGAGAGGATGGGAGGAGACCACATCTCCAGTGGGTGAAGTTTCCCTGGACAGACGGATGCCACTCAATGGTCACTGGTGATGCGGAATGGCATCTTTGGCAAACACAACCTGCTTCTGGGTCCAGTAAGTACTGATGGCAAAGCAGTTGCAGTCCTGTGAGAAAATGGGGTTCTGTTGCAGTACATTCCCCCACACTTTTTGCCTGCCTTTTGATGCAACTTTGACCATAGAGTACGGGGTTCCTGCTGTCCAGGTTCCCAGTATCAGTCTTCTTTTGCTAAAACGGACCCACAATTGGTACTTCTGCCCTCCCCCCTGTAAGTCCCTAGCAAGTGGTACCCTGGGTACCTAGGGCCTGGAGTTTGAAGAGGGTCCCCTGGGACCCCTTCACTAGGGCCATGCCACTGCCCCTGCAGCTGGCATGTCCCTGTGAGGTAAATAGATGTTCAAGTCGACATGGCACCCTGCCTGTGTGCCATGCCAACTAGCATTGCCTAAGCTATAGATGAGTCACCCCTACAGAGGGCCTTTCCAGCCCTAAGGCCGGATGCACTATATCCCAGGTGTGGGCATATCTGCATGAGCAGATAAGCCCCTATAGTATTAGAGTCTATTCCTTAATATTGTAAGTGCCAGGGAAGCCATAGAGGACATGGGCTGGGAACTTGACAACTCTAGCTACACAGCACTGTGATGGTTTCACTGAACCCAGGAGTGTTTGGTCCCAAACAGCTCCTTGTAATAAATCCACACTGATGCCAGTGTGAGATTTATTAAAACATGTACTTGGAGGGCACCTCAGAGGTGCCTCCTGAAAACCTACTGACCCTGTTGTGAGCAAAGACTGGCTTTAAGCAGTCTTTGCTCTGCACAGAAATGTTTCTGGACCCCCGAGTGGAGAGCCTCTGCTCTCTGGGACCAGAAACAATGCAGCAGTAGATGGCAGCCCCCAGTTTACACCCACACTTTGGGTGGGAAAACTTAGAAAGGCATGGAGGTGTGCCCACCTTTGCCAACTCCACACCTCGAGTGGAGGAGGCTAAGTTAAACACACTTTTCAGTCCCCTCCATCTTGAAGACGAGGGGACCCCTCCAATCAGGGGTAGGTCTATGCCCCCTCCCACAGGAGGTTGGCATAATTGAGGGTGTAGTCATCCTAGGTAAGGTGTCCATTGGCCCTACCTGCTACTCCAATAAAATGACCCTAAATTTAGTATTTAGTTGGATCCCCCAGTTCTGGAAACTAGATTTGCAACGGCCTACGATGAAAGAAGATACCCCTGATGAAGAAGCCTTAAGACATCTGCCTTGGCACCAGGCCTACAGGCCTGTCTCCAGCTTTAAAGAACCTGCGACCTGTCTTGCAGCCAGCGACATCTGAAACACCTGGGAGGACTGCTGCCTTCAACAAAGACTCCAATCTCCCATTGACAGCGGACCTGTCCAGAAGAAATCAACAACAAAGACTCTGAATCCAGGCGGATCTGCGACTCATGCCAACTCTGCACCCGATGCCCACGGCCTGAGTCAGAGGGGCCAACGGCCCAGTGAAGTCTTCCTAGCGACCTAGACTCCAAATCCAGCGTTGGCCAACCTCTCCCAACCCCCACGACAGCGCCTGTAGTGTGAATCTGAAGGGTCTCCCCCACCGCAACTGGCCCGGCAAGAAGATTTCCAACGTCTAAAGGCACCCCTGCACCCGCAGCCCTCGGCCTTTGGTAAGCCCAATCATCGGTGTCCCTGTGACCCCCAACACCTCAACTTTCCTGTGCTGTTGCTGATGTTCTGCCTGGACACTCCAGTTTAACGCTTGCAGCGTCCAAAAAGAAGAAAGTCCATAGGATTGCACTTGGAGCCTAACTCTGTGTTTGCACCCTGCACCTGGCCGCCCCTGTGCCTCTGGTGGTGTATGTTTGCTGCTTTGTCCGAACACCCAAAGCTTGGCCCCTGCATCTGTTCTGCTTACTCCACGGGTCTCCAGTATTCATTGAAATGCATGGGGCCGAATTCTGATTCTGACCTCTGCACCCGGCCACCCTTGTGCCGCTGATGGTGCAGTGTTGGTACTCACCTGACCCTTGCCCACTGCGGACCTTTGGTCCTAAAGACTGGAACTGTAAGTTGCGTACTAACATGATTAACCGCAAAACTGTTTTCCCCATAGGATAACATTGAACTGTGCTGAAAAGTTTTAAAGTGTCGATTTTTCAAAGTGCAAAGAATTTTTTAATTAAAAACGTACTTACCTTATTGAGAAGGTATTGGTCTTAAAATAAAGTTCAAAAAATTATAATTTCATAAAATTGGTCTGGATCTCTTTCTCAAGTCATGTGTCCATTATTGATCACTGTTGTGCAATAAATGTATTACACTCCACTGTGTTAGGCTGAAGGCTGCGAACCCACACTCCCACTAATAGGAGCACTTTGGGTTTTACATTGAGCCTTGTACACTTTTGTGGAACCCCAGGACTTTGTGAATGGTGTTACCACCAAGTGGCAATATCATATACAGGCCCAGCTTCCTACAAATCCTATACGAGCTGATGCACATGGCAAAGTAGTGTAAGTCTGACATGATCCAATGTACAAGGCAAGGCAGTTACAGCCTAACTTGGACCGGTGATGATGGATATCCAGCTGCAGTCCAACTTGGGCTATTAATCTTGGCAAGACAGCTGTAGCTCTATTTAGGCTGATGATCACAGCAAAGTAGCTGCAGCCCAACTGAGAGCAAGGCATACAGCAAGGCAGTGGCAGCCTTACTCAGATCAATAAGCACATATGTACAGTCTTTCACAGTACTTGTAGGAACGGAGGAGACAGATCTGGAGATACACTGCAGCGCATATTGCTTCTTCCTTCACTCTCTCAGGCAGTCCACTTTATATGGGTCCTCCTTTCACCAGGAACATGCTGGGCTTCTCTTCCTGGACAGTCTCTCCTCCAGTGGGGCCAGGCAGACTATTTCGCTCTCCTAGCAGGTAGAGAGGAGTCTGGTTCTTTAATTGGTAAATGTACACTTCAGGTGATGGCCCTTCACCTCTGGGAGACTGGCTGTTAGATGGACACCAGCCCTAGTCATTCAACAGTCTTTCGAGCACTCTGCAAAGAACACTCTTCCTTGGTCACGAAGAATTTGGAACACAGCAGGGTGGTTTTCTAGAGCGGGAATGTCGATCCACTGCCTCAAACTTCAGAATCGGTTTTGTGTGGTTCTCTTCCAAGTGCATGCTCAGGCTGCTCATCAAAGAAAGACATTGTGTAAAGTGATGCAACTCACATTAGGCAGCACTAGGGCTGACTCCAAACTGGAGCACCCACAACATGGGCACAATGAAGTGTGAGGTTTCTGCACCTGGCTAGTCTTCCTCTCTGCACAAGGATGTTTCACACAACTACCGAGTTTTATATAAGTAGGAGACAGTCTTGGAGACACAGATAAAGAAGGGCTGGTCAACTATATTTGATCACAAATCATGGTACGCTACCACCACCACTTTATGAACTAAACCCAGGACAAGGACTGTAGTCCTATGGTTCATCCCTCTAGGTCACAAGACAGGTCCCGGACCTTGCATCATCAGCAAAAGGCCTAAGTCTCTGTGCACAAACTAGATTAGCCAGGGCCAAAGTAAACGCCATAATACCAGGTATAAAGGGAGTGGTGCACAAATTGGCACTCAGGGCAGGGCTGCATGCTAGATCACCATTTCTTTGCCAATATAACCTGTAGCTACAAATAAACTCACGCTATGTTGTACCTGAATGCCTGAAGAAAACTTACTACCAATGCAACAAGCAGCAATTATTTCTCATGACAATCGAAGATACATTTTCATGCAGGCATGATGCATTACAACAAAACCTGAATGCTCCAGGCCAAATTGACAAAGTTCCGCACAGAGGTACCAACTCCTCTGCCCACAGTCAAACAATATTTTACAGAAAGACCCTGTTCAAATCAGAAGCAAAAGTCCAATCAAGAGGATTGGTGAAAAACGGCTCACGGCTGACTCTAGACAAGGTAAGGGAAATGCATGAAATAACAGCATGAGATGACAATGGAGGACATATTGTTTCCACAGTCACATTTGTCATATATTTCCAACTTCTCTCTTCAGTCTATGCTTTTCTCTCATCCTAGACCTCCGAAGCCAACCAATACTCAATCGGTCTGGTTAGGACATGCTAACTTCCCAAATTAGGTTCCTTCCCTGCACGCTGAATTTGCCTGTCACCGGTTCCTTTTTGCTCTAGCACAGTCAGCCTGCACTATTTTTCATTCAGAGCATTTCCTTGGCCCTCCTTCTCTGGCAAGGCCTTTGATAATTGACCCTTTCTGACTCTCACCTAAGAGTACCGAAGTTGTTGGTCTGCATAAGCACTGATCATGCACTGAAGCATGGTCAGAAAGAGGTCCTTTATGCCTCTAGCCAACTGACCAATGTGTCCACTTGAACCTTTTTGTTCATGTCAGATCTTTAACTCTCTTACTATGGCCAATGAAGTTTGGTTTCCACTCAAATTGGAAGCTTACTTCAGCAAGCCTTCAGTTTTCCAACTCTTGCACTTGATACCCTCCACAAATTTCTCCATCCCCATCAAGGGAAACGCATACAAATCTATTCATGCTTAGGTTTCTTCCTTACTTTCTGTTGTGACTCTTTACCAAACAAACTTTCTTCAAGTTTGTGTAAGTGTTTAGGTATAAGGGGGTCCAGTATGGACAATTCTCCATTTTCCATCTTAACTCACTCTCCTTTCAGACAACACTTCTCTCTCTCAACTTGTAGATATAAAGGGCAATTAAAAGGACGCAAGAGCATTAGGTGAAAGGCCACGACTAAAAGATGGCATTTCTCGTGACATGCAACTACTTGGTAACTCTCTGTGCCCTGTTCAGATTATGCTCAAAGGCATTCCTCTGGTAGTCACATCGCGTTCTTGTGTTAGCTCTTTCCAGTCATCTCCATGGCATCTCCTTCAAACCATGTTGTGTCATGTCTTGCATCAAAAATTTAAACGTTTTCCAGCTTTAGCGCAGAGGAAACCTAATATTTATTAAAGACATTAAGGTGAAAATAAACCCTGTCCACACTCCCAGAGGGTTATCAAGATTCTTTAACAGCATCTGTTTAGCTCCCTTGTTTTTTAGCTGCCTTTCACTGTTTCTCTGCATATCCTCCTCATGTTTCTCCATACTTGTAGTTCTACCACCTTCTGTCTTGACACAGCAGTCAGCAACTATGCTCCTTGCTCCTGTTATGGCACCACAATTTCAGACTGCCCATTGCCTGATGTGTGACCTTTCCTGCACTGACTCCCCCATGACTACTTTCCGTGGTAAGTCATACTATCCGGGCTAAGCAGACCATTTCCTGCTTGGAAAAGGTAGGCATCCTTCACATGGCTAACCTACCTTGGTGTCCAATGACGTTTCTCCATAATAGTTTGCTTTATTTCAATATTCTGACATCAGGAACTGTCTACCCTAGTTATTCACAACAGAGACATATGGTATTGTTTCAAAATATGGTATTCAAGCTCATCTGAGGATCCGCTCTATTCCTTTCCAAGTATCCAGTCTTTGTTTTCTTAACATTCTCCCTCAGCCGTGCCATACATTTTGGCAGCTGTCTCCCTTGCACCTTTTGTTATGTTTTCTTGCAAACATGTATCTATGTTTTATTTGTGGTAGCTCTCTTTGTGGCCTTTCTCATGCCATGTGTTTAGATAGGCCTCAGAGAAGGAACACCACCATTTTATATGTTAACGTTTAAAGTTCTTAAAGGCGGACTCTTGACACACATTCGCTTACATGCCCATATGGGATAATATTCTCTGCAATGGATTTGCTTACATTTACACTCATTATCAGGGCCTTGAACATTCTGTTCAAGGTTTAAGTGCACTGCTGTAATGTTGATGTTTGTAGTTGTCCACTCAACGACATCCCGGCAAAGTGTAGAATCAATAATGGTGGCCTGACTAGAGCTCTGGCATAGTAACATGGGTGAAGTTTATTATATAAACACCACCAATCCTTAGTTAAGACAGAGGAGCATTTTGCTGTCACTGTCGAGGTTGCCCATGCATGAATTCCAGCCCAGCTGAATCCTGTCTACCCTCCTGAGAAGGACAATGGCCTGCTCTGCACGAGGACAGGCTCCCAGATGAAACATACCCACAGATAACTGGAGTGTTCGATCACCCTAGGGTATTCTTGTAGCTTCATACCCCCCAAGTCCACTAGGTTAGGAAGCGCTGGATAGGATTATCGATAAGATTATACATGTATGCATATAATCAATGTAACAGCACAATGCCCTGGTTGAATTATTTATCTTTTTTACCATTCCAGTAATTCTGATTACTCGGTTATGTTTCCTTCTATTAATCATTGCAGCACACATATTTTAGAGAAGAATCCTATTGCTTCAATAAATGATTGAAATGCCAATTCAAGTATTTCTTGTGTCTCCCTTTGGGCAAGTATGTGTTATTACCGAAAGGGACTGATCTGTTTCCACATTCTCCTTGGGGACTCAGCGCTGTAATGCTTTGAGGTTGCATATACCATCCGTTATCTTGTAAGGTTACAGGTCCAGATGGTGCACTGTGAGAAAGCCAGGTCTAAGGTCAACATATCCTGATGGGGGGAGTGGACTCGGTCCCACACAGTTTTGACGTTTATGTTGTCAAAACACACAGTTCTACTGATATGGTATGAACCGTACGACATGGAGCTACCAACGTTCTAGCTTGGGTACCAATTTAATGGGTCTCCTGTTGGCCCAGTCTATGGATGGTTGATGTTTCTAGCTTGGTGGATGGTTTTCCCCTTTGTCCCATGCAAACTGAAATGCCTGTTCACACATGATGTTTTCTGGCTTCAATACCTTTTGCGTTACGGCCCTTTGATTGGATACTTTTCCCTTCCTGTTACGGGGATTCGAGATCTTTGCAGGCTGCGCTCTAGTCTCCACGTTGGTTTGAGGCTACCATTTGCAGTAGAGGTCTTACCTAGGATTGCAGGCTAAAGAAAACTTGAACTAAGAAGCTGTTGTTCTAGGAATTAGTGAAGCAACCTGAACTCCTGAGAAACGAAGGCAGGTCAAAGAAGTTTACGCAACAATTCCCATCAATCTGTACATGTACAATTAAACATAGTAGAAGTATTAATTTGGGGATGCATAATTGTTCTCATCATACTCTCTATCAGTCAGACCTTGTACCTGGCTAGCATTCTTGCCCTTGTAATCACTTTTGCATTCCTCCTACCATGACATTTCATATTCTGTTTCAAAAACAAGTTTAGGAAATAGTTAGTAATTTAACTGTAACACTTAGCAAAGGTGTTTGCCTCAGTTATAGAACAATGTTCAGATATTTGTCTGCGATTAATGCATTATTCCTCAATTTTGTCATAACATGAATAAGAGCTAATTTGCCATTTGTTATATACAAAACTCCCATTTACATAATTATGATAAACAGAATAAACAAATTGAACGTACGTGGTCTCCTGTGCCTGCAAGATGAATGCACACTGGTCGATATTTACTCTTCCACTCCTTAGGCACAATGAACTGAAACCTTCCGTAAAAAACATACAAATATAAACAAAACTAAATTCACTAACAACCATAAGCAGCTCAAAAGCTCACACTCTGATAGACACATAAATCAACTTTCAAGAAAGAAACGTAGCAGTACACCACATCAAATAACACAAAATTAATAAGAGTGAAACACCCCAATCAAGCACATAAGCTTTCAATCAAGCACATAAGCTTTGAGTGGTTCTTGACTTTATTTTCATTTTCTTAAAAATTGGCAGCAGGTGCTTGTGGTGTGTGCACACATTTTAAAATACTCTTGAGAACTGTATCTTTGGGAACACAGGTTAGGTGCGGGCATCCTGGTTGGCTGCAGTTTTTGTCTTTACATAAATCAACTTTGTACGATATGCCAGATAAGAAATACAAAATAATATATCTCATAATCTACTACGGTCAGCTGCCATGCCCTAAATGCTGCCCCAATCACCTGCACTGCGATCTGCTAATCCCATTTTCTCCCAGACATCTCGACTCTGCTAGGGGAGGGCATCTCTTTCAAATCTTACTCAATATTCTGCTGAATGTTATCTGCACTCCCACAAGATGCATCCAAGGAATAACGGCCACCAAAAGTGTGTGTGTGGTATAGTTTACATAGTAGAGACGTGTTGCAAGGAAGCAGCTAATACTGCATCGCTTCACACAACATGAGAGCTGTTGAATAAATTGTAGTTTGGTGAATATTCGTTAATTACACTATAATTCAGATACTTGCAGATTTCATAGAAATAATTGCCACTCACAAGATGGAATCTTAAACATCAATATCTTTTTGTGGCTCACTAAAGAACTGATGGAACATCTATGTTGAGAAATTCTTACTTTCTCAAGTTGTGAAAACAGAATCAAATCCAGATTTCTATCTCTAAACAAACTATGAATGAGATAAAAGAAACTGGTCACAAGAACAATTAGCTGAGATAATGAAATGAACTGAAAAATATAATGAAAAATATAAAAAATTTAATTGTCATTTTTTTTTAATGGCAAACTAATATTCTTACCTTGCAAATTCACCTGCAGCAGGTCACAACCCGGCCCACAGGTTTACACTTTACAGAGGTATTCCAAGTATAATTGAGAATGCAGTACAGTCAAGATGTCGGATTAATGCAAAATCATCTGCAGCATGCCATAAACATACCACAATTTTACACTTTAGTTCTGGTACCCCATCATCTGACTGATACAGAGAATAAGCAAGAGGTCAGTTTAATTCTATGTGAAATGACCCAATTGCTCACCTTGCCGTAACACATTCTGAAGGCATGACACCTGGAACATAGTGTGAGAGGGGAGAAATAAAGTGCCCATCAAGGATTTTGCAGTCATTCTGCTCTTCCACCTAAAATTGAAAAGAAAAGTCTGATTCAGATTTGAAACTTTCAGATCTGGTTGATACCCCAACACCCCACCACTGTTTGAGAAAGGTAGTCAAACACTGTGCAATGTAAACCACAATCAGTTTAATTCATTCATTTTACATTTGCAGTGAAATGAGAGGCTTATTCAACAACCCATCAAGATATTTAGATTGGTAGCCTACCACAACATATCAGTATGCAATCAGCTTTAAGCAAAATAGGTTGGTTGTTGAGATGGTGGAATACAATTTCACTATTATCTTGTTCAATCAATAATTGGACAACAGCTAACTTCCGGAGTCAACCAACTTGCAAAACAAAGGCTTCTGCAAAATGCTTTGTCACTAGAACCACCAACATACTATACATTTATGGAAATGTGTGAACCATGGCAAGACACTGTGAGGAAATGTAGATGACTGTAAAAACCCTAACTTCAAGTCCATTTCCTAGAACATAAAATTCCTATACTCATTTTCACTAATTTGCAGCATTTTTTAAATCTCCAAGTAACTGAAAGGCAGGAGTTAAAATAAAGGTGGCAAAAGAGAAGAACTGGCATTACCTTGTCAATGTATACTGGATAATCATCTGGAACTAGATATTTGCACTTTTCTCGGTCACCAATAATCTTTCTAAAAGCAAACAATCTACAAGTGATATAAAACAAATAAAGTATTGTTAAATTGCATTCTGTCTATATGAACATGTTAAGTATCTCCACTACGCAATGATGAATATCAAAAACTAAATCCAACAGTGCAGATTTATTCTTTGCTAGGCAAAGTCTATAAGGAACAGAAAAATGTAAGGGAATAAACAAATTGTTTCTTTTCCAAATGTTATAAATGTGCCAGGCTGTTCTGAAGATACCCCACATGGTGTTTTCAAATACCTTAACTGCGAAAGAAAGAATATTACTAGAATGTACAATATAAAGTTGGGTGCTTAGGTACAAAAAGCAAAATTTACCTATGAATCTGTCTTTGTTTAGCACACTCAGGGCCATATGTAGGAAGCCAAATTGCGATCGCAAATGCTGAAATTTGCAGAATTTCAGCGTGTGCAATCACAATTTGGGCAGTGTGCTATGTAGCACACAAAAACCCACACGCAAATAAGGAATCGCAAAATTTGCGATTCCTTATTTTGCAAATGCATGGAAGGAGTCCCAAATTGAGATTCCTTAAATGCAATGTAGGAAGCACCCAAGTTGTGCGATTTTGGCTTAAGGAATCGCAAATTGCCACCAACTTCAGGTTGTGGCAATTTGCGATTTCTTTGAAAAAGGCACTTTTTCGCATTTTTCAAAGTGCCATGCGGCGCATATACATGCACTTAGCGCATGTATGTGCGCCACATGTGCACACGTTTATTTCAAGGGTGCCCTATTGACACCCTTGCAACCTTGAAATTGCATTCTCAATTTGCGATTCTCTAACTGAGAATCGCAAATTGAGAGAGAATGTCTTCTAATTAATTCCTATGGGCCTTCTAGCCCATAGGAATGAATGGCAAGCTATTCCTTTCTGTGAATCTCAATTTGCGATTTGCAAATAAGGAATACGTGGGATTCGCAAAATGTTTTGCTAATCCTACCTACATTGCGTTTTGCGATTCTCTAATTGAGATTCCCTAAAAATCGCAATTTGAGAATCGCAAAACACGTTCTACCTACATATGGCCCTTAGTGGGCAGAAAGGAAAATGAATGCTAAACAGAGCATGGAAGGGGTGTAATGAGGCGAGCAATTTAATGCAACATACCCCCACAACATTAGAAAATTCAAGACCTTTCAACACATAAGCACTGAACCCTTCATAAAAATCACACATACTTGAATCATACATATTCTAGAGGCATATATCTGTCCATGACAGTAAGTGGACAATATTAACCAGAAGATACATAGATGAATAACCAATACAGGTTTAGCGTTACAAATAAGAAAATAATTATAGCAGGATAGGACTGCACAAATGCAAAAGAGAGAAGATTTAAAAAAACATATGTATGACACCAAGGGCCTTTGGAGTACAAACAGTATAGGATGCTATAGTGAGAGAATAAAGGGCTTAGCAATGATGTTAGGGTTTAGCAGTAAGGAGATTTGAACATGGCACCACCATGACAACCACATTACAAATACTGCTGACTTTCAGTGCAAACCTACTCACATCTATGGGGCACTGCTCTGTGTGATCAGTAAGGACCACAACAACAAAAAGTGAACACCAAGGTAAAATTGTGATATGTGGCCAACCTCCAAATGCCACCTGGTTAACATCTGTGGAAGACCTCCGCTCACGAACCCTCATGGATCTTCAGCCCAGGGTTTAAAAATTCTACAGTAGAACCAAGATGAGGGGGTACATTTCCAATGTAACACCAAAGCAACCACGGAACACAACCCCTTACCTGTTTTAAAAGCTACGTGGCCAGACCAAAGCATGTAGTCACAACGTATTGAAAGTTGGACAGGAGAGTAGCCAGTCATTTCTGGGTACATGGCTAGCAACTATTAGTCAAACATGAAAAACTCGGGGACAATTATGGGCCATTTACTACTCATGTTCCTATGAAATGTTTCTTCTTTCTTACCATTATAGCTCCTAACCTTTAAAAACGTTCTACAGTAATTTCCCACGTTTTTGTTCGTATGTATTGTGTGCATTCTGATTGAAGACTGCATTTCGCCATGCAGGTACGATTCAGTTTAATTCAATGTAAAATCCTACTTACAATATATTACACTAAAGACACTACTGCATAAGGTCGTTAGGTAGAGAGCGATGAATTCCTGCATGCTTGTGGCCAGAGAGGGTCTTTCCTGCACACACTACATCAATGCCCCAGGATCCGAGCTCTTTGGAAGGGTGTGAAAGCACAGTTGGAAACGGCGATTGGATACACCAATTGCACTTCAGGTTTCGTTGATGTTGCTGGGGGCTTGGGGCTTGGGGAACCTCATTTCTCAACTCCCATTAGAAGAGCCTAGGGAATTTGGGATTTTTTTTGCGAAACAAGAGATTGCATGCAAATGGGGGGGTGGGGCTGTGAACACACGATTACCATATTTGAATCGGGAGATGGATGTTTATTGTGGAAGGGAAAAATTGGTCTACGAGTCCTGGGTTTGCCCAAGGAAATTCGCAAAGGTGTGGGGGAGGATGGACCACAGGAGAATTGAGAGGGGAAACCATGGAATCTGGCGGTGGCCTTCTAACAGACAGTGGACGAGGGGGCGTTATTAAGGGGTTGGAATTTTAGATGGTGTACCGAATTGCCTCAACCTGCGGTTCTGAAGTACCTTTGTGGTACCTAGGGTAATATTTTTTCCTATCATGGTGGGGGGGGCCTTAGGGGGTAGAAGGTCATCACTACATGTTTTTGTGTGTTATTGTTCGATTACATGTACCTAAAAATCAATAAATATATTTAACAAAAAAGAAAACTGCATTTCGGTGGCATAGGTTCCCAGCCAACCAAGAAGCCTCCATTTGCCTTACAAAGCGAACAGAGCGCTGAGGTCTGACCAGAGGTGTTTGCTCCAGGTCCCGAGAGTAAAAAGATCACGCACGGGCGGGAGGCGATTTTCTGTGCACACAGTAACGCTCTGGAACTCCCTCCCCTTAAAACTTCGTGCTGAGACCTGTACCCTGCGTTTTCGCAAAGGTTTGAAAACACATCTGTTTCCCCTGTGAGTCGTTACTATTATTTCATGGTCCCACGGTTGATGCACTGTTCATAGCGCCGGGATGCCTCAGGGTAGCTGTGCGCTATATAAGTTTTAATAATAATAATAATAATAATAATAATAATAATAATAATTTAGAAGTATGTACAACAGAATGCATTTAAAAATGAATACATAAAAATGCATCCATTCATGAATTACCAGCAGACAGGACACACCATCAAGTGAGGAATCTTGTTGAGACATATTCCCCAAAGCAAAAACCTTCCAGTGTGCAGAGGCATCGGTGCCCTACACTTCAGAGATGCAGCACAACATATGCAATGCATTGCATCATAAGAGCCACACACAATACAGTAGAGTGATAGGGCACAAAGTCTCACTATATATGGACATCATATTCCAGCACAGTCGAGAATTGGGACACCGACCCATGAGTGCATAATGGTATCAGACCTCAACACAATACAGACTTGAAACAGAACGACAAATAATAATTAAAGCAGGGCAACAATATATGATCAACTATCCAGAGACACACGTATAAAACAAGGCTAAACCCTATTCCAAAAGGGAAACTGGCTTATAAACAGAAAAAAAAGAGTGGTTTCCCGTGGGTTCGTTCAAAAAATGTTATGAATATTTCTGTATGATATCCTGTAGCTAATAAACTCATAGGCTATAAGAAAGTGTTTCCATTATAACGGAGACCGAAATATTGACTTACAGGAGATGAAATACTGATTGTAGTGTGCTGAAGTAAAAAAAATGGCAAACACAGGCTTGACGAAGGAAGTCATTTATTGGAACAATATGTGGAAGTTCCACAAGAGAGAAAAGAACAGGAAGACTTTACCACCTACCAAGAAATGCGCAGCAGAATCCCTGCCCCAAATTCTACACACACACACCTTAGGTCCAGAAAGAAGCTCAATACTCCTCATTTTATATATTCGCATTCTTAATATTGCAGATCTAGAATTCCAGACAACCACTACACTGATAGACAGGGCACAAGCATAAATTGTAAACTGGTCTGGCACAGCACAATATATATGTGAATCAATGTGTACAGACACCAAAGCCTGTATTTAGATAAGAAACAGCACAAGGCACATAATCATCACTACATAGAAACATCAGAACTAATACTGTACAGAAGAGGAATAGAACTCCACACAGCACAGTAAAGATACGGTTCGGAGCCCACAGAGACAGGCGACAACAAATAAAACTGCTCACGGCACACCAGTTCACAGAGACAGGGAACAGAACACATACACAAAATGTACACTAATAACATAGCTGCACCAAGACAATGTGTGAGAAATTAATTCTGTGTCAGGACCGGCGGCTCAGATTATGCTTATCTGTTTCATTTTAATATCCAGCACCCTTAACCACACATGCAACCAAAGACTACAAATCCCATGAGCCTTTGCAATAAGTCAACAGAACAACCATAGAGTGTGTCCCATATAAACAGCATCAAGGAACAGCACTTCTTCTTTCTTCATTGCTCAGCAGCCAGATAAGTGACTTTCTTGGTGCATTATGTGAATGCGGTTTGATATTGGCATTGTTAACCCCTTGCGCGCTTCTGTCGGCCAACGGCCGTCGCGCGCACTACCGGCCCCGCCCACTCATTAAACCAGCCGCACCGCGGTGGAATTGCCCCTGCGGTAAACAGGTTAACATGGTTATTTGTTATTGGTATTGATATTGCCTTAGAAATTGTTCATTTGCCGGTGAAAGTGCCTCTCAGCGTACTTCGATAGCTTGCAGAAACCACCGGGGCATCAAGTACAAGCTAACCGAACCACGTTGTTTCACAGCAGTTCCATTACAATGTTGTACATGTCAGGCCCTCTAGGGGGGCGCATGATCCTCGGTCGCAAGGCCGCACTGCAGACAACATTCCCTGCATTTCATTCTCCACTATACGAGTGGAGTCGCAGGGGTGGTGCAAGCGCTAGAGGGCATAGGGTAAAGATAGCAAACCCACCACTTGGCATTCTTCACATTTCTAAAGGTCCTTGGCATGCGACACACTGACGCGGTGTTCCCCTTCCGTCTACAAATGGAGGGAAGACATTCCCAGTGCACACTTGCGAGACAAGACTGTTCCCTACCTGAATTCCATTCTCCTGCTCCAGATAAGCGATTCTCTACGCCGCAGAGGACCTTTTACAGGCAGCCTTATTATCTTTTGATCGGCAAACAGCTGTGTCAACAGAGAGGTTGTCAACAAGCATCAGCCAACAAGCATCAATACCAAGCATTGTCCCCAACAAATATCGCTTGTGCAAAGCTTCTTTATTGCTCATCGCTGTTTCCACACAAATATATTTAATTATTCACCTGAGCATCTATGGCAGTTGCTTTTGATAAACTGTGGGAGTTATGGCCATCCCCATCCCCGAAGAATTGGTGGATGCCATTGATGCATCCCTGGAGAGGCGGTCTCCTCAGCTTTAGCTCTCCTGACTCAGAGGATCATCGAACTGTCCAGCGCAGTATGTTACCCCCATGTGGGAAAGTCCTGAGGCTTGAGCCTCCTATTGACACTCAGGAAGCCCCTAAGGGCAAAGGCAAAGCCGGACATGCTGCCAAAGTTAAGGCGACCTCTCCCCCTTCTGACGCCGTTGAGCGGATTCGCCAAGCCTCTGTAAAGAGGCGTCTGGACGCCCTAGGTGTACAGGAAGATTTCCAGACTGGATATACCCCCGGCCTCAGGAGGACTATTCCTATTCCCATCTGGGAACCGATAACAATGCCAGAGACGACCGACACCCCTGGAGGGATTGGGGCGACAAACCAGGCCCAAGCAGACCTTGGCGACTGGAAGGTGGCACCAAGAGACCCAAGTTGAAGGACAAGGGCTAACAAGACTCCCGGGGTGTACCGGGAATGCTGAACCTGGAGGACATTTATCAACACCAATCCGCTGACTGGGTCCCTGCCTCTAGGGTAGCATGATTAGTGGCCAGCCTCATAAGGAAGCCCATGGACAGGGGGTGAGGGGACATGTGAGGGCGGATGCCCTAGACCATCCTTAGCCAGTAAAATGGCATGCACCCCTGGTATCAACCTACAAAATTGTGACATTTATTACGATGTTCAGTAAAGACCCGAAGAGGGGCCTTGACATATCCTGGCGGTCCTATCAGGATAAGGTACAGGACATCCTGGGCCCACTTGAGAAAATTCTGGATATGGCCGAAGATGCTAAATATTCCAGCCATATGATTGACCCCACTATTCTCTGAGGCTGGGCCCAACGGGCCCTGTGTTCCCTGGGCAATGCTAATTGTGCCCCATCAACTGAGCATTGCTGCTCATTATTAAACAAAATCGAACCCAGACTGAGGTAATTGGCCACCACAGAGGATGGGCTGGTGGCAAATGGGGGGGGTCTCTTCAGGGAGCCCTTCATTAAAGAGCTCTCACGCTTTGTGAACATGTTTTAGTCGCTGGTTAAAGCACAACAATCCATCCACAAGATGTTCAACCAGCAGATTTTTGGAGGGGCCGGAAGAGGTAGGGGGCGTTCCTACCGCCAGGTGCATCCTTTCAACCCACATAAATTTCAAACTGGTCCATCCATCTAGTGGCAAGATCAGAAGAAGTTTGGAGGTTTCTACCCCTGCTGAGGCCGCGGAGGGGGTCGGGGAGGTAAAGGAGCCTTCCACAGAGCCAGCAACGCACCAGGTGGCCCCACCGGTATGCAATATCCACCTTTCTCCCTACAAGGAGTGGGGGGCAGACTGCAGTGGTTCAGACAAAACTGAATGGCTGTCAAAAGAGAGCAGTGGGTGCTTTAGACAGTGACTGGGTTCCACATAGAGTTCTACGGTTCCCCCCGCCACCAACACACCAGCCCCAGGCCTTTGATCTTCAGATCAGGAAGGCATGCAGGTAGTTGACAAGAGAGGTGCCCAAACTCCTAAAGAAAGGAACGATTACCCATTCCTCTCTACACCCCAGGGGGTTCCTGAGCAGCATCCTCCTTGTAGAAAAGAGAGACAAGTGCTTCAGACCGGTGATAAATCTGAAAGATTTCAACCAGTGGGTGATGCATCACCACTTCAAAATGGAAGGCATACATCTCTTCAAAGACATTTTGTTACCCAACAATTGGCAAGTGCGATTGACCTGAAGGACACCTATCTTACTGTTCCCATTGTCCCACCCCACAGACGTTTTCTATAATTCGAGTGGGGTGGACAGATCTTCAAATTCACGTGCCTCGTTCATTCTATCCTCCGCACCATGGTGCTACGGCTGGTAATGGAATGGCTACAGGACCGAGGAGTCAACCCTGGCCGACATCCTTCTGATCCACCAGGACACATCAACGCTAGTCGCCCAACTCCAGATGACTCGATCCCTCCTTCAAGATCTGGGATTCATTGTGAATGTTCAGAAATCAGAGTTTGTCCCGGTCCAACAAATGCCCTTTCTGGGCTTCAAGATTGATACGGTGAGACAAACACTCTGATGCTTCTAATACGTCGGAAATTGTGCAAAAAGCTGGAGAAGGAGATGTTCTCACTTCGCCATCTGGCCAGAATTGTAGGTCTGCTGCCCTCATCCATACAAGTTATTTTTCCAGACCCATTGCACTACCGTGCTAATCAAAGACTGAAGGCACAACATCACAGGAAGTCTCCCTCTCTCCGGAGGCCCGTACGGAACTACAATGGTGGCTCGACTATATGCACGCCTGGAATGGCAGGGCAATATTCAGGGCAGCTCCGAATCTAGTATTAGAATCCGATGCCAGTTAGCAAGGATTGTGGCGCATGCTGTGGAGATATTACCACAGGAGGGTTGTTGTTAGAACACAAAGAAGCTCTCCACATCAATTGTTTGGAACTCCTCGCAGAGTCCTTTGCAGTGCTCAGCCTAGCCGCCAACAAAGTGTCCTGCTCCATTCTATTAAAGATGGACAACGTGTCAGCAGTGCAGTATATCATCCGCCTGTGGGGGGCACTCGATCCAAGGTCCTGGCAGATTTGGCCAGAGACTTCTGGAATCACTGCTTGAACAAGTTGCCGGTGATTACCAACCATGGAAACTCAATAAGGCCGCGGACTGGCAACCCAGACACCCAAAAGATTACCGTGTATGGAAACTAAATGCCTCATTGTTTCAGGAGATTATGGACTGGTGGGGCCCATGTCAGGTTGACCTATTTGTGTGGAGGCTTAATCATCAGCGAAAGCACTTCTTCAGTTGGTGCCTAGATTCGATGGCAAAAGCAATGGATGCTTTCCTGCAAAACCAAATTCGGGGGTATGCTTTCACTCCTTTCTCAATGATCAGCTCCTTACGGTGCTGGTCAGGCATCAGCAGGTGGAGGTGATCCTAGTAACACCGCTCTGGAAATCTCAAGTATGGCATCCAGTTCTTCTGGAACTTTCCATGGATTTTCCAATCCCACTTCAAGAGACTGCTCATCTGCTGAAGGATTCCCGGGGATACTAGCATCAACTAGTGCAGGAGGGATGTCTCCAGTTGATGGCCTGGGGGATTACAGGGGACGTTTGGAAGTCCCAGGCCTTTCGACAGATGCTTCTGCTTTCAACAGAAGAGCATGGGCCAACACGACAGTCGAGACACGGCTTGGCTTGCCACATATTGTCACGATGGTGTCTGCGAAGGGATCTTGATCCTGTGGGGACAGACATAGTGTATACCGTTATCTTCTTGTGTGAATTGGCAGGCAAAGGGTCGGTGTATCGCACTATCGATGTGTATGGAGGTCAGCAATCTCAGGGGGCATGTGCATCTCCATGGCATTCCGGTGGGGGAACATACTTTGGTCTGTCGATTTTTGAGGGGCATTAATTTGTTTTTTCCTCCCGCTCTGAAAAGTGCTCCTCCAATTCACCATGGGACGTTAATGTAGTACTGCAAATGGTTTGGTCTTGGTAGGATAACCAATACTTGTTGTGTAAACAATTAAGAGGTAAGTAGGCGATGCTGTTATGCCTCATCACTTCTAAGAGGATATCTGGTGTTCGGTCACTGGATATTACAGCTCGTATTTTTACCAAGGATGGGGTATCCTTAAATATTTCTAGCAGCATCAAGTCCAACAGCAGAGTTGTCCACTATCCGGCTTTCTCTACTCACCCCAAATTGTGTGTTGTGTGCTGCTTGAGAGTGTATGAGACCATGACTGCAGAATAACGTCCTCCGGAGACAGCCCAAATTCTTATATCTCTAAAGAAATCTTTCAAATCGGTCTCAGCAACCACTATTGCCCGCTGGGTGAGATGGGTGTTACACAAAGCTAGGGTAGATACATCAACCACCAGGGGAGCTATGTCTTCAAAGGCCTTCTCCCTGGGGGGCTGCTTGGAAGACATACTCTGAGCAGCTGATTGGTCATCAGACTCTACGTTTAGAGCCTTTTACTTTAAGCCCATTGCAAGCATGGCTGCACTGGTTGTATAATTTTGATTCATACTGACATGCTATTGCTGAATAACTGATGACAATTTTTATTTGTTAATGTTTTATCAGACTTGTTGAATGCCTTGTTAGTTTAGTATGATACTGATGAAATACTTCAAATTATGTTATCATATCGAAAGAATTTACACATCATGTTTGGTTTTTCTTAGGGACCAGAGCATAAGCAAGAATTCTGAAAGAAATGCCTTGGTCAGGATCTTTCACACGAAGAAAGAGGAAGTGCAGTTCTTTGATGCTGTTTATTTGGGACTGTCTCTATGGTTGTTCCATGGACTTATTGCAAAGACTCATGGGTTTTGTAGTCTTTGAATGCGATGTTTAGTTAAGGCTGCTGAGATAAAAGAGAGAAGCCTAATTCTCGGCTCAGTGTCCTTAATAGAATTGAAAAACTTTCCTTCACAATAGCTAAAAAAAAATATATTCAACTAGAAAAATGAAGCTTAACTTAGATTTGATTTATTTGATATAATTAGGCTGCATTAGGCCATAGTATTGAAAAGTACATGTTTAAATATTGCACACAAGCATTGCTTTTCAGAAAATTATTGAAATTCAGCTGCAGCCACAGTCTCTTTTCTCTAGCTTCATCAGCTGACGGGGTGTGTTTTAAAACATTACAAGATAATGTGCTGAATCTCTGTTGCTCTGTTTGTCATTAAAGATGTGCAGAACAGTCCACTGTAATAAATGTTGTTGCTTGTTTATTTCCTCTGAGCAACTAAATTGTGTGAGTTATTAGCCAATAAAAATCAAGTGCCAGTAGGTGCTTGTTGGAATGGATAGGAACCTAATAGTTATATTAGTTTCCTGTCCAAGTAACATTTAGTGCTGCCTTTATAGGTAATGTCATACCATGAAATTGTATGGTGTTTTGCCTGAATTATTATAAAGCTTTGAAAAACATTAGGACATTGGGAATGCCTGCTTGTTATTTAGAGAGGGCTAGATGCTGTGGGTTGGGTTTGCATTAGGGTTATTATTAATTTTTACTATTTGTCATATTGATTTGACTGCTTTATTTGTTAAAGGTACATTCTATTAGTGTTTTTATCAATTATTCATTAATTAAGTATTCCGATTGTTGCTTTCTGTGATCGTTTGAAACTGAAAATGAGATTCATTAGAGGCTAACAGCTTTTAGTGGACGTTCTGTAAGGATTACTTTGGTATTTAAATAATTCTACAGACTAAGAACTAATAGAATCCTAGTTGTGCACATTTTTCTTTAATTGTCTTGACTGAGTTTTGTCAGCACTGGATTCTCCCTTTTCCCATATTAACCCTCTTTAATGTTAAGTGGGCTATTTAATAGATAATTAGATCCTTGTGATGGAGATCCGTGAACAGGATGGACAGTTTTGCAGTTAATTCGGTCCCATGTCGGAGTCTGGCAGATAAGTGATCTGGCGGTTCTGTCAGGAAGGATTGGCAAGTAGGACTTCATGATAATGTGGTGTGTCTAGCGCGATGAGTTTTGCAATGGGGTGTGTTTGTGTTTGCTTTCATGTTGTGTGATAGTATTCTGTTTTTAACTGTCTAGTTGTGAGTGGAATAAGCTAGGGTGGAATATTGGTAGTATATTATGTGCACAGGTTAAAGGTGAACTATTCCAAGGGCAAGGGTAGGTTGTTGCTGGTCAAAGCTTATCTTGATGTGTCTCCCTTCTTAAACTGTAGTTATTATTAGTGATAATTAATCTTATGACTCCTTGTCTAATTAAATATGTTTTATAAATTAAGCTTCAGTGTGATAATAAATTGCATTGTTAATTACTGTGTATATACTTTGAATAAAAATATCAAATTAATATTAACTTTAATAACATCTTTGTTGAATATGGTCTAATATTTCGCTCCCCATAAATGTACGGAGTTATTTGAGAATATTAGTCAGTGGGGTTACTTTTTCAGACTAAGCCAGCACAAGGCCACTATCATCTACTTTGCTTAATTCATGACTATCTCAATGCGTGATTGCGTAGCACCTCGAAGTACTACTACTTCTGTGGCGAGTTTGATTTCTGTCCTGTTTACTGTTACAACTCCACAACAAAGACTTGCACAGTTTGAAGCATTGAATGAAAGGGATACTAGGGCCAATATGAAAGCACAACAGAAACTGTCGAAGTGCCAGGTTGGTAAAGCTGTTCCTGATTGGATGGAATGTGCTTGAGAGAAAAGGCATGGCATAGTGAAGCCTCAGAAACGATGGTTGTATTCTGATAGAGGATGAGGTGTTGACTGAATTGCTGACAGGGAGACAGCCACCTTATATTAAGGTTGTAGAATCAGAGTTGTCATGAGGAAGATGGCAACTCAGAATCTAGAGTATTACAGAGGAATGGAACAAAAAATGATCAGAAAGGTTCAAGATTAAAATGCAATATACAGCTTCAAAATAGACGTTTGATGAAAGGGTGTTTTTTGAAAATGTAAGCAGAAAAGCGAGCTTGTCATCCATATGGGAAGCTGGAGATAGTGGCTAGTGTATTTGGTGTGGATTTGCACAAAAGGAGGATTTGTAAGCCTTATATAATGGTGATGACAGAAGTTGAAATTTGAAAGGAGAGAATTTTACAGTTGGAAGCAAATTTAAGAAACATTGTGAAATTAATCAGAGATTGAGAGGATGTGGAAATACACAAGAGAGAATGGATTTCAAAGACACTGAAGAATGAAGCAGAGTTGTGAACAATTCTTAGTGTGATGCTGTTGAACGAGAACTGCCAGTGAGAGAAGTGCCAGGAGCCAATGGTCCAGCTTATTTGCAGCTACCCTGGTGCAAACATCATTTATAGCATTTTACGAAAGAGTTTTCAAAGCCTAGGGCGGAGCCTGAGAAAAGGTATTCAGAAGTGGATAGGATTGTTACTGTATCAAAGGTATTTTAAGAAGATTTGGATGTATTATTTTCTTTCATAGTTTCAAAGGATTTGTGGATTGAATGCAAGATAATGGTGAAGTGGTCAGATGAAGAACCGTTTAGGAGCCTGTCGCGTTATAAACGCTCTTCGCTGGCTATGGATAAATATGCCACAATTATTGAACATTTGAAGGGAATTGTTTCAACGAAACAGGTTAATTGGTAAAACAAATTATGATAATGACCAAATGCAGTACTTAGATTCAGCAGTGCTGCCAAGCAAAGTCACTTGTTGAGATTTTAGCTTATGCAATATATAGTAGTGATAATTAAGAGTCTAA
Source organism: Lissotriton helveticus (assembly GCF_964261635.1). Lineage (NCBI taxonomy): Eukaryota > Metazoa > Chordata > Amphibia > Caudata > Salamandridae > Lissotriton > Lissotriton helveticus. The sequence continues at coordinate 1,877,351,313 of NC_136059.1, forward strand.
AATATAAATTGACAAAGGAAAAATTGATGATGGCACAGAATTCTTCCAACAAGGAAGGCAAGGATTGATGCTTTAGGGAAGTGGTGCGCAATTGCAGGATCCTCTAAGAGTTGGAGGAAGTTTGAGGTAGAGGAAGAGGTTTTAATAACAATGTAAACAATGGTATTTTGAGGTCTGGAGCTTGTCACAAATGGGATCAAGCGGGACACTGGAAGAGAAATTGAATGGACAGCTTTAAGATAATGGGACTCAAATGGTGCCTCAAATGAACTCTATGCAACAGAATAGGTTACCTGACCTACCTTAGTCAATGGTCCCAAACCCACTGGCTCCTGTGCAGAACATGCAGCTGTTCTACAGAACTATGCCTTTGTCTCTTCAATCTCAAGTTCAGTATAGAACAGTAGAATTCCCACAGAATGTTTAGCTTCAACAAAATGCAATTCAACCTCAAGTGATTAATTACCACAATTTGCAGGTTTCTTCAGGGTTCTGAAAGAACAATGTAAGGAAGAATGACTGTGGATTAGAGTGGAGGAGCAACTGCATGCTGGATGAAGTTCTAGAGGTATACTAGAATGGCCCCTTTGTAGAAGTAGTAGTTAATGGCCATACTGTGTCATTTTTGGTTGATACTGGTGCTACCCATTCCAGAGTTAGACCAGTGGAAGTTCCTGACCTTCCCTTCCAGGGGCAAAGACGTCCAAGTAGCAGACATTTCAAATAAACAAGTTAAAAAAATAGGCTCAGCTGTAAATTAACATTAGTGAAAATAGTCCAGTAGATCTATTGGGTAGAGATGTGTTTCGCATAATTTATAGTACACCGGATGGAGTCTACATTCTAACAAAAGACTCCGTCGTAGAGTTCAAGATAAAATGAGTGGCTATGAGAAATGGTATATTTCCAGTTCTCACAAAAGAGAACACACCGCCTGATTTAAGACAGGCGGTGGGTGAAAAGAGGTTTGGAATTTTAATGGAAAATATGTTGGGCGCATTAGATGTGCAAAGGCAGTGCAGATTACCATGAAGACAGATGCAGTGGATCCACACGTTCCTCAATATAAACTTTATCGTGAAGCAGAGGAAGAGATTACACCTGTGATTGAAAAGATGGTGCAGCAGGGCATCTTGTACGAAGCTTTGGAAAGTAATGCTCCTCCACTGGGATTGTGAAAAACCAAAGGGAAGTGGAGGACAGTAAAAGATCTTAGAAAGATTCATGAGATAGGACTTCCATGTTGTACCGTGGTACCGAATCCAGCAGTGATTTGGTTTCATATTCCGGCAAATGCAGAGTGGTTCACAGTAATCGATTTGTGTTTTGCACTTTTCTCCATTTATCTCCAAGAGGCTAGCCAAGTATCTTTTAGTGCTCAGATTTAAAGATAAGGTATTCATTTGGGCACAAATCCCATAAGGGTATACAGAGTCACCTATTTTTTTCCTGTTGAACGGTAAAAAAGGTATTCTGTTAAGTTAGCCTCTACTCCTCTTCCATTTTGTCAACCAGCCCCCATTTTTGTGTTGCTGCGGGGACTTTTTATAAAGTCAGAAGTTACATGTTCACTGAAAGCTGGTTGTAATGATAATACTCGCGTGTCAGAGTAAGCAGCCCTGCCCTACCGAAGGGTCTATGTGCACAGATGTCTAATCTGTTAGTCCACAAGCGCCTGTAACCTCCCTTGTCTATCTACAAAGATGACATGGGTTGGGGTTTATCAGGATTCAACAGTTCAGCATGTAAACATTGTGTAGAAGGTTGCGTAAGGGGTTGTGTAAGCGTTATGTAAAAATGCTAAAGAGGGTTATAGAAAGTGTGATGTAACCATGACAAAGGGGTTTTTGGTGAATTCCTATGGTACCCAAAATGTATAAAAGGCAGGTTTGGAAATGTTCTAGTTCGTTCCCTCTCAGGCTCTTGTAGTGTCTGTATGACAGCCATCTCATGCGATATAATAAACTTATGTTTCATTCCACTTCAGTGATGGTCCTCATTTTGTGAACCCGTAGACTAAAGGGTGTCCCTGCACAAGTGAGACTGATAGGAATCTCACTTATGGACTCTTTTGAGAGTTACCTGCGAGTCAGATTTGGTGCAATACATTGATGATTGCAGATAAAACAAAAGAGGGATGTAAGTTGGACACCACTGCATGCTTTATCATCTAGCTCATAAATAGGCACAAGACGACCTACAAAGTTGCAGTATTGCCGCACAGATGTTATCATCTAGAACAGCAGATTCAAAAAGGAGTTCGAATGGGGCCCAAAGATCGCATTTCTGTGATTCGGAGAAACAGAATAACACACACAGAAGTAATGGATGGTTTCCTATCAGTGTCAATGAGTTCTCCACTTTTCCTTAATTACAAAACATTTACAGAGATCGACACCTAATGGTGTGACAGATCCAGTACCCTGGGATGAACAATATATGTAAGCCTTCCAGGAGCTGAGACATGCTTTGTGTACATCAGCCCCTCTATGAATGCCAGATTTTAAAACAAAGAGTTTTATTTATTTTGTCATAAAAAGAAGGATGCTTACTTTCGTTTTGCACAACAACATGCCAATAGGAAAAGACCTGTTGCTCATTTTTCCAAAATGCTAGAGCCAATTGCTGCTGCTTTGCCTGGGTGCTTGAGATCAGTAGCAACTATGTATATTGTCATTTCTCAGAATGATTCACTTGTCATGGATCACATGGTAATTGCATTAGTGCCACATTCAGTGGAGACCCTTCTGACCCGAACTAGAACTCTACATATGACAAATGCAAAATTAACAATTCTAGAACCAAAAGGCTCAAATAAAAAGATGTGCCATTTAAAATCCTGCAACTCTTTTGCCACTTCCAAAAGATGACAATGAGGAGAACATTCAGGAAGATCATGAGTACCTTGATGTAACAACATTGTTTGCTAAGCCAAGAGCAAATTTTCAAGATGTATCATTCGAGTGGACTGATTTGGTTTTATTTGTGGACGGCTCATGCTGTAGAAACGTCCAAGGAAATTTATAAGCAGCCGATTTAGTTTGTAAATTGGAAACAAAAATCTGAAGAATCTGAGACTGCTTTTGTTTGAGTGTCAATACAAACATTAGACGAATTGAGACATTTACAAAGGAGATGCCAGATGAAGAGAACAAAACTGAGAAATTGTAAGATGTAAACAGGATGAAGAAACCATTAGGAAAAAGGCAGATGGGAGGTATGAGGAGTTGGGGGGATCCGGCTCCCCCGAGAAACCTTATCCAGGGAATGGAGGTAATCATACCGAGATTGAGCACTTACTAAAGATCTCCTTCACAACTGGCATAGTGCCCCCGAAGTGGAGCATGCTACCGTAAAACCTCTTAAAAAACCTTCATCGAAGCCATCTCTACCTGAACATTTCCGGCCCATTTCGCTCCTCCCTTTTTTCTCTAAAGTAGTGGAGAAACATATCAATGCTCAACTGATTCGTTTCATGGATTCAAACAACCTACTTTACGATTCACACTCAGGATTTTGTGCCTAATACAGCACACAATCAGCCTTACTGTAGGCCTCTGAGTCTTTCAAAATCTGTGCTGATCGCGGCCAAATGACCGCCCTGATCATGTTGAACCTTAGTGCAGCATTTTATACCGTCTTTTGCTAGAGTGCCTTGAAAGCTACTGTATCAGGGGCCTAGACTCAAAGTGGCTGGCCTCCTTTCTTTGTGATCGCACAGTTCAAATTGTGCAGACTCCCTTCGCCTCTGAACTTCTTTCCCTAGCTCAGGGGAGCCTCAAGGCTCGATTTTGAGCCCTACGTTGTTCAATCTCTAGAAGCGCCCCCTGGCAGATGTCATCAAGAAAACACAATGTCACCATGGTGTCCAATGCTGATGATACGCAGCATATTGTCACACTCGCCCAGGAGGAGGAAGGAGCTGCACCCAATTTCTGATCCTGCCTGAGGGATCTCACAGAATGGATGAACATGAGCTGCCTTAAGCTGAATGCTAATAAACCTGAGGTATTCTTTGTCGGGAAAACTTCAGTTTGGTCCTTATCATGGTGGCCAACAGAACGTGGCCCAACTCCAGATCCCAAACCCAAAGTAAAAAAAACCTAGGCTTCCTGTTTGACTCCAATCTTACCTTTGAGAGCCAAGTTTCCTGTGAAACGGGAAAATGTTTTGCCACTCATAAAATTCTGACCAAAATGATGGCTCTTCTGCCTATATCGACCAGGAAAACTGTTGTCCAAACTCTTGTCATGCCCTAACTGGACAACAGTAACATACTTTACATTGGAGCCACTTGGGGCAGATTGAATAGACTTTAGAGTGAAGAATGCTGTAGCACGCCTTCTGCTGAAACTCCAGAGGCGTGCACCAGTCAGCCCAGCCCTGGACAATCTTCACTGGTTACCTTTGAGGAAAAGAATCTTCTTTAAGGCTAAGTGATTTTACCACGGGATCCTTAATGACAAAGGCCCTTGTTATCTTTTCCCACTCCCCAAACCCTACCAACCCAGTAGGCAACAACGATCATCAGAATCCATGCTGGCAACAGTGCTGGCAACAGTGCCCGTCATAAAAAGAACCCATCTGAGTGGCTCTTCCTTTATCTTTCGAGCATCTAAACTGTGGAACACTCTACCTCTCCAACGGAAACAAGAACCCATTGGGAAGAGTTTAGGAAGAAACTTAAAACTTGGTTGTTTAGACTCTAACCTCATTGGTTTCTTTTTTAACCTTACCTTACTGGTCAGGTTCCGGTTCCCCTTTCTCCTCCTATCATCACTATGGTGGTTACTGCAATCCTAGTTCAGGGACGCTCCATTCGGAGCAACTGCGCGCTTTAAAAATTTATAACCTAACATTTGGCTTGCCAAATTCCCTGCTATGGCAGATGGTAAATGTTAGACCGGTCAGCCTTAGGATGGTTTACCCCAAAAGTTCTGCCTTCACCCTTGCTATTTTTCTGAATTCGTTTTTGTTGGCCTTAGTGCTCTGTGCACTTTACGACTGCTAACCAGTGCTAAACTTCTTGTGCTCACTCCTTACAATTTGGTAACATTTTTCTACACTGGATTGGCATATTTAATTTACTTATTAAAGTGGCATACCATATACCCAGAGGATAAATTAAATGCTAGTAGTGGGCTGAAGCACTTATTGTGCTACCCACTTAAGTATCATTTTAAAACACATCCCAGGCCTACCATTGCACCCTGCCAGCAGTTTTAAACAACCAATGTGACTTCCCAAGCACAAAACTCACCTTTAATTACATATAAATCATCCCTACGGTAGACCCTAAACAGCCCATAGGGTGCGGTCTATTACAATTAAAAAGTTGGGCGTGTAATTTCAAGTTTTACAAGTCCTGGTAGTGAAAAACTCACAAATGTGTTTTTCATTACTATAAGGCCTACTTCTCCAATGGGATAACATTGGGTTACCTTATTACATTTAACAAGTGCTAGCTTTTTATTGGAAGCAGCTAAGAAAGTCAAGCTTGGTGTCTGAGGACATGTAATTTAAAACTCTCTTTAATGGTAAAGTTTTATTTTAAGTCGCATTTCTAAAAATGCCACTTTTAGAAAAGGTGGTATGTTTGTGGCCTAGCTATTTGGTGCCTGCCGCCTTTTTCTGGGTCACAAGACTAGGTGTGGGCGGCAGTCGGCCTTTGTATATTCCTCCCAGAGAGCCACACAATAAAGAGACTATGGGTGTCTGAATGGGCCATCTAAGGCAGAATGGAGGAGCCGGATCTGTGAGCAGCCCCACTTGCACTTCAATGAACTCTGCCTCTTACGCACACAAAGAACTTCACACTTTCCATTTGTCTCTGTAGCCAGGCTGCCCCGGACAGGGAGGCAGGACGTTCAAGACAGTTCAAGGGTGGGGGGGGGGGGGGGGTGGGGGGTCTCCAGACGTTTCTTCTACTTCAAAGTGGGCATGAGGTATACTTTGATGCTGCCCTGCAGCTCCAGCCCTGCCCTAAATCTTGAATCCACGTATTCTAGAGTATCTCAAAGGGCTAGTTGTTTGGCCTCCTGATCAGAGCCTTAGAGACAGATAAGTCTCTACGAATATTGATCCCGCACCTGGACCCGGCCTTGTAATGTAAATGTTTGTATTTTATATAGCGCACTTCTACCCGGAGGCCTCGTAGCGCTGTATTCATACCGCTGCGGAACCCATCCTGGCTTTCCTATGAAATGTCCACTCCTGGGCACCCCCAAGGTGAAGCCAGGCATCCACAGCGCTGCTGGGGCCGTTGTGGAGATTAAGCAAGCTATTGCCCAGAGTCACAGAGTGGGACCCATGATTAGACTAGGCACCGAGGCGAGAATTATCAGGTCCGGGGAAATTGAGCCCAAGACCCGCCGAGGCGGGAATCGAACCCTGGTCCCGGGCCAGACCTCAGCATCAGGGTCTGCCGCTCTAACCATTGAGCCACACTTCTCCACCGCCTTAGCGAGTCCTGACCCCTATAAGTGCTTCCTCTCTAGTCACGGACTCTTCAAAGTGGTGCTAAAAATACCCAGACAACCCAAATCCAAAACTGGGAACATTTCTGCCAAAAAGTGCTTTGAGAACAGAGAGGAAACCAGGACATTCCTGCTCGTTGATCTGCCCAAGGTGTATCACCGGTCGGTCTGACATCACTACAACTCCCAATACGCTCTTCTCCGCAGCAGCAAATCCTGTTCAGCGGGTCCTCGCAGAAGGGGCATCCGGCCTCGTGGAGGCCCATTGGCAATACCTTGCAGCTTTGTCTTGCTGAAGATTTTCGACTTCCAAAAAAGAGACTTAATCCAAACAATTTTCACTGTAACTTCCTCCAACAGCTCCCCGATGATGACACCTCCTTCTCCTCAGACAATGCCAGCTGCCTCGCCCCGCTGACCTTTACCTTCTTAGACATTTTTACCTGAAATTTCTTCCAACTCCAAATGTAAGCAGAGACTGGGCCCAATCCCCTTTGTGGATCGAACCTTGGTTCATTATAGTTGGCCATAACTTTTGACTTTGCCCCAACTTGTGCGACTAGATTTCAGCAGTTGGGCACTAGTTTTCATTTTAAACTTTAAAATCCATAACTCCAGTTCTACTAATTGGGATTTTGACATTTTGGTGTCAAATAATTTATTTAAATGTACTCTAAGTTCAATCTGATTGCTTTTGTTCAAACTACCAGAGGGATAAGCACAGGGTAATTTAGTGACTGTTTGTGGTTCACCCTGACAGGGATTTGGGCTGTTGCTTGAGAAGGGCTCACACCCGCCTCAACCAACAACCCAAGTTATCACAGTAAGACATTTTGATAGACCTACACATGTGGGATGGTGAGTCTGTTAATACTTATTGGATTAATTCTCATTTCAGAACAGCTGCGGGGATTGCGGTCAGAAATGTATAGCGTGCCAGAAAAATATGGAAACAAAAATGTGTGTTACAATGAACCATGTCGGGAAAACAATAGGTCCCTTTACTACGCTACAAACTGATTTTGTAGAGATGCCACCATGAAATGGTTAGAGGTACATATTAGTTATAATCTGCCTGTTTTCAAAATGGACTGAGGCACATCCAGCAAAGTCGTGTGATGCACTAATTGTAGTAAAATGTTTTTGGGAGTGAGTTGATCTCTAGATTTGGAATGCAAACATCTATTAGGTCAGGCAAGGGCGGACTTTTTAAGAATGAGACCAGGAGAGTTTTGCATGCAGCACTGAGTAATGATCAGATGTTCCATTGTAGATTTCATCCAGAAGCATCAGGAGTAGTTGATACAATTGATCGGTTAAAAATAAACGTGCAAAACTTTTATTTCAACTTCTCTGAAATGGCCAGATGCACTTAATTTGGTATTGTTAAACTCCTAATAAGAAAACAGGATTGAGGGCCTATGAGATGCTCATTGTGAGGTCTATGAGACTTCATGGAATCGCTTCTGCAGCTCAAATTAATTTTACTGATGATTTGATCTTGGATAGATGCAGGAGCCTAGCTGACACTAGCTCGCTCTCTCTCTCTCTCTCTCAACAGGGGCAACTTACTACACCTTCTGCACCTAGAGTTATATCAGGATCTGGAACCAGGTGATTGGGTCCTGATAAAGAAACATGCAAGGAGAAATTGTCATGAAACACGCTGGAAGGGCCCCTAGCAGGTGATCTTGGTGAGGAACACTGCTGTGAAGTGTAGAGGTTTGCTGTATTTGATCTACGCATTTCTCAGAGAGTGGGTGCTGCTGATGAAAAGACGATAAAACAAGCCATTAAAATCGTTTAATACTTGGCTCCAGTGGTGGGAGAATACAAATTTGAGCACACCAAAAAGTAGCAAATCAAGCAGAAGCAAATCAATATGGAAGCTTGAATTAAGCGGATTAACCTGAAGCTCACTGGTCTGAAAGTGAGAGAAAAATAGAGCAGTACAAGAAGATCCTGAATAAACGGGTGTGATATTAGCGGAGACAGTCAAAAGTGGCATTGACAAAGAGATCGAAGTGAACACTGGAGACTCAGAGGGAGGAATAACAATAAGTAGCACAAGGGAGAGGGTTTCAAACAAGAGGTGCATAGCTTCTGAATGGGCATACCTGACAAACATTGAATCGGATAGAAGAAACAAGAAGTTAAAGGTTTTTGATTAGAAGATTCCCAAGAGGCACTCTGGAGTAGTAACTGTCTGAGAAATGATCAATGCTGAATATGTTCCAGATGAACAAGTGAACAGTGGTCTTCTGAAAGACTTTTCTTTATAGAATTTTTATTTTCGATAAGTTAGTTTTTTAAAACCTAACCACTGATTACATTTTGGACTTTGCAATTTTTGCATTTGAAGATCACATTTTGAAAAGAAATTAACACATTTTCTTCTATTCTTTGCAGTCAAAGAAAAGAGAAGATATGCATGGCTTTCCAATAAATGATAGCAATTCTTATTTCTGCTGCGCTTATTGGTGTCTTAGTTCATATATACTCTCCTGATTGGTATTCCCCAAACACTACTAGTAGCGCAATATATCTGAATACTACCAAGCTTCACAATTTACAACATAGCAATAGCTAAGATAAAGATTTTGAATAGAATTATTTTATCGATTTTTTGAAAAATAATAGACATAATGAATGTCTGGTTGTTGAATTTGTACCCACTTCCCACATCTGCTTCAGAAGGTGCGACTCATACGCAGTTACCTATGTCAAATGTATTTTCATAATTTGTATATTATAATGGACCAGAATTATTTAGAAGCTAATGTAGATTATGATGTTCCAATAGATCCATAACCTACTATTAGAAAATGTAAAGCAGCTGAAATTTTTAGAAGCCATATAAAGTTTCATAATTCTAACACTGTAAGTGTTAACATACAGAATGTGTGTTGACCGACTGATCTAGCGTGCAACTTTATTAAAGACTATAACAAGAACATATAGCAATATAGGTTGACGGCTTTAAAAGAAGAGAGTTGATTCAAGAGAAAAGACTGTGATTAAAAAGTCACAAATATATCCTTGTCTTATAATCTGCACAGATAAGAAATGGAGTGTGTGTATGATAAAAATTAAATATAGTGTATATGATAGTTCAGTTGTGATATGGAATAGTGCGCGTGTTTATATTTTATTTATTATAGACAGATGTTATGATAGGTATTGTTGATCTTCTGTTTAGAGGCGTTTATTATCTTTACAACAAATCAGTTTATTTTACTCTTCCATAAGATTGGACAGGTTCCCGTTATTTCGCTTTAGTTTTTCCTAAAATGTAAATGTCAAGTAAATAGTTTGATTGAAAAGAGAAAGTGCAGGTCAAAAAATACTATAAGTGTTTGGCGTTTTGATTTCTTCTGTATGGATTGCTGTGAATGATGCATAGATTAGGGAAATGCCAACTTTAGTAGAGAATTTGGCAGGCAGCCCAGCAGGTGGTTTAACTACGATTAATGAGGAGATGCACAGGGCCTAATATAATCCTCAAAAGTAAAGCTACACCAAGTTCACTCTTTTTAGTATTCACAAACTACATGTTAATAGTAAGTTTACAACTGCTCTAGGACAGGTCTATTTATGTGTGGAATTCTCCACACCGACTGCGGAGTCTCCACTTCGTATTTTACTATCAACTTGTAGTTTCTGAATAACAAAAAAAGTAAACTTACACTAAATAAATGTACCTTTTGTGAGTCACTCCCAGTGTAATAATCCAGATAATAGTGGGAGTATTATTAATGATGTTGATGACCTGACTACCCACCTATTAGGAGAACCTAGAATCTTTGAAATTACAGGTTCATGGAATATTGGGATAGGTAAAGCTATATTAGTGAGGACTGCAGTTTCAATAGTAATAATAAGTCTAGTTAGAATGAGTGTTTTCTTAATGTTTCGTTCTGTGGCTCGGTTTGTGTTAAGGTTTTTGAATTTAATCAGAGGAGCAACAAGAAGACAATGAGGCAACTGACAAAGGAAGAAGATGCTGTTGACAAGAGAAAGGAGGACGTGGACGACATTCTGGTTGCATTGTTTTTTATTGATTTGCAGAATATGGTAATTCAGCTGCAACCACAATCTCTGCACATTTAAAGTAACTTTTCTCAAGCTTTCTCGGCCGAAGGGATGTGTTTTGAAACATTACAATGTTGTGTGCAGAATGAATGTGCAGAACAGTCCATTACGTAATGTTATGCCATGAAATTGTGTGACGTTTTTGCCTGAATTATTATAAAGTTTTGTTAAACATTATGTTATTTGGATAAACTGCTTGGTTAGAAAGGGCTAAATGCTGTGTGGTGTTTCTGTATTAGGGCTTGATATTAAAAATTTGACTATTTAAAATATATGTTGTGGCTGCTAAAGTTCATAAAGGCACATTGCACTATTGCATTGTATTAATGAATTGGCTTTTGATTCTAACATTCGCTTTCTATAGTACTATAATGCAAATTTGAGACTGCAAATGAGATTAGAGACTAACAGTTTTATCAGACTTTCTGTAATGACAACTGCAATATTTGAATACATTTACAAACTGAGAAGTGGAAGAAGCCTAGTTGTGCATATTTTTCTTTAATGGTCTTGGCCAAATATTTGAGCACTGGATTCTCTCTTTCCTGTGAATGGACTATTTATCCTTAATGTTAATTAAGTTGGAGCGTCACAATATGCACCACAATGCAGGATTTTCAGGTCAAAGACAAAGGAGACACATGAAGTTTATGACTTAAAGGGTGAGTAGGAGAAATCAAGGAAATAGGTCTACAGCACATCGCAAATCATTTGAGAAGAGTAAAAAGTAGTTCAATACCGTTTTAGGTCGTCTGGTTTTCCCCATCCTCGAATGAAGAGTTTGGTAAGGAGAAGCTTCCTGTACAACAGGTCCAGCTTACTCACACCCATTCGCAGCAGTTATACCACTAAAATAAGATAATAAACATATGTTTAAAGCAGGAATAAAATTAACCTTGCAGATCTTACATTAAGGTGAAAGCAGAGGGGAGAAAATGCTTCCCTCACGTACAACCTTTGCAAAATGCATTTCAAAATGTGCACCCTATTATGGTGTACAGTGCAACTTTGAATGTAAAGGTGCTATCCAATAGTGTCATAAAAGAGATTAACATCAAGCAGACGTGAAAGAGGCATAATGGAATCCTTGTTGCTGGAATGCAGAAATGTGAAACAAAACTTTACAGGATGGACCCTTTGAGGAATGTGCCTATACGTTCATAAGCCATTGCCAAAGTCTTTGATTATCCGCAGACACTATTATGATCAGTCATAGGATATCTATGTAAACTGATGTTGAAACCTAGTAAAAACACACATTAACTCACATTTAACAGGCATTTATTCCTCCCTCCGTCTCATAGGCTGCTTCCAATGCGGATGAAAAGTGAGCTACAGACAGTGATAAAAGAACAAAACAACAAAGGCCAGGTGCCCTAAACTGCCAAGTCAATGAAACCAATATGGGCTCAAGGATAGAAGGTATAGACTTGCATTCCTGGAGTTCTTCTGTTAGCATTAGCAGAGGAGTAAGAGTGGGTGAAGAAGAAAGGAAGGGAAAAAGAGGAGAGAATAGAAGGAAGGGAGGAGATAAAGTGGCTAGAGAAAAGGCAGGGCAAATAGGAGAATGGGAAAGAAAGGATACGAAGAAGCTAGGAATCAGGTGGGATGTGGAAAGAGGAGAATACTTCTTCAAAACTGTCTTCTGTCCCTCCTTACTGAGACTATTCTTGATCCTTATAGGACCAATGCCACCTATTGTGTCTTGTAGAATACAGTTACGTCATAGTAAGGATTCTCTGTGTATTTGTTTAGAATGCTTCTTTTCAAATAGCCGAGGGCTGTTGCTATGTTTCCTGCTGACCTGACAGTAGCTTTATTGAGCTTTTAGTAAACCAGTCACAACGTCTGTGCAGTTTGGTGTATCTTTTCATTGGCGGCGAGAGGCAGAAGAGTCAGAGCCGTCGGATGTAGTGGTGCTGGAGAATCCACGTTCCTAACTGAGCACCTGAGCTCGGATGTATGTCGTTACAACGCATGCTTTTACCACGCATGCCTTTACAATGCAGGTATTAAAACGCAAGTAGTTACAACGACTTGCGTTGGGGGGCGCTGGATAGTGGATAGTTTAATTTATTATTCCAACTCCAGTCCCCTGTGGATAGTAGGGAAGGTGTTGGATAGTAAATTAAACTATTCCCTATCCTACAGCATCCTCCAGCGCAAGTCGTTGTAACGACTTGCGTTGTAATACCTGCGTTGTAAAGGTACTGCGTGGTAAAAGTTTCGTTGTAAAGGATGTTTCCCCCTGAGCTCTGTCTTTGGATTCACAGGAACCCTCAGTTTGGTATGAACTTACGCGGCCTGAACGTTTTCTATGCAGGCGCGGCACTGAAGTGGGCCTTCCTCTGGTGAGGTGTCACAACCTTGTTCCACCATTTGTGAGACTCCTGCTTCCTGTACGCCATTTATTGGTCAGAAATTCATTCTGCTTAGTTAAAGAACTAGCAGACCTGTGCCCTTCAGCTTAACAGCTGGTGAACAGCAATGCCACATACATCATAATTTCTACGCGTATCACATCGAATTGTGGTTTTCAGTCAAAGTGAGTTCTGAGGTTCCTAGCAAAGCAGTAAGCAAGCATAATGCACACTACAGCCCAATGTGTTGGACTGTGAAAAGTTCAAGTCCAATTTGGCATGCAAATTTCTCTGCCCTATCACTTTAGTAAACTTTTAACTGACAAATCTTTATTAAGATTGAGGTAACATACACATTGATGTGCACACCCTTTTCTTATTGTTAACCTTAGATCCGTACTTCTTTCATTGGTACACTTATTGTGTATTCACCTTGTATCATGCTCACCACTTTCTACACAGTGATGTGCAAACCAGAGTATCAAAAGAATCCTTATTTGTTTCTACTGGTTCTCAGAATATTTTACTCATTACAGGTGTAGTTTCCTTACTTCACAAGATTTATCGATAATGTTTACAGCGCATGCAACGGGAAATCTAGCTGTATGTGTTATTACTGGACAAATGTATCCTTTTATTTAGACCATCTTAAGCAGGTTTGTGCAGCAACATATTGACTATGCAACAAAACAATTGCCTCACCTTCATTTCAGCCTGGTCCAGGTCTACCAGCAGTAGACTGGGAACAATTAAAAGAAGGATTTGAGGCTTCTTTTGATGCCATTGAAGGGGAGACAGAATAAAACAATATGCTTCATTGAGGCACTGCCTAGGCACCTAAGGCAGAACAATTCTAAAGCACCTCCCTGATGAGAGTAGGAGATGTTGAGCATGAATATGAATCTTCAATTTGGATTTTGGATATTAGTTACAAATCTCATAAAAATATTATTTCTATAGGAGACAAACTTCCAGGGGAACCCATTCAAAGCTTTGTAAGTGCACTAAGAACTCTTACTTCAACATGTATTTTGAAGAAGATCTGAGTGGAGATCAAATCGTCAAAAACACCAATGACTAGGTCCAACCGGATTTTAAATAAAGCTGTGGAAATTGCAGAGGATATTGAGAGCACTGCATCTTACTTGGTGGAAATGTTACTTTCTCAAGAAGTTTCTTCACTGCATGCTGTAGCTAGTTCTACTAAATCCAAACCAAAGAAACACTCAAATTCTATCACTGCCAAGAATGTGACATTTTATACATGAGCTGGAAACAACAATTTCGGAAAGTCTCCACTTTGCCCAGTTATCAACAAAGTTTGGATAAAATGTTTTTTTAAGGGGGGGAGGGGCTTGTTGCTAAGGTATGCAAATGTGAAAAAGGGGAACATAATAATTTGGTGAACGGCAGTGATCATAAGGACACATTGAAAGGCTTGAATTCCAGCCATATGAGAGTCATTATGTGTTTGGAACTAATTCCAGGAAAAGTTTAGGACTAGGAGAAAACAGTTATGCACGTTGTTCACATATAATCTGGGCAAGATAAACAGGGTTCCAGAACAAAATTCTGCTTAAATCAGATGCTAAGCCTGTGCTGCATAAGGTTAGACAGGTGCCACTGGTGGTTAAACCTGAATTCCTCAAAGAGTTGGACAAACTTTGTGTCCAAGATAGAGTCTATATAAGAATTGGAGTCGATTTCACCAGTATTTTTAATACATAAGGCCAATGGCACTTTCAGAATGTGTTATAACTTAGGGACCTTAAGTCCAGGAATTGGGTAGACAGGCATACCTTGCCAAACACTATAGAAATGCTTACATGCCTCAAGGGGCTAGTCTCTTATCCACCTTAGACATGGCCTCAGCATACCATCAAATTATTTTACATCAGGATTCTCATCACCTGACAAATTTTGTCATTCCTGAAGGGGTATTCTGTTTCAAACAGATGCCTTTCTGGTTGGCGTCTATTGCTTTCCATCAATAAGTGGGCATGTTTTAGAGAAGTAGAGGGGCTGACTTGCTTCCAAGATGATATGCTGGTGTGTGCAGAGGAAAGGACAGTCATGATAGTAAGTTAGAGCTCATTTTATCCATACTTCAGGAGAAGTGTTACATTAAAAGCATAACAGTGCAAATTTGGAGTTCAAACTGTTGAATATTTTGTTCACAAACTATCTGAATAAGGAAACTCTGGTTCAGTCAAGGTCTTTTATGGGACATATACGTTGTGGGGTTTGTTGAATAAGAATTAAAGTTGTGTGGAGTCAAGAGTGCATGGATAATTTGGTTTAAAAAAATTATATATATATATAAAAGCCAAGGTGTCGCTGGTATTCCAAGCCTCTTAATTGCGGCGAGCTCGAGTTGGGGTAGCGACCGACTTCCACACTAGCAATCCAATTCATCCTCATATTGTGTCTATTCGACGAAAATACAGGGAATGGGCCAGTGCTCAGTACAATTTCAAGGTGTTTTTTTGTTTTACAAAATGCAGCAAAAACAGCCGCATCGAACCTCTCATACACCCACTCATAGCCCTATACAACCTATCATACACCCACTTACAAACCCACACAACCACTCACAGACCCATACAAGTACTCGCACAACTCACTCATCCATAGAGCCACTCAGACACCCACTCACTCAGTTACTCACATAACCACTCACTTATAAAGCTACTCATCCAACCAGTCAATCACCCATACAGCCACTCACACAGCCACGTATTGACCTATACAGCCAGTCACACACCCACCCATATGGACTCTCACCACAGTCACTCACTCACCTATACAAGCACTTACATACCTATTCACACATCCATACAAGCACTCACACATCCACACACTCACCCAGACATCCATTCACACAGACACTTGCTCTCCAATACAGCCAAGCACACACCAACTCATTTAACCAAACACCCACTCACTCCCCCATACCTCTCAACAGCCACTCAGTTACCCATACTACCCCTCACACACTCACACAACCACTTACATACACATTCACACATCCATACAAGCACTCCCATCCACCCAGTCACCCATACATTTCCTCTCCAATACAGCAACTCACAGACGCAGCCACTCACCCATACAGCAACACAGTCACTCCTCATGCAGCCACTCACCTATACTGCCACTCACACACCCACTTATTCACCCATACAGCCACTCAATGTTGGAAATAGTACCACTCATTAGTAGCACACAAAGTATACAAATTATACAAGTATACTAATTTAACATTTGTTGTACCTTTGTATATATGTTTAACACGCACAACCTATTAGAAAACAATCACAATCAACGGATGATGTAATCAGTGATGTCAATTGAGACGGCATCTGTGATATCATCAGTAATGTCATGGACCATGTCATGAGCGATGTACTATGAGCAGTGCATTTTGTGGGCATTATTATAGTTAGCTCAGGTAACTATAACTGCTGAATTTCAATGGTTTTGTATGAGTGAAATGTGAGCCCAACTATAACGTCACTGTAACATCATTAGACTTGTTTCAGTGAATTCCTATGTTTTTTTTAATTCTATTTCTGGACTATAACATACTATAACCATATGTTTTTTAATGAATTATAAAGGTCTGAATTAGACTGTGAGTGGGTGTGAAAGCGTTTGAGTGGTTCTGTAAATGGGTGCATGAGTGTCTGAATGGGTCTGTGAGTGGGTGTACGTGTCTGAGTGGGTCTGTGATTAGGTGTATGAGTAATGAGTGTCTGAGAGTGTCTGAGTGGTTCTATGAGTGGGTGCATGAGTGCCTGAGTGGGTCTGTGATTAGGTGTATGAGTAATGAGTGTCTGAGAGTGTCTGAGTGGTTCTATGAGTGGGTGCATGAGTGCCTGAGTGGGTCTAGGAGTGTGTGTGAAAGTGTCTGAGCATATTTGTGATTGGGATCGTATTTCAATGTGGATTTGCCAAATAAACACATTTGCTTTGCCTTTCCTCATTCTTCCTTTACAGAAATGGAGCTTCAATTGGGGCACCTGCCATGTTTATATATGTAAGTGCTTGCACGGAGGTTTCATTTCTGTAAAAAGTAAGCAGATCCTCATGCCAGCTCCCCCTGCAACAGTTCTCTTGTCCAGCTAGCTCGTAGTCCGCTACCCTCTGCTGTCAGTCTACCTGCTACGCACTGTGCCCCCTCTGCTTGTTTCTTGCTCTGTTTTGCCCTTTCTGCTCATTTTTTTGCGCTATGTGTTGCCATTTCTGACCTCCATTTTGCCTTCACTGCTCATTTTTCTGCCTTGTGTTTTGCTCTCTCCTGCTCCGTATTGCCTTTTCAGCTTTTTCTCTGCCTTCTGTTTTGCCTCTTCAGCTCTCCGTTTTAACTTTTCTGCTGGTTTTTCTCTCCTGTTTTGCCTTTATCTACTAATTTTTCAGCCCTTCGATTAGCCTTTCCTGCTTGTTTTTCTGCCCTCCTCTTTGCCCTATTCTGCTCCATTTTGCCTTTCCTGCTTGATTTTTATACTTGGTTTTGCCTTTTCTGTGTTTTTTTAAAACTTTTTTTTCTTTTTCTGCTTGTCTTTCTTTCCTGTTTCTGCCCTCAATTTTCCTTTCATTGTTTTTAAGCCCTCTGTTTGGTCTTCTTCTGCTCTGTTTTTACTTTTCTGCCCATTTTCCTGCCCTCTGTTCTGCCTTTGCTGCTTGTTTTTCTGCCCTTTCTTTTGCATTTTCTGCCATAAATACCATGTCAACAGTCGCTCTGTCCCTCGCTGCTTCCGTGATTTTAGAATTGCACACACTCCCACAGGTTTTTGTCTGTGTGACTGCATACCTTCAATTAAATAATTGAAAACCATCTAGGTTGATAGGATGGCATTACAGTTTGGCAATGGCAGTTCTGGCAGTAATTCATAAGCTCTAGGGTTTCACCCAGCTGCTTAACTAAGGACAGGTGCTTTGGCCTGGCAGCGTGAGGGTGAATCACATAAAGGTAACGAAAAGCTCAAAAACAGGCACGGAGCACTCATGGGAGAAAAAAAAAATATATATAGATATATCACACACACACATATATAACACAAAAACTATTCCACTGAAACCATTTGAAACTAGATATCCAAGTGTGGTAGTTACAGATGCCTATCAACATGGTTTAGGCATGGTATTCATTTGAAGAAAAATGGTACGGATGAAATGGTTACTTTTACCAGTCGGAGTCTGGTAACCATTGCATTCCATAATGGAACAAGAAGCTTTGGCGGTCTGTTGGTGGGGTGTCAATTATTTTTACCAACTATTATGGAGATCTGAATTCACCACTGGGTGGATCATAAACCACGAGCTGATCCACCATAAAAAGAGGAGGATAATTACAATCCAAATCACAAGAGGTTTGTTGTCTTATCAAATATATACAATGTATCAAAAACATTATGATTAGTGAGTTGATGTATACCACTAAGGTGCAATTTCAGAATTTGAGTGGCTATCAGTGTTGGATCACAATGAAACTATTAAGGCTCTGACGGAAAAGGTTTAAAACAGTTGGCTTAAACAAAATAAAACTTTCTTAAACTAATGTCAGATTCTTTAGTAGATGCCTCTAGGAACATTGCACCCAAAATGCCTATAGTTAAAGTGACTTTTAGAAGGTTGGACACCGTGGTGGTACCAAAGACACTCATAATTAAAGTGGTGGAGATCATGAATGAGGGGGCACATTGCAATGTGTGTTAAGAAGAGAATGATAAGAAATGTGTTCTGGTGACCTAGTTTGGATGGAAAGGTTGAACAGTCTGGGAGACAACGAATGCTGTGTGCTGCCAGTGATAAGTATCAGGTCACTGCGCCTAGTCTGATTAGCCCAATTCCTGTATCGGATGTGTGACCCAAATTAGCTATTTACATAATTGGTCCATTGAGTGTTCTAAAAGGCAGTTCCAAATATGCTATAGTAGTCGTCGACTATTATATGAGGTAGCAAGAGGCTGAATTTATTAGTAGCATCACCACGCCTAACATGAAGGACTTTTTGGAGCATGTGTTCCCTAGGGAAGGAACACTTAACAAAATTGTTTCTAGCAATGGATCACAATTTACCTCAAGAGAACTTATGGTTTTCTGGGATAATTGTAGTATCAAGCACATCACTACTTCCTTAAACCATCCAAGGAACTATTGTCTTGTGGAGTGGAGTAACCGGGTGATTAAAGATAACATTAAGTTGTCCATAGATAATTGCATTCAGTTGTCAATAGTTAATGAGTTAGATTTGATGAAGGAGTTAAAGAACCTGTTGTGGGCAATTCATACCACACCCAATTCTGACATCAAAGTTTCACAATTTTTTCTTTCACAGGAAGACTGTCTTGTTTAAGAAATTAACAGGTTGTGGATGAAAAGAGAGACGCTATCAGAAAAATTATTACATGGTGTGTGTGTGGAGAGTAAAAGGGCAAAAGATAAGTATGAAGGAAGACTCATGAACAGCATTTGGAAATGGGAGACATGAGGAGAGCCAAGTTACCTTCAGATGGCACGTGGAAAAATTCTCGTTTTTTCTTGCCCCAAAAAGTAACACATAAGAAGAAGGATCTTATGAGATTGGAAGATGGATAATACTGGAACAAAGAAAAGTTGACATTGATACCAAATGTCCAAAAGTAGTCATCATTTTCTAATGTTGCTCAGGATGTCCAGAGGAAGTCATCAGGAAAATGTTTTTAATCACCCAGGAATGTCTGAAGCTATAATATGTACTGCATAAAGGCACGTGCTGATTCCTAAACAACAAAGTCCCCTTTCAATAACTAGGTGCTGCTTATTAAATCAAATTGCTGTCTGAAATGATTTGTATAGTCATCTGCCTGCCCACTGTACACAATCTGATACTGGAAAAGAAAATGATTTTAAGGTCACTTGAGGCTAGAGGTTTTCTCTACAGCTTTCAAATCACCTTTCACCCCATCATGACCGGAATCTGTCCTTGTTTTGGTGCTGGATAATCCTTATAAGATCACATATCTCGTTGGTGTCAGTGCCCAACATTTTTTGGGATTCATCACTAGCATTCGACATTGACCATCACCAGATTATTCTGATTACGTCCCAAGTTAGAGGCAATGACAACACGGCCATGAACTGGTTTGGGGGCATTTATAATGGGAAGACCACAATAAATCATTCCTCCCTGTTTCTCCTAAGTGCATGTGAAGTTTCGCAGGGCTTAACCCTGTCATTTAACCCATTTCATACCTACATAGTGAAACTGGTCAGACCGATCCAAGCCCACTGCAACATTTTTTCATGCATATCCAGCATATGCGCCATCTGAAGCGAACAAAGCAAACACAAGGCGATGATGGACGGAGCGCCGAAACTTTTCAGACACTCACCCCTAGTCTCAGATCTGGGTTGAATCTATTATCGTTCTTTAGCTCACTTCACCGCCCCAGTTCAGACCTAGTCACATGCAAATCAGTCTTGACCCTGTCCTTCATGGGAACAATCCAGTCGAACTGCCAAGCCAGGTCTTCCCTGGACCAGATAAAGCATCCTGGAACCGGTTTTGAGATAACACCCCTCATCAGTCAAGCTAGCTTGAATCCAGTGGCAAAGTAAGCAAGGGACCCAAGTCTGGGCATACCCCGCCAACTTAGGGCGATGAGGGGTGATGCCCTGAAACCGGTCCTAGGATGCTTGTTTCCAGTCCAGGGAGGTCCTGGCTTGGCAGTTCGAGCTGGACTGTTCCCATAAGGCACAGGGTCACTACTAATTTGCATATGGCTGGGTCTAAACTGGAGTGGCATGGTAAGCAAAAGAACGATAAACTTAACCCAGATCTCTTGACTGGGGTGAATGTTTGATTTGCTCTGCATTCCGTCCATCATCTATGTGTATTTTGCCATCTGAACGCGGGTATGTGTAATAATGAGGCAAGTAAAAGAAGATTTTCACATAATAGGAGAGCAAATATTTTTCGCTCCAATAGCCATGGAATGTTCATAACATTCGCAACAATACATGAGGAAGTACCTGCACACACAGATGTGGAAGAAGTCCTGGGGAGGGAGAAGTTGACATGGGTAAAAATATAGGAATATATAATTAAATACTAGTGTTTTTCAATATACAACTTCAGCATACTATACAAAGAAGTAATCAGTGAAAGGTTCCACAAATGTGTGTTAGTAATCAGTGCCTGGATAAGATATAACCAGCTGAAGTTAAATTCGGCAAAAAAGAAAAGTAATTCTATTGAGGTGGGGGGCATATTTTTGGACTTATGAATTCAGGGCAATGGAAACAGGAGCTTATGCTTTAGGCAGTACTGCCTTTGGATAAAAATGTGGGCCCCAGCTCCCTTATGTATCAGACCTCTGCCCTGAATTACTCATTACTTTCAACACTGCTAAGAAACATCTGACTGTGCTCGACCTATGAGGGATGTACCACCGCAGTTAAAGTTGGTAATCAGTCCTTGCCTGGTCTATGGCAAGATACTCTATCTGGGTTTAGATAAAAGTAGTAGATGTTGAATTCAGATCATTCAGAACGCAGAACCTAAGCTGCTGCTTGCTGTAACTCAAACTAAACTCCGCAGCTTCACCACTGTCATTGCACTGGCAAACTGATTTGCCCATACGGTCTTCATGGTTCTATGCAAAGTCCATTTATGAAGCTAGGTCTGAGACTTTAAAAACAAAACTCAAACTGTTCTTTCCCAAGCACTCTCTTCAGGTGAGAAACCATGTATTACTTAAAATTAAATTCCTCAAAACAAAATCGGGAAGGGAATGATGGAAGGGAACCCATGTTCTTATAACTAGTGCGTAGCCAAAGACACATGAATATTTCTCAATGCAAGCTATTCCAGACCTTTTCATGCTCAGCAGGAAACTAAAGACAAGGCTGTTCAATCAGTTTTCTTAAGAATCATCCTTAGACTATTGAGCGGTTCTGATATAGCCAACCCAAAGAAACCCTACAAGTGTCAGCTACCCCTTCAAATCTCGTACATAAAGGTACTGAGATAGCAGATGGCATTGTATCTTGGCCAGATACAATGCGAGGATAGAGAGTTTTTCAAGCATAGAGCCTTCCCTCCATTGAGGTACAGGAAGGGGAAGAAACATTGTTCATATGAATGAATGAAATGCATTTGTAGAGCGCACAGCTACTCTACAAGAGTGTCCCGGCGCTGATCGACTCACGCTAACAGGAATAAACTAGCACGCCTTGCCCTGGAAACGCCAGGTTTTAAGAGGTTTCTTAAAAACTGTCAGGTCAGCTGTGGATGTGAGAGCAGCCGGTAATTGGTTCCACGCTGGAGCTCCCAAAAACCAAAAAAGATCTGCCCCCCCCCATTCGGGCCAGGTGTAGTCTGGGGATGCAAGCCAAGCCCAAGGAGGAGGACCTCAGAGATCTGGCAGGCATGTAGTGACTGACTCTTGCTCTGAGATAGCCAGCACCCTTACCGTGGAGGCCTTTGAAGAACATAACCAGGGGCTTAAACTTGACCCTTTTATTCTTTGGGAGCCAGTACTTCAAGAATGGGGGCCAGGTGAGCCCTGGGTTTCAGCCTAAGGACCAATCTGGCCGCTGCATTCTGAACCACTTGAAGGTGCTGGAGGAGATAGCCTGGAAAGCCCAGGTACAAAATTTTGCGTAGTCCAGTCAGGAAGTCACCAGAGCCTGGACCACTGTTTTCCTGGTGCTGAGTGAAAGAAGAGGAAGGACATTTCTTAGCATGCGCAAAATGCCAAAACAAATGCCAACTAAGGACTGGACTTAGGGTCTCATAGAGAGCACGCTATCAATGTGGATGCCAAGATTTTTTACCGTAGACTGGGCTGAGAGGGGCAGAGACATCTCTTCAGGCCACCATTGTGTCCAATCGACCACAAAAGGAGAACCAAAAAAGACAATTTCCTATTTTTCTGAATTACATTTGAGTTGGTTTGCATTGAGCCAGTTAAACACCTTGGTGAGGCATGATCTAATCCTATCCCCATCGAATTCCACTCCCTTGTTGCAGGTGAAGTTCAGATGCATGGCATCTTTATATGAAATTATTTTGGCCCCCAGGCTTCCGTCAAATGCAAGGGGCAACATGTACAGGCTAAAAAGAGTAGGGTTGAGGATGGAGCCCTGAGGGACTCCCACTTTCAGGCTGGGCATGGGGGAAGCAAAAGGGGCCGCCCATATTTCCTGGCTTCTGTCATCAAGAAAGGAGGTTAGCCATACGAGCACTGAACCAGCATAGGTGGCAACAGGACCTTCAAGAAGTCCACCAGTCCACTTCACAGTGAATTCATTGGTATGACAGGAGATACTGAAATGATGGAGGCCGCAATACAAAACAAGTTATTAAGCCTCACTGGCTGATTGATGGGTTTTGCAAAACACTGGGAAAAACCTATGTGCCCCTCTGAGCAATGGAGAAGGGCAACACAAGTGGTACCTCGTCTATAGTGGAAACGGAAGAATTCAGAAAATGTATTGTTAAAAGTGTGGTGCAGTTGGATTCTATAGTGAGGTCACTGGACCATACCTTCAAGGGAGCGCAAAGGAGTCCTGATGGCCCCAACAGAGGTATCTGCAGAGGACTTAAGACCATTGTTAGAAAGAGTGGTTTGTGGTCTACTTGAGGTGCAGGACGGTGAGGACTAACCTTTGATCACTTTATGAGTCAACATTAATATGATAGGCCAAATGTGCAGAGGCCACACGGAAAAAGGTAGTGGTACTCATGCCATCACGTAAATAGCAAGATAAACTTCTGAGGCACTCAAATTGTGTTTTTAGTTCTGCTTCCTGTTTCTCCTTTGAAAAAACGTGAATTGAAAGTGTGTTGGCAGTGTAAAAATAGTTGGGCAGACTGGGGCAGACATCGCTGTTTGCTCAGAAGACTGCAGAAAATACTCTACATGAAAATTGAGGAACAGGTAGTTTGCCTTCCGATTCTACGAGTCTGGAGGGAGATGTTCCTTTTCTTTAATAGTAGGTAGTGGCCTTCGTGGAAGTGAATGAAGTGGGTGAATTTCTGGCTGGGATTTCACGACTGATGATGGGTTATTATAACCTACTTTAATTGGTGACCTATATCACCCCCAGAGTCAGCCTGTCTCCTAATTCACATTTAAGTGCTATCGGGACAGCTACATCTGTGCATTCCTGATAGAAGGCCATAAACTAGGGGCTTATGGGATACTGTGGACCTGTGACTCTGAGTGGCCTTCTGGATTTGGTTACATGGTGGTGGAATTGGCATCTGCATTCCAAGGGGCAGGGTCTTGGCCCCACTAAAGATAGTGATCATACCTCTAGGGGTTGGATGGCAGTTAGTACAAAATTTACAGAGGGCATGTGCATTTCAAAGGTGGCCTTTTGAACTTGCCGTGCGGGCACCTGCAGCTGACCGACTGGATCTACGGCAGGTCACACCTCCACTTGAGGGGAAAACATTTCTCCAGACTTGGAAACGCACCAGCTTCCTTTGTCCCATCCCTGTTGTCCACGGGGAGGGAGGATAGCGATCCCACACTCATGCAGCTGCCGTCTGGAGGTCTAATCCGGATGCACAAAACTAAGCAACAGTTTCTTTATGTGTTAGGTGGTTCCAACTTTCTAGTCAATGGGACGCCAGCAGGGACAACGTGTATAGTTGGCTGGTGGAGTTTAATGACTGAGGGGCTGGGTCACATGGCGTAGTCAAAGACCTTTCTGCTAAGGGGAAAGTCCGACAATTGCATATAACAGCAAAGTGTACATACAATTTGTGTTTCGTTTTGATTTCAGAGTGTGTGTGTGTGTGTGTGTGAGAGCGTGTATGTAAAATACTAAGTCAAGTGTTTTATACATGTAGAGTCTTTTTGTGGCATATGCAGTATATTGCGGGGGTGGTGTTGTGCCAATGCTTTACACTCGAGCCCTAGGATATGCCTGACTGCTTGGTGCCAAGCTACCAGAGGGTGAGCTCAGGTTATCAGACAAGTGCATCATACTTATCCTATTAGGAACTGTGAATTCTGACTGGCTTCAATGCGTCCCAGCTAGCCCGAAACCACTAGGTCTAACGATCGTCATGAATATTGTTAAGCCATCTTCTAACCAATGATGATGCAATACTGGCAATATTCTGAAAGGAAATGCTGAATGCATTTGCATCTCACATTATCCATCTTACCAAAGCATCACTGAAACAATGGTCCTTTCAACCTGCAGCCTCAAAATAGTCAAGACTCCCCACGGTCAAAAATCTAAATATGGACAACTCTGATGAGTCAAATTTTAGATACTTGTGAAATTTCAACTGTTGGGAAAATATAATGTTAATGCATCATAACTCCAAAAACACACCAAAGCTACAAATTCTTCACACATAAAAAGGTAGGCTTTTGACAACAGCGCAGCACTAAGAACCTGACTCTGCAAGTTGCAGACAAACCACACTACATTTTACGAGACGCTTGATTGACTGTATTTTTGGATCTCTGAGTAGCATAGTTGCTGTTGTACAGGAGACATAAAATGTTGGCTATAATCTTTCTTTCAGGCAGATTTCAGAAGTGATCAATTGAAACATAATGGTATTCACCTCTTATCCTTTCATACAAGGCTTAGGGTGTGCACATATCTCCTTTGTTGTAGAATTTCCCCAATGAACTAATGGGTGTGATGACATCATAACTAAAGAGTTCTGTACACTAATATGCAGGTTTCCCTATACCTGCCCACTCTGGTGACACATACCAAATTTCTTGGATTTACACTGAACACAAAACTCTCTCTAAAGAGGGATGTATGCCAACTCCTCCAAAAAATGCATCTATCCAGCTAACTCCTCCAAAAAATGCATCTATCCAGCTACATCCTCTAAGACACATCAAACTACTAAACCCGCCCAGATACCTTCATATTTAACTTAGTCTCCAATGTTATGCTATTTGGGTTGGAGAAAACACAGCTAATAGCCATTCTACATTTAAGGCTTGGCTAATCGTTGGAGCAACTAAAACAAGCATTTGCAATGCAAATCTCGCATTTGCAAGAGTTTGAGCTATTGGCCTTGTAAATGACTATGACTTTTATTTATGTGTTTTGAAAACCTGCGAGCAGTGCGTAAACACGGAATTTTTTACAGATAGTCCTTGGTTACGAGAAGCAAGGCTGGCAGTAAAAGAGGCGCAGTTATTGTCAGGCTTGCTTCTCGTAAGCAACAGCTCATAACGCAAAAGCGAGACCTATTCCATTGCAAATACTTGTTCTTAGTGGCCAGGGATTGATATATAGGGCAGCGACAATGACCGTCCTACATCTTTTAAAGACATGGGTGCTGGGCTAGCAAAATGGCCATAAAAATGTACACTCAAAACTACTCCAAGCTATCAAAAGTAAAAGCCTCCCAGAAGGATAATTAATTTTGCATCATTCACACATAATACTTCATCAATACTTTGAACTGCTCTTGGTAGGTTTGGGGGTGGGAGTTGCAAGTAACTATAATGCATTAAGCACTGGCCTGCATGTTTGCTATACCAATCAAGCGCTAAAAGTGGGTTATCAGGGTAGTGGGCATTTAGAGACAGGTTATTTTACGGGCACACAGAACTTCCACTCATGTCCATGAGAAAGATACGTGTTAGGGCTGGGAGGACAATATCTAGTCCGGGCAAGGGAGGGAACCAACAAGCCTCACTTGCAATGAAAAGCGAGCGTTTATGACGTGCACCAATCAAAAGTAGGGTTGGAGCTTCCACCCCACTCCCAAACAAACCGGACAGAAAACTGACGCCAATAGATCTCGCAAGCGAGCAGCAAATGCGCTGCAACTCTAGGCGAGACCTAAAAACTAAAATGGAAATGAGACTACAGTACAATGCTACAATGGTCTCTATAATTGCTGCCTTTACAAGCATGTGTCAAATTGAATATTACGTGTTTTATTTATAAAGGTTTTACACTTCCACCAACACTCAGTATATACCAAACTCTTTTGGGCCCACGACGACCTAGAAACAGATTTAGTGTATCTGGACATCCTTACGTTCAAAAGAGCAAGAACTTTAAGAAAAGTGATATCCTGTATCATCGCCAATGGTGGCTCTCTCTTAGAACAATGATATGAGTTTTTAGAAGACCGGCCAAAGAACACTTTTAACTTCAGCTTGTTAATTGTAGCGGTTAGGAGTTTAATAAGTGTTTTGCAGCGTAGCTATATACTTTCATATAGCAAGGGGAAAAACGTAAGCATGTTGAAGATATACTCTTTTTTAAATGTTTGAAGAAACATAATCGTATTTTTATATGATGATCACTGCATGATTTACATGCTAAACATTTTCTTGGATCAGCTCATGCACTGGCTCTTAGAGACAAGCCAGGCTCTTTGCTTGACTCTGGCTACAGAGGAGTAATTAGAAACGATAAGGGGAGAAAGATCATGGAAATGAGTAATGGGTAGAAACGCCAGGCGTGCAACTCACACAGGGGAAAGAGACAGAGAGCTGGCAGAGAGGATCAGAAGAGTGGTACGGAGCTGCAACAGACAAGAAATGGGAGGGCAAAAAAAGGAACAGAAGAAAGAAAACAAATGGAATGAAAAAATGAAGACGAGCAGGTGAAAGGGAAAATAGAGGAAAGACGCAATCGTTAGCTGAAAGAGACTAAAATGGACAGCATAAATACTCACAGGTTCCCACTGTGAACAGCCTATTCCCCTCTGCACTGTTAACAAACTCAAATAATGGACAGAGAATCAGTCAACATGTGTTTAATTTTTTTTTTTAATCTTACTTTTAGTGTGTACTGCATTTGCTTGGACGGTTTCCGTTGGGAGCCTCTCTCAGGCCAGGTGTGCTGACCTTCATGTGGTGGAGACAGCCCTTACCCCACATGACTCCATATTCTGAAGTCCCAGGCAAGCATTGCAGTACATGCGAGTAAACAGACTGCTGGCCAATCAGAGCCTCACCCAGCATGAACCACAAAACATGGACTCTTGGACGGCCTACGCAGAGCCCCCTAGTCACTTATTGAGGAATAGATATGAATAAATCACTGGAGCAAGTATACAGATTGAACACACTACTCAACCTAATAGAATGGTAATCTCAGCTGCTTGTGGCAATACAGTGAAAATTATCAAACTACGTGATCAGAGTTGTGTGGCTCTTGGCGGGGATGGTCAATGGATGATTTGATTCGCCAAACTATAGTTAGTCTCATGAACTCTGCATAAATTAGCCTCAAAGCACAGTGCCTCAACTTTGCGACATGGGATGATTGGCAGTAAACATAGTGCCTACAAGTGTTGCCCAGGTATTTCAGTTATTAATGACCTTAGTAATATAGAGCTAAGGTTGCCACCAAGGATATCCACCATCTTAAGTTCTGATCCAGCTTGTAGTTGTTGGAGGCTTCTTGTAGTTTCTCTCGCTACATCAACCTATTCTCTACAACCAGTGCTGAAAAGTAGGGAGATACTGCAGGATCCCGATTCCAGCAGGCATTTCTGGGCCGGAACTGAGATCCCGCCAACTCAGGGAAGCATGCTGAATTTTACCTGGAGTCATTTTTCAACACTGTGGCATAATTTATCAGGGCCCGCATATTGTCAGCATCCCGTTTTGAACATCAACCTGCATGAAGCAAGGAGGGGGCTTTCTTATTTTCACTTCAAGCCAGGCCCAAAACAAAGGCCTGATTTGTGCCAGCAGCTCTTTTATTTAAGTATCACCCTGTTTGGGACCTATGTGGAACCTATTACCTAGATGCCAATGCAATGAAAGGAAACAAAGGCACACAGCTTATCACAAAGTACTTTGGAGACACTATGATTTGGATGCAGATTTTTTACTTTGTTCTCCTCCTTATGTTACAGATGTGCGTGCACTGTAAGAATGCTAAATGTATCTGTATGAGTAATTACACAAGTAATGGTAGAAATGGCACCTATTATTTTGTATTTAATCCTTTTACAGGGCTACACATCCCAATGTAGGGCGTCAGAGCACTTTCCATCACACACAAAGGTACAATAAATCCTACTAAAGTGGAAATCAGGTCAGGAAATGTTACAAAACACAACGACGCTCATAAGTGTAGGCATCATCACATATTGTGGCATCATCACATATTGTCCATATTTGTAGACATTATCGGACATATGTATCAAAGGGTTTTACCCATTCTGTCTATGGGAAAATGCGTTCATATATATGGGCCTTTAAGTTGGAATGCATGGTTTGGGAGGAAAACCAAGTCAGGATATAAAACATAATGTAATGACTGTGGTAGTCTGTATTAAAGAGACTTTATTACTTCTCAAATTAACCCTTCTTTGCAAGCTTAGAATAACAGATTGAGAAAAACTAATATGGATCTTAACCCATGTCTTACAGTTTGCATGCAACTCTGGAAAAATGACTGTGCTATATTAAAAGGATTGCATCTTATGAATTGGAAATAACAACATGATCTCAGTGTCATAAGCATTAGCCTACTTACCTATATACATAAATACAAATCGGTGATCTGCATATTCAGCAATGTGCTTTGTGACAGGCACATTAATCCTCAGCGAGTCTAAACTGTGGCTGGACAAAACACTGAACTCTCCCACAACTGTGTTAACCACTAGTTATTTTACTACTACTACTATAAGACCCTCGAAATTGCTCAACGCACAAATATCTCTGCAACCGGTGTCTTAACCCTCTCATATATTTAAAACGGAGACTCTTTGTGCCAATTAAGTAACCTAAAACAGATTTAATGTCACTTTTCGCCAATTTCTATGCTGCAGATTTTGTATTTCTTTTTAAAATGTATATGTTGAAGGTCGGGCTCTGCTTTTCAATCTTTGTTCATCGTGGGTCGCTTAAGTAACAACCGAGCCCTAGTTTTGACGTAAAAATTCCTTGTGAATTAATACCCTTACAAAACCTGGAAATGAAAAATCATACCTGCCTACTCAGCTACCAGGCTGTTCTCTAGGACATACTATGTCAGACTCAATGGGATCAGCGTGCTGACTGTACTCTCTGGAACTCATCATGTGAGGGGGAAGGGTGTGTGGAAACACTATCAATAGTGCTCCAAATCAAATACTGCAGTCTGTCACAAGGTGACTTCATATGTTGTGCAGGCTATTTTTTTTATTTTTTATCACATGAAGGTGCCCTTTAACCCCAACACGACACAAGAGAAATGTCCCGAGTATTGCAGAAAGCTCCCAAGCCTGAGTCTTACCTCCTAACCGAAGCGCTCGTACATCGGACTACCTCTACCTCTCATCTATATCGAATCCAACCAACTTCAGTATCTGATGTCAAGGGGAGGTCATCGAAAAACCTGGTTTCAAACTGAGTGACAAGGTAAGGGGCGGTACAAGTGGAGCCTTTGGCGCTGTACCTCCCACCGAACCAATGTGATTGGTTTGCAGGAAAAAGGCCGGCCCTAAAAAGGCTGTCCCAAAAAAAAGACCGCCCTTTGCCGTTACACGGGAAGCGACCTCTTGGATGCTCCGGAAAATACCCGCCAGCAGCACGAGGTCCGGTGACGTTTGCTGTGTGCGTGCAAGCCTGCACGCGCCCCTCCAGCCTTTATATCTGGGCAGCGTCTGTCCGTCCGGCCGGTACTGGAGGGTGTATTTATACAGCTCCTTTTGTAATGGCGTAGAACAAATGGACTTGGGGAGGAGGAGGGGGGTGTTCCCACTGCTGAACAAAAGAGTAAAGCAGCTCAGCACACTCCCTACATGTGTTCGGTGGGTAGATTTAACATACGGACACCGGCAGTGCCTTCCCTGCCTCAAAGAGTGAGGGTCTAATAATGAGGGTGGGGTACCCAGCACTGTTTCTCATATTGAGCTGGAGGGAATAAGGGCCATATTATAAAGAACGGGCGTAACATTATCGCCGATTTAGCGGCCGGAAACTGCAGCTAAAGCGAAGATAATATGCCCCAGAAAATTCCAATAGAAGCCCAGGTTTGATGTCCTTCTCACCAGAACCTGGGTTTCTATGACAGTTCTCTAGGGCATATTATCAAGCCCCTTATCGCCGCTTTAGCAGCACTTTCCAGCCCGCTAAAGCGGTGATAATGTTATCGCCCATTCTTGATTTTTATTTTATTTATTTATTTAATGCGATTTTATATAGCGCAAACTTTACCCGAAGGTGTCAGAGCGCTTTACATAAGAACCAGTTTCAAAACATAAGGACTAAGGATTACATGCGTTACATAAAAGATAAAAAAGAAAAAATTTGCAAATGTACAAGATGTAAAGTCACAGAAAGAAGAGACTGGTGCTTAGAGTTCTCTATATACATAGGGAAGGGCTACGACTGGATATACTCGAAGAGTCACATAGGAGTGATAGAGAGTAAAAGGTCTACTACATATACTAGTGATTAGAGTTATCTCTATATACAGAAAAGCAGAGTACCATTAAGTGGGGTCGGAGGGGGGATTCAGTCACAGCACCAAGGGAGGGACAGAGAAGGGCAGGAAAGTGAGAGAAACCAGAGAGGGAAGCAGATAGTAACGAGTAAGACAGCAAGGAGTGTGTCAGAGGCAGCAGGAGAGACAATAGAAAGGTTGCTAGGACAGAGGGGGGAGGTCAGAGATCGCTAAAATGGTGGAGGAAAAAGGTAGAAGAAGAAGCGAGTCATAAAAAGAAAATGGCGGGGAACACAGAGGTCCAGGTCCGAAAGTCCAGGAAGAGGGCTGCCATAGCCAGCAAGTCCGGGGGGAGAAAGGCAGTCCGCAGCAAAGTCACAGCCTCATCGTCCATGAGGAGCTGGGGCAGAGGAGTTCGAATCGGAGACCAGGGGTCAGGGAAGAAAGACCACAGGCGCCAAGACACCTGTTCGCAGAACGAGAGGCAGTCCCGGAAGGAGGGGAGAACACACCACAAAGCCGCCCCACATCATCTGGGGCCAAATGGAGGAGCCTAAGCAACGCTGACGCTGGATGGGCACAGGAGGAGGGCACAGGAGGAGAGCTCTTCAGGCTATGCTTTGGCAGCAGGCGATCGCAAGCTTGAAAGTCTGTCCGGGGAGTCATTGGCACCGGTGTCCCTAAGGCGCCACCATTTTGTGGTCAGGCAAGCCCCGGGGCAGAGCAGACTGGAGCGCATCTCTGAGGAGAGCAGCAAGGGCGCCCCGTTAGTTGCGGTGGGGCCCGGCTCACCTCTAATGCTGGTGTAAAATGGGAGGCCAAGGTCTTCAGGTGGCAACCTCCGCTGGCACCACAGGATCCGGTTAACAAAGTCGCCCTGCAGCCGCCATTTTGCCTCACAAGCACGAGATCCCCCCGAGGTCGCGCCAGGGACGATCCTGCATCTCAAGAAGCATCTAAGCGCTCTCCAGCTGAGCGCTGCACCTTCTGCTTCCGAGGCGTGCTGGAAACAGCCCCCGGGACTGTTGTGCTTGTTTCGCATGTGAGAACCGATTCCACGGAGGGGATGGAAAGCAGGAAGAGGCCGGGGTGGTTGTAAAGGATACAAAAAAACATAAATGCAGCTTAGCAAGAAAAGAGAGTAGGCGAGAAAGGAAGATGGCCCTACGTATTCAGCGTCTGACAGTAACTTGTGCTGCGGGAAGTTGGAGTGATCAAGCCAGAAGAGCGTGCCAGCCTTAGGGACTGGGCTGCCAATTGTAGTTGCTTCTTGCGTTCCCACGACACTACGACTGTGTAGGCCCGTCAGGCTGAAGATAGGGTTCCCCTATTTTTAGAACCAACAAACAGACAGCCACAGGCATACAAGCATTTGCAATGCAATAGGTTTCACATTTACGCGAGTTTGAGCTATTGACATTGCAAATGACAATGTCTTTTATTTTTATTTTTTAAACATAAATAAAAGACATTGTCATTTACAAGAGAAGGGGATACTAGCCAATGCCGTTCCCTTACTGCTCTATTTAACAAGTGTTTGATTTATAGAAAGAGTTGTAAACTCAATACACCGTATTGCTTGCACATCACAAATTGCATATTTGAATTCAAGACGCTCAAAATAGACACTGTTATATACGCGAGACTTGCACATAGGGATAAAAATAAATAAATATAAATGCGAGTTGAATAACTCTACCCATCTCATGTGCCAGATTTTCAAATTACATATTCCCAACATAGCGACATAATAGCTGTAAAATACATTATTGCACATTCAAGTTTAACCAAATTACAAAAGCAAAATGTGAAATCAATTGGCCCTTGATAAGTATAATGTCGTGGCTGATGGCCAAAGATTACCCTGTTAAGCCTAAGGTAGTAGCTGTAGGCATAATTCATTACATGGTAGTCCTATGTGTCAAATCAATGGTGTGCAACAAAAGTGCAGCCGGTGAAAAAAACTGTGAATATAACTGAAAATGTACATGTGTGATCAACACAGAGATGCCAGGAGCGGCGGCCTTAAGCAACCGTTGCCAATTTAATGCGGATAATGATTTAAGGACCTGAAAGACCTGTACTGAAACACTACCATGTGGCCTTGGTCTGGTGTAAGTCCAATGTATGGAATAAAGACAGTTGATGGCAATTAAAGACTATGACTACGCATCACCTACAGGCAAGTTTGGAAATCCTCTGTAGCGTTGAGGCGAGTAGGAGTCTTACTGTCTAATTCCAGGATATACCTGGTTTCCAAGGCTCTTAAAGTAGCCTCCCTGTCACCTCCTCTTTTTTGGGGATACACAGCATCTATTACGAAATATCGTAATAGCTCACTTGTGTTCTCGTGTTTTTCCTTGAAGTGCCGTGCGACCGGGTACGATGCATCGGTGGTATTGATGGCCCTAATGTGCTGGAGTAGTCGTTTGTGGACCTGCAACTTGGTGCTACCCACATATTGCAGGCCACATGGACACTCCAGCACATAAACTGCGTACTCGGTCTTACAAGTAAGCTGTTTCAAGATAGTGCAAGGGACATCGGAAAATGGGGTGGTAAAGCTGCTTTTATTGACTTCCTGTTTGCAAGCCTTGCAACTAGCACATCTCCTGAATCCTTTACTGCCTTGTAACCAGTTTTCACAATAGCCATCTCCGGACTGGATTTAACCAATGCATCGCTCAACGAGCGTGCTTTACGGAAGGTGATGGCTGGCTTGGATGTCAACAGATGACCAATGATAGGATCATTACGTACAAGGCACCAATGTTTGTTGATTATCTTACGGAGTGCCCCATGTTGTTTATTGTACGTCCAGATTAACCTGGTTAGTTGCTGACCATCTGCTGCACTGACCTTTTGACTCTTTTTGTGTACAAGGTCCTCCTGCCTAGAAAATGCGTTAGCCTTTCTTATGGCATTCGTGATGTCAGACTCCTTGTACCCTCTTGCTAGGAACCTAATCTTGCTGTCCTCCTGTGCCTTCTGACACAGTGCCTCTGTACTGCAAATTCGCCTGATACGCAACATCTCCCCGTAGGGGATGCTGCGTATCAGATGCGCCGGATGGTAACTGGTGGCGTGCAGCACAGTGTTGCCAGCTGTAGGTTTCCTAAAGAGCCGATTTTGCAGTTTGCCATCAATGATCATAATTTCAACATCCAAAAAGAATGCTTTCTGCTGGCTAATACTGGAAGTGAAAGACAAATTGTAGTCATTGGAGTTGAGGACATCAACAAATGCTGCTGCTTGTTCATAGGAACCTTGCCAAATTAAGAATATATCATCGATATATCTATACCAATGCACTATATGTTCTTTACAGATCTCACTGTGCTCACCATGGAGGACCTGCCTCTCCCAGTAGCCCATATGGAGACAGGCATAACTGGGAGAAAAGCAGGCCCCCATAGCAACACCCCTAATCTGTTGAAAATTCTGATGATTGAACATAAAATAGTTATTATGTAGGCAGTAGGTAATCATGGCGGATAGCATTTTATTGTGCTCTGACATATGTAATGGTCTGAAGCCCAGATAGTATTGGACTGCCCTGATGCCATCTTGATGTTGAATACTAGTGTACAAGGATGAAACATCCAAAGTGATCAGCCAGTAATCAGTGTTCCATGATACATTGTTGATTTTCCTCAGAAAATCACCCGAATCTTGAATAAAAGATGGCAAATTAGATACATGTTCTTGTAAGAACGAGTCAATGTATACTGTGGTGTTCTCCAACAGTCCATTAAGTGCAGAGATGATAGGTCTGCCGGGCGGCCTATCAACACTCTTGTGTATCTTCGGAATAAGATACAAAACGGGTGTAGCTGGATGATCATTCTTAAGATATTTGAACTCGTCCGTACTAAGGAGCCCAAGACTTCGCCACCCCATTAGCAGCGAATAAAAATCCGCCTGTGCTTTCCTCATGGATATTACATCACAGCGCCTGTAGCATTGAGGGTCATTTAACTGGAGATAGGCTTCCTCCAGATACTGAGACCGTGGCCAAAGAACAATGTTCCCGCCCTTGTCTGCTGGCGGGTCCTGTGACGAGCCCAGACTGGGTCCTGTGACGAGCCCAGTGTGGGTCCCGTGACGAGCCCAGGATGGGTCTCGTTATGCAGGGTGTGCTGGGTGGTTCCAGAATGGGCCTGGAGGTCCAGGAGCAACCCGACGTGTCCGTGATTGGCTAAGTGGTTCCAACGTGGATCCAGTGGGGGCTCCAGCACGTACCTCATGGACTGAGGATGGGATGAATGAATCCAGGGCAGGGTGAACAGGGCTGGCCCCGGGTCCTGGAAGGAGCTGTAAGCTCCAGGAGGGCTCAGCAGATCCAGGTGGGAAAAGGCGGATCCCACACACCTCGGCTGGTGCCAGTAATGGCTCTGTGGATCCGGGATGAGCCTGAATGGGCCTGGTGGTTCCCGGATGGATTGGTCTGGACGGTGGACGCGGCTATGTCACGCAGGGCAGCTGGAGCACAGACACGCAGGCGTGGCCATGCGCCAGGTGGGCAGAGTTGCCAGGCAATGGAGGGCTTTGTGTTTATCACAGACTCTAACACAGGCCCCGGGGGCCCTGTCCCGGTACCAAAACATAGCACTGAACTCTTTACCTGGTTGAAGGCACGAGAGGCAGGTAGAGACGGAATATGTACCAAAACCAACCCCTAGGGAAGAACCCCAGGCTCCTGCGTGAGGACGTCTACTTAGCGCACATGCTGCGAAATGATTCGCCACTAGGCGCTTGGTCTAGTGTGTCTGTGTATCTTTGGGCACGCGTTTGCAATTCCCTTAACCTCACGATTTTGTAAACATACCTGCTTGCCGTCACGTTTGTGTTCTATACACAAACAAATGTGTTTCCACGAGCCAGAGTTAAAAAGAAAAACAAGTATTTTCTGGGCGTGAGGAGGCAGCGGGTGGCAGCCGCCACTGTGTCACTTTCAATAAAAACTAGCAGCTCGGCCAGCATGCCGCGATGTTTCGCTGCTGCACCATGTCTCACACTTAAACTGAAATCGCAATGCAGAATGGAATTTTTTTTGTGCTTACAGACTAGTTAAAGGAGACCAGACCAATACCTAAGATAATTTTTTTTAAAGTACATCAAACTGCCCGTGCTGCGATATTTTTTAGGATTCTGGGAAACATTAAGATGATCGCTCACTCTGTTTCCCGAGACCATTTGCCCACGTTCACGCATATATGTGACAAATATTTCTGAAAATGTGTATTGCCTCTACGGCAGCAGGAGGCTGAAATTGTGACTGTCACCTCCCAAGTGCTCACAAGCTACCATCTGTGACCCCTGCCCAGGCTGCGCGATTGTCAGCCAGACGATAAGTCCACCGAATAACTGCTGTGGTTTTCTTATTTTTCAGGCTCTTCCAGCATGCCCGTTCTTAGCTAGCGTCTGCTCAGAGCACAGAACTGGAAGTAAAGAAGCCATGTAGAGCAGGACCTCACCAGGCGGTCTTCAAGAGCACCGGACGTACTTTTCCGGTATTGCCCGGGGGAGGTCTTATCCGGTGCGCCATGTTTCTTTGGGAAAGGCTGGGCAACCTCTTTGAGAGGCGGGTCACATTTTCTAACCAATGGCAGGGCTTAAAGGGCAGTACCGCTGCAAACACCCTCCTTGCACCGACCCATACCTTGTCAATCAGTTTGAAACCCGCTTACACATGACCTCCTCCCGACTTCTCATAAAACGTTGTTTAGAGTCTGGAAAGTATATCCAATCTGTTTGTAGAAGGATCTTCCCTCGTGATTCGAGAGTATGGGCATGTAGGCCCAGCGGAAAAATAGAATAGAACCACTCTGGTGGGGTGCCACCACCAGCACTTAAGTACCACAGGACAGAGCCAGGCTGTGAAGCATCCCTAGAGGGAACAAGCACAAATTCGAAACCTGTGGTGCGCGCGCACCACAGAGGAGCGGGGGCGAGGGAGCCTGTCATCTGTGCCGCGCTGATGCGTGTGCTAGACACCGCCGGGAATGAGCGGAGCAAAGGTGGAATAAGCTCCCGCCTTTGCCCAATCGCGTGCCTTTTTAAAAAAAAAAAAGCGAAAACCAGTGACTGCCGGCGAAAGCCTGATCACGCGCATGAGCGTGTGGTCAGCTTTCAAAACCTCCTTACAAGAGGTCTCGCGCTGCGCTAGCAGTGCTGTGCACTGCAACTCTAGGCACGAGACCTAAAAATATGCTGCCCCTATCACATAATGTGAGATAAGAAAGAAGTTTTTCACTTCTTATCCTTGTCCTGTTATGAAATAAAGGTTTATTGAAGTTGCATTTCGGGCTCAAACGAGTCAGCTCATGCTTTATGGGTGTGTGACGATTCACTCAGAATCTGGAAGCTAAACAACCAACCCCAATGAAGCAATATACAATTAGTACATTTTAGGTGTAGACATTGAAGGCAGACTTAGTGAAATGTAGGGAATATCCTCACAACGGGTCTTCAGTTCAGCTATAGGGTATAGATAGAGCAGAGGATGTTATTACTGGGTCGAGAACATCTGGGTTCAAGACACATTTTCAGAATAATAACCACTTTGCAAATTAATTTAATTTACATTTACTGTAGGTGTATCTGAAGCTGATATTATGAAAATGTGGCTCAGATACAGGTAACGTGCACCAACACTGATCACCCGTGATAACGAGATTCTTCTTTTTCATAGTGAGTAATCTCTTTGCTTCTTCTCAGAAAGAGAAAGTAGTAAACAGGTGCAACATCTACTTTACTCCAACAAATTAGAGTAACCCCTCAACACCAAGCGGACAGGGTCTCTAAAGACAAAGCCACAACTTCCTTTGTTACTACAAGAGCTACTGTAATGAATTCATAAATGTGCTGTATAAACTGTCCAAAAGGGAACAACAATTTTAAAAATACAAAAATATAGATATCATTTATCACATATAAAAATATACATTAATACACATTAACCCCTTCGGTGCTCATGACGAGCTCAGCTCGTCATGAGGCACAGTGCTCGTGTGCTCATGACGAGCTGAGCTCGCCATGACCACACCCATTTCTATTATGGTCCAGCACAGTAGGGGAATATCTCAAGCAGCCAAGGTGTTAAAAAATAGCAATTTCATAAATATAAAGATGGTCACATACAAAACACCACACATCTATTTCTATTTCTAACTCTTTCTTATTATTCATCATTAAATGTTAAATAGGTTGCCAATCCGTATTTTAGTCCAATAATGTGAGAGGAGAAATAAGCCCATAATATTCAGTGACGTCTTGCAGTGGTAAAGCATAATATAATAATAACCACCTTCTTCGGGACAAACATGGAAATGCATGTTAACTTTTTTTCCATTTAAAAACTAAGGTAACAGTTTGCCCTTAACATTATTTGTGGAGTGGTGTCTGCTTCTGCTGCTGACTTTGGATGCACTGTTAATAGTATAGGAATGTGCTTTAAGATTGTGTACTACAGCCCACCAAGTTTGGGCTTCTGTACTGAGAGACTTTCTGAAATGTATCGCATTTTAACTTAGACTTATGGCATATATATATATATATATATATATATATCAAATGCAAACACACATCTGGCATGCAACACACATCATTACCCACTAAAGAAAGCCACAAAGCATTGCAATATATCTAACTATTGGAGTTACTTTGTTCGGTATCAAATCAACTATAGCCATTAAGCCTCATATATTACCTGTATAAAAATCTCAAAAGTGAGTAGGACCCAATTGCATGTACCACATACACCATAGTACAACCACACATCACCATACCAATTATCCAGGGCCACTGGTATCAATTTTCTTTTTTTTTGTTAAAGCGGGAATGTTTGAGTGATCTAATGCGAAACAAGCAGCAGCTGGGTGCCATATAAAAGCTAGATAATGATAAAGTCAGACAGGGTAAGTCAAATCTAGAATTATTTTGAGATGTTAGCTATAGAACATACAACAGTAAAATGCATAGGGCAAGAATTGTGAGTAGTTCATGTGCACTTTGCACTGCATTTCAATTACTATGCAGCAAAGCAGAATGAAGGGCCTGTTCTTTTAGTCAACAACAGAGCAACCACTGGCTATGCTGGCAATATAAACTGTCCTTCAAGACAATTTCCATAGTTATGGTGCACATAGAAATCCTTACCTGAGCCTTCTAATAATAATAATAATAATAAAGAGTTTTATAGAGCGCGAACAGTTGCCTCACAAGGAGGTATCCCGGCGCTATAAGAACAGAACGGCCGTAGAAGTCATGTGGCATACTTAACGTTGTGGAGTGAAAAGCCAGGTTTTCAGCAGTCGTTTAAAACAGGCTTCTGAGGGGGCCTGTTGGAGAGCGGAAGGAAGAGAGTTCCATAGCCCCGCCACATTGGCCGAGAACGTTCTTCCGCCCAGCCGTGCCCTTCGCACTCGTGGGATCACAATCTTCACCTGCCCGTTGGAGCGGAGGGACCGAGACTGGTGATACCTGGGGAGTCTAACTTTCAGGTAGTTAGGGCAAGTGCCAAACAGGGACCTAAAGGCCAGCGTCAGGGTTTTGAACTTGACCCGGCTGGCCACTGGGAGCCAGTGCATTGCCCGTAGATGCGGAGAGACAGAGTGTTTGAAAGGAATGCACCTCAGCAGTCTCGCAGCCGCATTCTGTACCGTCTGAAGGCGCTGGATTAGATACCGTGGGAGGCCGAGATAGAGTCCGTTTGCGTAGTCCAGCCTCGATGTTATTGTAGCATGGACCACCATTTTACGGCACTCTACTGGTAGTAGTCTCAAGATCTTGCGTAGATTTCTCAACTTGGTGAGACAGCAACCAGCAACCTGCTGAATATGGGAAGCGAAGGAGAGGTTGCTATCCCATCGGACTCCCAAATTTTTCGCGCTCTGGCTCGGTGACGGAGGTGTTCCCATTTCCACCGGCCACCAAAGTTCTGCAGGGGGGGGCAACCCCTTGCCAAAGAAGATAACCTCGGTCTTCTCAGTATTCAATTTAAGTTTATTGGCGTTCATCCATCTGGCCACATCTCGGAGGCATCCCTTAAAAGTCGCAAAGGCCTCTTCCGACACCTCCGAGTATGGAAACACCAGCTGGGTGTCATCAGCATATGAGATTGCTTTGACCCCCCAGTTTGAAATAAGTGTGAACAGAGGAGCCAAATAAACATTAAATAGTAGCGGGCTTAGTGCCGACCCCTGGGGAACACCACATTTCAACTTGGAGGGTTTTGAGACAATCTGATCTAATGCCACCTTCTGTGTTCTTAGTGATAGGTACGACTGAATCCAGCTCAATGCTTGATCTTTTATCCCTATCTCAGCCAGCCGCTGGATGAGCCTAACATGATCTACCGAATCAAAGGCGGCCGATAGATCCAGGAGAACCAGCATAGCTGATTCCCCGGCATCCATCGACCACCTCACTGATTCCGCTACTTCAATCAGAGCCGTCTCCGTGCTAAAGCCCGGTCTAAAGCCCGATTGCGTCTCATGTAGGACAGCATTTTCTTCTATGAACGTATTCAACTGACGCTGTATTAACTTCTCCAGCATTTTCCCGGGGGCTGCTAGGAGAGAGATTGGCCGTAGGTTGCTCAAATCCAGCGGGTCTACATTTACTAGTTACCAATACACCTTTACAGAATGAGGTAAAATATTCAAACTAACATAGGATCCTGGAAAAAATAGCTAACAACAAAACGTTAATACTGCAACTAACCCTGGAGTGCAAAGCTCATATACAGAAAGCACTGAGGACCTCGTGGCCTAGTCGGGGCTCACAGCCTTCTGTGCACAGGGCGGCCCAGTTTTTAGAATTCTCTACTTGATTTCACATAAGGTGCAAACCGTGCAATAACGAAAAAAATGTCAACGTTAGTCCAGGCACCCACTACTCCTGGCCTGCAATATAACGAAGACAGCCTAACAGGACTTAAATGTAACCTCATACTTATTGCAGAGTCAATGTATTTATTTCTAAAAGAAGTTGTTTCCTTAATTTAAACACGGTCGACGTGCTATTTTTTAAACAGCATCCCGTCTGACAAAATAAACTGAATCTGGCCTCAAGCAAATTGTGAGTGAAATCGCAGTGGCGGTCTTCAGCTTAACTCTGCTTTGGTGACAAGTGACGTACACTCGGAGTGGCGGCCGCGGCGCACACTGCTTGTATATCCGCTGACTAATGTACACTAACACGGCCAAATGACGTGCGGAGGGGGGTCGTCTTCGCGTGTCAGAGGCTCGTGGCGCTTCAAGCGGACTGCTGCCTGCCAGCCGCTCAATTGTAAGGAATAACAACAAGCTTGTGAAAGCGCAGCAGTGCGGGGGAGGGAAAGTGTAAGCGCATCGGCGCGCGCTGTGTAACACCAGCCGACGGAGATAAGGAGATGTGCACGCATACGGAGTGCACAGAAACATTTAAAAGCTTTCCTGTATTAAACCCGTCCCTGTTCCTTGTGCGGCGCTCCCTTGGAGTTGATTTAGAGTGAAGCGCCGAGATGCCCCCAGGTGATTCAAGCGCTATATAAAAGCAAATAAAAAAAAATGTCTGCGCGTGCACATCTCCTGTCTGTGCGTGTCACCGCCTGTCTCCCTTCGGCAAGGAAACCGGCGACTATTGGTCTCGCCAAGGCGAGCAGCGCATGCACTGCATCGCTAGGCAAGACCTAAAAAGGACTATCTTTTGGGACTAGTTAAGAACATTGAAGGGCTACAGTGCAGCACCCCAACTTAGAAGAATAAACTTCATACATGACATTTTGATATTGGAAAACTGGAGATTTAGAAAAATAAATTGGGGTATTGTTTTATCCTCGATAGCATATGTTGAAGCACAAGCGAGAGATAGAAGAAATAAAACCATATCTGCTTCTCCCCACCAAGTTGTCCAGCTCCGCTCCTGTAAACAGGGTGGCGTCTCCTTTGCTCCAGGCTACTCAGACTGTCAGGAATCAAATAAGTGTGGTATCTCTTGCTCTGAACAAGTTGAGGAAGAATCCAAGTAAAAGAAAAGTTATAGTCAAGCGTCCAATGATCAACCATTGGAAGAGCCTACAGAGTTAGGTAATTCAGGACACTGTAAGACGGCCGCTGTGTTTTCTGAATCTTTGCAGCCAGTAACTCTTGTACTCTCTCGAGAGAGTTTGTGATTCTAGCGAAGTGCGCGCGCTCTCCTCTGCGCCTTTTTTGAACTCACTGATGAGAGTTCGTTTTTCCTTGTCCACTTTCTTTTTGGTGAACCTAATGACGGCAGACAATTGTTTAGTTAGGATACACTTAATATTGGTGTTTGTCTTCCTTGTATCCTGCCAGCTCAAGAGTAGTGTCTCTCGAGGAGTGGTTCCAGTCTGCGCAGTCGCTGTGACTAGAACAGCGTCTATTTGTGAAGCGTCTTCAGGTTTGTGCAGTGTCAGGGTGCGAGTGACCTCTCCAGAGGGTAACGTTCTCTTTCTGCGCTTCCTCTAGAGTTTACAAACAGTGTCTATCACTCGTTCCTTGTGCAAGTTAAAAGAAGCTTCCAGTCATTTTTCCCTCAGTCGGGGGTATCATCGCTTCAAGCACTTCAGCCGAAATCTCCCGAACTCATCTACATCTGGAAGTCAGTAAGCTTACAAAGATTACCCCGGAATTCTCATTGAACTGAATTTCCTTGCCTGCCTTTTCTGGCGCTTATCCTGTTCTTTCCTCCCTCGTTTTCCTCCCTTTGCCTTTTTTGCGCGCCTCAATTAGTTTGAAAGGCTTCATCTGTTGGAGACTTGAGTTGGAAAGTACATACTTTTGGATACCTTCATGTGATAAGGAAAAGACTTGACTTTCATCATAATACTCAAATGTTATAATGCTATTTACATGTGGTTGGGTTAGACTAGCAAATCTCTAACTTAGAGCCACACTGAAAAGAAGCTAATACTCCAGAACACCTTGGTAGGATTTCTATATTGTTATGGCAGGATGTTAGAGTAGAGTGATTTATTTTGTGTCTCCTCATTTGTGCATTAGGTACTCTTCCTTTCCTGTGATCAACATGGGTGACGAATAGCAGAAGAACCCTAGTGAGGATTCCATAGTTGAAGGGCTGCCAATATTTGGAGTTGTCTCTTCTCTGTCCCATTCACCTTTCCCCCCTGGCTGGTGAGTCTCACCAGAAACTCTTGGCGATTCGCACTGGCATGTGGGCATCAAGAAAATATCATCCATTCAGAGTCAGCGGAGATTCAGGTACTTTCTGACACAGCCCCTACCCTTGTGCCCCCAGCTGCCCTGATTGAGGAGGCTATTGATCTCCTGAGTCAGATCTCCGTTAGGCAGACTGCAGTACTGAATTCCATCTAGGAGCAGTCCAGCCAGATGACAAGGTGCTGGATGACCTGGAAGGCATTCACTG
Organism: Lissotriton helveticus; assembly: GCF_964261635.1. Classification (NCBI taxonomy): domain Eukaryota; kingdom Metazoa; phylum Chordata; class Amphibia; order Caudata; family Salamandridae; genus Lissotriton; species Lissotriton helveticus. The sequence continues at coordinate 1,877,395,021 of NC_136059.1, forward strand.
TAGTATGTCTGGCCTACAGAGGTTGTTTCAGGCTTTGGCCTCCTCACTGACGGCAGCCTTCCACCCACCTCAGCCTTTCACCCACCCCACCGCCTGCCTTTTCCCCAATCCCAAATTCCTTTACCCAGACCTGGCCACAGCAAACACAGACTGTAGCATGCATCCACAACAACATCCACATGCAGCAGCACACACACCAAAGCACAGCAAGAAGTCCAGGCATGCAACCACTCAATAGACACTCACCACCCCCACCACAAACATACCCACAGACCCTGTACCAACAGACACAGTCCAAACACACAACATACCTAGGACATCCACAGCAAACACCCTAAAAACACATAAATGCAAAATCTCACCCAAAAAACAGACACCTGCAAACACAGACACAACATACGTCAGACCCACACACACCTGCACCAACAACGGGCTCACCAAAACCAGACACAGACACTCCCCCTACCTCCAAAGCCCACCCCTTGTCATCACAACTCCCCATGCTCTCAAGGAAAGCCCTATGTTTGACCTTGCCCTTACCTCTGCCGCAGGCCCTCCCCCCTCCCAAAGTCAACCCAACCCCTCCCAATACCTACCCCAGCCCTCCCAAATAACATAATTGAGGTGCCTGAACTGCCCAGTAGGTGCCCCTTTGTGAGGAGGAGGTTCCCTGACAGTGTCAGATAGGGCATGTGTTTTGGCACAACATTGTGCTTTGGCACATTTTGGACATTATGTTTCATTTGATGAATACTTTCATCCATTCATTACAAAAAATCACAGTTTTGTAGACATTGGTCCTGCCATTACTTTTCTGATTATTTGATATTGTTGTATAGTTAGTGATGTGTAACTACAGTTGTGTTTGTTTTATCCTTGATTGCTGATCCAGTTGAAGTGGTTAGTATGATGTGTCCTTGGAGCCAGTGTTGGAGTTCAACAGGACTTAGGTAAATGTTGGATGGATGTCTATGTGGGTTGACGTCCAGATGGGACAGAAATGGCATTGGGTGACATGTTATGTGGTAAGTATTCCAGCTTGGCTCTGGCCACTGTCAAAGTCATTTAGCTTGCCCTTCTTCCTATGATGTAGGTTGGATATGTGTTTGATGTGTTGAAGTTAGATTTCTGTGCATCTTTACATGGAGGGTGTCACCTTGTCATAACTTTGTGTAATTTTGCATGGACATGTGTCCATTTTGTAATGTGTACCGTACAGCTACATCATCTGGATACTTACCCATTGCCTACACATGCATGGAACTTGGTTATGCAATTGGTTGTCCCTGTTATACCTTAGTTCCCAGGTCCAGGGCCCATGGACTTTGTCAGGCATGCGAAAAAACAGTACTGTGCCCCAGTGCTCTAGCCTTTCAGGGTTCCCCCCGATAGAGGCATAGCTATCCTGCAGAGTGTGTTTCCATTGTGCCCTAAGAATGTTTCTCACACTGATTCTATGTATCCCCATTGACTCATGTTGCCTTTTTATGTGGGTGATGTGTGAGAGTCCACTAAAGAGTTGTAGCAGAGAAGGTGTGTTTCACTTTCATGACAGCTCCATACTGATTTTTCTTTAACCTCACAACAGGACCTGGGATGTGTGCAAAGTGAGTGTGTGACATTCACTATAGCAGCTTGGTCAGAGTTCCAAACGCAAGGCCTCATGGTAGTTGTAGTCAGTTCAATGTCACTTTAGCAACACTTGAGAAATGGTAAGCTGCATGACTAGTATAGATTAGTGGTGACATGGCAAACAAGTGGGAAGGGGCAATAGTAGTGTAGCATCTTGGTTAGAGTTGGAGTAAAAATGCCTCCTGGTAGTTGCAGTCACTTCAGTCTCACTTTATCAACACTGGAGTAATGGTAACCTACATGAGTAGTGAACTTCGTACTGACATGGGAGGCAAATGAGAAGGGACAAAAAGAGGATAGCATCTGGGTTATAGTTAGAGTCACAAGGACTCATGGTAGTTGTAGTAATTTCTATGTCACTTTAGGGACACTTGAGAAATGGTAAGCTGCATGACTAGTGTAGATCAGTGATGACATGGCAGAAAAATGAGAAAGGGCAAAAGATATGTGTGACAGACAATAATAGGTGTGATATTGATGATGAGAGGTTTCCAGAAAATTGTATTTGCCCAGTAAAGAATTCCCTTGCCCAGGGTGATACTCACCCATCCTGTGCTCTGCTTCTCCACCACAGCAAAGGGTGCAAATGTAGGCTGAAATTGGAAGCAAGTACAAATTACACTTAGGCCACTCACTGGGCACTAAGGGCTCTAAAGTCCTTGTAACCTGCCAGTAACGGGGACGGGATGCACCACTGGGAATTGAGAAGTCCCAAAACGTTTGAAAATTGAAGACCAGTTGGTTCGCTCTGGCATCCAGCCTGCCCAGGTAGATATATTTACTGAACCTCTCGACCACTACTTGGCTGATTCGGTCATCATCACTTGGATATCAGTGAGGCCTGTTCCAGAATGAGAAGACACTAAAAGCTGAACTTCTGTGTGGCTGCAATTCTTCTTGCACACAGGACCTAAGTCTAGAAGCCTGCAAATTCATCTTGCTGCTATGACTTACAGAGAAAGAGAGCCTAACTACTTCCACAGAAGCTAGACCTCTCAGACCCTCAAGGTACATAATGTGTCTTGGACGGGGTGGACAGGAATGGTGTATTTGCAGCCCGTGATGACATGATCATCTCAAACAAAAAGAATACCACCTTTTTTGCAGCAAGCACATGGGCCCCAAACAGACCACCATTCATCAGCTCACCCAGAAACAACTCCTCCTACTGCCCTTACAACATGGTTCATCCATACCCCAGACCAGATGAAGGCAAAAGACACAGTTATGGGACCTGGGCAGACCTTAAAGGGGGTGAACCACTACACTGTGTCCCCACAGTTCAAAAGGATCCTGCCATCACCAGTCACTGCATTGCCTGATTTGAAAAGGCAGTAGCCACTCTCGCTGAGAGGGATGAATCCTAAAATGGCATGGAGCACCTACAGTCTGTTTTTATGATTGTCAAGCTCAGTGGAGGAAAAACACAGAGTAAGCCAGAAAAGCTGTAGCTTTTCAAAGCTTTTCTGACCACTTTTATCCCAATAGTAAGTGATATCTATGCTCAAGGATATGCAGGTGAACTAGGTAAATGGCACAAAGTAGACAGGTGCTCTACCACCTCAAACACTAATGGAAACTGCTCAAGCATGTAGAGCAGCCTTGCAAAAAGGCGAGAGCTAATTGATCATAGCCACTAACGTGTGTGATTTCCTTATAAATGAGATGAGCACATACGTTGTATTATTCTGAAAATGTTTTTAGGATCACCCAGTAGAGGAAGGGACAAACAGAAAGGTTGTAGCAGAATTGTACAATCCAGTATTTTTGAGTAAGAATTGGTTGGGTGTCAAGAAACACAAGTTTTAACAACTTCATGGCTGGAAGAGATGGCATTTCTCTGTGGAAGTTGTCATTCCGAAAAAAATATACATTTAGTAATGGAACAACATAAGTACCATGCAAGACCTTCAGAGACTGATGAAACAACTGATCAATGTACCACACTGCTGAGAGACCTAACTGCGACTTGTGTGTGATGAAACATCTGTTAATAGATCAATTAATTGTTCAGTTTAAGGAGAAGAAAATACTAGAGAGATTTTGGATAAGTTAAAAAAAAAAAACTGGAATCAACAGTATTTTGTCACCAAGTCTCATATGTATAGTGGGGACGTCGAGGAGAGGACAGAAGAGTGTCTATGAGAATTGTAGTTAAGAAATGACTATGATGAGAAAACTGTTAGAGTAATGGATAAAAAGGGAAACTGGAGTTTATATATGTCATTGTTTTGAAATAGCTATAAACAAGCCGACCTGATTTTCTAATGCGGAAGAAGATCCAAGATCCCCATTTGCGTCCTCCCTATCAATTTGGCAAAAAACAACAAGCAAACATGACCAGTCCTAAAAGTAACGCATTTTTAGGGGATTACCATTTTAATCAGATCACCTTTTTGATCCATAGTGCATCTCCCGATATGTATAGAACCAAGGTATTCGCAAAAAAATGATAGACATGGCCTCACACACATTCCAGGTGTCATGTTTCATCATTGACCAAGACTTATTCACCAGAGACACATCTAGTGGTGAATGGGCACCCCGTTGTTATGAGGAGTGCTTTCAGGTGGTGAGTGCATGTGGAACCAGGAACTAGTGAATCTAAAAATCCATATGCCCTAACCTAAGAACTTCCCTTTATTAAGATTGGACCTGAGGGATGATTTAAAAAATGTGGCATGCATGGGACTACCTATTACCCATGCATATGAGGACCCAGATCCCTATTTTACTATACGGCAGTCATGTATATTCGCAAAAACAACAGGTGATGGACAGAATGCAGAACAATGTCATACATTCACCCCAGTACAGAGATCTGGGCCTAAATCCATCGTTTTTTTGCTCACCATGCCTTTCCAGTTTGAACCCAGCCATATGCAAATCAGTCTTGACCCTGTGCCCCATGGGAACAGTCCAGCCCGAAGTGCTAAGCCAGGTCCTCCCTGGACTGGAAACAAGCATCCAAGGACCGGTTTCGGGCTTTCAGCCCTCTTCAGCCTGGAAAGCTTGATTCCAGTGGCATGGAGAGCACGGGACTCACGTCTGAGCATACCCGTCCCACTCGGGGTGACAAAAGCAAAAACAACAGGTGATGGACAGAATGCAGAACAATGTCATACATTCACCCCAGTACAGAGATCTGGGCCTAAATCCATCGTTTTTTTGCTCACCATGCCTTTCCAGTTTGAACCCAGCCATATGTAAATCAGTCTTGACCCTGTGCCCCATGGGAACAGTCCAGCCCGAACTGCTAAGCCAGGTCCTCCCTGGACTGGAAACAAGCATCCAAGGACCGGTTTCGGGCTTTCAGCCCTCTTCAGCCTGGATATCTTGATTCCAGTAGCATGGAGAGCACGGGACTCACGTCTGAGCATATCCCCGTCCTACTCGGGGAGACAAAAGCTAAAACAACAGGTGATGAACAGAATGCAGAACAATGTCATACATTCACCCCAGTACAGAGATCTGGGCCTAAATCCATCGTTTTTTTGCTCACCATGCCTTTCCAGTTTGAACCCAGCCATATGCAGATCAGTCGTGACCCTGTGCCCCATGGGACCAGTCCAGCCCGAACTGCTAAGCCAGGTCCTCCCTGGACTGGAAACAAGCATCCAAGGACCGGTTTCGGGCTTTCAGCCCTCTTCAGCCTGGAAAGCTTGATTCCAGTGGCATGGAGAGCACAGGACTCACGTCTGAGCATACCCGTCCCACTCGGGGTGACAAAAGCAAAAACAACAGGTGATGGACAGAATGCAGAACAATGTCATACATTCACCCCAGTACAGAGATCTGGGCCTGAATCCATCATTTTTTTGCTCACCATGCCTTTCCAGTTTGAACCCAGCCATATGCAAATCAGTCTTGACCCTGTGCCCCATGGGAACAGTCCAGCCCGAACTGCTAAGCCAGGTCCTCCCTGGACTGGAAACAAGCATCCAAGGACCGGTTTTGGGCTTTCAGCCTGGATAGCTTGATTCCAGTGGCATGGAGAACACGGGACTCACGTCTGAGCATATCCCTGTCCTACTCGGGGTGACAAAAGCAAAAACAACAGGTGATGGACAGAATGCAGAACAATGTCATTGATTCACCCCAGTACAGAGATCTGGGCCTAAATCCATCGTTTTTTTGCTCACCATGCCTTTCCAGTTTGAACCCAGCCATATGCAAATCAGTCTTGACCCTGTGCCCCATGGGAACAGTCCAGCCCGAACTGCTAAGCCAGGTCCTCCCTGGACTGGAAACAAGCATCCAAGGATCGGTTTCGGGCTTCAGCCCTCTTCAGCCTGGATAGCTTGATTCCAGTGGCATGGAGAGCACGGGACTCACGTCTGAGCACACCCGTCCCACTCGGGGTGACAAAAGCAAAAACAACAGGTGATGGACAGAATGGAGAACAATGTCATACATTCACCCCAGTACAGAGATCGGGGCCTAAATCCATAGTTTTTTTGCTCACCATGCCTTTCCAGTATGAACCCAGCCATATGCAAATCAGTCTTGACCCTGTGCCCCATGGGAACAGTCCAGCCCGAACTGCTAAGCCAGGTCCTCCCTGGACTGGAAACAAGCATCCAAGGACCGGTTCCGGGCTTTCAGCCCTCTTCAGCCTGGATAGCTTGATTCCAGTGGCATGGAGAGCACGGGACTCACGTCTAAGCATACCCGTCCCACTCGGGGTGACAAAAGCAAAAAAACTGGTGATGCAGAACAATGTCATACATTCACCCCAGTACAGTCATGTATATTCTCCTATACGGCAGTCACGTTCCTATATTAATCAGCAGGCACACTATAGCTATTAGTACAGTCCTGTTGAACAATGTTCATTGGAGTTGCGGAGTATTTTGGTCCTGTGTGTTGTGTAAAACATACAACATACCAAATCATAAATAATGAAACACATAACAGGAGACAAAAAAGGAACGTAAATGATAAAATGGCAATGATAAAAACAAATAACATAAAAAGTAATCTGTTTCTTTTCATGCTCTTAGTAATTATGTTAAGGTGGATAAATAATGTGTAGTAGAATGTATCAATTGGAATATTTCAGGAAATAAAGAAATGAATCAGAGACACTATGCAATGACTTTGATACAATTCCACAAGATCAAATGCATCCCCAGAGTTTTGCAAGTGGCAGTTAAACCCACCCTGTGCAAAACAAATAACAAATTTGTGGAGCGATGGTTTGCTATTATGAAAAAAGTGCTTACTGGACCTTATCTTGTTGAAAATAGTGTAAATCTCACAGGTTTTGAATAAGATGGAAGAGTAAATCTCTCAAATCATACATCACCAGACTAATTGACAATACTGAATGGAACAGACCACTTGAAGATGTCAATATTAGACTGGACGTGTATAAAAGGGAGATCATTGAGAAAAAATTCAAAAGAGATACATACGATTGATTTATAAATTAAATATGGTGTACACTTGGGCTGAAGTATACTCTAAAAAGAGAATCAATGAAAGATTAACTACAGAAATGTCGGAAGAAAGTAGCATCTGAGAAGATGAAAGAGCGGGTAGCTCCAAAAACATCATGGTCTCAGATAAATGTAAACGTAGTTGGATACATCAAATCAAATAAAAGATGTTATTCCGAAGGACCCTACTTTTTAAAGAAAACACGAGAGAGGCAGTGTTTTACCACTTAGTGCTTCCTTGCAACTCACTTTATACACTTCTCCCACGCGATATTTAACCATACATACTCTCTTAATGTCTTCATTGTTCTCCCTACCTTCTTGTCGTTTTCTGTAGTTGCGATAATACTGCATTAGGTATGCATTTACAAATCACTATAGGGATCGATATTAGTTATCTTCAGTAATTCTGATTATTTTCTCACTTTTTAAAAAAAATCATCACTACAGGTGTTTCAACAGTGTTATTACAGATACATTGCAGCGTGACCCAGTGCTTTCAAATGTTCATCATAATGCACAGTGCATGGTAGCGATGTGTATTTTGCCTGCAATCTGTCTGCGGTGCAGTGTGCTTGCACCATTGCAGTTTATGCAACGCAGTGACGCCATCTCTAAATCGTGGCAGTGTGGTACCTAAATTAATGGAGAGGCATATTGATTGTGGGGGAAGTGGGAATGTCCCCGATGGGCAATTGTGTGGTGTGACTGGTTAGTCCGAGGTGGTGTTACTGTCTAGTGTGCCCTGGAAGGTGGAGAGCAGGATGTCCCTTGCGAATGCAAAGGAGCACATGTTATGTTATGTTATGTTACGTGAATTTGTAGAGCGCGGCTAATCACCCATGAGGATATCCATTACCTGAGTAGGGCAGTCCTGAGGGGGAAGAGCCATGTCTTGAGGGTTCTTTGGAAGTCTATGATAGAGAGGGAGATCCTGCTGTGTTTCAGGTGGTCGTTCCAGGTCTTGAATGCAAAGTATGAGAAGGAGCTTCCTCCGCTTCTGGTCCTCTTGATGCAAGGGGGGTGTGCTCTTGCCTGGGACTTAGATTAAAGGTGTCTGATGGGTTGGTAGAAGTTGAGGCAGTAGTTGAGGTAGGCTGGACCGGCATTGTGGAGCGTTTTGTAGGTGTGGGTGAGTAGGTTGAACTTACATCTTTGCTGTAGCTGGCATCCGAAAGTCTTTACATCATGACTTTTTCCACACACGTGGGACTACGGTAGTACACCAGACTCAGTTTCGAAGCCTTGTCAGCAGCGGAGGTGTTTCAGAATGCCATCTCAGGGCTGGTGGCCATCATAAACCTGAGTGATGACATTCTCATATATTCACAGATCCTGGAGGAACACCACAAGTGACTGCGTGCCATGTTGCAGCGCCTGACAGATTGTGTCCTCACCCTACACCAGAAAAAGTGCTCTTTCTATCAGAATTCTATTGACTTCTTTGGATATGTGTTCTCAAGCAAGTCTCCAAGTTGATCCCTTTGAAAGCGGAAGCCATCCGGAGTGCACCTGGGCCACAAAACCCAACTGAAGTGCGCAGTTTCCTCAGCATGGTAACGCACTGCGGAAGATTTAAACATTGCCTGTCCATGTTATCAGATACACTGTGCCAACTCATGAAGATGAGTGTGACCTGGTCATGGGGTCCCAAGGAAGAGGTCATGTTTCAGGACATAAAGAAAGCACTGCTGGATCAGACCAGGATGGCCTATTTCCCCCCACGGAAGAAAACCGAGCTGGCTATGGACGCCAGCTCTGTGGGGCTTGGAGCCGTTCTCCTGCAGGAAGATTCCCGAGGGGAGTACGTCCCAGTGACCTATGCAAGCCGGGCGCAGATGGAATCCAGGTACACACAAATAGAACGCAAGGCACTAACCAACCGATGGGCCTGCTAGCACTTCCATCTCTACCTATACGGTCACCAGTTAGGGCGGATCACAAGCCACTCCTGCCGCTATTGAGTGGATTATCCCGCCTGGGCCCCCCCAAGGATAGATGGGCAATACAGCTTCAAGCCTAATCTTTTCAGCTGGTCTACAGGCCCAGTGTCAACAACCCAGCCAATTTTCTATTGCGTCATCCCTCACCAAACACCCCGAGAGAACAGGCCCTGGACGAAGATAACACGAATTCTTTGTGAACATGGTGGAGGCTCACGCTTGCCGAGAAGACATAGAAGAAGCCCTAGACGCTGGCGGCACACTGCGCAAGGTGAAAGAAACCCTGGAAAAAGGACAATGGAACAAATTCCTAGAATGATCCAAGCTGCAGTGGGTGGATGAGCAGAACACACACCACCAGCTCTGGAGGACACAACACGAACTGAGCATGAGTGAGTCTGGTCTGTTGCTACCCGGACAGAGGATTGTCATCCCCAAGAGCCTCCAGGGTCGGATGGTCAAGCTCGCCCATCAAAGCCACAAAGGGGCTGCCAAGACCAAGGTGAGGCTCTGAGCGAAAGTGTGGTTCCCAGGCATGGATGAGCTAGTAGACGAAGAACTCCGGTGCAGCCACCCATGCACCATCACCGGAAGAGACCCTGCTCCAGCGCTCATGCTGACAGAAGAGCCGTACCTCACTACATGGGAAAGGGTCAGCGTCGACTTCGGGAGTCCTCCCGATGGGCGGAACACCCTAGTGATCATAGACTCGTTCTTGAAATTACCAGTGGTTGAACTCTTACCCTCCACCGCATTTGTCCATGTGAGACTGGCGCTGAAGAAGACCATCGCAATGTTTGGTTTGCCGAGAGAAATGAAGTCTGACAATGGACCCCTACCTTCCAAGGGCAGGAGTTACAGTACTTTTTGGCACAAAAGGCAGTTCACCATCCGGAGAATCACACCCCAGTGGCCACAGGTGAACGGAGAGGTGGAAAGATTCATGAGAACTTAATCGAGCCCTCCAAATCGGAGTAGACCAGAACCAAGATACTAGCAGACCCCGCACTCCACCACGGGTTGCGCCCCACAACCCTCTTATGCTGACAGCTGCCCAGGGATGTCATTCTGGAGAACTCCAAGTGGGTGCCACCAAGTCTGGATGTGGAAAGAGTGCAGCAGAAGCGGTGAACAACCAATAAAAAGGCCTCCAAAGATTGTCACACAAGTATTCTATGTTTGCAAGTAAGATCGCAAGTAGTAATCAAAGACCCTCACCCGGGGTGGAAGTTCCGCACACCCTACGAACCAGAAGTGTGGACAGTAGTGCAAGTCGACGGAACCATGATTACCACCAGGCGAGGCCGACATACGGTTGTGAGAAACTTGGCCTGGTTCAAGGTAGTTCCTCATAACACTGCACCTGCGAGCATCCAGAGGTGGGCAGAAAGAAGAATAGAATTCCCACCTGATGCGGCAGACGCAGCCAGTGCACCGCTCACACCCCAGTAGGGCGTAGGGCCATCTGAAGGTGCAGGGCCTGGCAGTCAAGCCCGAAAGAGTCAGACAACACGTTCCGGAAGTACGTCAGACAAAAATGATGCTGGTGAACAGGAGTAGAGTGTTGCGTTGAGATGTCAGCGGTATCATCTGCACCCGATCTCCACACCCTGCGAGAAGCTAGGAGACTTTGTCTGTAAATGTGTGTGAAAGTTTGGTTGCATATATATGCTTTGATTAAAAGATGGGAGGGATGTAGAGAACCACTGGCCTCTCCCCTAAATTGTATCCTTGCACACCCCTCGTGACCGAGCTCGGTCCGAGGAGATAAATAAACGGGCGGTGATCGCAAGTGATCACTCGCTGAGTGGCACACTAAATGCTTCGGACGTCGGCGGATGCTTTGGACTCAGCGATCCGCATAGAGGAGGTCATATCCGCGATTGCGCTGTTAAAGGTAGCTAAATCCCCAGGGCCGGATGGCTTCTCTGCCATATTTTATAAAACTTACTGTGTGGAGCTGGCTCCTCTTTTAACACGTCTCTTTAACTCCTTTCTTGATACGAGGGCAGTGACTCCTTCCATGGCTGAAGCGGCGATTACGGTCATTCTTAAGCCTGGGAAAGACCCTAAGGATTGCGGTTCGTACAGACCGATCTCGCTGCTCAATATTGATGCAAAATTATACGCGAGCGTGTTGACTGCGAGATTCAGCCCTTTAATGGATGGAGTCATTGATCCGGATCAAGCAGGGTTTATCCCAACGCGGCAAGGGGGGATAATACCAAGAGGCTGCTCCACCTCATAGACTTGGTTCATCGCTCACGGACTCAGGCCTGCTTGCTTTCTATCGACGCAGAGAAGGCCTTTGACCGGGTAGACTGGGACTACCTGTTCGCTGTTCTGAAGGCCTTCGGGGTGGGAGAAAACTTCCTGCGCTGGGTCCCTCTATGCGTCCCCTAGGGCGGCGGTGCGGGTGAATGGCTGTATATCAGCCCTCTTCCCCATCACTAGAGGAACGCGACAGGGATGTCCCCTATCCCCTTTGCTTTTTGCGCTCAATATGGAGCCCTTCGCCCAGCGCATACGGTCCAACATAGGTATCACGGGGATTAAGTTCGGTGTTATCCAGTCAATAACCCAACCTCATTCCTCCCTGCGTTGTCTGTCGGCGGAACTCCTCGAATTTCAGAAGGTAGCGGGCTTTAAAGTTAACTTCTCAAAATCACAAATCCTTAATGTCTCTGTCCCTGATGCCGACGTACAGGATCTGCACAAAGACTTTGCCTTTCAGTGGGTGCACTCCGATATTCCATACCTGGGTATCCCTCTGTCCCCTCCATTGCTAAAACGGTGTCCCCTAATTATAGGTTGCTCGCTGAGCAAACTGCCAAAGCCCTCTCTGACTGGTCCCGCCTCTATTTGGCCTGATACGGGAGGTTGGCAGTGGTGAAAATGACTGTGCTTCCGCGGGTCCGTTACCTCTTCCAGATGCTACCTTTGAGTCCCCCACCGGGCACTCTGCGGAAACTGCAGGGGCTTCTCAATAGGTTTCTATGGAACAATAAGCGGCCGCGGCTAGCGATGTCCCTCGCTACTACCCCGAAAGCGGCGGGCAGGCTGGGTTTCCCCCTGTTGACGGCTTACTATCAGGCATCCTGTCTTCGTTATATAGCAGAATGGAACAGGCCCTTGTCTAGCAAACATTGGAACTTTATGGACCAGACGGTGGCGGGTTGTAACATCTGGCGGGAGTTGTGGTTGCTGCGCAAATACAGAGCGTGAGGTCTTTACTCTTCCCCGGTGACCTCCCCGACCCTGAAGGCATGGGACCACTTGGCGCAGCGCAGGGGGTGGACTACCTTTCCCTCCCCAATGACTCCTATTGTTGATAACCCGGATTTCCCACCGGGATGCGCGTCCCCAATCTTCCATCGCTGGCGAGAGGAAGGCTGTAAGAGGGTGGGCTCGCTCTTCGACCTGGATGGCCTGATTCCATTTGCCCAATTATGTAAAAAATACTTCCAGCTGCCGGAGTCTGACGCTTTCCACTATTCGCAGTTAGCACACTGGGTGACCCAGCCAGTCAAGCTCGCCTCTATGTCTCACCCCTTGTCGGCGTTTGAAAAATGGTTAGTCTGCAAGAAGGATGACCGCAAGATCATCTCTGAGTTATACGTGATGATTCTACGCCATCCTAAGAAACAGCGTATGAAGGCGCAGTTCCGCTGGGAAACAGAGTTGGGGCGTTCCTTGACGAGAAAGGAGTGGGAGCACATCTTTTACCACGTGCACCACACGCCCTCTAACACTGCGGGTACCGAGTTGGCCTACAAAGTGGCTGCTTATTGGTACTATACCCCGGCGCGCATCAAGGCGTGGGATGTAACGAAATCGGGCCTCTGCTGGCGGGGGTGTGGACTTTCAGGGACTTTCGTGCACTTGTTGTGGCATTGCCCAAAGTTGGGGCGATATTGGAAAATGGTTCTGGATGAGATAGATGATGCATTTCAGATTACATTTCCCCGGGCACCTGAGCATGTGTTGTTGGGGCTTCCCCATCCTAAGTCCTTTCCCTTGCGCTCGCTGAGGGGTAGACAGATTGCATTAGCTCTGCTAGCGGTGAGGCAGGTCCTCTTAGCACAGTGGAGTTCCCCGGTCATACCTGACCCTCGGGATTGAATTTAAAGGCTCTGGCACATTTTAGCTATGGAACGTCTCTCGCTGGGCATGGATGGAAAGGGGGCTAAATACGCAAAGCTCTGGGGTCCGTTCTTACAACTCCTTTCTAAAGACCTGCGAGAAGTGACATGCCCAAAATATCTACAAATTCTGCACCTTATTCCTTTAGAGCTTAGGGGGGCTACGACTGTTGTCTGAATGGTGCTCTGACGAACCGGTGGGTCCTGGAGGTTGGGTGATGGAGGTAGAAGCTGATGTGGAGCGGGGTGGGGGTGGGGGGAAAAAGGGTGGTGGGGGGGTTGGGGTGTTTGCTTTTTTTTTTTGTTTTCTTACTAAAAGTGGTGGCTATGGCGCTGGGAGGGCTGGTCTTAAAGCTCAAATCTCTTACGCGGGGTCGCCCTCCGGGTTGTAGGCCCAAACGCTGTGTCGTTGCCAAGAGAGTCCGCCCTGCCGGCAAGGTGATGTAGGCAGCTGTGCTGTGTACTAAGTTGCTTCCCCACACAATAAAATGATTGACTCTAAAATGTGGAGGGCTAAACCTTATAGTCATCACACACCTATGGTTAATGCATAATTTAAGCTGCTGGTTTGCTGGTGGTGCCCACGGCACTCATTTTTGGGAACCGGCACTTATTTCCCTCATCAGATATTATCCATGAGCAAGAGAGGGAAAACATACAAATGGGATAGAAAAAGAAAGAGAAAGAAATTTAAAATACAGCACTAAGGAAGAAAACAGGAGCCCGCAAGAGTGAGATAAGGGACAGTAGTGTCTGGTATTGAATTAGGAGGCCAGAGGTGAATTTTAGATGATGCAGCCTTGGTATTTGTTGCACCGATTATTAATGGCACCCCTAGAACAGAGTATTTTTGCACCAGCGCTCATTCTTTTACAAATTAAGCATTGCCTATGTTATTGCAGTTCAATTGAAAAAGGATAATTGTTTTAATGCAGTGTAGTTAACACATAATGATTTGAATATATTCAGCTGAGAAGCTTTGTTTATTTTAATAGGATTAATGTAGGCCTAAAATTTCAAAATGTCTGTTGTGGTCTGCAGCCATCTTATTTTTGCATGTATTCATTTCTCTTCCTTTCCTCATCGTGAATTAAGCGTAAAATAGAAATTTTGTAAACAATGTTTTGAAACACGTCATTCTCTCATGTGCAACATGGTTCTTCGTCCTCAAGCTTTGTTTTAGCATAGTCCTAGTGAATACTTACCCAATGTATTCTCTATTGGGACCATGATGTAATACTCATGAGAACTCAACCTTCATTTATAGTGATTTGTTATAACTATTGAGGTGTCACAGGTGCACCGGAAATGGGAACTAAATTATATGAACCTGTCCGACAGGTCTGACATTTGTGATTTTAATTGTATCATTCTGTCTTTAAAATGATTGGGTGGTATTTCCAGCCTTTGCACATTCACACAAAATGTACAAATCATATTGTATTTCACTCTATAAATCAGTCTTACTCAGAGGGTGTTGGGCTCATTCTCTCCCGTTCTTTAGAAGGCAGCACTCTGTCAGTCTGCTCTCTGATTTATTTACTTGAGCTGAATTATACTCTGCCATAACACGTGCTCGATATGAGTTCTATTCCAATGAAATTAAAATGGCTGGCAATGTATCACGTGAAACATTTCAGATTACAAAATTAATTAGTTCCCACAAAGCCAGCACAACTAGAATTCTGGCGAGATCTCAGATATCATCGTATTAACCACCTTCCTCTAAGTTCCCCTGTGCTCTTCTGCAGTGTAATCAAGTCTCACTTGAAGTGTCTAGACAGACAATCTTAAACTGCAAATCAAGCTCCCCCACTGATCCTTGTCTCCTAGCTTTGACATTAGAAGTAATAATCCCCAGTATTTAATGAGGTTTTTAATACTTTCTCCACCATTAAATTTGCAAAAACTTGGGAACAGGCAACAGTAATAACTCTTCTAAGGAAACCATCAGCTGATCCTGCGAATTTTCGACCTATTTCACTTCTGCGTGCCATTCTAAAATGCTGGAGAAGTTAGTAAATACCTAACTGTCCAGTTACCTGGAGTTCATAACTTGCTTCATCCATCACAATTCAGCCTCTGGCCAAGACATAGTACGGAAATGGTTAGAAGTGCCTGAATTCATGAAGATCTTTGTGGATCAGGGCTTGCCCACCACCCTGATCTTGTTAGATTTTTCAGTGGTGTTTGACACGGTCTCTCCAGTTCAAGTTCAAGTTCAAATACAGTCTCTCATTCTATCCCCGCTAGTGCTGCTTGGGGAGAGTAATTAAGCTCAATAATAGTTTCATTCATTTCTTTCGGAAAGAGAACAAATGGTATTTCTGGAACCATTACCCTTCCTCTAAAACATTGAATTACGGGGTATCTCAGGCTCTTCGTTGAGCACTACACTTATTAATGTATATTTGGCCCTGTTGGCATGCATCATTGAATCGTTTGGAATTCAGGTTGTCTTGTATGTCGATGACACCCACCATATCCTTTCATTAGTAATAAAAGTTGACGTTGCTCATGTTGCAATTAAGAGATGCCTTTTTAAAGTGGTGAATAGATCAGGATTTATTGCTTTAAATGCAATTCTGATAAAACAGAGGTACTACTGGTTGGCCAATAGTCAGAGGATTGGTGTCCTGGAGGGTTAGGCCTTGCCCCTGATCCCACAACAGTGGCAAACAATTTAGGTATAATAAACTATTGTTCCATCCCCAGATATTCTCAGTAGCAGATACTTGCTTCTCACTGCTTCGGGCACTGAAGAAGACTCTGGACATTATGCTCACTGAAACCATGCAAACTATAGTTCATGCTACTATCACATTCGATAGTTGATTATGCTGATATCTTCCTATTAGATTGTTTGCAGATTGTACTTAATGAGGCAGCAAGGATGTGTTTATGCGAGGCCATACCTGAAGGACCTACACTGGTTGCCAGTAAAAGAAAACATCCTTTTCAAATCGTTAGTCTTAGCTCATCTTGGTTTTTATGAAACCACTCCAAAATATCTGAGCAATAGGCTCTGTCAGTATCAGCCAGCGGGAGCATGAAGATCTCTGCATTGCTGTTGCGGATACCCAAATTTAGGCTCACCTCATTCGAAGGGTGCTCTTTTACCTGTTTGACCTCCAAGACCTGGAATGATTTGTCACTCTCTCTGCGCCGACTCTCTGAGGGCCAGTTTAGACGTCAACTTAAATCATCAATCTTTAACCACTAGTCTTGTTGCAGTTTATGAGCCCTTAACTGGCTTCAAGAATCCAGGACGCCAAGCTGGGCAGCTCTGTGCTCTACAAATTTAATTTGATATGTTCTTCTATTTAATATATTGCATTTTATTCTGAGTTTCATGCTTTTATGTGATAAACACTAACTGACTGACTCCTTGCCACTTAGTTGTCTTACTGTGATGCCTTTCTTTTTTCAATAAACCTTCATAGTTTTTAGCATATTTTCCAGTCTATACTGTATAGTCTGCATTTAATTCTGACATTTTATTTGAAATTGAATTTATATGTTTACAAGATCCAGTGAGGAGCGGCAACATCCTAAAGGGATTAACACCACTCCCAGTTCATCAGTAGCGCTTAGATTGAAGACCAGCAAAAAGTACTACAACACCTGTGTGCATCTCTCCATCACTTTTACTTCATCTTCAAGGCCCTTCTTCTGGTGTGGCATAACAGTGCAACTGTTAACTGACAATAATGTGAGAATCACCAGGAGAGTTGCTTTGGCTTCACTCACATTTTGGGAGCTAGGAGTTCTAGTTTTGGTTGGGCAAACGTTGTTTTCTTCCACAAAAAACATGTGTGTCCACCATGCAGCTGTGACTGTTTTGTTTATCCAGCAGCATGATCCTGAACTTTCAGGAGCACACACGTGCCATTGTAATGCTATTAAAGTGTCTCAGATAATGTATTCTGTTTTTCTCTGGCAGCAGCACAGATGGGAGGAGGGCAGTCATTAACCTACATGGATTTTTAAGTCTAGTTTGTCAGTGCAACTGTCAGCTGATCTTATGTGATCAACAAAAAAGAACTTTCAGTGTCCTACTGTGAGAGGGGCAAGGTGCCACTCACATGTTGGTGCCCCTGAGTACTCAATTTCATTGGGCTGAATTTGGCTTGACGCAAAGTTTATACTTGATGTAGCAGGACTGAGATGTTAATGGAGGCACACCAATGATCATGGCTTTAGGTCTGATCTGTTTATTATTAAATCTTATGATAAAGGCACTAGGCATGACATATTTATTGTGACATGCAATTGTTAAAGTCGATTTAGCTATTAATTGTTCTTATTCTATATTAAATGCTAGAGATAAGTATTTTGTTGCCTGAAATCTCACAGATTACTGTAGGCAAGAGTTTTGAATTTGGCCACCGACTTGGATAAATCCTTGGGTGTTTCACTTTGATGATTCTTGTTAGGCCGTGTTGAAAGGGGGTGCATATAGTTTGGCAAACTGTATTTTTCGAAATGGTTGCCAGTTTATGTGCACTTGAATAGGCTGGTGCTGTGTAAAGTGTACAGCCAACGTGTAGAAAATTGTGTTACTTGTTGAGGGGAAGAAACAATACTCAAGCAGCAGCCAATATTCTTCTCAGTGAGAAAAATGAGTAAACCCCAAATTAACCTGTGCTCAACCCTCTGGTAGCTTGGCACAAAATCACTCAGGCTTGACTTAGAGGCAATGTGTTAAGTTTTTATGCAGCACACAAACAATAAGAAAGTGAAAACACAGCCTAAGAAAAATCTCAGACCAATTTAGCATAATAGAGTAAAATGTAATAATTTATTTAAAACCAAAACCGCAATAATCCAATTAGCAGAACCGGAGATATGCAATTTGAAAGGTTGTTGTAGCAATTAAGTGTTAAGAAGCAAAAAGCGCCGCAGGGCATGGTTCAGCCCGCAACGCTGCCCGCTTCATCTCCGTGGGCAATGGTGCTGCTCGTGATGCCTCCGACGAAGCCTCCCTCCTCTCTTCGTGCGAATAACGGTGTTGCGCAGCAGCCCGCTGTTGCTCTTTTGGTGCTGCAGTTACATTTCGCGACGCCCATCTCTTCCTGATATTGGGCTTGACTCCGCTATACGCGGCGGCCCGTTTTGATGTGTTAGGAATACCGCTGCTCCAGTCTTGGAACTGTGGCTTCCAATATAAACTCTTTATGGGAATAATATTACACTTACCTTTGTGCCTGCTTTAAATTCTTGATTTCTATTCTTCGCCTCGGGCCATCTTGTTGCCTTCTTCTTCCCATGATTCTACAGTTCTGCTTTCCAGAGGACTTATGAAGGTTTTTGTTATACCATTCTAAGATGGTGACCTTTCCTATTCTTTGCAAATCTTTCCCCTATCCAAGATGGCGACTGCTTACTTCCTGTTATGTCACTTCCTGTCTATTGGTATATAAGGGGCGGAATCCTTAATTTCCTCGCGTTGCAACACTCCTTGCTCCTGCTGGTTTGTCCTCGCTCCTGTTGGTGCCTTTTGCTCCTGTTTGGTGTACTTTTGCTTCCTGCTGGGGCACTTTTCGTTTCCTGTTGCGATTCCTGTTCCAGTTTCGATTCCTTGAAGACTTCTACTCTTGCCTGGAATTCTTGTTTTCAGATCTACTCTCCTTGTTGGTGTTCTGCCCTTGTTTCTGGGTCTTTCCTTCCTTTCCGTTCCTGGAGTCTCTGCCTACAACAGAGGTTTTTTCCCACTGTTTTTTTTCCTCTTGGGACTCCTTCTGGAAGGCACAGTCTACTCTGGCTTTTCATTGTCGGCTGCACGTGGCTACCAGAAAGGGTCACCCTTACCTCAGACAGACTAGAACCTTCAAGAACTGAAGTTGGGAACCATTCCAACACGCCAAAACTAGTAAGAAAATTAGAATTGTGTCAACTGCATTTATCTGGTCATGGTAGTCTGGTTCCTAGTTCAAAGTTAGGACTGAACGAGATGGAGCACGGGCCGGATATAGGACTAGTTCAATCACTTGTGGCCTGGGCATTGAGATGCAAAGTCTGCCAGGATAGCTTGATGGGTGATGCCCCGAAACTGGGCCCAGGATGCTTTTTTCCGATCCAGGGAGGGCCTGGCTTAGCATATCAGTCAGCCTGTTCCCATCAGGCACAAGGTCAAGACTGATTTGCATATGGCTGGGTCCAAACTGGGGTGGCATGGTGAGCAAAGGAACGATGGATTTAACCCAGATCTCTTGACTGGGGGTGAATGTTTGACTTGCCCTGCAGTCCAACATTCATCTGTGTCTCTTTTGTTTTCTCGCCCTAAGTGTACCGGGTATGCCCAGATGTGGGTCCCGGGATCATTATGCCACTGGATTCTAGCTAGCCAGGCTGATGAGGGGTGATGCCCTGAAACCGGTCCCAGAATGCTTGTTTCCGTTCCAGGGAAGACTTGGCTTGGCAGAGCAGTCAGGCCTGTTCCCATGAGGCACGAGGTCAAGATGAATTTGCATATGGCTGGGTCCAAACTGGGGTGGCATGGTGAGCAAAAGAACAATGGATTTAACCCAGATCTCTTGACGGGGGGTGAATGTTTGATTTGCTCTACATTCCCTCCATTATCTGTGTCTCTTTACCTTTCTAAAGGTGGCATTTCCAAATGTGTGACTTAAAATTCAACTTTACCATTAAAGAGGTTTTTAAAATAAAATTCTTTAGAGACCGAACTCAACTTCCTTACTTGCTCCTGATTGAAAGTTATCACTTAATGAATGTAATAGGACAACCCAATACTATTCTATGGGAGGTAGAGGCCTCACAGTACATGTCTAATATTTTAATTACAATTCTCCAGTATTGAATCTTTCATAGATTTACATGGTTGAATCTTCCCCTTTCATTTAGATCTATTATTATTGCATTTCCACTATAAGATTGAGTAGCAATCCACATTGTTTTGTACATGACCAAAGTTCAACTAATCAGAGTGGAGCTTGCACCTTTCCCTCCTGTGCAGTGGCTTCCCACAACAGATTTGTTAGCGCATGTTGTGGAAAGTTAGTCTCCCTGTGCTCTGCTGAGTTTTTTTCTTATCACATCCTCACTGGGGATAGTGACCTCCAGCTGAATTTATTTTATACTATTCTACTATCTTTCCGTATCTGAGACATTCTGCTAACATGTCATAGGGGGTCAAAGAAGGGGTTATTTCGCCCATGTAAGATGTGGGAAGATGAGGCTCTTCTCGGAAGACACTCCCAAGCAGGGCTTATATGGCCTGCACTCCCACCACAAGCCCAAGAACTGCAAGCACTGCAGAACATTCTCAGCCAAAACCCTTAAAGATAGGGAGGCAATGCTTTTATTATGTCTCCAAAAGAAAAAAGCTTCAGAAACTCCTGACTCTGGAGATGAAGGGTCCTGCCCTAAGTCCAAACAACCACATAAAAAATTCAGATCGGACTGTACACAGCTGAACTACCTAAAAAGACACTAAAAAAGATGGAGAAACAGAAACTAGTAACAGTTAAGGTTGGTTCTCTCAGACCTCAGGAGAAAAAGGGTTAAAAGGTGTCAGCTTCTGAGTCATCAATGCCTTTTAGGCATTAGCCCCTGCCGACATCACTAAAACCTGTCTCTGATAAGTCTGTCACCAGTGCCCCTTCTTGAAATGCAGGAGGCAGAGGATGAAGACAAGGGTTTTTTTGGGATGCCACCAGCGACTCTCTAATACATGTGAAATGTCAAGATTCAGAAAACGAGGAGCAGTCAATCAATCAATCAATCAAAGTACTTGTAGAGCGCGCTACTTACCCGTGAGGGTCCCAAGGCGCTGAAGGGAGGAGGGGAGAGCTGCTACAGCTCGAAAAGCCAGGTCTTGAGGAGTCTTCTGAAGATGAGTAGGTCTTGGGTCTGCCGTATGTGGGTAGGGAGGGTGTTCCAAGTCTTGGTGGCGAGGTAGGATAAGGATCTGCCACCGGAGGTCGTTCGTTGGATGAGGGGGACAGTGGCGAGGGCGAGGCTGGTGAAGCGGAGCTGGCGGGTGGGGGTGTGGAAGCTGAGTCTGCTGTTCAGGTAGGCTGGTTCGGTGTTGCGGAGTGCTTTGTGTGCGTGGGTGAGGAGTTTGAAGGTGATCCTTTTGTCGACGGGGAGCCAGTGTAGGTTTCTCAGGTGGGGGGTGATGTGGCTGCGGCGGGGGATGTTGACGATCAGTCGGGCAGAGGTGTTTTGGATGCGTTGTAGTTGTCGTAGTTGTTTAGCTGGGATTCCTGCGTAGAGTGTGTTGCCGTAGTCTAGTTTGCAGCTGACGAGGGCCTATGTCACCGTTCTTCTTGTTTCGGTCAGGATCCACTTGTAGATCCTGGGGAGAATGCGGAGGGTGTTGTAGCAGGAGGAGGAGACGGAGTTGACCTGCTTAGACATGGAGAGGAAGGTGTCGAGGACGAATCCTAGATTGCGTGCGTGGTCAGTGGGTGTTGGTGCTGTTCCCAGTGTGGTCGGCCACCAGGAGTCGTACCAGGCTGAGGGGGTGGATCCGAGGATGAAGACCTCCGTCTTGTCCGAGTTCAGCTTCAGACGGCTGCTCCTCATCCAGTCGGCGACGGCCTTCATTCCTTCGTGGAGGTTGGTTTTGGCAGTGTGTGGGTCCTTGTTGAGGGAGAGGAAGAGCTGGATGTAGTCGGCGTAGGAGATGATCTTGAGGTCGTGATGGCGGGTCACTAGTGCGAGGGGGGCCATGTAGATGTTGAACAGCGTCGGGCTGAGGGATGAGCCCTGGGGGATGCCGCAGATGATGTCGGTGGCTTCGGCTCGGATGGGTGGGAGGCGGACGCTCTGGGTTCTGCCGGTGAGGAAGGATGTGGTCCAGTCAAGGGCCTTCTCTTGGATTCCGGCTTCTAAGAGGCGTGTCTTTAGTGTGCAATGGCAGACCGTGTCGGAGGCGGCTGACAGGTCCAGGAGGATGAGGGCTGATGTTTCGCCATTGTCTAGTTGGCGCCTTATGTCGTCTGTGGCGGCGATGAGGGTTGTCTCGGTGCTGTGGTTTCGTCTGAATCTGGACTGGGACGGGTCCAAGATGTTGTTGTCTTCCAGGTGGCGGGTCAGTTGCATGTTGATGATTTTCTCGATGACTTTAGCCGGGAATGGGAGCAGGGAGATGGGCCGGAAGTTCTTGAGTTCCTTGGGGTCTGCTTTGGGCTTCTTGAGGAGGGCGTTGATTTCGGCGTGCTTCCAGCTTTCCGGGAATGTCGCTGTTTTGAAGGAGATGTTGATGACCTTCCGTAGTTGGGGTGCGATGGCTGCGTCTGCTTTGTTGAATACGTGGTGTGGGCACGGGTCAGACGGAGATCCTGAGTGGATGGAGTTCATGACCTTGCGTGTCTCGTCGTCGTTAACATTGGACCAGGAGGTCAGGCGGTTGGCGCTGGTGGTGTTCACAGGGGAGGTGGAGTCTGGCGTAGTCGGGTGGTCGTGGTGTCGATTTTGTTGTGGATGTCAATAATCTTGCGGTGGAAGAAGATGGCCAGTGAGTCGCACAGTTCTTGTGAGGGCGGGATGTCGTTGCCGTTGGCGCTGGGGTTGGAGAGTTCCTTTACTAGGCTGAAGAGCTCTTTGCTGTCGTGTGCATTGTTATCCAAGCGGTCTTTGAAGGAGGATCTCTTGGCTAATCTGTTGAGGTGGTGATGTCTGCGGGTAGCATCCTTGTGGGCTGCGTGGTTGTCTGGTGGGCGTTTGTGGAGCCATGTCTTCTCCAGTTTTCGGCATGCGCATTTGGAGGCCTGGAGCTCGTTGGTGAACCATGTGGCTCTTTTGCTGGTGTGGCTGTTGGAGGGTTTCTTGAGCGGGGCGAGGGTGTTGGCAACAATCACAATACATTCAAGCTGATTTCTCTTTTAAGGACAAACAAGAAAGATGACAGGATTATGAGGACCTTTTGGAGTTTGGGGCTTATGATGATTCCTTTGAAGCTCAACAATGCAAAAACCTGTGGCATTGGTAACGGACCTTTGCACAATGTTGCAGGACAATCATAGGAGGTTTCATCCTAAAGCGGTCATGTCTTCAAAGCCAGAGATGCAAGGACACCCCTAAAGGAACTTCTACCTCCTCCTGCAACTCTGAGGGTCCAGCAGGTTGAGATCCCCCAACCAAGACATTTGGAATCCATAGCCATACACAATGACTATGTGGATCAAGGGAATGATGACGATGAGACTGAAGAGGGGGCAGTACCGAAGGACCATATGACTACTGCGGATGATGAATGGTGCACACCACCAACACCTCCAGAAGCCAGTTTGCCACCTGGCGACATCTGAGGGTTCCAAGTGCTTATTGAAAGGGCGGTGAAGTGCTTTGACCCACTAATCTTGGTACAATAGACTGAGTGCTTCTTATATTATTTTAAAGAATCAAACAGCAAATTAATACAATCTATTCCAATCATTGACAGTATTTGGAACGAAGGACTCAAGGTAATGAGAAACCCCGCCACAGTGATACAGAGGCTGGACAAAAAATACAAAATGCCAGAAAACTTGCTAGTCTGCCTGGCAGGCCATCCTAAGCCTGATTCAATTGTGATGCAGGCGGCACAAAGAAGATCTAAGAGTCCTATGGCACCATGTTCAGCTCCCCCTGACAAAGCAGGCAAGCGGCTGGACAACATTGGCAAAAGTTTATCAGCCATAGCAGTGATCACAAGAAAAGCATCCAATGCCCTAGCCATATGGGGCAGGTACAATCGCCAAATGTGGTCGGACCTGGCTCATGTACTGAAGTTCCTGCTAGAAGAGAGGAAGCAAGAAGCCAAGACAATACTTCAGGAAGGGGAAAGAACGTCGTCAGAGATGATAGATATGGCAGTGAATGTGGACCTTACAGGCTTCAGGCAGATGGCAGGGGCAGCAGTCCAAAGAACACAGGGTTGACTTAGAGCAACCTCTTTTTGACTGGAAGTCCAGTCCAAAATATTACACATGCCTTATTACTGAGAGGCCTTTTTCTGTAAACATATTGATGATAAGCTGCAATAAATCAAAGCCGACATAGAGACTGCTTGTGCCTTAGGTATACTCAGCAAAAGAGATACTCATCATTTTGAGGTGGTAGACTAAGAGTACAGTACTCTTTTCATGGTGGATACCAACCATGTAGATACCAACCATACCATCGGCAAGCATAGAGCTATTGACAGCAGTTTTCACAACAGTACAGACAATCCCAGACCTCAGCTTACTCCAGGCAGATAAGTAGAAGAAGGACTGCCGCTGCAATAAAAGGTCAAGAATCTTACAGAAAGCAGTGACAAAAGAATAACACTAGTCACCTCAATGCCTCCATCTCCCTTGCATTTCAGAGACACTCTTTTCAACTGTTACAAAGATTGGACATCCATCTCTTCAGACAGGTGGGTTCTGGATAGCATAAAGTATGGTTTATTTATAAACCTCCCTACCATCCACCTCTTAGACGGACACATCAACATCTTCAACAGTTAAGACAGGAAATTCAGTATCTGTTTTATTAGGGAGCAATAGAAGAAGTCCCTCAAAACGGCAGACACACAGTCTTCTATTCCATTTCTTTTCTCCTGGGAAATGGAGACAAGTGTTAGCTCTCAGGATGCTCAACAAATATCTTTAAAAAAACAATCCTTTTGAATGATCACGTTGAAGGAAATAATTCGCTTCCTGCGCAAGGGAGATCACATGACATCATTAGATCTTCTGGACGCATATTTCCACATTCCCATTCATGTGAGCCACAGAAAATATCTCAGATTCGAAGTGGCTGGAAGTCACTACCAGTTTAGGGTAATAGCATTTGGACTTAAATCCGCCCCAAGAATTTTCACCAAATGCATGGCCCCAATAGCAGCCTACCTCAGTCCGAGCGGACATCAAGTGCATCTATACTTAGACGATTGGCTCATAAAATCACACTCCTGGAGGGTTGTAAGGGATTAAACAAGCGCATGCCTACAATTATTCAAGAACCTGGCCTTCACATAAATTAGGAGAAATCCAGTATAATCCCACGATCAAGGTTAACTTTTCTGGGAGCTGTCATGATACAGCCATCTGCAAGGTGTATCCAATGGAAGAGGGAGTGACAACGATGATCAAGCTGGCATCTTCTCTGTCAAAAAAAGGTCTATTTCAGTAAGGAAATATAAATCATTCCTGGAAATGATATCGTCTTGCATCCCTCACATACCAACCTGTTTGTTATACAAGAGGTTTCTGCAAGAACAACTGGACTGGCAATGGACAAGGGCTCGATCAACGACATGGTCCAGAGAAAGCAGTGGATAGTGTCAGCGCTGCAATGATGGACGAAAAGAGAAAACATCAAAACGTCAACATTCTTACTCAAATCCACAAAGCTCATTATGACAACTGATGCTTCAATGGACAGATGGGGAGCACACCTCCAAGGTCTGGAAGTGAGTGGAAATGGTCAGACAAGGAAGGACAGAAACATATCAACTTTCTGGAACTGAAAGCAAAAGAGCTGGGTCTCAAAGCCTTCTTACCAAGACTACAAGGGTCAGATGTTTTAATCCTCAAACACAAAATGGCCAAAATGTTTACTTAAACAAACAGAGAGGTATAGGATCACACACTCTATCCAGGAAAGCTGAAGAAATTTGGATAGGGTGTTTAAAAAACAAGGTCACCCTGAAGGTAGTATAAATAAACAAAAAGAATCCACCTAACTGGACGTTGTGTTCCCTACAACGGTGGGGAGCACAGGATGTGGGGAGCACAAAGTGCTTGTAAAATACCGCTCACACACCAAAAGGACCTTTGGTGTCATGCTTCATCATTGGGGTCTTCGCACCCCTCTACGGGATGCGGCGTGCTGCGACCTACGACTACGCGGGAGCACTATATCGTGTAGACTATGTGTGGTGTTTGTGAGGGTTAGGTGTGAGTATGTGGTGAGGTAATATTAGTGAGTGAATGATTAAAAAGGTACCTGGCTCGTAGGGTGAATCAGAACTAATTTAATGAGCCCCCGGGCTGGTACTGTTAAAAAAGGTGCAGCTTGAGGTAGTTGTGTGATATTAAGCACATCACCTCTTGGGTGCGTCGACATGTTTCGGGGTAAAAACCCCTTCTTCAGGACAGGGTGCACCACACCCCACCTTACTCACGTTTTTCTAAGTAAAAATGATTTTTACACAAAAGTGAAAATGTAGTGCTGTAATATGCCTACACAGATCATCAAGTTCTTATGATATTATGCAATGAACCTGTAAAGGAAATGGAGAAAAAAACCACAATGTAGTATGCCACTTCTCATTCTTGTACATAGTGCAATGACCTGTAACAAATAAGTGGTAGGAGGTCACTAGACATAAAATTATGTCATGCTACTGGTGCAGGTGACCCTGTAAAAAAGGGGGGACAAATACATCACAGACACACACATAACATAAATCACACACTCTAGAATTGTTCATTCCTTCTGCCCAGTGATAGAAAAATCTAGGTCAAAATTCGTTATATGAGGTGAGGGGAATGAGAATGAAAAAGACATACTTGGTGTTAAATAGTACAATGCCTCATGAGCCTCCGGACGTTGGGGGAGAGTATGGGTCCACTGGCCCCTAGAAATAGCAATAATGGAATGGCATTTATAAGTACTTACTTTACGCTGGTTTTGAGAGTTTGTTTCTGTCTCATAAACTCTGTTTTTACTCACGGGTTACTGCACTGGCAACGTCCTTCTGCCCCCGAATGCGGCTCCGCTGTGAATGCGGCAGAGCCCTGTTGGGGGAGTATTTATAGTCATCATTGTTCTCGTTAATCTCCGTAAATTGGTAATTAGTTCAACGGAAATACCTAATATGGGTTTTCCGCATCAGTGAAAAAATGGTCCATTCACCTGGCGCACTCCCTGTTATTGATTCCTTGTGCGCCTAGTTCCGTCTTTACTCTCACTAATCGTTAGCGCATGCGCGGTTGAGCATGAACATCGTGCATATGCGAGCGGGAGACTCTGCTCCATAATGTGAATCCAGCGTTTGACTTGCGCTATGTTTTCCCGTGTCATGCGATCTATCTAGCCTGTAAATATTTGCTTTGTTTGTCCATATCAATGTAGAACATCGTGAATCATTATTTACAAGTGGGTTAATAAAATCCTGCATTACTGGTGAGTTCTATATAAATATTCAAAATATAGGGAATGTCTATGTACTTCCTTATATGCTTGATTACATCAGGCCGCTTATGAAGACTGGCACATCTTGTGTATCACCAATGTCAATCTCAGCACATAATTTGGAAAGACAGAAAACGGAAAAGAAACATTCTCTTGTATTTCATGGGCAACTTTGACTTAAATCATGATACTCATTCAGGTGATTTGCCCCCAAGGTATCTCATCGTTGAGGCCGTCAATATGTGTCCCCAATCAGAAAACCCAACGTTGTTCCTTCTGGAACAGGCCGTTTTCTGTTGGTAATTGTTCAATTATTGTCCACTTGATATCTTTGACACAGTGCTCAGCCTCCAGAAAATGTGTAGCCATCTTGGTGGTGCTTTTTTTGCACCTTACGTTGCTCTTATGCTCGTTCATACGTATTTTTACTGCTCTTGTTGTCATCCCTACGTATTCTAATGAACAGGGGCATGTAATCATATAGACTACGTTTCTGCTGTTGCAGGTTGTAAGACTTCTTTGTTCCCACGTGGTGCCATTTCTAAAGGTTAGTTGTTTACTTTTAGAGGTCAGATGTCGGGATTGAAAGCAGCACAAGAACACGCATGCGCCACTAACCTGAATCCGATGGCCAGCAGAGACGATATGATGATAGTCCTCCCAACTCCCCTCTGTACAATACCCGACTATGGAGTTAACACCAATATCGGAGTATGTACAGAAGGGCGCCGTGAGGTGTACCTGCAAAGGGGGCGTCTGATGCTCCCTTTGTACTCTGATCGGGATATACCCACGAAGACACTGGCACCGATATACTGCAGGGGGAGGAGAAGACAGAGAGGAGAATATAAGTACCCTAACCTGTGATTGTCCGAACACTTTTCCCCCCTCCTCTTTGTTGCTAGACTCACCGACTTCTCCACACCTAGTGCGGTGAATTAACAAGAAAAATGTTTGTGACGGTATGGGGAATCTTGCCAAAGTACTGAGAAGTTAATCTTCACTTCTCTGTCTTAGTACACCTCCGATGCAAATAATAGGCTCCATTGTACTGTACACGCGAGACGTTAGATATACACGCCTCATATAACCACAATGCTTCTTGTGGGGGGAATGGTTTCAGAGGATTAAGGGTTCGGATCCACTTACGTCTATTAGTATATAGACTGAGTAACTTCAAAGTAAAATCAACAGAAAATGTGCACGATAAACAAAAAGGTTAGACAGGTTAATAAAGGTAAACACTGGAGGCGAGCCCGCACTCCACTGGTATACTTGCGATGGATGAAACCAAGGAACAACAACAGGATATGGCTTGTATCCCACAAACCCACAGGAACTCTGACCTCGCAGGCTCTTCGTCGGCGTTGCGGGACACAGGAAACTCTGACCTCGCAGGCTCTTCGTCGGCGGTGCAGGACTCAGGAAACTCTGACCTCGCAGGCTCTTCGTCTGCGGTGCAGGTCTCAGGAAACTCTGACCTCGCAGGCTCTTCGTCGGCGGTGCAGGACTCAGGAAACTCTGACCTCGCAGGCTCTTCGTCGGCGTTACAGGACTCAGGAACTCTGACCTCGCAGGCTCTTCGTCGGCGGTATAGGACTCACCATCCAACACTATGGAGCACCCGGAATTGGATTGACAAGCACCGTGCCGGTCATAGGGAGGAGTTTAAATAGAGTCCACCTTTTTCCCCGATTTCCAGCGTCGCATGGCCTTCTGGGACATGTAGTGTTTCCGTAACGGATGCGTAACACGGAGTCCCTTCCTCCCTTCTGCGACGGCTTTTGTGATCGCTACATCAGGTGACAACAACTACAATTTCCGCATGGGAAGTGTCCCCTTATTCCATGCATAGATGGTGTGTGTTGTTGGTTCTCTCTTGGGCGAGTTTGGACCAACATGTCTTTTAGATTTCTCCCCCTTTTATGTGCAAACATTGGTTTTTCAAATGCCAAATCACCACAGGTCAGGATTCGCCAGTTTTTATTAATGATTTTGGCGACCTCATTTAAGTGTGTGTTGTATGTTGTTACACATACTTGTCTTCTCTGGTTATTTTCTGTTTCTGTTCTGTCTTCCAAAAGGGCGTCTCGGTTATTGTTTCTTGCCTGTTTCATTGTGGCGTCAATTATGCGGTCTGGGTACTGTCTGTGTTGCAGCTTGGTTTTGAGATCTTTTGCTTGTGTTTTAAACTGGGTGATATCGGTGCAATTTCGCCTTAGGCAGAGGAATTGACCGTAGGGCAAGTTGGTTCGTAAGTGCCGGGGGTGGAAACTGTCAAATCTTAGTAAGCAGTTTCTGGCAGTTGGTTTAAAGTGGGTGGTTGTTTTAAGTGTGCCTCCTTCCGGGTAGATGTTTAGATCAAGGAAAACCAGGGATTCGTTGGAGACAGAGCTAGTGAATTTAAGAAAGTCATTTTGCATGTTTAACCAGTTCATAAAGTCAGTTACTGATTGTGATCCCCTTCCCAAATTACTGGCACATCGTCTATATATCTCCTCCAGATGAGGATCTTATCTCTGAAGGGATTGGACGGATTGAGGATCTTGGTGGTCTCCAAATGGTTGACGTAGAGTCCTGCGATACTTGGGGCAAAAGTACTGCCCATGCTGGTACCGTGGCTTTGAAGATACAAGGTTTGATTGTATCTAAAGAAGTTCTTCGTCAGTGCCAGTGAAATACATTCCAGGACTACCCCACGTGGGGTTTGGTACTTCCAAGGGTTACTGAAAAGTACCTCCTCAATGATGTATAGTGTCTCATCATGTGGCAAGCTGGTGTATAGGCTCTTGACGTCTAGGCTGAGCAATATTTGGTTTTCTGGGTCGAAAGGTATGTCCTTCAACAATTGTAGGACTGCTTTTGTATCTTTCAGATACGTGTCTGTGGCCTGTACCAGGGGACTAAGAAAAGCATCCGCAAATTTTGAGAGGGGCTCAAGTATGGAACCGATCCCAGACACTATGGGTATCCCTGGTGGTTTTTCTTGGTTTTTATGGATCTTGGGGATACAATAGAAATAAGGGGTGTTAGGTGTCTTTTGAATCAAGAAGGCCCCTTCCTTTTTCGTTAGCCAGTCATGGGCTAAAGCCTCCTCCACCATTGCTCCGATTCTCATTCGAAGTGATTTAGTTGGATCATCTGGCAAGACCGTATAGTTTTGTCTATCAGAGAGGAGTCTTAAGCATTCCTGGTCGTATGCTGTGAAGGTTTGCAAAACAATTGCTCCTCCTTTGTCAGCTGGTTTTATCATAATTTCGTGATTGTTAGCTAACTGTCTGATGGCTTCCTGTTCTGTGCGACTGGTATTGTGGAAATTACAGGGTTGGGTGAGGTCAAGTGTGTTAAGTTCCCTCATCACTGCTTTTTCAAAAGTAAGTACCTCAATGGGTAAGCTGGCATCTGGTGGACTGAATGAAGATTTTGGTTTTAGGCCTGAATTTAAAGTTGTTAATTGTGGCTCTTTGTTTTGGAAAAAGATTTGCAATTTTATTTTGCGGACAAATTCTTTCATTACAACATTTAGTTTGAATTTGTCTGGTTTGTTTGTGGGCACAAACCCAAGGCCTTTGTTAAAGACTGTGTTTTGGGCATCAGTAAGAGGCCATGGAGTGAGATTCACTACTAGATTGGTCATTTCTTGCTCGATGTTGACGCTTGATTGGGAAGATTCCCTGTCATTCTCCGTGTGCTCATCCTGGGGTCCTCTTGTTTTGTGTCTTTCCACACCACTGTGTTGCCCTTTCTGTTTCTGCCCCTTCGTGGGACCTGGCGTGCTCCTAAAAAAGGCTGTTGGTTGTAATAAGTTCCTTCATAGTCAGAGTTCCATTGTGGGTAGTTCTGTCCTTGTGGTGGTGGACCATAGGGAAAATGGATGAAGTGTGGGGGGGCCCATGTATTGTGGGAATTGGGGGGGTGCTTGTTGGTAACCCCTCCACGCTCTCTGTTTAGGGTATTGTTGTCTTCCTTGCCTGAAACCTCCCCTGTTTAGTTTGTACTTCTGCTGTCCACTTGAGTTAGAGCCTGAAGATCCACAATCCGAACCTTTACTGTCTGTCCCTCTGTAATTGTTTTTGGCAACATAGCAGCTTTTTGTGTAGGGGTAAGCTTCTTCTGGGGTGAATCGATCTTTACCCTTTTTCAACTTATTGAATTTACTCTGCTTAAGGGTGAGCTCGAAATCAGTCATTTCTTGATTCAGCTCTTCCAACCTCTTTTTTAAGACTGCAGGCGATTGGTAGCTTTTCAATTGTACCTCAATTTTTTGAATGTCTATCTTGAGCTCTTGGGTGATTCTGGTTGCTGTCTTGACTATGAGTACTAGCCAGTCCCTAGTACAATGCCAAGAATTGAGGGACCATTCTTTCTTGAATTGGGCGTCTTTTTGGAAGATAAAGGGTTCGTTCTTCACTATTAATCCCTGCGGTGATATTTTATTCCTAAGGTACTCAGTCATGACTAACCCGTGTAAAGCTGTTTTGATTTGTGTCCTCCTGAGGTTGTTAAGTTCTTCCCAGTCTGCCACACTGGGGCCGGAGTCTGTGTTGCTAAAACCCTCAAAAGGATTGACTGCAGCCAGGATTTGGTCAATTTCTTCCTCCCCAAATGTTAGGCCATGTTCATCCTCCATTGTAATGAGCGTGAAGTCTGTAGAGTGTGTGTGCTATGTGTGTGTATAGAATTTTGTCAGGAAACTCCCACAGCGGTGCGCTGTCTAAGTACTATAATCAACAAAGGGGGGAGAGAGAGAGAGTGTAAGAGGGTGGATTTCTTCTCTCAGGTAATATAAATAAACAAAAAGAATCCACCTAACTGGACGTTGTGTTCCCTAGAATGGTGGGGAGCACAGGATGTGGGGAGAACAAAGTGCTTGTAAAATACCCCTCACACACCAAAAGGACCCTTGGTGTCATGCTTCATCATTGGGGTCTTCGCACCCCTCTACGGGATGCGGCGTGCTGCGACCTACGACTATGCGGGAGCACTATATCGTGTAGACTATGTGTGGTGTTTGTGAGGGTTAGGTGTGAGTATGTGGTGAGGTAATATTAGTGAGTGAATGATTAAAAAGGTACCTGGCTCGTAGGGCAAATCAGAACTAATTTAATGAGCCCCCGGGCTGGTACTGTTAAAAAAGGTGCAGCTTGAGGTAGTTATGTGATATTAAGCACATCACCTCTCGGGTGCGTCGACATGTTTCGGGGTAAAAACCCCTTCTTCAGGACAGGGTGCACCACACCCCACCGTACTCACGTTTTTCTAAGTAAAAATGATTTTTACACAAAAGTGAAAATGTAGTGCTGTAATATGCCTACACAGATCATCAAGTTCTTATGCTATTATGCAATGAACCTGTAAAGGAAATGGAGAAAAAACCACAATGTAGTATGCCACTTCTCATTCTTGTACATAGTGCAATGACCTGTAACAAATAAGTGGTAGGAGGTCACTAGACATAAAATTATGTCATGCTACTGGTGCAGGTGACCCTGTAAAAAGTGGGGACAAATACATCACAGACACACACATAACATAAATCACACACTCTAGAATTGTTCATTCCTTCTGCCCAGTGATAGAAAAATCTAGGTCAAAATTCGTTAAATGAGGTGAGGGGAATGAGAATGAAAAAGACATACTTGGTGTTAAATAGTACAATGCCTCATGAGCCTCCGGACGTTGGGGGAGAGTATGGGTCCACTGGCCTCTAGAAATAGCAATAATGGAACGCCATTTATAAGTACTTACTTTACGCTGGTTTTGAGAGTTTGTTTCTGTCTCATAAACTCTGTTTTTACTCACGGGTTACTGCACTGGCAACATCCTTCTGCCCCTGAACGCGGCTCCGCTGTGAATGCGGCAGAGCCCTGTTGGGGGAGTATTTATAGTCATCATTGTTCTCGTTAATCTCCGTAAATTGGTAATTAGTTCAACAGAAATACCTAATATGGGTTTTCCGCATCAGTGAAAAAATGAACAAATGGTCCACTAACCTGGCGCACTCCCTATTATTGATTCCTTGTGAGCCTAGTTCCGTCTTTACTCTCACTAATCGTTAGCGCATGCGCGGTTGAGCATGAACATCGCGCATGTGCGAGCGGGAGACTCTGCGCCATAATGTGAATCCAGCGTTTGACTTGCGCTATGTTTTCCCGTGTCATGCGATCTAGCCTGTAAATATTTGCTTTGTTTGTCCATATCAATGTAGAACATCGTGAATCATTATTTACAAGTGGGTTAATAAAATCCTGCATTACTGGTGAGTTCTATATAAATATTCAAACTATAGGGAATGTCTACGTACTTCCTTATATGCTTGATTACATCAGGCCGCTTATAAAGACTGGCACATCTTGTGTAACACCAATGTCAATCTCAGCACATAATTTGGAAGGACAGAAAACGGCTGTTAGATCTGGCACCTTGGCGTGAGTCTCCCTTCCACTTTTTGCTGATGTGCCTCAGATGTTTTGCTGGTGTTCGATGCTCAGGGCACTGCGCCACGGCCAATCCGTGCCGCAGTGCCAGTGCTCTCATTGTAAAGGTGTATATGTAATTGATTTCCACGATTGGCTTATTTGGCTTACTATCATTCCCCAGTAGAGTGCACGAGGAGTGCCGGGGCTTGTAAATACAAATGCTGCTAGTGGTCCTGCAGCGCTGGTTGCGCCACCCACAGAAGCGGCCTCGTAAGATGTGTCTCGGGTCCGCCATTGCAGACACTGCGTACGGTCTCGTACTGTCATGCTGACTGCGCAAGTGCCCACACTTGCCAGTCCCTGAACCTTCCCTAACCTTCATATCAGTCACCCCTATGGTAGGCCTACGGGCAGGGTGCATTGGAAGCGTAAGGTAGGACAAGCCTAGAGTGTGGCATGTACTAGTAGTGAATTACCGCCCTTTACGTTCTTCACTATTGAAGGGCTACCTGTTCTCTTAGGCCAAGATGAGCTGCCGGAACTATTACACGCTATAGTCCCGGCAGGCTCAGGGAACACGGTAGCACGTCGAGTTTAGTATGCCTGAACTCAGAATAATAAAATACTTCCTTTAGTAACGTTTATTTTAATATCCTGTGTTTGCAAATGCTACTTTTAGAAAGTTAGCCTTTGCTGGCCTAACTGTTTCAGCCCGCCTCTGCCAGGATGTGTATCTGCTGTCTGGGTTTGTGTGAGTGACAGGGCTGGGAGATTCCCGGGGACAGTCTGGGGCTCCAGGTGGTGAATAGGGTGCTTACTCCAGGATGGGTGGGCGGAGTAGTCCTTGACTCTGAATAGGGTTGTGCTCCACCACCACAATGCTGGCTCCACCTCCTGCGGAGCGTCTGATATCTCTGCACTGCACCCTGAAAGAAGACGGCAGCGTCCTGTCAACAGAGTACTCCAAAACCGGGTTGAACTAGGCTCAGGCCCCCTTGCCTGCAAAGACAAAAGAAACGCAGTATAAATATAGGAGCTCCGCACCTTACAAATCAGATCCAGTTTTGACCACGACGAACCTCTGCCTGACTAGAAGGACCAAGAGAAGCTGAAGGACGGAAACCAGTCTGTATCCTGTAAGACTGGCCTGCAGTGGTGCCTTGCTGAGAACGGAGAGGAAAGGACCAGAGAGGACTTTGTAGACTTGTGCCTGAAACGATCTCCACGGGCTTGATCGAGAGCTTGCCCCCTGAACGGAAACCCAGGACCATTGGGTTCTATTCTGCTTGTGCCCGTCTGCTGTGGGGCCTTAGTTCTTATTCCCTCGCCAGAGTAGTGACTTGGGTGCCTTCGCCTCCTCCCAGGCCGTGACAGCTCGGAGCCTGGTCGCCCCGCCGCAGAGAGCCCCACTCATCCCTGAGTCGCTCTCCGCTCCAGTGCCGGGCCGCCCACTCTCCTGTCACCTCACCGCCAACTGAACGCGTTGTGCACCTCTCATCTTCTCCAGACGGAATCTGCACGGAGAGCATTCCATAGCCTCGGACGGTCCGTATGTCGTAACGTACCCGACTGTCTCGCTTTCCCTCCTGCATACCAAGGCTCGTGCCGCACCTCAAGAAAGGCCTCCCGGGGGAGGAGCCAAGCTGGCGATCGAGATGGCTGCATAGACGCTTGGCTCCGTGAGCCTTCTCACCCCACGCATACATCCTGGCAACTATCCTGAGCCATAACGGCATATTTAAGTAGGCGAAGGACAACTTTCACTGACCGTTTGCTCCTGAGGCTTTTACGTGCGGCAGACCCGTGGAAATGTCTCCAACTGTTTTGCGGCCTTCACGGAGCTGGAACCGGGGTGTCGAGTGAGGAGAGTGGCCGGCCGCGACTGCGACAACAGCAGTCTCTGGTGGGGGTGAAGAGTCGGCCGGAGGGCGCCGGAGATCTGATGGGCCGATGGCGACAGTTCTGACCCAGTCCATTTAGTGGAGTGCCTTGTGGGATGTGCGGTGAAGCAGGGTCGAGGGGAGTGCACGATACTTGGCCCCCCTTTCCAGTGTTGTGTCCGGGCATGCCTACTGACTTCTCCCGGAATCGGCGGGCGGCTCCCAGGGAGCGGCGGAGATTTTGTTTAGCCTTTTGGTGACCCTTCGCTGGGAGGCCTGCCTTGACTTTTGGGATCCTTGTGGCGATTCCTGTTGCGCCCCGGTGTGGGGCCCAGTCCCGAGGTGTGGTGGAGAAGGACGCGGCTGGATTAGCTAAGATGGCGGACGGCGCTCTCTTACGCAGACCACATCCAGGCAGAGAAGCCGCTGTGCGGGAGAGTCCTGGGGTCTGGTGACACGAGACGGAGCCCACGTCCAGAGATATCCTGGCTGCGCTAACAACCCTGCATACGACCCTGCTCCGGGACGCCCGGGATCTGGGGAGAAGGATGGCCGCCATTGTTGACCCGCCGTTCCACACAGGCATGGTTCGATCTCATGGAGGCGCCGATGTGCCCGCCTCTGCGTCAGTGATGAGTGCTCCGGCTACGCCTATGTTCGTGGAGACGCTGGAAGACCCGGTTCATGAGGTCGCTTTGGACAGATCTGTTGTACATGTGAGTGACTCGTTGGGGCCCTTATCTATTCGGCGGCTGGGGAAACAACGTCGATCTATGGTCTGGGCTGCCTCGGCGGCGTTTCGGCGCTTCCCGGATGATGTGCCTCTCTTTCCCTGGCTGATGAGACTGTGTTCGGACTGGAGGATGTTGTCGGGGTCGATACTGACACAGCCGGATTTCCGCCATACATACTTGGCTGGGTTTTGGTGGCTGCAGTCCCATGGAATAACGACATTGCCCGGTCCGCCCGGATCACTCGGACCCTCCATGCTGCTCTGTATGCCGCTTGCTAAGTGGACTTATGTTGGTACTATTGATAGGAAAGGCCAGGGGTGAGACCGTTTAGGGCATAGTGGAATTTATTGTTGGCTGACTGTGATTTGGGGGACACTCTGCGGGGATGTTATTGATTGTGCTATCGGTGATTAATGTTTTCCATGGCTATTCTGATCTCGCTTTTAGGATGTTTATTGAGCGCGGTGGTGGGGGGGGTGGGCCGGGTGGCCAGATCGATGGCCCTTCCCCACATTTTTCCTCTTTTTCTTCTTTTTCTCTTTCTCTATATTTCGGGCCTCTTATTTAGGGCGACAGGCACGCTGCTGGGGGGGGATAGGCCGTAGCCTTCTGCAGGGGTGCAGGGTGGGGGGTAGGGGGATGGGGTTTGTTACTTTGTCCTTTTTTTGTTTCTATGGCCCTTTGTCTTTTTTCCTTTTTGGTGTCGTCGTTTTTCATGTTTCCTACAGTATGTTTCGTCTTGAGGGGTGGGGTGCAGCTTTGCTACGTACTGTGTTTGTCTTTGCGTTTATCCTGACTCGTGTGCCTTACCCCTGCTACTTTGAACGTATTTGCACTATTTGCGGATTTCCTGTTTCATGCTTGCTATTGTAGGAACATGTGTGACCGTCTGGCATTGATTCTGAGTTTTTCTTTATTGTAAAATGAACCTTCACAAATCCTGCATCTCGCACAGTACGCTTGAATACAAGTTATATCCTGTACACTTCTTGGACCCTGATTCTCGAACTGCTGTATTTTTCTACATTGACTTGCTGTACTTACGTCTTGCTAGCGGCCGGCCGGGATGGTTGTAGGCCCATACTTGTATTTACTTGAGGTGCCAATAAAGGTTCTAAAAAAAAAAAAAAGAAAGGCCTCCCCGTACAGTGGTACCGGAAGCCTGGTGCTGCACCCGTCTGCCCGAGAATGCGACGCCCCTTACAGATCCATGAGTACGACCCGGCGTGCTAAGAAGTACTACATCACGCAGGCCTGAACGGCACCTCGCCCCGTGAACTGCATCGACCCCGGATTGCCACAACCCTCCACAGTCCTGCTCCCCCCGCCTCGCTCCTTGAGGGGGACCGAGTCGGAGAGATCCTCTGGAGAACCGTCGGCCTCGTCCCGGGTCCGCCCTCACCAGTAGCCGCGCCTGAAACGCCTCGGACTTCCACAAGCAAGGTACACTTGAACTCCGTCTCGAGTTAATTTCGGATCCAGGGTCCGCATTGTTCTTATTTCCCTGTCATCGTACCTTGCTGAACAACGAACATTTAAAGACTAAATTGCCTATTGTAATCTGGTGGCCTCAAATCGCTAAACGTTATATGGTCTTGTGATAATCCTGCTTGACTCTATCTTTTATATAAAGTATACGTATTTTTGATACAACCATACGACTGGTGTCCATTTGTGGTGGGTCAGTGGGTTTACTGTGTGTGATCATAAATGCTTAACTTACTATCGCCCTGAGGATTAGCCTTGTCTGCTCGCGCCACACTACCTAGAGGGTGAGCAGGGGTTATTCGAAGGAGTAGTTCCCTTACCCTGACTGGAAGTGAGGGTCCCTGCTTGTCACAAGTACATACCTGTGCCAACCAGAGACCTCCGGTTCCAACAACGGCAAAGAAACATTCTCTTGTATTTCATGGGCAACTTTGACTTAAATCATGATACTCATTCAGGTGATTTGCCCCCAAGGTATCTCATCGTTGAGGCCATCAATATGTGTCCCCAATCGGAAAACCCAACGTTGTTCCTTCTGGAACAGGCCGTTTTCCGTGGGTAAATGTTCAATTATTGTCCACTTGATATCATTGACACAG
Source organism: Lissotriton helveticus (assembly GCF_964261635.1). Classification (NCBI taxonomy): domain Eukaryota; kingdom Metazoa; phylum Chordata; class Amphibia; order Caudata; family Salamandridae; genus Lissotriton; species Lissotriton helveticus. Next base: position 1,877,433,432 of record NC_136059.1, read on the forward strand.
TGGTCAGCCTCCAGAAAATGTGTAGCCATCTTGGTGGTGCTTTTTTTGCACCTTACGTTGCTCTTATGCTCGTTTATACGTATTTTTACTGCTCCTGTTGTCATCCCTACGTATTCTAATGAACAGGGGCATGTAATCATATAGACTACGTTTTTGCTGTCGCAGGTTGTAAGACTTCTTTGTTCCCATGTGGTGCCATTTCTAAAGGTTAGTTGTTTACTTTTAGAGGTCAGCTGACAACAACTACAATTTCCGCATGGGAAGTGTCCCCTTATTCCATGCATAGATGGTGTGTGTTGTTGGTTCTCTCTTGGGCGAGTTTGGACCAACATGTCTTTTAGATTTCTCCCCCTTTTATGTGCAAACATTGGTTTTTCAAATGCCAAATCACCACAGGTCAGGATTCGCCAGTTTTTATTAATGATTTTGGCGACCTCATTTAAGTGTGTGTTGTATGTTGTTACACATACTTGTCTTCTCTGGTTATTTTCTGTTTCTGTTCTGTCTTCCAAAAGGGCGTCTCGGTTATTGTTCCTTGCCCGTTTCATTGCCGTGTCAATTATGCGGTCTGGGTACTGTCTGTGTTGCAGCTTGGTTTTGAGATCTTTTGCTCGTGTTTTAAACTGAGTGATATCGGTGCAATTTCGCCTTAGGCGGAGGAGTTGACCGTAGGGTAAGTTGGTTCGTAAGTGCCCTGGATGGAAACTGTCAAATCTTAGTAAGCAGTTTCTGGCAGTTGGTGTAAAGTGCGATACTTGGGGAAAAAGTACTGCCCATGCTGGTACCGTGGCTTTGAAGATACAAGGTTTGATTGTATCTAAAGAAGTTCTTCGTCAGTGCCAGTGAAATACATTCCAGGACTACCCCACGTGGGGTTTGGTACTTCCAAGGGTTACTGAAAAGTACCTCCTCAATGATGTATAGTGTCTCATCATGTGGCAAGCTGGTGTATAGGCTTTCGACGTCTAGGCTGAGCAATAATTGTGTTTCTGGGTCGACAGGTATGTCCTTCAACAATTGTAGGACTGCTTTTGTATCATTCAGATATGTGTCTGTGGCCTGTACCAGGGGACGGAGAAAAGCATCCGCAAATTTTGAGAGGTGCTCAAGTATGGAACCGATCCCAGACACTATGGGTCTCCCTGGTGGTTTTTCTTGGTTTTTATGGATCTTGGGGATACAATAGAAATAAGGGGTCTTAGGTGTCTTTTGAATCAAGAAGGCCCCTTGCTTTTTCGTTAGCCAGTCATGGGCTAAAGCCTCCTCCACCATTGCTCCGATTCTCATTCGAAGTGATTCAGTTGGATCATCTGGCAAGACCGTATAGTTTCGTCTGTCAGAGAGGAGTCTTAAGCATTCCTGGTCGTATGCTGTGGAGGTTTGCAAAACAATTGCTCCTCCTTGTCAGCTGGTTTTATCGTAATTTCTTGATTGTTAGCTAACTGTCTGATGGCTTCCTGTTCTGTGCGACTGGTATTGTGGAAATTACAGGGTTGGGTGAGGTCAAGTGTGTTAAGTTCCCTCATCACTGCTTTTTCAAAAGTAAGTACCTCAATGGGTAAGCTGGCATCTGGTGGACTGAATGAAGATTTTGGTTTTAGGCCTGAAGGTAGAACATTTTCATTGCACACAAAACGACTGGGCGAACAAACTAACCAGGTCACTGTAGGAATGTCACTAGGGAATCGTCAGACGACCAACTCAAGAAAATCCTCTACAAATGGGGAGCTCCTTCCCTAGATCTTTTCACAACTCACAGAAACAAAAAATGCCAGCACTACGCAATCAGGTTCCTGCACAAGGGATCATCGGGAAACGCACTACAGATGTCCTGGGCTGACATGTTCACGTATTCTTTCCCACCGATACCTTAGATTCCACAGATACTACACAAGGTGAAACAGGAGCCATGCAGGAGCATCCTGATAGCCCCGGCGTGGCCAAGACAATAGTGATATACGGACCTGCTCCTATGTCAAAACAGCAACACACTCAACTCAAACCAGTCCCGGGTTTGCTTTACAGAGACAGTGGGCAGGTCATAAATCCGGACCCAGAATCTCTCAATTTAGCAGCTTGGATCCTGAATATTATGAATTCCATTAGTTAGATATCTCACAGCAATGTAGAGACATCATAGCAAATGCTAGAGCAGAATCTACAAACAAATCCTAAAACGCAAAATGGATACTATTTTGTCACTAGTGCGTAGCCAACGACTGTCACCCTTTCTCTTCAGAGCCTGCACAGACCATTCCACATCTTCTCTCATTACCTAGGTCTGGTCTCTGCCACAGTTCTATTCAAGTTTACCATGCCGCACTTTCCAGATACAGATGGGTTTGCAACAAAAAGTCCCTTTGGTCGGACTGCTTAATAAAAAAATTCCTGAAGGGATTATTTAGAGCTTTTTGTAGGAAAGTAGGATCTGCTTCTCTGGTTACAACACTTTTTGCTTGATGTGATGCTGTTTTTTACTATTCTGACTGGGATCCTGCTAATCAGGACCCCAGTCTATCTGCTTTCTCCTTAAACTGTTGTGTTCAGTACCTAGGTACAACCCAGATTGGATACTGGGGTACCCTGGTCAGTCCCTAGTATTTGGTACCCATGTGCCCAGGGCATAAGTAGCCCAGAAGTCTCCCATGGGCTAAGGCATGTATTATGCCCCCCATAAGAGACCATTCAAAATGAAACTACAGACCTGCCATTGCAGCCTGTGTAAGTTGGTGCATGTACCACTTACTAAAGGCATAGGTTTACTATATCTAAGGGTCATTGCACTTAAAACCTATAAGTCATCCCTATAGTAGGCCTTTACAATCCTGAAGGCAGGGTGCTTGGTTCTAAGTGAGAGGCTTGCCCTGCATGAGCTGGACACCCCTACAGCCTATGGAGTCCATTCTCCCGGGTTGTCAGTGAAGCAGCCATATACTATATAGAGAGGCACCGCGAAATTACGCTATGACCATGTCGAAAATGGCTGCAACAAATCCTATAATGTTTGCTATCAAACTTGTTGGAAACATGCCCCCACACCATAAATGGTGTGGGAGGTATGATTCCAAGCACTGGGAGAGCCCTCCGTTAGGCTCTCCGTGTTCTCGGTACCAGCCTTCTGGACCCAGACAGCACAAAATGGTTGCTGTCGACCAGAGGCACATTTCTGCCCTCCTGCTGCTGAGCCTAGCTTGAGCAGAGGAAGGTAGAACAATAGGCATCCTGTCACAGGGAGGTGTGACCACCTCACAGACAGGATTTAGTGTATTAGGGCTGGGTGAGTGAAAGACCAGAAACCTGCATGAGGGGCATATTTGGTGTCCCTGTGCATAGTCCTGTTCAACCCAGTCCTGGGAGCCGTTGGCTCCCGCTCTGGCATGAAACTGGTCAAAGGACATGGGAGTAACCTCCCCCCTGTCCAGATCCTCCCTTGGGATGGTTCCCTGAATCTTCTCAACCCTTTCCTTAGGGTACTTAAGGGCTTACCTGGGAATAGGTCCCTAGATTTGTCGTGGGATAAGATTCAGATCAGACACCACTGCACTTCTACCATCTGGGCACTCTGCACTTCGCTGGACTACGTTTGGGCCTGACTTCGTCTCCCTTCCAGTCTGCTGCATTGTCTGTGCCTGTGCATCATACAGGAACCTTCCATGGCCTGTGAAGCATCAAAGACACCTGAAGTAATCTCCCCTGGAGTGAAGGAGTCACTCCCCTGCATTTGCAGGCACCACAACTAAGTTGACCGGTCTGCAGATCCTGAGCTCCTCCGGACTCCGCTGTCTCTGCAACACAAGTTGTGGTTATCCACAGCTTACGAGGCCTTCCCCACCCTCTCACCAAGTTTGAGGCCAGTATTCCCTGTGGGGGTTGCAATAACCGAACCCCTGTGCACTGCCTCCAACTTGCAGTTACAAAATCTTGTTGATTCCTTCAAAGAAGATCTTCGGGCTTCAGGTCGCCCCAACCTTGAGCATCTCCTGTGACTGGAATCTTCAGCCATACAGCATTGTGTGCATCGTGGCCTGCATCTTTTGGTGATCCTCCATCTACCTGTGTGCGCCTGTGTGGCCCGTCCGTCCGCTACCCCTCCCCGCTCTAGTCTTCTCCACTTTCCTGCTAATTACCTCTGGCCTCACCTGTCCTGGCCCCCACCCTGTTTATCTACGAATTTTCCCTCGTCAATTGAGATCTAGCTATTTTGTTCTGATGCCCGATGGAGCTACCTAGTTTAGCTATAGGGGAGACAGGTCGGGGATTTCCCTCCTTGGACGTCACCTACCCAGTCGGTTTTTAGCAAGACTTCCTTGCATCTCTCCTGTCGTCTCTTCCCACATCCTCCCTCCATTTATGTCTCTCCTTCCCCCTCTCTCTAAATATTGAGACTGAACTATTTTGTCTGATGCCCGATGGAGCTACATGGCTTAGCTATAGGGGAGATGGACCGTGGATTCCCTTCTTGGTCGTCACCTACCCAGTCGGTCTTTAGACAGACTTCCTCTTGTCTCTCCTTGTTGTCTTTTCTCTCTTTCCTCCCTTTCCCACCTCCCCCGCCCCCTCCAATGCTTTTCTCTCTCCTCTCTCTCCTCTCCTAATGTATGGCCTATTATTTTTGATGTATTGTGTAATTGTTGATCTTGTCTGATAAATTGTTTATCCTCATGTATAGTGCTCTGATACCTTTGGGTCTAGCCAACCTCACTTTCCCTCCTCCCCTCCCCCCCACTACTTTCTCGCTCCTCTCTCTCCTCCCCTAATGTATTGCTGACTGTTTGATATAATGTTTTATTGTTTGATCTTTTCCTATATATTGTCGAACCACATTGTTGCACTTCCTTTCGTCTCTCCTGCAGTCTCCTACCGCATCCGCCCTCTATTTATGTCTCTCCTTCCCTCCTCTCTTAATGTATTGAGACTGAACTATTTTGTCTGACGCCCGATGAAGCTACTTAGTTTAGCTATAGGGGAGATGGGCCGTGGATTCCTTCCTTGCTCGTCACCTACCCAGTCGGTCTTTAGACAGACTTCTTTTCGTCTCCCCTCATTATCTCGTCCCTAGCTCCTATCCCCTCTCCCCTGAATTCTCTCCCCTTGCCTGCTTCTCTGCCTACCCCCTGTCCTTTGTGCCCTTTGACTAAGCACTCCTCCCCTTGTTGGGGAAAGATCAAATATTTATACTCTGGAGTCTGAGCGAACCCGCTGAGTGAGTCCACTGCGCCAAGGGAGCCACTCACACTTGAGGTATGGTATGGCACCCCTTGCCAAATCACTCTCTCTCCCCTTTCTAGGGAAGGATCCAGTATGTAGGCCTTGCCGTCTCAGAGACCTCTCTGAGAGAGTCCACTGCGCAAAGGGAGCCTCTCGCAACAGAGATAGGGAAGTGATACCACTTCCCCTGGGATCACAGCTTACTGGACTTTGGACGTTTGCCTTGATTTGTCAACCTTACCAGTAACTATGTGTCCTTTCTCTAAGAACTATGTAACCTTTGTTATGATGTAACCTGTAACTATGATCTGATGCACATGTAAAGCGCTCTGATACCTCCGGGTCTAGCCAGCGCTATATAAAACTCTTGAAAATAAAAATAAAATAAAGCTGCTTGAGGTCCTCTCGCGACTCGAGTGCCTCCTGCCTGTGGGTCCATTTGAGGGTTACACTTGTTTGTTTTGGGCTCCCCTGATTGCTCAGGCCTGCCCTGACTCCCCTGCCTTTGGTGAGTCCCCTGGACTTTTCTGGTCCCAACGATGCTCCTTCATTGATTCCTGCATGGGTTGCATTTGCCAAGGCTTCTTGGTGCTCCCGCCAGACACGACCCCTGAGCATTTGACATCCTTTGTGGGACAGCTCTTTTCCTGGTCCTGGTCTTCCTCAGCATCGCCTGGTCCTCACAGCTGCAGAGTTAAGGTCATTGTCATCTTCCCTGAAGCACCCAACATTGGAGGGCATTCGTCTTCCAAGTCTCCTGGTCACGCCTGAGTGACATAGACTCTGTCCCATCTGCTTAGCTACTCCTCTTCAAGAATTCACATTTGGATTCCCACGGACGCTTTCTACTTTTCCAGCAGCAGCACTTTCCTGTAGTCTTCCATTGGGTTCGACGGCGGTTTTCGACACCACTTTACACATATACACCAGGCTTCCCTGGTGTAGATAATGTGGGTACTACGGTATCCATGGGTGGGGTGGTTCTTCCAGGGTCCACTGGGAAGGGTCCTTAATCTTTAAAAAAACAACTGCGACTTGCACATAGACTTGTTCGGAGCATGCAGTCGTGTTCTCACACTGCACACGCTCTCTGTGGGGTCCCTATCTACCTACCTTGGGTGGTTCTGTGGGTCCCCAGCAATACTACGTCCTCTCGACATCGTCCTGACTCGAGTTTAGGTTCTTATACCACTTTCTTAGTATATGGTTTGGTCCACCTCTGGGGCCACTGTGTATTTCGTGCTATTTACTGTGTTTCTTTGCTAACGTATTGTGTGCATTGTGTTTATCTCCTTGTGGGAGATACTTGAACGTACTAGAAAGTATTTTATAATAAATACATATCTTTATAAATACTTGGTGTGGTTCTTTTTCACTTAATCTATACTATAAGATTGCATTCTGGTAAAACCCAAGCTGCTTTACACTCCTTCTGGACTAAGCTAAAGGCTGCTCTCCACAGCGTCCACTTAGAGAGCTTCTAAGGTTGTCTCTAAGACCTCTTACATCACCATAAGGGTTGTCTGAACTGGTGCAAGGTACCCATTTACATTAGTGGGCATCATATGACAGGCCAGCTTCTCACACTTTTCCACTGATAAGAAAACCATGGCGATTTAAAATCTTGAAGAGAGAGAGGAATGATGATCTCTTCAATTAAAAACCTTATCGTTCAAGGTATTCACATTTCAGGTTTGTATACTGATGCCACCGTTGGTTTATAACGTTAGGATACGAAGAAATGGGAGCTAAGTAACGCCAACCGTTGTGTGGTGATTGGAGTTCTCAGACTAAGCTGATGTGCCAGGTATTTGTAAGTAATACCACAGATGAGTTAATACACGTCCGCTTGGGCTAGCCTCTGGTTTACCACCTGATAATATTACAGCGGCCTCCCTGCAACCAGTATACAGCTTCCAGGTCAGGAAACTATAGCTCCCATTTCTTCGTATCCTAACGTTATAAACTATCCTGAAGAAGGTTTTTATTCATGTACTCACCGAAATGTTGCGTCGACAACTGTTTTCTCAATAATTATGTATTTTTAATGAAATGTTTTTATATGATATTGTGTATATAATTGTATTTAATAAATACCTAATGCACAATATATTATCTTTTTTTTTTATTGTAGTCTTGACTTTATGATACTGTATAAATGTAATGTCTTCTCAAATTGGTAGCTCCCTGACCACCAGTAGTGTTTAAGTTTGTGATTTACCATCACTGTTGTTAGGGACCTATTTGTTTTTCATACCTAAAGTGCCCACAAACTTCCACCTCAATGAACCAATTGTCCTAAAGACTTTTTTCCAGAATCCATCGAACAATGCGAAAAGATCGCTTCACATCCTTGATGTCATGAGATGCCTTAAATTTTATTTGGAAAGCACTTGATCCTTCAGAATATGGGCCCAACTTCTAGTGGCATTTGTGCCTCTGAGAAAAGGCCACCCAGTCTAGAAAGCAACTATACCGAGATGGGTATCAACAGCTATTTGTTTGTGCCATGAAAGAGTGGTAAGACCACTAGCATCCAAGGAACACGTCCACTCTACTAGAAGTGTTGCAACAATAGCTGCTCTGTTTGCAGGAGTACCACTGTCAATCAAACAATCAATCAATGAATTTATATAGCGCACTACTCACCCAGAGGGTCTCAAGGCGCTAGGGGGGGGGTCCGCTACTGCTCGAACAGCCAGGTCTTGAGTTGCTTCCTGAAGGCGAGGTGGTCCTGGGTCAGGCGGAGGTGGTTCGGGAGGGAGTTCCATGTCTTGGCGGCGAGGTAGGAGAAGGACCGTCCCCCTGTGGTGGCTCTTCGGATGCGGGGGACGGCGGCGAGGGCGTGGCTGGTCGATCGAAGCTGGCGTTTGGGAGCGTAGAAGTTGAGGCGGCTGTTGAGGTATCCTGGGCCCTGGTTGTGTAGGGCTTTGTGTGCGTGGGTGAGGAGTCGGAAGGTGATTCTCTTGTTGACCGGGAGCCAGTGCAGGTCTCTCAGGTGTCCGGAGATGTGGCTGCGACGGGGGATGTCCAGGATGAGTCGTGCCGAGGCATTCTGGATCCGCTGGAGTCTCTTCTGGAGTTTGGCGGTGGTTCCGGCATAGAGGTAGTTGCCGTAGTCCAGACGGCTGGTGACGAGGGCCTGGGTGACCGTCTTCCTGGTCTCGGTGGGGATCCACCGGAAGATCTTCCGTAGCATGCGCAGGATGTTGAAGCACGACGAGGCGACGGCGTTGACTTGTCTGGTCATGGATAGGGAGGAGTCCAGGATGAAGCCCAGGTTGCGTGCGTCGTCTGTTGGTTTGGGTGCGCTGCCTAGGGCGGGGGGCCACCAGGAGTCGTCCCAGGCGGAGGGTGAGGATCCCAGGATGAGGACTTCCGTCTTGTCCGAGTTCAGCTTCAGGCGGCTGTTCTTCATCCATTCGGCTACACCTTTCATCCCTTTGTGAAGGTTGGCTCTGGCGGTGGCGGGGTCGTTGGTGAGGGAGAGAATCAGCTGGGTGTCGTCGGCGTAGGAGATGATGTTGAGGTTGTGCTGGCGTGCGATGTCTGCGAGGGGGCTCATGTAGACGTTGAAGAGGGTAGGACTGAGCGAGGAACCTTGAGGGACGCCGCAGATGACTTCGGTGGCTTCAGATCTGAACGGTTGGAGGCGGACTCTCTGTGTCCTTCCGGCGAGGAAGGAGATGATCCACTCCAGTGCCTTCTCCTGAATTCCGACGTTGCTGAGTCGCTGCACTAGTGTTCGGTGGCAGACAGTGTCGAAGGCCGCGGAGAGGTCTAGGAGGATGAGGGCTGCTGTTTCTCCGTTGTCAAGCAGTGCTCGGATGTCATCGGTGGCTGCGATCAGGGCTGTCTCTGTGCTGTGGTTGGCCCGGAAGCCAGACTGCGAGATGTCGAGGGATCCGTTCGTCTCGAGGAAGGCGGCCAGCTGCTTGTTGACGGTCTTCTCGATGACTTTTGCAGGAAACGGGAGCAGCGAGATGGGGCGGTAGTTCTTGAGGTCGGTGGGTTCGGCTGATGGCTTTTTTAGTAGAGCACTGAGTTCGGCGTGCTTCCAGCTCTCCGGGAAGGTAGCGGTGTCGAAGGAGGTGTTGATGATGTCCAGCAGGTGGGGTGCGATGACAGCGTCGGCCTTGTTGAAGACGTGGTGAGGGCAGGGGTCAGTAGAAGATCCGGAGTGGATGGAGTTCATCGTGCGGACGGTGTCTTCGGTGCTGATTGGGGTCCAGGTGCGGAGGGTGGTTGTGGGGGGCGGTGCTTCGGTCGTGGCGAGCGTCGGTTGAGTGCTGAAGCTGTTGTGTATGTCCGCGATCTTGTTGTGGAAGTTGGAGGCGAGGGAGTTGCAGAGGTCTTGCGAAGGGGTGATGTCGTTGTTTCCGGCGTTGGGGTTGGAGAGCTCTTTAACGATGTTGAAGAGTTCCTTGCTGTTGTGTGCGTTGTTGTCCAGTCGTTCCTTGAATGCGGTTTTCTTGGTGGCGTGGATGAGTTGGTGGTGTTTTCGGGTGGCGAGCTTGAGGGCAGTCATGTTGTCCGGTGTTGGGTCTCTGCGCCAGGTTCTCTCGAGGGCTCGGCAGTTCTTCTTGGAGCTCTTGAGTTCGTCGGTGAACCATGGGGCTTTCTTGCTACCGGGTCTGCTGGGCGGGGTCTTCAGGGGGGCGAGGTCGTCGGCGCAGTTGCTGATCCACTTCGCGAGGTTGGTGGCCGCCTGGCTTGGGTTCGTTGCGCTGGTGGGAGGGTTCATGCTCAGGGAGGTCGCGAGCTGGTCGGCTGTGATCTTGTTCCAGCTCCTGCGTGCAACCCATTGCTGGTGGTGGTGGATCGTGGTCCTACTGAAGCTGAAGTGGACGCAGCTGTGGTCCGTCCAGTGGAGTCCGGTGGCGTGGCTGAAGGCGATGTCCTTGCTGGATGAGAACACGGGGTCGAGTGTGTGTCCGGCGTAGTGGGTGGGGGTGGTCACCAGCTGCTTGAGACCGAGGTTGGCGAGGTTGTCCAGCAGGGTGGTGGTGTTGCGGTCGTTGTTGTTCTCCAGGTGGAAATTGAGGTCCCCGAGGAGGATGTAGTCAGCGGAGAGGAGGGCGTGCGGGCTGATGAAGTCGGCGATGTCTTCGCTGAATTGTGTGCGTGGTCCCGGGGGTCTGTAGATGAGGGTGCCTCTGAGGGTGGTCTTGGGGTTGACGTGGACTTGGAAGTGCAGGTGTTCGGCGGGTGCGAGGGTGTCGTCGGTGTTGATCGTGATGCCGATGGTGTTCCTGTGGATGATGGCGATGCCTCCTCCGGTCTGGTTGATGCGGTCCCTCCGGATAATCTTGTAGCCGTCTGGGATGGCGATGGCGATGTCGGGCGCTGAAGAGGCGTTCATCCAGGTTTCCGTGAGGAAGGCGACGTCTGGTGAGGTTGTGTCGAGCAGTGTCCAGAGCTCGACGGCGTGTCTGGACGGAGCGGGTGTTGAGCAGGATGCATTTCAGGTGGTTTCTGCTGTTGCTCGGCTTGGTCTTGGTCGGTGCTGGAGTAGTGCAGGTCCGGATGCAGGTGAACTTGCAGGCGTTGCAGCAGAAGGGTCCGTGGGTGCGTCTCGGGGTGGCTCGGTAGCATCCCGGGATTCGGCCGGTGTTGAGTGCGTTGAGGGTGGCGTCGTCGTACGTCCAGCGGGTGGGCTGGGGTCTGCGAGGGCCAGGGGTCCTGGCACTGGGCGCGGTCCAGGCGTGGACGGGCGCAGACGGGCTTACCTTTGGCGCACCTTCGGCGCTCAGTCGGTGCTCCCGCTGTGCGCGTCCGCTGCGCGGTCGCTCTGGGGGCGTCATAAGAAGGGGGACGTGAGGGCGGGTCAGCTGGGCGGCGGGAGCGGCTCGGCCAATGGGCCGGTGGTGGGCGGGGCCTGTGGCGAGCAGCGGCGGGAACTGGCAAGCGGGCGGCTCTGCTGTGGCTGGGCCGCTCGGGGGACCAGGGGGGCGTCGGCGGCGGAAAAAAAGCGGCAAGGCTGGCTGGCAGGAGCAAGGCTGGCTGGCAGGAGCAGGAGGCGGCAGGAGGAGCAAGGGGGTGACCCGGCCTGGTGAGAGGCGCAGCGGTCACACTGTCGGACATATTCAGAGCGCCACATTGTTTACCACGCCTACCTTCACTAGACAATACTGTCTGGATGCCGCTAGCAACAGGGATGCCACTGTGGGCCAAGCAGGACTTCAAAACCAATTTCAATGAGGTGAGCATGTAAGTATTTATTTATAAAGTTTATTTCATTGTGAATTTTGTACATTACATATGCATAAATACCTTTGGATGTTACCCAGCTCCGTATAGAGTTTCTCTGATGCTTTAATGTCCGTCCTTAATGGTATACTGCTAGCTATTCATATTCAAGCATGTGAATCTAACGAAAGATTCAATACTGGAGAAAAAACAAGTTACTTACCTATACACTGTCGTTCTTCTGTATTGATATCTTTCATAGATTCATATGCAACCCACCTGTCTCCCCTTCAGTCTCTCACCTCATTGATATTCCTTCCCACATAGCATGGATACTTTCTCATCGTGCTTCGGAACCTGAGGTGTGAAGCCACTGCACAGGAGGGAAGGGTGCAAGTTCTGTTCTGATTGGTGAACTTTGGTCATGTACAATAACGATGTGGATTGCTACTCCATCTTATGGGGAAATGCAATAATAATAGACCTAAATAAAAGACTTTATACAACTAGTTATAATTACAGAGGGACTCCAACCCTAACTACAGGGTCGATTCAAGCTTGTGAATCTATGAAAGATATCAATACTGGAGAACCACAGTGTACAGGTAAGTATCTTGTTTTTTCACCCTGCTCTATGGGCTACTTTGGGCCTAACTTAGGGGTGACTTGTATGTATTAAAAAGGATGGTTTTTAAGGTTGAATTGGCAGTTTAAAACTGCACACACAGGCTGCAATGGCAGGCCTGAGACATGTTTTAAAGGGCTATTTAAGTGGGTAGCACAATCAGTACTGCCAGCACACTTGTAGCATTTAAGTTACAGGCCCCGGGAACATGTAGTACCACTTTACTAGGGACTTCCAATTAAATATGTCAATTGGGAGTAAGCCAATTTTCACCATGTTTAGAGAGAGCACAATCACATTAGCCCTGGTTAGTAGTGGTAAAGTGCACTGAGTTCTAAAAGCCAACAATAACAGGCTTAGACAACAGGAGGGTGAAGGCAGAAAGTTTGAGGAGGACCCTGCAGAGTGGGCCAAGTCCAACACAATGTAAAAAGGTAAAGGCTTCATTTGTTCATTGAGTGAAGCATATCAATTTCATAAGTTTGATCTGTTTATTATGAAACGTTATGACAAAGCCAGTCGGCCTGACCTACTTATAGTGAAAAGCTTGTGTTTAAGACATTAGAATTTTAAAGATGGATACTTATTACACTGTGCTAAAGCCTGTCGGCAGGTACTTTGTTACATGGAATTTCATAGATTACCGTAGCAGGCAAGGGTTTTGTGTTGGTGATCTATCCGAACTAACTGTGTGGATAGAAGATATGAACTACAGTAATCCTCAATAGGCTCTCTTATGAGAGACAGTATTTTTCTTTGGTAATTTTGTATTCATTTGTAATTGTATGCCTATACGCTGGATGGCTGCCTTTTGGAAAGCTTATGCTCAGTAGAATGGGCTTTCATTGGTTATGGTTAGAAGTCAATGATGAAGGTATTAAGTCTTATTGTTTATTATGAAACGTTGTGCTAAAGGCAGTAGGCCTAACATATTAATTGTGAAAAGCATATATTAAAATCAATAGGCATTTAATGGTGGATTGTTATTACTCTGAATAAAGTCTCCAGATAGGTTTTTTGTTACGTAGAGTCTCATAGGCTACATTTTTTGGTACATAGAATCTCATAGGTATAGAAGACTGGCACTTTGAGAATCCTTGTTAAGTGTGGTTAGGGGAGATACCGTTTTGATTTGCTGACTGTAATTATTTTGACATTTGCAGTTGTATGCCTTATGGGAATGTTTATGCTCAGTACTGTATGCCTGAGGTGATTTTGTTGATAAGCCAATGATAACAGCTATAGGCTTGATTGGTGTGCATGGAATGTTATGCCCTATGTCATAGTTCTGGCCTGTTTATTATTAAAAGTTACTACAGAGACAGTATGCCTGGTTTATTTCTTATGAAAACCATATCATAAAACCAGTAAGCCTCCAACAATGAATTGTTCACATTATGTTACAGGTTGAAGAAAGGTATTTAGTTACATGTACTTGCACAGATTACCATTGTGGACAAGGGATATTGTGTTGGTCGCCCAATCTGACAAACCCTGGGAGTAGAATTTCACTCAGAACTCAGATTATTCTTATTAGGCTCTATTGAGAGGGATTTTATAATGTTTGCCAGCTATAGTTTTGTACATATTTGTAATTTTATAAATGTAGGCCTGATGGCTGCTGGCTTCTGAACATTTCTGTTGGCCTGGGTTGTATCTAGCGTCAATCCCGTGGTAATGGGTAGAGTCCCTATCAGTTCACTGGGAAAAGTTATGTCAGGTTTGTTAGGTGTGATCTTTTTATAACGAAGATTTATGACAAAGCAAGTAGGTAATTATTGTGAAAAGTATGTGTTAAAAGCAATCAGCTTTTAAGGATGAATTGCTATTGCACAATGCTAAAGCTAGAAGGCAGGCAATTTGTTATATGGAATTTCCCAGATCACTATAATATAAGGGTTTTGGTGCTGGTGACCCACGTGAACAAACTATGGGGATAGACGATTTGGACTATGGTAATACTAATTAGGCTCTATTCGCAGGAACTTTATACTGTTTTCACAACAGAATTTTGTACATATCTGTAATTTTATTGCGGTATACCTGATAGTTGCCTTGTGGGAAGGCTTACAAACCAGCACAGTAGGTCTGAGTTGCTTATGATGACAAGCCATTGATGAAGGCTATAGGCTTGATTGTTTATATTGAAAAGTTATGATAAAAGCAGTAGGCCTGATATATTGATTGGGAAAAGCATATGTTAAAGTCAATAGGCATTTAGGGTAGATTGTTATTGCTCTGTATTAAAGCCTACTGACAGTTATTTTGTTAGATGGAATCTCACAGATTACCATAGTTGGCAAGATGCATTTTGGTGCTGTTAGACCCTTTGACAAACCATGTGTATAGAAGATACTGTCAGAATCCTTTTAAGGACGTCTTAGAAGAGACAATGTTTTACTTTGGCTGCTGTAATTTTGTATGCTCTGTAATGTTATGACTGTATGCCTGGTGGGTGCATTGTGGGAAAGATTATGCTACATACAGGAGGCCTCAATTCGTTATGCGATTAGTCACTGATAATAGCTACAAGCCTGATTGGTTCATTGGGACTGATCTGTATATTATGAAAACCTATGTTAAACACATTAGACTTGACATATTGATTGTGAATAGAATATGTCAAAATTAAAAGGCATTTAGGGGTGAATTGTTATTTCTCTGTATTAAAGCCTACAGATAGGTATTTTGTTACACGAAATATCAGATTAAATTCTTAGGGAATTTGTAGGGAATGATTTAAGTGTTAGTTATTGCCTCTGGCGAATCCTAGGGGGAGAAGATTCTTGCTAGAATCTCCACTTTGATGTCTGCAGAATCTTGTAATATGCAAAAAATTAAATTATATACATCCACCTGAAAATGTGTGTGCTTTAGTATCAGGGTTGCTGGACCAGTTCTTCAGTTTTAAATTGTCACCTTTTATGTTTCTCCTTACATTTCTGTGCTTCTCTTAAGAGGATACTACAGCTCTCCAGGCAGCGCTAGTAGTCGCTTGCTTGCAGCTCATTTTATCTGCAGTGTGCCGCATTCTATATGGCCACTTCCTCTAAACCAGAAGATCGTTATGGAATGCTGATGTTCATGGTGTATTGTTGTTTTACAATTCAAAGATGGCTAACGTGTTGGTCCTAAATCTGGAGGTTATGCTTGAACTTTAAAACAATGATAGGCTATTTACAATGTTGCTGCAAGGCAGACACCCACTACTATGTTTAGTTTTGTTATTGCAGACATATGGTACCTATGTTTAGAAGGCAGCATGTCTTTTTTTGTACTTGCATTCTTTTAATTTATCTTGCATTTGTTGTTGAGTTTGTATGTGTTTTATTGCGGTTGTGACAGAGGATGAATGGAAGAATGAGTCAGTGGATTGATGAATGGATACATGAGTGCAAAGATGAGCGATAAGTGCATGTTTGATGACTTATTGAGTGTGATTGGTTTATTTTCATATTAAATGTTTTGCATTTTATAGACATTAACATGTAAACACTCATATGCTATTAACTGAGTATTATTCACATTTAGATTCACTATATCTAATGTAGGCGTGTGTTAAGTATGGCTAACTATTGGGAGCAATCTTGTTTCATGTCGTGTGTTTTGTTTTTTTCTAGGAGAAGCTGAAATCCCTTATTTTCTTTTACGTGATAATTGTAGAATGTTCAAATGTGTACATACTAGTCAAAGGTATCTCGTTTTGCTCCAGATAACTGTAAGTTTGAAGGACGCTTAGAGAAGCTGTTTTGTACAACATCTTGAGAAACAAATGAGCTCCAGGTTGTATCTTTATGGTTTAACCTTATTGGCATGTTTTGTGGAAACCATGTGTAGGTGCAACTGATGTTAGATTTGTATGATTTAAAGGTAGGGCAATCTAGAAGAGAGTTCAAAATGCTAGCAGGAATGCTTTTGTCAACCTTTGAAGCAGCTTAGAGCAGAGTAGGGTACTGATTTACTAACTGTTCCTTCGGAGTCAACTTTATAATAATTTGACCTCCTTTATGACTTTCGTTGATTTGAACTTCATACTGACTAAGGCATTAATATATTCATTATCGATTGACACTAATTTTATGATTTTGAATCTGTAAACAATTTAACTCGCAATAAACCTTTAAGGTTTGAAAACTTAACCACTCTCTGTCTTCCTTGTGCATACATGGCAACATTTTAAAGGGAGATTAAAAAAATAAATAATTGGGAGAATGTACTTACCCCATCAACGTCTATTGAAACAGAGGCTTAAAAAAAATCAAGATGCTGTCGCCTGAATATGGTGTATTTCATACATGCCAACATACCCGACTCAGGTGGGAGACTCCTGATTTTGTAAGCCAAAAATGGCTTATTTTGGCTGTTTCCTCCCACCTGAAAGTACCTCTGCTTCAGTAGAAGTCAATATAGAAAATACATTCTCCTGATTATTTTTTTTTTAAATCTCCTACTTTCCTCTCCTAAAATGTTGGCATGTATGCTATTGGCAGGTGTGCTTGCATAATTTCCAACATTTCCCGGAACATTTTTCAGCACAGGGCTGCTGAAGATAGAAAGTTGTTGTTTGCGTACCTGTTTGTAATAAAGAGGAACAGTTTCTGCAACAATATTACCTGGGACAGTCTCCAACTTGCCGGGATTGTCCATGCAGACATGCCAACCCTCCCGATTCAAGCGGGAGACTACCGATTTGAAGGCTAGTCTCCGCCTCCCGATTCAGGCATCCAGAAACCCGATTCCACATGATGCAGCAGGATTTGCAGAATTACTCACTAAGGCCCCCGGTCCAGCCATGGAGGGGGGGTTTGAACCAAAGAGCATAACATCTTCTATGGCGTATTTTGCTGTGGACAGTCACCCGGCTCGAAGAACCGGATCTTTCAGAACCGGCGGCGTCAGGGACACGCCCGAAGTCTTCGAGTCCACCTGTCCTGGCAAACAGAGACACGAATACTTCTAGGTGGCGTCAGAGATCAAATTTATTAGCTGCAGCTAGTAACAGTGAACCAAGCAATACAACACGGTGTATAACTCAGGAGACTGCTCAATTTTCGTAGAGCAAGACACCACTTTTTATCGAGACTTTAGGCAATTACGAATGCACACCAATTGCGGCAAATTCTGACCAGTAGAAACACATTTCTATACATTATCACATTCCAGAAAGCTCACTTTACATTGTACCAACCCCACAAGTTAATTATTAGGATTGTCCCAAATTCGATTACCAAAAGCCGGACAAACCCATAATTAAAAGCACTACCCATGTAATGGAAAGACATAAAGAAAAGAGCAATTCATATGTAGTGTAGGATAAGATATGTGCAAGAAACTAAAAACTAACGATATCCTGAAAATTGATTGCAATTACAGACAAGCTCGGCTAAAGAAACCAGTTTCTTAGAAGGGTCAGTTTCAGGTGAAGGGGTCAGCATCTTACAGTTCACTCGTAAGTCGAAAAGGCCCACGTTAAACTTTACATGGACAACGAGGCCCATGCAACTTCGTTCGTTCGTTTATCCCTATGGCCTACGTGAGGGCAACACAAAATGGAGTCGCAAACAACGTAAAACAAAATGGAGTCCGGTCCCAAAAATCATGGAACCTCAGACCCTCCTTTTGCCATTACGTAGGCAATGACCTAAACTCACGTCAATCTGAATCCAGGTCTATATCTATTCTCATCAGATCATCAAGGTGTTGCTGTAACATCATCTTATTATCCTTCACTTCTCTCTGGACGGGCCTTCTCACACAGATCGTAGCACAAAGGCCACAAATGGCGGGACCACACTGGATGCGTAAGCAACACGAGAAAAGGATCGCTAAAGCCATACCAAGAAACATCAGAATCTTCCATCCCCATTTGGACAGCAGTTCCCAAAACCATCCCATTAACGACCAGTTAACTTCGTCTACATGTATAGATTCAGCGGACTTATACAACCCCTGGATGGCTTGGTACACTGTCGGGGCATTATCTGATATGAAAACACAGCAACTAGATCCGATCAATTTACATACTCCACCTCTATCTGCCAGTATAATATCTAAAACAAAACGGTTCTGTAATGTCATAAGGCGATCCGCTTGAAGCTCAGCTGTAATATTGCTAAGAGCACCTGCAGTCTCATTTATAGTGGCCTCATCCACTCTCGTAAGCTGATGAATATTCCTACTATTAGCCATAGGACCCCAAAAGGGCAGGAAAGCGTTAATGAAGTCTCCAACTTCTTGTGCGACAGTATCTTTCGCATCAATAACACCTCTACCAAATCTTGTCTTATGGTAGTTGAAGTGATACAAAAGGGGATGATGGACGGAGCGTTTGAGCAAATCAAACACTCACCCCCAGTCAACTGATCTGAGTTTAATCCATCACCATTCTTTAGCCCACTCAGCCACCCCAGTTCAGACATGGCTATATGCAAATCAGTCTGACCCTGTGCCTCATGGCAACAGTCCAGCCGAACTGCCAAGCCATGTCTTCCCTGGACCGGAAACAAGCATCCTGGGACCGGTTTCGGATTCATAATCCTCATCAGCCAGGCTATCTTGAATCCAGTGGCCAAGTGAGCAAGGGACTCACGTCTGAGCTTACCCAGCCACACTTAGGGCGAACAAAGCGATACAAAAGGGGATGATGGACGGAGCGTTTGAGCAAATCAAACACTCACCCCCAGTCAACTGATCTGGGTTTAATCCATCACCATTCTTTAGCCCACTCAGCCACCCCAGTTCAGACATGGCTATATGCAAATCAGTCTGACCCTGTGCCTCATGGGAACAGTCCAGCTGAACTGCCAAGCCATGTCTTCCCTGGACCGGAAACAAGCATCCTGGGACCGGTTTCGGATTCATAATCCTCATCAGCCAGGCTATCTTGAATCCAGTGGCCAAGTGAGCAAGGGACTCATGTCTGAGCATACCCTGCCACACTTACGGCGAACAAAGCGATACAAAAGGGGATGATGGACGGAGCGTTTGAGCAAATCAAACACTCACCCCCAGTCAACTGATCTGGGTTTAATCCATCACCATTCTTTAGCCCACTCAGCCACCCCAGTTCAGACATGGCTATATGCAAATCAGTCTGACCCTGTGCCTCATGGGAACAGTCCAGCCGAACTGCCAAGCCATGTCTTCCCTGGACCGGAAACAAGCATCCTGGGACCGGTTTCGGATTCATAATCCTCATCAGCCAGGCTATCTTGAATCCAGTGGCCAAGTGAGCAAGGGACTCACGTCTGAGCATACCCTGCCACACTTAGGGCGAACAAAGCGATACAAAAGGGGATGATGGACGGAGCGTTTGAGCAAATCAAACACTCACCCCCAGTCAACTGATCTGGGTTTAATCCATCACCATTCTTTAGCCCACTCAGCCACCCCAGTTCAGACATGGCTATATGCAAATCAGTCTGACCCTGTGCCTCATGGGAACAGTCCAGCCGAACTGCCAAGCCATGTCTTCCCTGGACCGGAAACAAGCATCCTGGGACCGGTTTCGGATTCATAATCCTCATCAGCCAGGCTATCTTGAATCCAGTGGCCAATTGAGCAAGGGACTCACGTCTGAGCATACCCTGCCACACTTAGGGCGAACAAAGCGATACAAAAGGGGATGATGGACGGAGCGTTTGAGCAAATCAAACACTCACCCCCAGTCAACTGATCTGGGTTTAATCCATCACCATTCTTTAGCCCACTCAGCCACCCCAGTTCAGACATGGCTATATGCAAATCAGTCTGACCCTGTGCCTCATGGGAACAGTCCAGCCGAACTGCCAAGCCATGTCTTCCCTGGACCGGAAACAAGCATCCTGGGATCGGTTTCGGATTCATAATCCTCATCAGCCAGGCTATCTTGAATCCAGTGGCCAAGTGAGCAAGGGACTCACGTCTGAGCATACCCTGCCACACTTAGGGCGAACAAAGCGATATAAAAGGGGATGATGGACGGAGCGTTTGAGCAAATCAAACACTCACCCCCAGTCAACTGATCTGGGTTTAATCCATCACCATGCTTTAGCCCACTCAGCCACCCCAGTTCAGACATGGCTATATGCAAATCAGTCTCACCCTGTGCCTCATGGGAACAGTCCAGCCGAACTGCCAAGCCATGTCTTCCCTGGACCGGAAACAAGCATCCTGGGACCGGTTTCGGATTCATAATCCTCATCAGCCAGGCTATCTTGAATCCAGTGGCCAAGTGCGTAAGGGACTCACGTCTGAGCATACCCTGCCACACTTACGGCGAACAAAGCGATACAAAAGGGGATGACGGACGGAGCGTTTGAGCAAATCAAACACTCACCCCCAGTCAACTGATCTGGGTTTAATCCATCACCATTCTTTAGCCCACTCAGCCACCCCAGTTCAGATATGGCTAAATGCAAATCAGTCTGACCCTGTGCCTCATGGGAACAGTCCAGCCGAACTGCCAAGCCATGTCTTCCCTGGACCGGAAACAAGCATCCTGGGACCGGTTTCGGATTCATAATCCTCATCAGCCAGGCTATCTTGAATCCAGTGGCCAAGTGAGTAAGGGACTCACGTCTGAGCATACCCTGCCACACTTAGGGCGAACAAAGCGATACAAAAGGGGATGATGGACGGAGTGTTTGAGCAAATCAAACACTCACCCCCAGTCAACTGATCTGGGTTTAATCCATCACCATTCTTTAACCCACTCAGCCACCCCAGTTCAGACATGGCTATATGCAAATCAGTCTGACCCTGTGCCTCATGGGAACAGTCCAGCCGAACTGCCAAGCCATGTCTTCCCTGGACCGGAAACAAGCATCCTGGGACCGGTTTCGGATTCATAATCCTCATCAGCCAGGCTATCTTGAATCCAGTGGCCAAGTGAGCAAGGGACTCACGTCTGAGCATACCCTGCCACACTTAGGGCGAACAAAGCGATACAAAAGGGGATGATGGACGGAGCGTTTGAGCAAATCAAACACTCACCCCCAGTCAACTGATCTGGGTTTAATCCATCACCATTCTTTAGCCCACTCAGCCACCCCAGTTCAGACATGGCTATATGCAAATCAGTCTGACCCTGTGCCTCATGGGAACAGTCCAGCCGAACTGCCAAGCCATGTCTTCCCTGGACCGGAAACAAGCATCCTGGGACCGGTTTCGGATTCATAATCCTCATCAGCCAGGCTATCTTGAATCCAGTGGCCAAGTGAGCAAGGGACTCACGTCTGAGCATACCCTGCCACACTTAGGGCGAACAAAGCGATACAAAAGGGGATGATGGACGGAGCGTTTGAGCAAATCAAACACTCACCCCCAGTCAACTGATCTGGGTTTAATCCATCACCATTCTTTAGCCCACTCAGCCACCCCAGTTCAGACATGGCTATATGCAAATCAGTCTGACCCTGTGCCTCATGGGAACAGTCCAGCCGAACTGCCAAGCCATGTCTTCCCTGGACCGGAAACAAGCATCCTGGGACCGGTTTCGGATTCATAATCCTCATCAGCCAGGCTATCTTGAATCCAGTGGGCAATTGAGCAAGGGACTCACGTCTGAGCATACCCTGCCACACTTAGGGCGAACAAAGCGATACAAAAGGGGATGATGGACGGAGCGTTTGAGCAAATCAAACACTCACCCCCAGTCAACTGATCTGGGTTTAATCTATCACCATTCTTTAGCCCACTCAGCCACCCCAGTTCAGACATGGCTATATGCAAATCAGCCTGACCCTGTGCCTCATGGGAACAGTCCAGCCGAACTGCCAAGCCATGTCTTCCCTGGACCGGAAACAAGCATCCTGGGACCGGTTTCGGATTCATAATCCTCATCAGCCAGGCTATCTTGAATCCAGTGGCCAAGTGAGCAAGGGACTCACGTCTCAGCATACCCTGCCACACTTAGGGCGAACAAAGCGATACAAAAGGGGATGATGGACGGAGCGTTTGAGCAAATCAAACACTCACCCCCAGTCAACTGATCTGGGTTTAATCCATCACCATTCTTTAGCCCACTCAGCCACCCCAGTTCTGACATGGCTATATGCAAGTCAGTCTCACCCTGTGCCTCATGGGAACAGTCCAGCCGAACTGCCAAGCCATGTCTTCCCTGGACCGGAAACAAGCATCCTGGGACCGGTTTCGGATTCATAATCCTCAGCCAGGCTATCTTGAATCCAGTGGCCAAGTGAGCAAGGGACTCACGTCTGAGCATACCCTGCCACACTTACGGCGAACAAAGCGATACAAAAGGGGATGATGGACGGAGCGTTTGAGCAAATCAAACACTCACCCCCAGTCAACTGATCTGGGTTTAATCCATCACCATTCTTTAGCCCACTCAGCCACCCCAGTTCAGACATGGCTAAATGCAAATCAGTCTGACCCTGTGCCTCATGGGAACAGTCCAGCCGAACTGCCAAGCCATGTCTTCCCTGGACCGGAAACAAGCATCCTGGGACCGGTTTCGGATTCATAATCCTCATCAGCCAGGCTATCTTGAATCCAGTGGCCAAGTGAGTAAGGGACTCACGTCTGAGCATACCCTGCCACACTTAGGGCGAACAAAGCGATACAAAAGGGGATGATGGACGGAGTGTTTGAGCAAATCAAACACTCACCCCCAGTCAACTGATCTGGGTTTAATCCATCACCATTCTTTAGCCCACTCAGCCACCCCAGTTCAGACATGGCTATATGCAAATCAGTCTGACCCTGTGCCTCATGGGAACAGTCCAGCCGAACTGCCAAGCCATGTCTTCCCTGGACCGGAAACAAGCATCCTGGGACCGGTTTCGGATTCATAATCCTCATCAGCCAGGCTATCTTGAATTCAGTGGCCAAGTGAGCAAGGGACTCACGTCTGAGCATACCCTGCCACACTTAGGGCGAACAAAGCGATACAAAAGGGGATGATGGACGGAGCGTTTGAGCAAATCAAACACTCACCCCCAGTCAACTGATCTGGGTTTAATCCATCACCATTCTTTAGCCCACCCAGCCACCCCAGTTCAGACATGGCTATATGCAAATCAGTCTGACCCTGTGCCTCATGGGAACAGTCCAGCCGAACTGCCAAGCCATGTCTTCCCTGGACCGGAAACAAGCATCCTGGGACCGGTTTCGGATTCATAATCCTCATCAGCCAGGCTGTCTTGAATCCAGTGGCCAAGTGAGCAAGGGACTCACGTCTGAGCATACCCTGCCACACCTAGGGCGAACAAAGCGATACAAAAGGGGATGATGGACGGAGCGTTTGAGCAAATCAAACACTCACCCCCAGTCAACTGATCTGGGTTTGATCCATCACCATTCTTTAGCCCACTCAGCCACCCCAGTTCAGACATGGCTATATGCAAATCAGTCTGACCCTGTGCCTCATGGGAACAGTCCAGCCGAACTGCCAAGCCATGTCTTCCCTGGACCGGAAACAAGCATCCTGGGACCGGTTTCGGATTCATAATCCTCATCAGCCAGGCTATCTTGAATCCAGTGGCCAAGTGAGCAAGGGACTCACGTCTGACCATACCCTGCCACACTTAGGGCAAACAAAGCGATACAAAAGGGGATGATGGACGGAGCGTTTGAGCAAATCAAACACTCACCCCCAGTCAACTGATCTGGGTTTAATCCATCACCATTCTTTAGCCCACTCAGCCACTTTGTTCGCCCTAAGTGTGGCAGGGTATGCTCAGACGTGAGTCCCTTGTTCACTTGGCCACTGGATTCAAGATAGCCTGGCTGATGAGGATTATGAATCCGAAACCGGTCCCAGGATGCTTGTTTCCGGTCCAGGGAAGACATGGCTTGGCAGTTCGGGCTGGACTGTTCCCATGAGGCACAGGGTCAGACTGATTTGCATGTAGCCATGTCTGAACTGGGGTGGCTGAGTGAACTAAAGAATGGTGATGGATTAAACCCAGATCAGTTGACTGGGGGTGAGTGTTTGATTTGTTCAAACGCTCCGTCCATCATCCCCTTTTGTATCGCTTTGTTCGCCCTAAGTGTGGCAGGGTATGCTCAGACGTGAGTCCCTTGTTCACTTGGCCACTGGATTCAAGATAGCCTGGCTGATGAGGATTATGAATCCGAAACCGGTCCCAGGATGCTTGTTTCCGGTCCAGGGAAGACATGGCTTGGCAGTTCGGGCTGGACTGTTCCCATGAGGCACAGGGTCAGACTGATTTGCATATAGCCATGTCTGAACTGGGGTGGCTGATTGAACTAAAGAATGGTGATGGATTAAACCCAGATCAGTTGACTGGGGGTGAGTGTTTGATTTGTTCAAACGCTCCGTCCATCATCCCCTTTTGTATCGCTTTGTTCGCCCTAAGTGTGGCAGGGTATGCTCAGACGTGAGTCCCTTGTTCACTTGGCCACTGGATTCAAGATAGCCTGGCTGATGAGGATTATGAATCCGAAACCGGTCCCAGGATGCTTGTTTCCGGTCCAGGGAAGACATGGCTTGGCGGTTCGGGCTGGACTGTTCCCATGAGGCACAGGGTCAGACTGATTTGCATATAGCCATGTCTGAACTGTGGTGGCTGAGTGAACTAAAGAATGGTGATGGATTAAACCCAGATCAGTTGACTGGGGGTGAGTGTTTGATTTGTTCAAACGCTCCGTCCATCATCCCCTTTTGTATCGCTTTATGGTAGTTGAAAGCAGCTGTATATGTAGGGGGAAGCAAAAACGCTACATAACATGTGCCCGAAAAATCAGACGGCAACCATGTATATGCTCTGTCATAACAAACAAAATACGTGCCTTTGGCTGGCACGAACGGAGGAGATTTCTGGGACGTATAAACGTATGTGTGAACACACGCACTCTTACAAAGCTGAGCTCTCGGATTCTGACCACTACCTTGTAAACAAAGATGACCCTGGTGGGGTACAATCCAAATAGGAGGAGATCTTCGCTGTCTCTCTTTCTCCGTCAACCTGACACTATTTGTCGTCTTATTCCAATCGACATATGCTCGTACCTCATCTTTGGGGATAGCGTTATACGCGTCGATATCTCTAATCATATCAACTATTCCCTGTATCAAGGCATTATTACTCACATTGTCTTTAACAGAACGTACAGGAAAGACTTCATTCGCATAGACAAACATTGATTGGAGTGCCCAAACTGACTCATTAGGCGAAAAAGGCAAAACCAAATATGGCATTCCCTTATTTGTCGTATGTGGCATAAGACCACAAACCCAACAATTCGTGGTATTTATGACTAGCTGATGCTGATGCAGCATCTGTATAAACGAATTGTTCACAAATTCTAATCTACGTGTCTGTTCATGTTCAGGTAACGTATGAAACTCATGTGGAGAAGCAGTAGAAAAAGAAGGAGCAGGTTGGGTGGTAGATGCAAGCGGCAATTGTGTGACATAAAAAATCCAACCCACACAAGCTAACTCAATATTCAAAAGCATTAGAAAACACATTATCAAAAAACATTTGCTACGAAATAATGTACACATTTTCATTTCAGAATTAACTCTCTTAACACCCTTGTCGGACTCCAAAGACTCCATCCTCTAACGTGCTGCTCACGGCTATTACCTTTTTCACTTAAGTGTGCGCCAAGATCGCACTAATGACTGAACCACAGACCTTGTGTCAATACGTGGCTCACCCCTTAAGGCTGTACCGCGACCCTGCAGCTGAGTCTGGATGGTGACTCGAAAAAGAAAAAATCAAAAAAAAAAATCTTTTGATCTGACAAGGTGTAATTCACTATCTAAAAAAAGGATCAGTTTATTTGTCCATTACAATAGGCTTTCTTGGCGTAAAATAGTAACGGTCTTTACCAGGCACAGTCTGATCCGTTAATAAAAGTTCAGGATTGGTGGTGTCGATCTTTAGATGAGGAGGCACAGCAGCTTGCAGAACATCATCGTCCTCTCGTTCAGACCGAGTCCATGTTAAATGAGCATCACTAAAAGGCACAAATCTAGGGTCTCGCTCGCATTCGGAGTCAGCTATACCATCCCTCACCCACTGATCATACGGTAAAGGCAAAGGAACTTTTTTACAATGGGTGGCATGCACCCAGTTCTTTTTGCCAGCTACTCTAACAGCGGTTCTAGTCACTAGCAAAACCAAATAAGGACCAGTCCATCTCGGTTCCAAATTCTTGGTGCGCTGAAAGTTCTTGATGAGGATGTATTGTCCAGGTTCGATAATGTGGCCTGGATCTGTAGTAGCTGTCGGCAAACTGTCATAGACCTGTTGGTGGAGAACACGTAATT
The DNA here is from genome assembly GCF_964261635.1 of Lissotriton helveticus. Lineage (NCBI taxonomy): Eukaryota > Metazoa > Chordata > Amphibia > Caudata > Salamandridae > Lissotriton > Lissotriton helveticus. The sequence continues at coordinate 1,877,459,699 of NC_136059.1, forward strand.
TAGCAGTCAAGTCATGTAAATAATCCACCAACATAGGGTACTCAATGCTGCTGTATTCTTTCGGACGAGGCACACCCCAAACATTCGCTGGACGACCAAAGACTATTTCTTATGGGCTAAGTCCCACACGAGAATGCACTGTCGTCCTTGTTGACAAAAGAGCCAACGGCAAAGCATCCGGCCATGTAAGACCAGTGCTTGCTTGTACCTTAGCAAGTTTCAGCTTCAAGGTACCGTTGTAACATTCAACAAGTCCAGCAGACTGGGGGTGATTCGCTGCATGGAACTTCTGATTGATTCCCAAACCAGCACACACCTTCTTCATGATTTGACCCACACATTCACTCCCATTGTCCAACCATAAAATTCTCGGCAAACCATACCTAGGGAAGTACTCTTTCAGCAAAACCTTGGCTGTAGACAAGGCAGTATTATCCTTTAGGGGGTAGGCCTCTAGCCATCTGGAAAAGGCGCAAACAACCACAAGGACATACTTCAGATTGTTGCATCCTTCCATGTGAATGTAATCTAACTGTATCACCTCAAACGGATACGTCGGAGGAGCAAAATGACCAGCTGGAGTTGGAGTTCCCTTACCAGGATTATACTTCAAACAAATCATACAATGTTTCACCACGTTCTCTGCACATTTTGGAATTCCAGCATTCTGCCATACTGGAGCCAACAACTTGCATATTCCCTTCGAACTGATATGAGCCAATCCATGAGCCATTGTAACCACTGGGAGCACATATGCATCAGGCAACAACCATCGCTGGTGTTCTGACAACTCAACCCAACAACCCGTCGAATCCAACATACCCGTACTTTCTCTCCACGCACTCACTTCCTTTTCTGTAGCTTCAGCCTGAATCATCTTCACACTTTCTATTGTGTCTTCACACATTCCACCAGCCATAACCCATTTAGCAGGGCCTGCAACATACATACGGCTCATCATGTCTTTCACCGTTTCCTTCGCAACTTCATCCGCAAACGCATTCCCTCGACCAACATCGTCCACAACTTTCTTATGCGCACTACACTTCACAATTGCAATCTGCTTTGGGAGAGTGAGAGATTCCAAGAGTTCATTCACTAACTGCCCATGCTGTATTTTAGTACCATGGAAAGTAAGGAACCCACGCTCTCTCCACAAATGCCCAAAACTATGGGCAACACCAAACGCATACTGGCTATCAGTATAAACATTCACTCGCTCTCCTTCCGACAACACACACGCTCTAGTCAGCGCAGTCAACTCTGCTGCTTGCGCAGAATTTTGTGGTATGCGTGCTGTCTCAACAACTGTATGTAAAGTCGTAATAGCATACGCTGCAGTCGTCTCACCATTCGGAAGCTTAAAACATGAACCATCTACCCATAGGGTACCATCAACATTCTCAAGAGGAGTATCCTTTAGGTCAACTCTTGCTTTCGTTTCTTCCTCTGTACGAAGAAAACAATCATGCTGTTCTTGAGCATCCGTCTCTGTAGAGATCGGCATCAACGTAGCTGGATTCAACACATTACATCTTTTAATGTGAACATGGCTAGCCAACAATGTCAACTCGTAACCTGAAAGACGTGCACTAGTAAGCTGCTGTGTCTTGGTCCTGTTTAATAAGGTATCCACTGCATGTGGGACCATCACAATCAACGTATTGTCCAATACCAAACCAGCAGACTGTCGGATAGAGACAGCCGCTGCAGCTCTCAGACAACTCGGCAACGCCTTAGCAACTGGGTCTAACGTGCTGAAAAATACGCACATGGACACTGCTTGTCCCCAAATGGTTGTGTCAACACTGACAACGCACAACCTTCTCTCTCGTGCACGTACAACGTGAAAGGCTTACTATAGTCTGGAGTGAAGGACTGTGCTAATTAAGGCCCAGCGGTGCCAGGGAACAACACCTATAACCTTCGTGGGATACCTGATTCGGCGCACAAGTGACAGAGACACGGGAGACTTCCTTCGGCGTCAAAGATCAGAGTTTATTACTGCAGGGAGGCAAAAGTCGAAAGAAGTACAACAGCGTGTAGGTTCTACGAGTCTGCTTCAATTGCATATGTGAGCCGCTCTCTTTTATATAAGATTTCGCCATTGCACAACATGTGAACAAACGGTTACAACCCAGTTCCCACAATAAACTAATAAAAGGGTCGCTTTCATGCTTTCAGAACCCCGGAACATAATCACAGTAACATTACCAGTTCCCAACTGTAAAGGCACATTTTCCCATCGTGAGGCACATTCCACTTGAGTTGTAAATGAGCAAGAGTAAAGAGACAAGAACAGCTGCTAGGAAGTCAGGCACACCTAAAGAAAAGAGTGTGGGGGTAATATTGGAAACATGATCATAGGATCAAAGAGGTTGATCCCAGCACATGCACGGCTGAAACAATAGGCCGGTACGGCAAGATTACCCTCAAGCTGAGCCATTTGCCTCTGCAGTGTCATTCCTCCGGTCATAAAGACGCATGAAAGGAATATGCGTCTTCCGTATGGCTTGGGAACTAACAGGTCACGATGCGGACAGTTGCCTGTTCACTGACTACGTGAGGGCAAGAAACAAAATGGATGCCGTATTGTGGAAAAGTAAATTTTGCCATGTTCTGTGTCCCTACGTGTTCCCCATCCTATGTTGTATGTGCATGATTAATATGCATATGTATTCTCCGTGATCGATTAAAGACGCAATTACAGTTGTGTCCATCTCTAGTATGCCAGTTTCCAGTTCTCGTGAAAGCTACGAGTATTAGGCCTATGTAAAGTTACGTTGCCACGTTTCTCAGTGTGCACGTTATTTCATTGTAAAGTCCCCGTTTCTAGGCCTCAAAAGGGCCCGGACACCAGATTCAGCTCCTGTCTCCTGAGCCCTCGCTGAGGAGCGATACAGCCCCCACCTGTGTTCCTGACCCTTCCCTTACTTCCTGCCTCACAGTGCCCGGCTCGGCCTGGCTCTGCCTGCCAGTCTGCCAAGAGTATGTTATGATTCTAGTTATCAGTCCAGCCCTCCTTCTCTGCATTCCTAAAGCTACTGAATCGCATCAATAGTTTCCGTCATCGTCTAGCCTTTACGTCTCCATGTAAGAGAAATACTGTATTAATGGTCATTTAATATTCTTCAACACGCACTACATGTAGAATAATGCATGCACCAGTCTTAGAATCTGTTAGCCTTTACCCCGATAACTTTTGGATTCTATCAAAATGTTCTCTAAACATCAGATACTAGATAGTGTTTAGGTACATGTCGCCCTGACTCTCCAGACTTCAGTCTCTGCTCCTAGCGCAGAAGTCATAGCCCCCAGCTTCTACTAATAACACGTCATTGTCAGTTTACGCGCACCACTAGGTTAGAGGTCCCGGCTCCTCAGGTAGCCCCCTCCATGTTTCCGCCCCATTTATGACATATTCTGTTACGTTTACATCACATGTCTATGTTCACGCCTCTTGTTACACCTACTTTCACCCTTATCTTTCGCGACTGCTATACACCCCACCCACTGCTCCGCCTATTGTATGTACTGTAATGCAACTGTTTTAGTATATATGCTTGTGCACTGTTATTAAATGTTACGCCGATTCCGATCCTGCCCCCGGCAGCGCTGCCATCCTAGTCCTGTGCAGGTTGTCCTGTTCCTGTCCTTTATGCTGTATTAAACCTGCAAACTCCTACTACCTCGGATCTTGACTCTTATTTATTGAGCTATCTGTTATTACCGTATCCAGTCAAAAATAGATCCGGTATTATTTATTTATATACCACATAATGGCGCCCGAACAGGGACTTGCCCTTTCCCCACGCGCCGGTGAAGCCACGTATGCCCCCTGACCCTCTGCAGCCGTGACGGAACTCTTCTGCGCACCGGCAGATATTTCTGCTTCAAGTATCCCTCAGGCCCACGGAGGAGACGGAGGTTGCGGTCCAGCATCCAGACGAGGCGGTGGAGGAACGCGGCGAGTCCCGACCAGAGCCCAAGCCGAGAGTCCAAGGTTCGAGGTATCCGGAGGCCCACCCGTAACTGAAGTCCGAAGTTCGTCCGTCCGGCGTCGAAGCAGTCCAGTCCAGTCCGAGGCCTTCCGTTCTTGCTGCCCGGTGAGTACCGTTGCTGGGGTAGTATCTAGACAGGGTCAATTTAATTGACTCTGGTCCGTGGGTTTTGGTGGTACACAGACCCAACACGAAGTGTCCACTCCGGTGGATGCGGGTCCTGACGTGTCTCTTTATGAGACCGGTAAGTTCGTACTGTTTTAGCAGTGCATCTAGTTTCTGTTCTAGTCAGTTCTGATATTTTTCTCTCGTCCTATTTGGACGACACAGTCCCAGAATATGCAAATCCTGCTTCTTCAGCCACCGGGGCACCTCTTGCAGTACCTGCTACGGTACCCCCGGTCCAGCCAGTAGTACAAATCCCTGCCACATCAGTCACTCTGCCAGCACGAAGAGTATCAGTCGATGATTCCAGTATAGGGGCCGCAGGAGGAGGTCCTCCTGGTACCCCACCGCCAAGTAGACGTCTAGGAACAATCGAGTTACATGAACGTGCGTTACAGCGTACGCCCAAATATAAGTCCGTTGCAGAAATCAGGCGAGCTCTTACTGAATGCGGTTATGATCCAGTTCCAGGCGAGGATAGTATGGTTCTATATTCCATACGTATAAGACAGGTGTCTGAGTATTTGGTCACCCTACCGAACATGAAAGAAGATTTAGACAGAATGTATCGTTTCATTCGTACAGGACAAGATTCAGAAAGTATTGGTGAAGTCATGTCCCAAAGGAAAGCTGAGATCCAGCTCATGATATTAAAGTTTCTGATTAATTGTTTAATCCGGGAACAAGATTCCCCGACTAAAGATCCGACCGAAATGAAAGTCCTGACAAGGTGGAGTGATAATATAGCCGAGGGTAAGCACAAGACACTCAATAGTATAGAGAGTATGTACAAGAAAATACGTAAAGAAATAATAAGGTTACACGAACAACGCAAAGAAGCACAAGTAAGCGAGAAAGAAAATGACTCTTCTACTGAAGAGGTAGACGACGAGAATACCGCCAGAATAGCGTATGTAGGTAAATCCAGAATTCTAGACCGACATTTACGCCTAGAACACAAGAAAACTGTTCATCTTCCAGCACCAGAACAAGGTTCTCTAGAACAAGTATTTCAAGCTACCGATCACATTCTGAAATCACGAATCGGTTATAGTGAGTTAAGTACTATGCATGAACAAGAACTAGCCCGATCAGCAGTCCGATGGACTACTGATTCTACCACTTTTCCAGACGAAATAGTGGCACAAATGTTTCTGAAACTGCCCCCAGCCGAACAGCGACTGGTGGGTATGTATATGACTCAGCACCTCATCACATTGTATGAGGGTCAACATTCTGATCCAGGTCCGTTACATGATGTCCTGAACGAGTTACTCCAGTATAGATGGAAAGGTTTAGGTACCGATTTAATTAGTGTCATTCTAGAACAGCGTCATAAATATAGTATGTTTTTGAACCCGCATTTTGTTCACGTCTCACCTCCAGAAAGTAAACCGTTTTACATAGATAGACAGAATCCGTTACGAGAAGTACACCCAGTCAGGACAGCAGATGGTGAAATGCAACGAGTATTTGTTTACACCCCGATTACAAAGATGGAACTCTTAGAGATGAAGAAATTAATTCCCTGTCACGACAAAGATCCAGCAGGGTTCCACCGAGAATTAAAAGACATGCTCCGTATGGGAGAATATACGTATCCAGATATTATTAAAATGCTAAAGGTCCTGTTGCCCGCAGGGGTATACGAAAAACTCAAGGAAAAAGAATGGGAGGTGGGAGAGAAAAAGATCGATTGGGCAGTTCTAGAAGCTGAAGATAAGATACGAGTACCAGGTACCGGTCTTGGAGACAAATGTAAGGAATTACCAGAACTGTTAATACAAGTTTTGCCCAGATTGTTAGCCACTAAAAAGGAAGACTGGGATGCAATCTCAGCCTGTAAACAGAAACAAGACGAAGACACTAGTGATTTTTATTCTAGGTTTGAGAAATGTTTCATTATAAACAGTGGCTTGAAGACGAGTAGCGAGTCATACCCTCATCTTTTTGTTACTAAACTAGTCGAGAATTCAAGTCCACAAGTTAAGAATCGAGTTTTAAAGGTCGAAAGTACATGGCAAGCTAGTACCCCGTCCCAGATGTTACAGATGCTCCAGTACCACCAGAATAGAATCAGAGAAGAGCAAGATCACGAGAGAAAACGTATGAAAGACACGAAAATGAAAGTACTAGTTGCACAATCTGTTCCACAAGACAGTCAGAAGAGGGGTCCGAATCAAGCCAGTCATCCTGCAGCTCCCGTTAAAGGGACATGTAATTATTGTAAACAGCCAGGTCATTTCATAAACGAGTGTGCAGTTCTGAAACATAATATAGCTACCGGTAAAACTAAAGAAAGACCACGTCCGCCTAGACAAGAACAAGTTTCACAGACTTCTCAGCCACAGAATACACAACAGACAGTTCCAGCACAGCAGCCTATTGCTGCAACACAGCATGTTACACATCAGATGTACCAGTATGCTCAGGCAGAGTATCCAGAGTACCAACAGTATTCATGAAACAGCCTAGAGAGGGAGGTAGGCTTGCCTCTCATCGAGATTCCTGTAGATCAAGAAGGTCCCTATATTCATAGTAAAGTATTAGGGAAAGACAGAAAGTTTCTGATTGATACAGGGGCAAGTAGGACTACCATAAGTCACGCCGAAGTTCCAGGGGCTCCGCTCTCAGGCTCTAGAAATGTTTCCCTTGGATTTTCAGGAAAGCCTATTGTAAACGAGATATCTAAGCCAGTTACTCTAGACGTAGGTCCATTGTCCCGTACTACTGATCTATTACTTACGAAGTCATGTCCAGAAAATCTGTTAGGCATTAAGACACTGAAAGAATTAGGTGCAGTTATTTGCTGTTCCCCAGAGGGAATACGTTTGTTTTTACGTGACTTCAAGGGTCACTATGTATTACGAGATTTTGATCCAAGATTGTCAAATGTTCCGCAGCATCTATGGGCGCAAGGTCCAACTGATGTTGGTTTCATGCAAATCACACCCCATCGTGTGACTCTCAAACCAGGTGTAGTGTTACCACGAATCAGACAGTACAGATTGCCACCTGAGGCTGTAGCAGCCTTATCCAAAATAATTGACGAGCTCATTGCTCAAGGAGTAGTTGTTGAGACTGACTCCAATGTATGTAATTCTCCGATCATCCCAGTCATGAAACGTACTGATCCAAATGCACCCCCAGTATATCGATTAGTGATTGATCTTCGAGAACTCAATAAATGTATTATTCCCCAGTACCCAGTTGTCCCAGATATCTCTTCCCTATTGACAGCCATTGATTCCGAAGCCACATTTTTCACAGTCATAAACCTCAAGAACGCGTTTTTCAGTGTCCCCATTCATCCAGACAGCCAGTACCTTTTCGGTTTTTGCTTAAATGGAAGGAGCTATAAATTCACACGAGCTCCTCAAGGTTTTACAGAAAGTCCTAGTATTTATAGTCAAGCACTTAAGAGACAACTAGACAACATTCACATGCCAGCTGACACTGCCCTGCTCCAGTATGTCGATGATCTACTGATTACAGCCCGTTCTGAACGTGCTTGCGAGCGAGCATCACTTACAGTCTTGTATTTCCTAGCCGAGATGGGGCACAAGGTGTCCCCTTCGAAGCTTCAATTCTGTGTCCAGCAAGTGATCTACTTAGGCCACTTACTGTCCAAGTGGGGTAGGCAGTTGACACCAGACCGTATCCAGTTAATAGCGAGTCTTCCTCAGCCCAAGACACAGAAGGAGGTACGTGCTTTTATCGGCCTTACTTCTTATTGCAGACAATGGATTCCTCAGTATGCATTTCTAGCTAAGCCACTGATACAGTAAACGACACAGGAGGCAGCCGTATCAACTGTCCTCCCTTGGACATCTGAACATACACTTAGTTTCAATGAGCTAAAGAAAGCTCTATGCCAAGCTCCTGTTCTAGCTACACCGAACTACAGTAAGCCTTTTACACTTTTTGTTACAGAACGTGATGGTACAGCATTATCTGTTCTCACACAAGATCAAGCAGGACAATACAAGCCCTGTGCTTATTTTTCGAGCACATTAGATCCTGTAGCCCAGGCTCTGCCTGCGTGCCGCAAGTCAGTTGCAGCCACAGCACTAGCTATCAGACAAAGTGATTCCATAGTATTAGGACACTCTCTGACAGTACAAGTTCCACACTCCGTGGAAGTTCTTTTAAACCGAACACAGACTCAGCACTTGACAATTGCACGTTTGACAGGTTATGAACTGACACTGTTCCAGCCACACATAGAAATCAGACGCTGCAACGTTCTAAATCCTGCTACACTGTTACCGTCAGTTAATTCAAATCCTGCCACACACGACTGTGTGGAAATAGTTAATACTATGACGAAGCCAAGACAAGATCTGACAGACATTCCATTACCAGATCCTGACCTGACACTTTATGTGGATGGTTCATGTATGAGAACAAGTACAGGAGAACTAGTAGCCGCGTATGCAGTGACCACTGACACTGAAGTTATAGAAACACACCGTATTGACACCCTGTCTGCTCAAGCAGCAGAGCTAGTTGCTCTGACACAAGCCTGCATACACGCCAAGAACCTGAAAGTTAATGTTTATACAGATTCACGCTACGCATTTGGAGTCGTACACGACTTTGGAGTGCTCTGGCAGGAGAGAGGTTTCATGACTTCTCATGGAACCAAGATTCAGCATGGTCTCCTTATTCAAGCTCTGTTAGATGCCATACATTTACCGACATCCATTGCCATCATGAAATGCAAAGCACACACGAAAGTTACAGACATTATTTCTCACGGTAATGATCTAGCAGATCGAACAGCCAAGCTTACAGCACAGACTCCAGACATATCAGTTAATCCGATACCGACACATACTCTAGAACAGACTACTTGTATGACAGTTAAGGACCCCACTCAAGATGTCATAGATATCCAGTTACATGCTACTCCCGATGAAATCAAGAAATGGTCCGAACAAGGAGGGGTCCAGACAGATCAGGGATGGGTAATGAAAGGAAAAGCCACATGGTTTCTCCCCGACTCTATGGTTCAAGTCATTATCAATACCGCACATAGTCCAGCACACTTAGGAGAAAAAGCCATGTTAGACAGTATCCAGAACATTTGGTTTAACAAGCATTTACGAGCTGCAGCCAAGCAGAAAGTCCGTACCTGTATGATATGTTGCCAGTTCAATCCAGGTAAAAGTGTTCCGGTGGAACAAGGTGGATTCCAGCCCCCTGACCACCCTTTTGAAGTCCTCCAGATGGATTATATTCAGATGGAGCGATGTCGAGGTTTCAAGTATGTCCTTGTAGTTGTATGCGCTTTGTCCAGGTGGACAGAAGCATATCCAGTCCCAGATTACACAGCCGCGACCACTGCCAAGCAGTTGGTTCGTGAATTCTTCCCCCGCTATGGACTCCCAAGGGTCGTATATTCTGATAACGGCCAGCCATTCTCATCTGAACTGATGAAACACGTTTCCCTGTTGTTAGGGTACCAGTGGAAGTTCCATTGTGTACGCCATCCAGAAGCAGCCGGTCTCGTAGAGAGACATAACCAGACCCTAAAAATCCGTATCGCCAAGGTTTGTAAAGAGAAAGGTGTGGACTGGCTAGTAGCTCTGCCAGTCGCTCTGTTTTATATGCGCATGGTCGCACATTCCAGATCAGGTCTGTCCCCGTACGAGGTCGTTTTTGGCCGCCCACCTAATATGTGGGGTACACCTAGACCCCGAAGTATTACAGATGTTTCAAGTAATATGCTGACAGATTACCTAGCTTCCTTGATGTCTGCCCTACACTCTTGTCGTTCACAGGTTGCCGCCGCATTTCCAGACAATACCGAGGTGGCACCGCATGAAATCGTTCCCGGAAGTCTGGTTCTTGTAAGGAACTTTGATCGTTCAAGTCCGCTGGAGCCTCGCTGGAAGGAGCCAAAGCAGGTCCTCCTGGCCACCCGTACTGCCGTCAAGCTGGAAGGCAGGAAGGGGTGGGTCCATCTGTCTCACGTGAAGAAATTTTATGGACTAAAGACTGTTTCCAAGAACATTTCCGAGGATTTTAAAGACTGCCAAAGTACTATTCTCAAGGACTGTCCCGCAAAAGACAATGATACAAAACCCTCCCTGTTAGAGAAAACTCCGCAACAGGAGTATAAGTCGAAATTAAGGTCTAGTAAAATAAGTCAGCCAGTTTGATTGTCTAAGTCCTCCCCTAGGTGAAACGGTTAGACCGGTTTCTGACATGTATAAAATAGACCCCCATAGAGAGAGAGTTAGTGAGAACTCTAAAAGTTGCATTATTATTTTATGTTTCCTGCTATATCTCAGCCTTATGATTACCTGCACGAGTTATGGATTTTATTTATGTTTTCCTATTTCTCATGTAAATAAGACTTCTAATGCTACAGTAGAACACACGTTTAGTGATCTGCCTCCTCATGAACTCTCTTATCGTCTTGCTATGCGAAATAATTCCTTTATCCGCATGTTACATTATTCACACCAGACCAACAATGCCACTAATTGTTGGGTGTGTGGTCGACTCCCCCCTTTCCAGACACCAAAGGGAGTTCTGCCACTCTTTCCTTATCCATTTTCACATATTGGTTCGTGTGGAGCATGGTCCACGTTAACATTATCCTCAAATGATATGTCCTTTCTTAACAGTACATGTTTTCCAGGCAAGCAAGGTCTTCCCCACAGAACAGGGTTAGATCTAGAAAATGAAGTTTATAATTTGGGTAATTATTCTTCGAATTTTATGGTCTTGAATGTTCAGTCTGATACTACTCCAGTCTTACCTGCTATGTCAGTATTACCAGTCAAAGGCGAATTATGTGTCAGAAATAATGGTTCCGTACATGTAGGACATAGTGATTGTACTACTATTGTCAAGTATAGTGACAGCAGGAAATCTATTTTCAAAGCTTCACGTCATTCTTATTTTGTTTGTGGTCAGACCGCATATGTTCGTCTGCCCCTCGATTGGGAGGGAACCTGTTACATTGCATTCCTTCTGCCACCAGTTTTTCTAGCCCCACCTGACTATCATAGGAATTCCCACCTAGTACATACTAGACACAAGAGAGACCTCCCGATTATCGATTATACTGAAACTGCTCTAGAACAATACATAGATATCAATAAAGGTGTCTTTCCCTACTTAGGTACTGTCGTGAATAGTAAATTGATACGTAGATTGACCAGAACACTTGAAGCAGTAGTGATTGAGACTACCTCTGCTCTAGGTAACTTAACCGAAGAGCAATCTTTTATGAGAATTGTCGTGCTCCAGAATCGTCTCGTCCTTGACGTCATACTGGCCGATAGGGGCGGGGCATGTAGAGTCATCGGATCTAGTTGCTGCATTTTCATTCCTAATAACGCGCCGTCTGTTTATTCAGCTATAACCAGACTCCATAAAATTGCCCATCTGTTACACCAAAATCCAGGCACCTGGACATGGTCCGGTTGGTTCTGGAATATAATTTCCGCCTGGGGATGGAAAGTGTTGTCCTTTCTAGGTATTGCAGTAGCGATCATATTCAGTTGCTGCCTCTGTATACAATGTGGCCCTGCGATTTGCGGCATTTGTGCTACCTCTTGTATTCCTAGTCCCAAGTCCCGTTCTAAATCCAGTTCCAAGAAAATTCGAGACGAGCAAATGATACTATATGAAATGATAGATGGTATCATGAATATTGATGTTTCCTGATGGAAACGTAGTGACAAGGAGGGAATGTGGAAAAGTAAATTTTGCCATGTTCTGTGTCCCTACGTGTTCCCCATCCTATGTTGTATGTGCATGATTAATATGCATATGTATTCTCCGTGATCGATTAAAGACGCAATTACAGTTGTGTCCATCTCTAGTATGCCAGTTTCCAGTTCTCGTGAAAGCTACGAGTATTAGGCCTATGTAAAGTTACGTTGCCACGTTTCTCAGTGTGCACGTTATTTCATTGTAAAGTCCCCGTTTCTAGGCCTCAAAAGGGCCCGGACACCAGATTCAGCTCCTGTCTCCTGAGCCCTCGCTGAGGAGCGATACAGCCCCCACCTGTGTTCCTGACCCTTCCCTTACTTCCTGCCTCACAGTGCCCGGCTCGGCCTGGCTCTGCCTGCCAGTCTGCCAAGAGTATGTTATGATTCTAGTTATCAGTCCAGCCCTCCTTCTCTGCATTCCTAAAGCTACTGAATCGCATCAATAGTTTCCGTCATCGTCTATACTTTACGTCTCCATGTAAGAGAAATACTGTATTAATGGTCATTTAATATTCTTCAACACGCACTACATGTAGAATAATGCATGCACCAGTCTTAGAATCTGTTAGCCTTTACCCCGATAACTTTTGGATTCTATCAAAATGTTCTCTGAACATCAGATACTAGATAGTGTTTAGGTACATGTCGCCCTGACTCTCCAGACTTCAGTCTCTGCTCCTAGCGCAGAAGCCATAGCCCCCAGCTTCTCCTAATAACACGTCATTGTCAGTTTACGCGCACCACTAGGTTAGAGGTCCCGGCTCCTCAGGTAGCCCCCTCCATGTTTCCGCCCCATTTATGACATATTCTGTTACGTTTACATCACATGTCTATGTTCACGCCTCTTGTTACACCTACTTTCACCCTTATCTTTCGCGACTGCTATACACCCCACCCACTGCTCCGCCTATTGTATGTACTGTAATGCAACTGTTTTAGTATATATGCTTGTGCACTGTTATTAAATGTTACGCCGATTCCGATCCTGCCCCCGGCAGCGCTGCCATCCTAGTCCTGTGCAGGTTGTCCTGTTCCTGTCCTTTATGCTGTATTAAACCTGCAAACTCCTACTACCTCGAATCTTGACTCTTATTTATTGAGCTATCTGTGATTACCGTATCCAGTCAAAAATAGATCCGGTATTATTTATTTATATACCACAGTATCTAAAATGGAACCCAAGGGTTCAGATGTAGAAACATGTAAATAAGGCGAACCAAGTCAGGTAGTGTAGTGAAAACGCGTACATTTACCGAACTCGCCATTTACGGTTCACAGATACCAAACTCGTCCATATTCGGCAATGCCCAAAACACCGTAACGATTTTCACGGAACCTCAGACGCTCCTTTTGCCCTCATGTAGGCAAGCACTAGTCGAAATCAGAGTCGATCTCGATATTCATCAGATCATTCAGGTGTTGCTGGAACATTATTCTATCCATCAATGCCTCTCTGGAAACAGATGGCCTTCTTATACACGTTGTAGCACAAAGGCCACATAAGGCAGGACCACACTGTACACAAAGACAACACGTGAACAGGAACGTCACAACAACCCCTATAATCATCAGAATCTTCCAACCCCAGGTCGACATTAGGCCCCAAAACCATCCTAGAAGCGTCCAATCTCCCTCGTCCACGTGTATGGACTCCGAGATTTTGTGCAACTTGGAGATGGCTTGATAAACCGTTGGAGCGTTATCAGGTATGAATATGCAGCAGCTCGAATGGATGACCTTACACACACCTCCTCTATCTGCTAGAACAATGTCTAGAACCATACGGTTCTGTAACGTCATAAGCCTATCCGCTTGAAGCTCTGCTGTCAAATTACCAAGGGCACTTGCGGTTATGTTAGCAGTTGACTCTACTACACGAGTTAACTGTCTCAGATTTCTGCTATTGACCATAGGGCCCCAAAACGGTAGGAAACCCTTAAAGAAGTCTCCTGCTTCTTGACCGGCAGTATCTTCTTTGCTAATAACACCTCTCACAACTCTGATTTTGTGATAGTCGGCAGCAACATTGAAAGTCGGGGGCAAGAGATTTGCAATATAGCAGGTACCTGAGAAGTCATGAGGTAACCACGTATATGCTCGGTCATAACATACAAAATAGGTACCCTTGGCAGTCAGAAAGACAGGGGAAAAGAGCATCGGTAGAACGTAAGTATCCACACAAGCACTCTTCCCAAGCTGGGCTCTTGGATTTCGGCCACAACCTTGCAGACAAAAGTGGCCTAGGTGAGGTACGATCCAGATCGGAGATGAGCTTTTAAGCTGCCTATCACCCACTGATATACTATACTCAGCCTCACTAAGGTACTTATAGGCCTGCACTTCCTCCTCTGGGATGAGCGAAGCATCAAAAATGTCTCTATCTAGATCAGCCATCGCTATCGCCAGAGACTTATGGTACGGGCCAGGACCAAAGTTTGCTGAGCGTGGTTCTCGATGGGGGTAGGAATCTAGTGCACTACGGAACATGATTTGGAATGCCCGAGCTGACCCTTGGGGGCTGTACGGAAGAACCAAATATGGGATACCCCTGTCCATGGTATGTGGCATTAGCCCACACACCCAACAATTTGTAGTATTTACCACCAACTGATGCTGATGCAAAAGTTGCACAAAAGAATTGTTTCTAAATTCCGCACGTCTGACTTGCTCATGTTGGGGCAGTATGTGAAAAGAATGTGGAGAAACAGTAGAGACGAAATTGAGATCATGAGAAGGAGAGGTAGGTAAGGCAGAAGGCAGCAATGATTGAAAACCAAAGTATACTCCACCCACTAGCAGCATAGAAACAGTTAGGAACAACATGAAAACCTGTAGCAAGAAACATTTTGTACGCAACACCTTATCTAATGCAGATCTTTGCGCCGACATTTTCTCTCTTTTCGACAGCTTAGAAAATTCCATCCTCTAACGACCGTCCGCGACGTTCTTGACGCACTCCGTTCTGTGTAGCGATTATCAATTCCCAGGAGTTCCCAGAAATTGACAAAAGAAACCGACCTAGTGTCGATAACTGCTAAACAGAAGAAAGTACCCGCACGGCCCTACGGCCAACCCGGATGATAGGTTCTAGATAAATTGAACATTCAATTTACTATAAGGTTCTTGGCTGCACGGAAAAGGGAAAAAGGTACACCATATAAAATGTCCACAATATTCAGGGTAAATGTGGAATCCAAAAATAACAAAAAATTATTTTATTAGTCTTTTGTACGTGGGCGAAGAAAGTATCGGCTGCTCCCAGGGCGAGTCTGATCTTCAAACAGTGAATTGGATGGCAAATGAGTGTTCGATTGTTCAGACAATTGTTCAGCACTTGAAGTTTTCAAGGTTGATGGAAAGGAAATTGGTTGAGGGGAATCAACAAGGGTGTCAGATATGGGCTGAGCTTCGCTGAACGGGACAAAGCGTAGTGGAGCGTCGGTCTCGGACGAGGAAAAACCCTTTCTTATCCAAGTATCCGCCGGCAAAGGAAGCGGGACTTTCTTGGTGTGGGTGGCATGCACCCAATGCTTCCGTCCCTCCAGCCGAACCGCCGTCCTTGTTGCCAGTAGCACCTGGAAGGGTCCCACAAACCTCGGCTCAAGGTTTCGTTTTCGTCCGAAGTTACGGGTGAGGACCCAGTCCCCTGGTTGCAGCCGATGACCAGGACCCTCTGTTTGTGACGGCAGAGCCTCAAAGACCTGTTGATGAATCAAACTCAATTTTGCAGTCAGATCATGGAGATAATCAATCAGCATGGGATATTCAATTCTACCAAATTCTTTAGGCCTCGGGACTCCCCAAATATTAGCAGGACGGCCGAACACAATCTCATATGGGCTAAGCCCTACTCGAGAGTGCACAGTTGCCCTGGTCGATAAGAGAGCTAGAGGCAAAGCATCTGGCCATGATAAACCAGTTGTTGCCTGAATTTTTGCAAGTTTCAGTTTCAGGGTGCCATTGTATCCTTCCACCAAACCCGCTGACTGAGGATGATTAGCACTATGAAATTTCTGTACTATACCTAAACCACGACACACACTCTTCATCACACTTCCCACAAACTCACTTCCGTTGTCCGACCATACAATCCGAGGCATGCCGTATCTGGGGAAATACTCTTTGAGCAGAATTTTTGCTGTGGATAGGGCAGTATTATCCTTAAGGGGGTAAGCCTCAATCCATCTGGAGAACGCACATACTACAACCAAAACATACTTCAAATTGTTGCATCTCTCCATATGG
The DNA here is from genome assembly GCF_964261635.1 of Lissotriton helveticus. NCBI lineage: Eukaryota > Metazoa > Chordata > Amphibia > Caudata > Salamandridae > Lissotriton > Lissotriton helveticus. The sequence continues at coordinate 1,877,475,843 of NC_136059.1, forward strand.
ATGAAGTCCAACTGGATAACTTCGAAAGGGTATTTAGGAGGGGCAAAATGACCAGGTGGAGTGGGAGTGCCCTTCCCGGGATTATACATCAAACACACCATACAATTCTTAACCACTCTCACTGCACATTTAGTAATACCATAATTCTTCCATACAGGAGACAACAACTTGCATATGCCTTTTGCGCTTATGTGTGCTGTACCATGAGCCATTGTAACAACAGCGAGCACATATGCATCCGGTAACATCCATCTCTGTTTTTCTGACAAATCAACCCAACATCCATTCTCATCCAACTTCCCCGTGCTCTCTTTCCATTTAGTCTTTTCCGTCTCAGTGGCCTCATTCTGTATGCCCTTCACACTCTCAACTGTATCTTCACACATACTAGTCTCCGTTGGCCATCTCACTGAACTCGTAACATACATCCGATTTGTCAGATCTTTAGCTGTCTCCTTAGCAATCTCGTCTGCAAACGCATTACCACGACCAACATCATCCGTCACTTTCCGATGTGCACTACATTTGATTATTGCCACCTGCTTAGGCAATGTAAGTGCATCTAGAAGGTCGTTCACAAGCTGTCCATGCTGAATCTTTGTGCCATGCGACGTTAAGAATCCTCTTTCTCTCCACAATCGCCCAAAACTGTGCGCCACACCAAAAGCATACTGGCTGTCGGTAAACACATTCACCCGTTTTCCTCTGGACAACACACACGCTCTCGTCAAGGCGATCAGCTCAGCAGCCTGATCCGAATTCTGACTCAATCTTGCAGTTTCTACAACCGTACTCCATGTCACTACAGCATACGCGGTCGTCACATCACCATTCGGCAACTTAAAACAGGAACCATCCACATACAAAGTACCATCGGGATCTACCAATGGAGTATCTTTCAGGTCAATACGACCCTTTGTTTCCTCCTCAGTTCTCAGATAACAGTCATGTGGTGCTTCACCACTTGACTCCATGTTGATCGGCAACAATGTTGCCGGGTTCAACACATTATACCGTTTTATGCGTATGTGACTAGCCAGTAACGTCAACTCATACCCAGACAACCTTGCGCTCGTCAAATGTTGAGTTTTCGTTCGGTTCAAGAGAGTGTCGACTGCATGCGGAACCATCACCGTAAGCATATTATCCATGACCAGACCTGCGGACTGTCGAATGGACGCCGCGGCTGCCGCTGTTGCTCTTAAACAACTCGGCAAAGCTCTAGCTACTGGGTCTAAGGTCGAAGAAAAATATGCGCATGGGCGCTGTTTGTCACCAAATTGTTGCGCCAGAACACTCAACGCACAACCATCCCTCTCGTGAACGTACAGTGTAAACGGCTTACTGTAATCAGGAGTACCTAACACAGGAGCCGAACACAACGCATCACGTAATTCAGAGAAACTTTTCTGACACTCTTCAGTCCATGGCAAAGGAGTCGGAACATCCTTGCACGTGAGAGCTAACAATGGTTTTGCCAATAGTGAAAAATTTGGGATCCATTGTCTGCAGTATGACGTAATACCTAGAAAGGCACGTACATCTCTCTGAGTTTTAGGCACAGTCATTCGAGAAATCGCTGCAATTCTCCCTGGGGTCAACCTTCTCCCTTCTTTTGACAATAAGTGACCTAAGTAGGTTACTTCTTGGCAACAATATTGCAGCTTGGAAGGTGACACCTTGTGATGTAAGTCATGTAGATAGCGCAATAGTGATACTGTAGCCGTTTTGCAAATAGCCTGGCTATAGATCGACGGACTTTCACAATAGCCTTGTGGTGCGCGTTTTAGTCTGAAACTGCGACCACCTAATGAAAATCCGAATAGGTCTCTGCTTTCCTCAGCGATCGGGATACTAAAGAAAGCATTCTTTAGGTCGATCACCGTGAACCAGGAGGCAGAAGCTGGAATCAGGGTCAGCAAAGCGGTGATATCAGGGACCACGGGAAATTGTGGAATCACGATTTTATTCACCTCTCTCAAATCGATTATGAAACGGTACACAGGAGGTTTAGATGGATCAGTGCGTTTTAAAATTGGTAGTACAGGACTATTACACACATTTCCTCGAGTTTCTTCAACGACATCCTTTTTGATCAGGTCGTGTACAATCGCTAATAGCGCCCGTTCTCCCTCAATGGAGATACGATACTGTGGTATACGTGGCAGTCGCACATTTGGTTTCAGCTTGATCATATAAGGTGGGATGTCCAAGAGACCCACGTCATTGGGACCTGTGGCCCATAGAGACGCAGGAAGGGAGCTCAATTCCGGTGGGAATCTATCGATCGACAAGTACATAGGAGAGATTACTCTTTGACCTAATGTAAGCTCCACTCCTTCAGGGGAGCAATACAAAGTCGCATATAACCGTTTTAACAAATCCAAGCCCAAAAGATTCTCACCACAACCAGTAGATAGAATCAATGGAGCCTCTAGCTCACGAGGGCCAATCGTAAGTGGCAAAGGGCTGGAAACAGGATTGCTAACAGGGGCGCCAGAGAATCCAACGGAAACATTTGTTAAGCCAGACAAAGGTGCGCCAGGGAGTTTCGAATGCATGATGGAACTTTTCGTCGCACCAGTGTCTAACAGAAAAGGCTCAACTACGCCAGAAGTAGCTACTGCGACGTAAGGCCCACTCTGATCAACCGGAACTGATACTACTCCCTCTCTTTGTCGGTGGCTGTCCTAGTAATGATCGTTTGCAACAGTCTCATGTTCAACGTAGTAATCGTCCACATGATATTGTGTAGATCTAACTGACCCCGCATTTCGCTGGTCAAAACAATTATTCGTATCTGATGAATTCTGAGGGCGATCATTCTGATTGTGAATGGTACCGCGGCCTCTACCTCGAGATGCCTGCTGAGGACCACCACGGCTTCCTCGTGACGATACACCATTAAGACGGTCACGCAAAGCGGGACAGTCGTATTTTATGTGACCCTCCCTTCTACAATACGCACACTGATTATACCCAAGTGTAGATCTATAGTCGGAGGAGTCAGAACGTGGCTGTGTTCTGGAGGACTGTGATTGTGGTCTATATTGCTGTTGCGACTCATTTTGATTCGAACGTGGAGGATACGCTTGCTGCAACAAAACCTTTGTTTTGAGCTCTTTCGTTTTCTTATCTACACGATCACTTTCTTCTTTCTCCCTATTCTCATAATATTGAGCCGTTGCTAATATCTGTGCAGTGGTTGAGACAGCCCATGCACTTTCTGAATTTTTCAATTTGTTGCATAGTTCAGGCAACAAATTTAATACGAATTTATCGACAAATAAACGTTGGCCTCCCTCAGTGCCCATATCCTGACCGCTATGATCGACAAATGCCTCTTCGAACCTAGTGAAGAAATCGGAGACACTCTCGTCCTTCTTTTGCTTACAAGCTGATAATTTATCCCAGTTTACTCTCATCGCCGGCATAAGCGTTTTCATGAGCGTAATTATTTTCTGAGGCAGTTCCAAAATTAACTGCTCAGGTTTAGCCCCACCAACTTGTAGTCCATCAGCCGCTATTAATGCAGCCCAATCACCACCTAACTCATTCGCATGATTTTCCTGACGAATTCTCGCCCAAACCGGCTGTGGTACTACATTACCGAACAGCATGTCGATGTCGGCAAGGTTCATAATGGTAGCATCTACCAATTGGGACAACTCCTTATAATAACCCGCCGGATTCTTGCGTGGATCAGGCAAGGACTGTTTGACCTGCAAGACTTCTGATCGCTTCCATGGGAGGTGTATCCAAACTCTTTGGAAATGTGGCAAAACTGGGGGATTGGCAGCAGGAGCACCTGGCATCCATACTGGCGGAACCTCTCTCATAGGATACTGACCAGGAGCCGCTTTCCAATTCTCAGAGTCGTCATCAAACGACACTCGAGAAGGCACTGTCGACCTATGGGCTAACAATCGCTCTAAGGCACGTCGTACATCTCCACCTACAATCATACCATTCGAAAATTGACTCTGGAGTTCAATCATATCGGGCGGTACGGTATCTAAATCATCATTATACCATTGCTCCCTCAAAAAATTACACATTTCTTCGAACACGAATCTCTGTGTAGGCTCATTAAACTGAGAAAACGTGTCGAAGACCACACGTGGAGGGTAATTAACAGGATGTCTTATCCACCTATGTGTCATTGTCACTAACGTCTCTCTCTCCCTTCCACCAGGGATTTGACTTCGTCTCTGAGAAGTTTCAGAAACGCTGGGTGGAAGTATCGATCCAGATAGTGGTGAATAGAGCGTAGCAACAGTATTAGGGATACGGGTACGAGCAGAAGGAGAAGAAGGAAAAAGAACAGGAGCGACAATATTAGAAGTGAACGTAGGAACAGTAGAGACAGACGAGACAGTCGAAGTAGCAGAAACTAGCGGTTGAGGAGGTACAGGCAAAGGTGCAGTAGGAATAGGAACAGGTGGTGAGACGAACGCAGCATTAACAACGGGCTGACCAGCAGCCGCCGGAACAACAGAAGGGACAACAGGAGGAACGACAGGCGGGACTACTGGAGGAACTACAGGGGCTGTAGCACCCTGTGCATAAGGAGGTGGCGATTTAATCAAATACGCTAACAGGGGATCCTCCTTCGAATCCTCTTCTTTCTTATCAAAACTAGCTGGTAAAACCGGATAACATTTGTCTATCCTCATATGATGTAGTCTAGTGGAAACTTCTATTTCTTTCTCTTCTTTATCTCGCTGACATTGTTGTACAACTTGCATTATCGGAACGAAACCTTCTCTTCGATCCTTTTTAAGCTGTTTGATTTCTTTCTGCTTGGCCTCTTTACGCCACAACCGAAAAGAATCAAACATAGCTGGCCTAGCTTTCTTTTTAAATAATTTAGCTTCAAGATTATCTAAAATCGTAAATTCAAAACTTCCATGCGGTGGCCAACTAAGGACACCATCTTTCTTCGTGTAACGGACCCAATATTTATTATAAATAATAGGACCCACACCATGTCGACTATAGAGCTCATATGTCGGAGTTCCAACTGGAGGTATCGGACACGAGTCCTCCAACCGGGAATCCTTGTTGCAACATTTAAGAAAACCAAGAAATCCACTATGGCTAGGCATCGTGCACACTAACCTAGTATCAAACTTCAAGGGTTACCGAAGCACTAATTCTTCGTGGAAGACAAAACCCTCGGTTTTTGGCAATTGCAACTGTCAAATAACAACTAAGGACCACCAACTAAGAACCACAAATGCAATGGAACCATGCATACAACAAAGCTTAAAAAAGTTCGACAACAACTAAGGACTGGGAGCGACCCACAAATACTTAACTGAGAACTTCAATGGCGTCACCAGGAAGGCCCGTCTATCCTCTCGCCGTACGAAAGGTCTACGCCGGGCGTCGAAAACAGGTCGACAGTCAGGGCATCGGTCCGTCGCAGCCGTCAGGAGGCGGGAATCTTCGCGGGAAAAATCTTCGGACCACTTATTTCGACAGCGGGATCGATGAAGCGGGGTGCACCTTTTCCTCGGAGATTTCACACGAAGTTCCTCACAATCGTCAGGCTTCGGACCGGTACCGCCGATGTCGCCCCGAGTTGGGCGCCAACTGAAGGACTGTGCTAATTAAGGCCCAGCGGTGCCAGGGAACAACACCTATAACCTTCGTGGGATACCTGATTCGGCGCACAAGTGACAGAGACACGGGAGACTTCCTTTGCCGTCAAAGATCAGAGTTTATTACTGCAGGGAGGCAAAAGTCGAAAGAAGTACAACAGCGTGTAGGTTCTACGAGTCTGCTTCAATTGCATATGTGAGTCGCTCTCTTTTATATAAGATTTCGCCATTGCACAACATGTGAACAAACGGTTACAACCCAGTTCCCACAATAAACTAATAAAAGGGTCGCTTTCATGCTTTCAGAACCCCGGAACATAATCACAGTAACATTACCAGTTCCCAACTGTAAAGGCACATTTTCCCATCGTGAGGCACATTCCACTTGAGTTGTAAATGAGCAAGAGTAAAGAGACAAGAACAGCTGCTAGGAAGTCAGGCACACCTAAAGAAAAGAGTGTGGTGGTAATATTGGAAACATGATCATAGGATCAAAGAGCTTGATCCCAGCACATGCACGGCTGAAACAATAGGCCGGTACGGCAAGATTACCCTCAAGCTGAGCCATTTGCCTCTGCAGTGTCATTCCTCCGGTCATAAAGACGCATGAAAGGAATATGCGTCTTCCGTATGGCTTGGGAACTAACAGGTCACGATGCGGACAGTTGCCTGTTCACTGACTACGTGAGGGCAAGAAACAAAATGGATGCCGTATCTAAAATGGAACCCAAGGGTTCAGATGTAGAAACATGTAAATAAGGCGAACCAAGTCAGGTAGTGTAGTGAAAACGCGTACATTTACCGTACTCGCCATTTACGGTTCATAGATACCAAACTCGTCCATATTCGGCAATGCCCAAAACACCGTAACGATTTTCACGGAACCTCAGGAGTGCCCAACACAGGAGCCGAACACAATGCATCGCGTAATTCAAAAAAACTTTTCTGACATTCGTCAGACCAAGGAAGAGGATGTGGAGTATCTTTCAATGCTAACAAAGGTTTCGCCAACAATGAAAAATTGGGGATCCACTGTCTACAATACGATGTAATAGCCAAAAAGGCACGCACTTCTCTCTGTGTCGATGGCACACTCATTTGCGCAATTGCTTGAATTCTTTCTGGGGTCAACTTCCTTCCTTCCTTCGACAAGAGATGACCTAAGTAGGTTACTTCTTATCGGCAATACTGCAACTTTGAGGGTGACACTTTATGATGATGATCAGACAAATATCGCAACAAAGAAAGAGTAGCCTCTTTACAAATCTTTTCGTCATCAGCAGTAATCAACAAATCATCAACGTAGTGAATAAGAGTAGCACCAACAGGCAATACAAAACCATCAAGCTGAGTTTTCAACGCTTGACTATAAATGGAGGGACTTTCACAATAACCTGGGAGCTCTCTTAAACCGGAAGCTTCGGCCTCCTAATGAGAAGCCAAAAATATCCCTACTCTCTTCAGCAATAGGAATACTGAAGAAAGCATTCTTCAAATCGATGACAGAAAACCAAGCTGCCGAAGCAGGAATCAAAGTCAACAATGCCGTGATATCAGGGACCACAGGAAACTGTGGCACGGCAATCTTATTGACCTCTTGAAGGTCGATCACAAACCGGTAAACAGGTGGCTGGGAAACATCAGTACGTTTAAGGACAGGCAAAACCGGGCTATTACACACATTGCCTCTCGTTTCCTCAACCACACCCTTCTCAACCAGATCATAGACAATCGCTAAAAGAGCTCTCACGCCATCGCTCGAGATCTTATATTGTGGAATAAGAGGTAGCCTAGCATTCGATTTGAGAGTAACAACATACGGTGGAATCTGCAAAAGGCCAACATCATTTGGACCCATAGCCCAAAGCTTATCAGGAAGCGAACGCAATTCCAGTGGCAGACAATCCTTAGACAAATACATTGGAGAAATCACTTTCTTACCAAGGGTAAGTTGTACTCCCGAAGGAGAACAATGCAAAGTCGCATACAATCTTTTCAGCAAGTCCAAACCCAACAGATTCTCACCACAACCAGTCGTTAGAATAAGTGGAGCTTCCAATTCACAAGGGCCAATGGAAAGGGACAAAGGACTAGAAACCGGATTACGAACTGGGGCGCCTGAAAATCCTACTGAAACATTGGTCAAGCCAGACAAAGGTGCGCCAGGAAGTTTAGAGTGCATAATAGAACTCTTTGTCGCACCAATATCCAAAAGAAAAGGTTCTACCACACCTAATGTAATCACTTCAACATAAGGTCCACTCTGATCTACTGGAACTGACACTACTCCCCCACTTTGCCCATGGCTGTCCTAGTTATCATTATAACCAGAACTCTCACCTTCGACATAGTAATCCTCAACATAGTACTGGGCAGTCTGACCACTCGGAACATTCTGTCTATCAAAATAATTTGTAGAATTCTGTAGGGGAGAGGAACGCTCATTTTGGGGGATCACACCATGTCCCCTACCCCTAGGGGCTTGCTGGAAACCACCACGACCTCTCTGACCAGATACGCCATTCGCACGCTGTAACAAAGCCGGGCAACTATTCTTGTAATGACCTTCCTACCTACAATAAGCACACTGATTAGGGCCAGGAAAGAATCGCTGAACATATGGCTCAGGCTTCTGTAACAATCTCTGAAATTGTGGAGGTTGCTGGAACTGAGGCTGATTCTGACGAGGCGGATAAGCTTGCTGCAAAAGAACTTTCGTCTTTAAATCTTTCGTTTTCTTCTCCACTTTATCCTTCTCATCTTTATCCCTATTCTCGTAATATTGTGCAGTAGCCAATATCTGGGCCGACGAAGAAACAGCCCATGAACTCTCAGAGTCCTTTAACTTATTAGAAAGTTCGGGAAGCAAATTAAAGACAAACTTGTCCACGAACAACCTTTGACCACCTTCCGTACTCATGTCCTGACCACTATGATCGATAAACGTCTCTTCAAACCTAGTGAAGAAATCAGACACACTCTCGTCTTTCTTCTGCTTACATGCTGCTAACTTATCCCAATTCACTCGTAAAGCAGGCATCATCGTTTTCATTAAGTTAATAATTCTACCTCGCAATTCTGAAACTAAAGGCTTAGGTTTAGCACCTCCCATCTGTCTACCATCTGCAGTAATAATATTCGCCCATGTATCACCTAATTCTGCTGCATGATTCTCATGACGAATCTTCACCCACAAAGGTTGCGGAAGTACATTTCCCATCAACATATCGATGTCAGCTAGATTCATAATACATGCTTCAACTGTCTGGGACAACTCCTTATAATAACCAGCAGGATTCTTACGAGGGTCAGGTAAGGTCTGCTTAAGAGCCAAGACCTCTGCTCTCTTCCAAGGGACATGTACCCATACTCGCTGAAAATAGGCCGGTACGGCATCAATGTTATGAGTGGCATCAGCCTGAATTGCTTCCTTCCATACAGGAGGAACTTCTCTCATAGGATACTGCTTAACTTTCCTCCTAACAGAAGGATCAGGTTCGTACAATGGCTGAGACGTGAGTCTAGTTCTGAAGGCAAGTATCATCTCTACAGCATCAGTAACATCAGATTCCACTATCGTCCCTTTAGCAAACTCTGACTGAACATCAAGCACTTCCTGCGGAATCGGACCCAACTCATTATCTTCCCATTCCTGCCGCAGAAAAGCACACATTACATCAAAAACATACCTTTGCTTAGGCGGTTCCCATTGAAAGAAAACATCCATAACTGCTGGCAAATTATACCTAGAAGCATTTAAAATCCATCTACGAGCCAACAGATCCAACACTACTTGCTCTTCGGAACTAGGAAGCTGACTACGACTCTGCTTACGTTCCGAAACAGGGACCATATTTAATGACCCAAGCAATGGAGACAACAAATTAGAAACAGTTTCTGTCATTCGTTTTCGAACAGAAGGAGAAGAAGCAGACATAAGAACAGGAGAATAAGTATTTTGAGGCAGAGAAGGTGTAGGGATAAGAACAGTAGGAGTCGAAGATGCAGAAGTGGAAGGCAAAGGAGTTCGAGGCAAAGCTGGTCGCAAAGATGGCGACCCTAGAGCGGGTTGCGCAGGAGGAGGCAAAACCATCTGTGGAGTACCAGGTGGCTGAACAACAGCAGGAAGTTGAACAACAAGGGGTGGAACAACCGGGGGTAATGGAGGTGCAGTAGCACCCTGCACATAAGGGGGTGGCAATCTCAACAAATGAGAGATCAAGGGATCTTTTTCAAGATCTTCAATCACTTTCGGAGGAGAAGACGGCAAGGCCGGATAACATTTATCTATGGCCATGCAACGCTGCCTATCTAAAACTTCACTCGCTCGTTCTTCTCCATCATCCCTATACTGCCTAGCAGCTTGTAGTACTGACATATTCTTATCTTTCCTATCTCTTTTAGCTTGTTTAATTTCTCTCTGTTTGGCTTCCTTTCGCCAAAGGCGGAAAGAGTCAAACATCGCCGGCCGGGCTTTCTTCTTGAATAGCGCAACTTCCAGATTATCTAAAATATTTTAATTTGAAACTACCATATTGGGGCCATCGTAGAACACCATCCTTCCTAGTGTAGCGGACCCATACTTCGTTATAAGTAATAGGACCCACTCCGTGTTTTGAATAGAGCTAATAAATCGGAGTTCCAACCGGAGGTATCGGACACGAGTCCTCCAATCGGGAATCCTTGTTGCAACCACAACTAAACCATTTCCTAATTTTGCTAAGACCAGGCATCTTATAGCTCACTAATCTAGCTTCAAACTTCAAGGGGTTATCAACTATTGATACACTTGCAAATATACGAGCCCCTCGGCTTCGATTGCTGCAGCAGCCAAATCAACCAAGAACCAAAACAAAGCCGTGGGATCGACCCACTTATACTTAACCAAAATATCTGTCACGCCACCAGAAGACCGTCTATCATCTCGCTCTACAAAGCATCTATCGAGGGTCCAAGACAGGGCGACAGTCAGGGCAGCAGTCCTTCGTAGCCGTCGGAAAGCGGGAAGCCTCGCAGAAAAGACCTTCGGTCCACGTCGACATGCAGGGGTCGATGAAGTGGCAGCCTTCCTCCAGAATTTCATCACGTGGCTCCTCACGAACCTCGGGCTTGGACCGGTACCGCTGAAGTCGCCCCACGTTGGGCGCCAACTGAAGAACCGGATCTATCAGAACCGGCGGCGTCAGGGACACGCCCGAAGTCTTCGAGTCCACCTGTCCTGGCAAACAGAGACAAGGAATACTTCTAGGTGGCGTCAGAGATCAAATTTATTAGCTGCAGCTAGTAACAGTGAACCAAGCAATACAACACAGTGTATAACTCAGGAGACTGCTCAATTTTCGTAGAGCAAGACACCACTTTTTATCGAGAATTTAGGCAATTACGAATGCACACCCATTGCGGCAATTCTGACCAATAGAAACACATTTCTGTACATTATCACATTCCAGAAAGCTCACTTTACATTGTACCAACCCCACAAGTTAATTATTAGGATTGTCCCAAATTCGATTACCAAAAGCCGGACAAACCCATAATTAAAAGCACTACCCATGTAATGGAAAGACATAAAGAAAAGAGCAATTCAGATGTTGTGTAGGATAAGATATGTGCAAGAAACTAAAAACTAACGATATCCTGAACATTGATTGCAATTACAGACAAGCTCGGCTAAAGAAACCAGTTTCGTAGAAGGGTCAGTTTCAGGTGAAGGGGTCAGCATCTTATAGTTCACTCGTAAGTCGAAAAGGCCCACGTTAAACTTTACATGGACAACGAGGCCCATGCAACTTTTCGTTCGTTTATGCCTATGGCCTACGTGAGGGCAACACACAATGGAGTCGCAAACAACGTAAAACAAAATGGAGTCCGGTCCCAAAAATCACGGAACCTCAGGCTAATACGTTGCATGTATGTATTCTTCTGTATAGTCCTCGACGCCCCTCCTTCCGAGTATTCTAGGTGGAAAGATCCCCAATGCCTTACTCTCTAGTTTTGTTTTACCTTTCAGGCGAAGTTCAGTACTGCACCATTTAAAGCCTGTCGGAGTGAGATAGGACACGTATACCAGCACTATTTTTAGTTTTCCTTGGGTAACAATTCCAAACTTTTGGCTTTCGGAGATGTGACATCTTTGGTTAACACCTCTCCTGGAGGTGGAAGAATATTTTGTATGTGTTTAACATTGTCAAGTTGACATTCGTGAAACTTCATGGTGTTAAAAGCCCCTGAACAGTTGTGAATGCATGAGTACTGCATTCTTCAATGACTTTGAGGATAGCCAGTTATGTAGTGCCCCTGCTTCAGGGGCTTAGAATAACTTAAAGTTGAGCTAAGCTGAGAGCTCAAAATGACGTTGGCTCTCCAGCCTTTGTTTTCCTCCCCACCTCCCGTAGTTGTGAATATATTATTGCCTGAGCCAGCCCAAAGCTATTGGTTTAGAAGTGAGCTTGGGTGGGAGCAGGGTCCAGGACTCCGGAAACAAATGTATTTTCCTGCCTCCGAGTCCTAAGCCCTGCGTAATAGTATTTCTGGTCGGGATTCAGCACTGCAGGCATCTCTCCTGCGGCTGAGAGTGAGACTCGAATTACTGCACTGTCGGTAACCTGTTCCTCCAGGACAGTGCACAATATTGTCAAGTTCCCTCTGCCTGCTATGGCGTGCTCCTGACACAGGTTAAAGAAAGGTAAGGAAAACAAATTTAGTGAAAGTGAGAAATAGCCCAAGGAGAAAAATTTGTTTTAAACTTCATTAACACACGCTTTAATCTCCATCTCCAATAATTACCTCAGTCACCAAAGGTTAATGCTTTGGCCTTAATTCTTGGACCGCGAGATAGGAGTATGTGAGAGGAATAGACATTTTTGGCAGTTTTACATATTATTAGTGCACCTAAAAACAGAGTCTAAAACTCTGTTTTTGTTAGCGCCAAAAATGAAATACTGATTTTCCCTATACCTATGATGTGGTGTTAGGGCCAGAGTTGCAGACTTAGAACTGGGAAACCAGTTACAAGTCCTGGAGTAGTCTCATCTGCCTGTGATTCTGGCTAAATAACTTAATCTCCCTATAAACAATGAGTGATGACATTGTGTAATGTTATTGATGCTCATGTAAAGCACTCCAGTACCTTCAGGTCGGTTCTGCTATATGAAAAATGAACAACAAGGTAAAAACAAAGCATTAATATAAGTAAAGATCGTTTAGTGCCTGATGTGTAAATGGCTTGTCCCCTTAAATTGTGATCTTGGACAAATACTTTATTTCAGCCAAACTTCTTCTGAGAGGCTGACCTGGTATATGATGTCCACTTATGTACGTCGGCACCTTGCACTAGTCTGTAGTGTGTTATCTAGGAAACCCGAATCGATATTCCTATTTCATGCCCTTGTCCGGCTATAATCAATAATATCCATACAACGGCATAATAATCATATCCATAATTCAGTCGTAGCACATGCTGACACATTAAGCAAGGCTACTTCTCCGGCCCCCTAGTAAGCACACCGAGTTCTCTAAACAAAACCAAGCCTCCAGCAACTTGGGAAATCCCCCTTGCTATTGTTTTGATTTCGTCCTAGAACTCCTGTAAAGCACTGTAAGAACGGCCAGTTCTTAGTGACATCTTTATTGACGTCTTATGTCCAACCTTACGTCAAACCCAGGCACCTTTCAGGTATAAATATACCAACGTTGCCTTAAGCAAACACACGGTGGTGATTCTGGAGCAGAGCAGCAATCTACTTGCCCGGGAGCCCAGCTGATGCGAGAGTCCACGGACGCTGCCCCTCCCTTTTGACGCGCTGAGAAAGACGCTGTCTTTTCTCTTGCCGAGAAATCCAGCTCCGGCGTTTCCAGCCTACCCTTGCGGGTTGCTGGGATATCGAGTCCTGAGAGAGAGATACCAGACCTCCTGCTTTCTATTACCCAGGTACGGAGCTGACTAAACCCTTACAGAGAATTCTTGAGTCAGATTCTTGGCAAAACAAACTTAACTTAAACTGCTACTTACTTACTCCCTCCCACGTATTAGGCTTCGGTCAGGTACACCGGGGTAGGCGTATTTAGAAGCACCAGTTGAGTACGATTAGTCAATGTATATATGTATGTATCTATTTTATCTATTTTAAAGTATCATATGGCTAAGAAACCATATCAATGCTTTTACAGTATTATTTTATAATCCTGCTTTTACTGTACGCACTTTACTTTACTATAAGTATTGCAATTGTAGCAATTAATTTCTCTTGTATGAGGAAGAAGACTGCTCAATAAATAACACCTTTTTATTGAAAACGCCCGTCTCTATTTTCTCGGCCTTCTGGTGAAACTAAGTACACACATTTGGCTGAGTGAAATAGCTGTCTTTTGTTTTCACACGACTCTAGAGATATACTCTTAATCAGGGAGAGCAAAGTTGTCATGTTTTATGGTTGTCAGAAGCTAATCCCTTCTTGTCTATCCAGGGAGGTTAAACTCCTCCTCGTTTATTCGAGAAAGTTTCTAGTGACCTCTGAGCTAGCAGGCAAACCTTAAGTCTAATATAGTCAGTAGAGACCTAGATAACCACGTCTACACTGCTGAATATATTATTCCAATGCGCAGAGCCTATTGGGAATATAGGAACTACACTACATGGCGCCCAACGTTTGGTAAGGCGATAAATCTAACGCAAGACGTTAGAGTAACTCAGTCGTGCTTTTTCACACAGACCCTTTCTCCCGTAAATACTCCAAAAGACGTCTGGAGTGGGTAAAAGGTTAAAAATCCGCCAGAACTTAGTAGGAAGAGATTTCTATGTATAGTTTTTGGTTTATTCAACGTTGAAGGATACAGTGTTCCAAAATATTGTGCACCTAATCTTTGTTTCCTTGAAACCTGATCTGCAACAAAAACCTTTCTGTTAGTAAAAATGACAGAAAGTGAAGAAGAAAGGGAGACAGCTAGAATAGCAGCTCGACTCCTAGAGGATGACAATAGCCTCCTGCAGACCGACCCGAATGCAATACTCATTCCGGTCAACATAAGAAAAACTATAACTCTTAAACTAATAGAGAATGGACTAACATCGAGAGGTAGTATAGTCGTATTCGTAATAGAGGCACATGAATATCGGCAGACAGACGTATTCTATTCATGGATAAACTTTCCAGCAGCAAACGCTGTCACACATGAATTCCACTATTACAAAATAGAGGAACCACCGGATGAGCACACTCCTTTAGAGGAGGTGGAAATCTCACTAAATTACCAAGAGCACCTGCTCTGGTTTAATGGCGCCCTAAAACATAATAATCACATCACCAGGCTCGGTCCACTAGGTAGACCAGGAGCAACGTGGCCGGTTCTAGCCAGCTACACACCACATCCAGACATTGAAAAAATGTCAATACCAGAACTTTTAGCACAGCTAAAACAACTGATTAAAATGTATAGACAATTAGTCCAATTTGTAATGCGGACTTCAACAGTCCAACCAACTGCTAACATTCCACAGCTGACCCCTCATCAGGGGAACACAAACAAAATGACACCACAGAACATACAGTCATGTCTGGGTAAGGTACCCATAAAACGGGAACAAATTCCATTCTGGTTAGCACAAAAAATCACTCAAATTGAGCCAGTATTTCCAGATACTACCCTTACTGAGAAACACAGAATTCTGACTATCTGTCTTCCAATGGGGATCGCACCACATGTGGAGGACTGTGACACTTGGGGCACAGTCTTTGCTTCCATTTACACAAAAACACATGGTGTTCCGTCCATGGCGGTAATACCCGATGTGCTAAGACAGATTCAAAATGAATACGGTCCAGAACCTGCTTTAACTCTGGGTATGAAATTACTAAAAGACTTCAAGCAGGTCTCGGCTATATTATTAGCCAACATAAAAGGGGAAGCAGCATCTGTGGCGATCCGCCAGAAATTGAAAGAGACAGATATAGCAGAACAACCATTTGAACTTGCCAGAATCATAGAAAAATCCTATGAAGAACTAGGAAGAGATAGTTTGGGTGGGAAACCAGTAAAACCCCAACTAACTGAAAATCCTGAAAAAATATTTATTAAAAATAATCTAAACACTCCAAAAAAGAGCTGGGATGGAAATAAACAATCCACTCCCAAAGAAAAAAGATTCCAGTCCAGAGGAAGGTCTCCTCGGCGGAGAGAAAGATCTCCGGACCAAGGACACAAGTCTCTCCAGAGGGAGCCCTCTGAGAAAAGATACACCTTAGAAATAGGGATAATCTAAAGAAACCTGATAGATATCAAGATATTGATACACGTCCCTCTCGATCTTTTCAGACTTCCTCGCAGAAATCGGAAAGAAGAGGACGGTCAGAACAAAGGGAAGAGCACGTCAAGTCCAAAGACAAAGAACCTGCTCATCAAAGTAAAAAATTACAATTTCCAAGAAAGAAGGTAGCCAGCATTAAAATAGTCAAACATGCCGAGGATACTGAGGACACAGCTGAAAAACGGAGAGTGGGCCCAGACAGCGCTAGACAGCGCAGCAGAAGTGACCATAGCTCGCATGATCCTGATGAATCATCTGGAGACAGTGGACACAAATGAATACATTCAAGTCGAAACTGCAGACAGCAGAGTTAGCAAACCTCATAAAATATACGAGATAACATTACGTATAGAGGGAGATAAGACTAGGAAAGTAAGGGGTCTATTTTGGGATAACCTTTCAAAAGGCTATGACATCCTTTTAGCTGAAAAAGACTGGCCACCAGAGTTTGTCAGGGAGTGCCCTCATGGCGAAGAAATGATTATGCCTGCCTTCTCAAATCACATTCCAATTCATAAAAAATATACACTTGCAAGAAAGTGGGCAGTAGCCCAAGCTCCTGCTTTATATAAAAATCATGTAGGATGGGATGAGGATTCTCCTCCTCACAAAATCCAATTAAAATGTCAACCAACTGCACAAAGGCAGTACCCAATTAAGCAAGAAGCTAAAAAACAGGTCAGGGAGATTTTAGATCAACTTGAATACCAGGGGGTGATTGAAACATGCACCTCACAAATGAACAATCCTTTGTTTCCTGTCTCCAAGCCAGACGATTCATATCGTCTAGTTTTGGACTACAAACACCTTAACTCATGTTGCAAGACATTTGCAGTACAAAACTCACATAGTGCAGCACTAATGAATAACATCGTGCGCAAAAAATAAAAAACAACATTAGACATCTCTAATCGATTCTTTTGTCAAAACATTGCACCTGAAAGCAGATATTTGACCGCTTTCTCAATAATGGGCTCGCAGAAAAATTTCTGTCGACTCCCACAGGGGTTCAGGAATAGCCCAGGATTATTCTCAGCAAGAGTAACAGAGTTACTACAAATATATGATGATGAGGCATTATCTTATGTCGATGACATCTATCTGACAGATGATGATTTGGATACACACTTGAAAAGATTGAACACCATAATACTTGGGTTTGCTGCAGAGGGTTACAAATTCAACTTTAAAAAGTCACGAATTGCCCATCGAACTGTCCTGTTTTTAGGATATGAATTATCAAGTGAAGGCAAATGCCTAGCAGACCATTTCTTAGAGAAGTGTGCTGTACTCCAAGCACCAAAAACGCTGAAAAACTTACAATCAATTCTAGGTTTCCTGAATTTCGGAAGAACTTACATTCTAAATTATGCAGAGAGGGTTAAACCTCTCTATGAATTAATAAAACCTGATTTTAAACCAATCAATTGGACTCAAAAACACACAGAAATTTTGAGATCATTACAAACGGACATATTAGCAAAAACAAAATTGCAAACTCGCGACAATACACACAACCTTGTAATCCGAGTCATCCCAGGAAGATGCGGATTCACGTACCTGACCTCTAATGAGGGAGAAACGGTACCAATAGCATACAAATCACACTTGTACTCACAAGCTGAAAAAACATTCAGTCTTGCGAAAAATGTTGTAAATGCGGTTCAAACAGCTGTAGCAAAAGAAAGAGCCCAGGCCCAAGGCAGACGGATTACTGTTTTAACAGCAGAATCAGCCTTCGAGTCATTAACAAGCCCATGTAATTTAACTACCGTGGCATTAGATCCAAAATGGATACAATGGGAAAATTCTCTTGCTACAGAAAAAGTAAAATACTATTTTGACCCGGAAATGAAAAAATTGAAATATCTAACATATAAGAAAGAATATCCTCTGCCTAGCGACATTCTGCCCATACAACTTTACGCATGCGTAATATACACAAACAGTTACGCAGAACCCTCAGTTTGGGGAAAACAAGCCTATAACGCTACCTGCGAGGTAGTCAAATGCCGGTGGCGCGGACGTAAATTGATGCCACTGGTAACAATGTCACAATCTGTAAAAGACAATTCAGGTCAACAAACTGAATTAATAGCTTTAAAAATGGCGCTCGACATTGCCGATCGCGAATTCCCGACACTAATGGTGTGCGATTCGTATTCCTGCGTCAAATCATACAATGAAGACTTGCAGAAATGGGTTGAAAACGGTTACAAAGATGACACAGGTGCCACAATTAAGCAAAAATTGCTTTGGGAACAAGTAGTTCTTGTAAAGAAAGAACTACAAAAGGCTCACGTGATACATACACTGAGTCATCAGCGTGATGGCGTTCCCGCTGCAGGGAATTCATTGGCTGAGACAGCCACAGCGGAAGCAACTAAGCCGGCTTCCGTAGCCGCAAAAAAGCGGTTCAGAAAAATACATAGACGGGGAAACCATGCTGGCGGTAAAAACGTCTTCAAAAGGCGACTATGCAGCATTACCCGTGAACTATCCACTCAATTATACATACATAATCGATGCAAACTCCGTTCTTTTTGCTCGAATCCCTGGAGTGGGGGATAGAGTGATTCCAAACACGAACAGGAGAATCTTCTTGATACAAGAAACACACATGGGATTAGGTCTAAGGCATCAGATGATCAAAGAATCTCTGACAGAATTACAATCAGAATACTGGTGGCCGGGAATGAGCGTGGATAATCACAAATTTGCAAAAAATTGTGAAAACTGCAACAGAGATCGCAGTGGCGAACCGGCCGACATAGTGCCAGAACACCTAATAGAAAGCATAAGGCGATCTATACGCATGATTAAACAGGAAAACATGCGTCCCAATGTATATTATTTAAGACTAGATTCACTTAAAATGTAAGCCCCAGCGCTCGGGTGACGCAAGAACTGTTATAAAAGATTTGCGAGTCTATATCGGCACATATGCAATTGGCATGCTACATTCTGACCAGGGTGCTGCTTTTAGCTCTCAAGCTTATAAGGAGGCCATGACCAGCATGGGCATTGCATTGCGGTATTCTTGTCCCTTCCATCCTGAGGGAAACGGGATTGTGGAAAGAAAAAACCGAGGCATAAAGCAATCTATAACGGCAAAGGTATTAGGTACGGGTGATGGGTGGGTCAAACATTTAACAAGTGTCCAACGTAGTCTTAACAATCTGCCAAGAAATTCTCTAAAAGGTTTCAGTCCGTATGAACTATTGTTCGGGACTAGAATGCATATCCAGGACTTTGATAGTCAGACTTCAGTGGTAGAAGGAAAATGCTTTGATATCAAAGATCGTTTGGCTATTTTACAGGACTTAAATGAAACAAGAAAAGACCTGAGCAACGTAAAGCTAAAACAACAGCCAACAGCCACTGAGGAGAAACCACCTGTCCCAGCAAGGCCTGTCTGGATTCCAAAGATTGGGGATCTGGTCAGAGAGAAGATCGCGGTAAAGAAGGAATTTGGGCCTTCTTACAGAAAAGCAGTACCTGTCTTAGCTGTCAACGGAACAAGATCAGTTGTACTACCGCCCCTTGCTGGTAAAAAGGAGAACCGAGTTGTATCCATCAACCTGGTAAAACCACAATCATGTGGCCAATAATAAGTAGTAGGCCCAGTGGACTCCCAAGAAGTAGCAGAAGACCAAACCTTGCTACAATCCAAGAGGTTCAAACTGAGAGACTAATCACATTTGATAAACCTGCAGTGATTAAAAAGGGACTATGCAATAATGCCATGGAACTTGTGCCTCTTGAAGCCCAAATTGCAACAGCTGGTCAAGAAACACCTGTCTACAACGATGTAGCCTCAGACTATGCTAATGAAACAAAGAAAATTACAAAAGCAAAAGAAAATCCGGAAGCAATTCCAACAATTGACAGAACTGCATCTGGCTACTTCATCAACTTCGATGACTTTTCTGAGGATCCAAACGAACCTGAGGAACAGCCAACAGAAACAAAGACTTTTAAAGACAAAGCAAAAGAACTCGTTCATCAACTAAAAGAAACCTATCTGATTTCTCCATGGATTGAATTTTGGTTTGTGCTAGGTGTACTTTTCCTCCTGCTTTGGCTCATCATGGTACTGTGCTTGGGACATTTCATTGAGGGAAAATATAGTACAATGGACACAGCAAGTCAGAACATCAACTTGGTCCTAAAGCCACACAAGTCATCCCACATGGAGAAAAGAGAACTATCATCAGTAAATTTCACAGCCAATCCAATACCCAGTGGGGTAGCTTGGGACAAAACAGATTATGAAATGTATGGCCCGGTCGAGCTCTTGATGTATCCACATCAATTCAAGGTTTCATTAAGTGATTTTGTAAAACCGAGCACATTCTCTGATGATTGGGACTTTGAAAGTATTAATGATATGATGTCAGATTTAGTTATGTCAGCAAAATTTACAGAACATGATTATTTACAGGGTTCATCAAATTATGAACAGATGTACTGATACAATCACTATGCTAACCATTATTTGCATAAATCTGCTCAACCTAGAAATGTTTTTAATTACAATCAATGGGAACATTGTGCAACTCCACCAAAAGGCAGTTAAAAAATTTTTTTTGATAAATTCCCATACTTCTCAGGGTTTAACACAAGTGATGCAGAAACGTTTTATTTCAAACGGTTAAATAAGACAGGAATGAAAACCATGCTGACAAACACTAAATGAATCTATTCAGAAACATTTTTTGAAAAAATGACTACATTTGGTTTTGATTTTTGGAAAAATAACATTGAAACAAAAACCATCTGGGGTACCAGAGATTGGCAGGTCCAAGGTATAGAATCATTATTTAGAGCCTGCATGATCCCAGAACAAATTATATTCTTCAATGATACCATTCAACAGACAACCTGTCTTGGCCTAGCCAAAATTGAAGACCTAAATAAACCGTCTATTCCGAAACCAACACCTGACAGTAATAGTACTATAGATGTTGAGATAGACGTATCCCATATTTTTATGCTAAACAGAACACATCCTGAGTGAAAGAAATGGTTGATCTGGCCCACAGACACAAATAACTGTCAAGATAGATTCCTGAACAAAATACGGTGGTTCAAATTGACCAGGCCAGACCCTAGATACTCCCAGAGACAACATCCAGGGATAGTTACTACATACAGTGTAGGAAAACTCTGCCTCGAATGGCTACAGAGATCCACACTGGCAGAAATTAAGCAACACTTGACTTTACTTAAAGACGGTGCTGACTTGCGTGATTTCATAATGGGACCACGCAAACAGCGTCAAAAACGTTTCATAGCGGCCAGGATATATGTGGCATACAACGAAGCTTGGAAAGAAACACAAATTGAAACAGCAGAAAAAATACGAGAAATTGACCGTATTAATTTGGAAAAATCACTTTCTGTTGTGGACAATGGGTTAATGACTCTGTCTTCCAGAATATATTCACTGGACAGTATTGTATCATCTGCAATTGATATAATAGAACAGGACTTACTAATGTTACAACATGGTCAGTCCCAGCTACGTTCTATTGTACAGCTTGGCTGGACGTTACAAAATCTGCGTTCAGGCTACGTGCCTTGGCGTTTAATCAACACAACGTCATTATTCTCTATCTTTAACCTTACTGATACACAAATCAGCTTGGCACAAAAGGAGCGGAATATACAATTCTGAGCATTGAAAAACTTGAGAGATTACCATTGACAATGTCAGAACGACCTGTCATTGAATGGATAATACACGGAATCATAACTATTCCGATAACTACTTTCCAATTTAAATACTGCCAAGAGTATATACGAGCAGGCCAGTATGAAAGGTTGGGTAAAGAATACATTAAGTCATCATGGAAATTACCTTACACACACACATGTTATAGTGAAAATGGACAGAATGTATTTCTTAGTGGTGATAATTGTAAAAGGTCACTAAGTGGTATACTTCTGTGTCAAGGTATAAACCTACATGGGGCCTGTGAGGGGACTTCAAATAACCTTTCATGCCACCAGCATGGCACACCTGCAACTCGAATAGAGCCATTTTTTAGACGTCTTTCTAACGGGAGCTACATTCTAATAGTGGACCACAGATGTTGTGGCTTGGTGCCAGGAAAAGCTTATCTAGTAAGCGTTTCTTCCATGGTCACTTGTTGTATGCAAGTATTGTATCCGAACAACACCCCAGACAGGGAGGAAAACATTTGGCCGTTTTTGAATATCTCTTCTATTCGAATTGATACTTTAAGCAGAATAAAGTCTGTCCTTTTGCAGACAACTGTGCCCTTGACGTCATCAAAAGAAACGTATAATCTGCAAGTCGCAAGGACAACGGCAGAGATACATAGCCTTTTATCAGCAAATTGCCCCCCACATTTCGCGGAAATGTTAAGCCAAATCCTAAATATGTCCGATACTGGAGGTATCCCGCATGTATTTAAGACAATTTTTTCGGGACTGTTAACACCCTTCACAACAGTTCTGGGCATTTTTCCTAACTTTGTCCATTCTGTCTTTGGTGGCCTACCACTCCTGTTGGGACTCGTAGCAGGCATTTTATTTTTGATTCTCCTGCTTCGTTATGGCAAGCCAAAACGCAGACAAGACTCCAGCAACAATGGAAGAAACGATCCTGGCAATACGCTATCGGGACCGCATAACTAAAGTCCTTGGATTAGCCCGGCTAAGAGATCTGAATATGACCTGGTTTCTTTCATTCAGACCCATCTGGCAGAATTGTATCTTCCCTGTGTTAAGATGTATGCTGTGCGGAGAAGAATGCGTGTTAGACGTCTGTCTCTCACTACAATCGGATGTACCATTGGATACAGATACTTTGCTAAGTCCTGTAACGGCTCATGCATCGTGTTGTCCCCAGCGGTTACCCATCCTGATGACGGCATTCGTTGAGACTTCACCACTGCGATTAAAGGGTAGTGAAGTGCGAGATGAGAGCAACATCACCCAGGTACGACCTTCTGTGAGCATTGCTGATCCTGTCATCGATGATAGCAATCATTCTCACGACTGCACAGTTGCGGCATTTTCCAACTTGGTTGAACTTTCACCTGAAGCCGTAGACACCTTTTTTGCAAGTCTGTCTGAAATGATGTTTTCCCCTGAGCAAAAAGAATAACTTTAAGCAAACTAGTACACAGCGTTCCCTGAACTCTGAATTCAGCCTTCGACTTTGATAAACAAAAGCCACTGAACATATTTGGAACAATATTTTTTCTCTCTCCCCCGAAAGCGAAATTATTTTTTCCCGATTCCAAAATATTTACCTTTTTTTGGCACATGTACTCTGCTTGAAGTAGAACTATTCTTAGAGAACAGAGCTTCTATTTTAGGAACTCTAGAGACAATTTTTTACCTCAGCCTCTAGCACATTTACAGCAACTGTATTTATATGTGATGGAATGGTCTCGCCCTTTTTTTCTGTATTAAGAGCCATTTCATGTGTAAATTTCGCAAATCATTCATACCGATATATATATATGCATCCTTTTTAATGAATGATTACACTGCTTGAAAAGCGTACAGTACCTATAACCATTTTCATGTATTTCGCATACACCATTTCAAATGCAATAATGTATTTTGGGGTGGGTTGATATACACGTGCACCTTTTATGTTTACTATTGCTTAGTTTTTAGTAATGATGGACATTAATTCGTGGAGTGGGTGTAGTGTGTTATCTAGGAAACCCGAATCGATATTCCTATTTCATGCCCTTGTCCGGCTATAATCAATAATATCCATACAACGGCATAATAATCATATCCATAATTCAGTCATAGCACATGCTGACACATTAGCAAGGCTACTTCTCCGGCCCCCTAGTAAGCACACCGAGTTCTCTAAACAAAACCAAGCCTCCAGCAACTTGGGAAATCCCCCTTGCTATTGTTTTGATTTCATCCTAGAACTCCTGTAAAGCACTGTAAGAACGGCCAGTTCTTAGTGACATCTTTATTGACGTCTTATGTCCAACCTTACGTCAAACCCAGGCACCTTTCAGGTATAAATATACCAACGTTGCCTTAAGCAAACACACGGTGGTGATTCTGGAGCAGAGCAGCAATCTACTTGCCCGGGAGCCCAGCTGATGCGAGAGCCCACGGACGCTGCCCCTCCCTTTTGACGCGCTGAGAAAGACGCTGTCTTTTCTCTTGCCGAGAAATCCAGCTCCGGCGTTTCCAACCTACCCTTGCGGGTTGCTGGGATATCGAGTCCTGAGAGAGAGATACCAGACCTCCTGCTTTCTATTACCCAGGTACGGAGCTGACTAAACCCTTACAGAAAATTCTTGAGTCAGATTCTTGGCAAAACAAACTTAACTTAAACTGCTACTTACTTACTCCCTCCCACGTATTAGGCTTAGGTCAGGTACACCGGGGTAGGCCTATTTAGAAGCACCAGTTGAGTACGATTAGTCAATGTATATATGTATGTATCTATTTTATCTATTTTAAAGTATCATATGGCTAAGAAACCATATCAATGCTTTTACAGTATTATTTTATAATCATGCTTTTACTGTACGCACTTTACTTTACTATAAGTATTGCAATTGTAGCAATTCATTTCTCTTGTATGAGGAAGAAGACTGCTCAATAAATAACACCTTTTTATTGAAAACGCCCGTCTCTCTTTTCTCTGCATTCTGGTGAAACTAAGTACGCACATTTGGCTGAGTGAAATAGCTGTCTTTTGTTTTCACACGACTCTAGAGATATACTCTTAATCAAGGAGAGCAAAGTTGTCATGTTTTATGGTTGTCAGAAGCTAATCCCTTCTTGTCTATCCAGGGAGGTTAAACTCCTCCTCGTTTATTCGAGAAAGTTTCTAGTGACCGCTGAGCTAGCTGGCAAACCTTAAGTCTAATATAGTCAGTAGAGACCTAGATAACCTCAGTCCTACGTCTACACTGCTGAATATAGTATTCCAATGCGCAGAGCCTATTGGGAATATAGGAACTACACTACAAGTCCAGACAACCCCATACAGTGGTTTGCAGAGCAGCTTTAAGGCTTAGGGCCAGATGTACGACCTGTTTTTGCATGCTCAAACGGGTTTGCAAACCCGTTTGCGCATGCAAAACATATTGGGACATGTACATAGCCTATTTAGCGAGTCACAATTATTACTCCCTTGTATTTGTCACGGTCTTTTCTTCCAGGTGTATTGGCTTATACAATTTCTCCCATTACGTTGACTTGTCATGCATTGATTAAATGAATAAACATATGACTCTCTTACTTGAAGTGAGCATGCTACATTCTACTTACAGGTGTATTTGTGACCTATTTCTATAAAGCAGAAGTTATTTCTTGAAGATGGTAAAGAAACATCTCTCCCAGTTACTCCTGCGGTCCATTTCGTGTTACCGCGGACCCGTTACGTGTTACTCGTTATTCAGGTCTTTGCACCCACGCATATTTCTTCCTCTTATCGAAGTTGAAATGTTGGCATGTATGTGTCCATGCAAAAACTGGACAGTTGGCAACTATGTGCTTGTGGAGCCTAATGTGCATCACGTTATTTAAATGTATTGATTTGATGACTAGCCTCAGTTGCAGATATTGATTTAGATAGCACTTTGTGGGCCACAAATATGAACAAAGTAAACCGCGAACAAGTGTTTACACCCAACAGTGACACAAACCGCACTTTAATTCATAAGCCAATATTTTTGGCATTGCCAACCTTTGTTTGCATTTCTGTCATTTCTACTGGTTAGTCAAAACTTCCCGAAAATAACATACGGTCAATGTAATTGTAATTTGCTCATACCAATGTCAACATTTACTTATACTGCCAGTTTGATGTCTGTCGCAGATTTTGATTTCCAAAAGCTGGACATCCTGAAAATATCATACATTAAACTACGGTAAAGTTAAAAAGTTCCCTTTCAATATGGCCGCTATGGAATCACAGGAGCAAGGGGAGGACGACCGAAATCCTATTACTTTAAAGCACTGTGATGTCTCTCTTTTGTTTCCATTGCACCGCCAAACCACCAGCTCTGGCTAGCGCTCAGCCCTTACTCGGTAGCGCACCAACAGATCGAGCTTGAACCGTGCACTTTGGTATTATAAGTCACCATGTTGAAGATAAAACAATCTCGTGAGTGCCCAGTGGATCGTGACGTAACGCAGGTGGTCTAGGATCTAAGTTCGTACAGAAGATAAAGGGGCGGGCTAAGAACATGTCTGCCATTGACTCCGATGTTGAAGACGAGCGCGCCCCCCTTCTTGGATTGACCAATGAAAGGTGAGGAGGGATGGGGCACGAGGTTTCAATGCGTGTTTTCCCCTGAGACTGCTGCTTCCACATAGCACGGACGGATGTATGCTGCCTGCTACTTGTCAATGACATACCAGGCTACTCCGTGTGAGCGCTGCAAGAATTACATTCCGGCACTTCGTGGAGACGGATGAGGCGAACTCTGTTGCAAGTTGTAGCCGAGAGATCTTTCAAGCAGGCCCACTGATTGTTTCCTCATTTGTTGCAGAGTGAACCCGATTGATTTACTAGTTAAGAGCAAAGGATAATAAACAAGACCATTTGATTTATGCAACAAAGGAGGCCAATCAGGGTTGATTATGAGAAGAGGCAAGATTTCCTCATCTTAGAACTGCTCGCACAGTGGCTTCTTCAGAATTGAATAGGGATGGTCATACGTTGGTCTCAGATGAAACAGCGAGGGCCGTTTACAAAGACCATAAGCCTGAAACCACTGCTGGCTAATTGACTTTGATCTGCCTGCAGGTGGCCAGTTTGTGCTGCTTCAAGGCATGGAATACTGCTGTCAGAACAGAGAAAATGGCTTGGGCATGGCAGGGTGACTTTGGAGAGAAATATGACCCAGCTTAACCCAAGCATGGCAGTTTAGTAGTGTCCAGGAACTTCACTAACTTGATAGGGACCATGGGGAGGCCTATACTTTTATGGTTTAGGGATAAATGAAGCCTGGAGAAGAGAGTTATTTTGATCCTGAAACACACTTTGGACTCCTGGCTTTAGTCTCGGTGGCAGGGAAGCTGGCTTCCAACCACTTTGGAGTGGAGAGGACTGCACATTACCTTAAACTCACCTCTTGGGATATCACAAGGTCCCTCCGGGGGTTGAAATATTTTGACATGTTAGATTTTACTGAGAACAGTGCACTGCGAGAGTTTGCAGCAGGGCATAGATGATGTACTGGTATTACATGTGAACAAGTCTTGGATAGACTGAAACGCGTTAGGTGTTGCTAGATTGCTTCAGTAAAGCTGTTGCCAACAAAATAAATAACTGGATTATAAAGATATCCGCAAGTGGAATCTTTCCTTTGGGAAATACCTGTGTAATTTGAAATGGCTTGGCTCTGTCGCATCCACAGCCGCACTGCCATAGAGCGCCTGAGGTGTCAGAGGATTGAGTCAAGATGAAGGGAAATAAAATATATATATTTACTGATTTGTGATATTAATAGTAATTTTTTTATTTAACAGAGGGGGAGATGTAGTGTATTGTTATGTTTTATGACAGAACCACTTTTTGCTCCTAACGGACTCCGTAGAGCTGTGACGCAAGTGTCTGAGTGCAATGCTATGAAAGCTCGTTTTAGAATGTTGAGTTTGCAGTCACAGGCTCCTGGCGTAGTTATTTGCAGGTACCAGGCCTCCTTGTTCTTCACCCATTATCCTTCTTGCTCTTCTGCCACCCCTTTTTTCTCCTTCCTCATCTTTTACTATCAGTGGCCTATCTCACTCCTATACCTCTCACCATTATCACCTGCCCTTCATGAACAGCCCTCTGATCCTGAGGAAAAGGGTAAACAGAGACCTCCATGCTTAGTTTCAAACCTGACTGTTTTCACATTCTGTTAATAAAATGACCACTTTTATAGTAGTAGAACTCCGATTGACTGCATTGCATTGCATGCTAAACTGCTAAGTAAATCTTAAATCATATATCAGTAGGTGATCAGGCTGCTTGAAAATTAGTAGCCTGCCACCTAAATTCCTGTATTTGCAAATATGGTGTCAGTAAAAGGGTGCTAAATATTCTACTGTAGATGGAAATTCAGTCGGTACTAAAATTAAAACTTGTATAGCCTTGTCAAAATTGACTGCCAAACAGGTGAAGTGCAAAGCAGATCAAATAGTATCTATTAACAAGGCTCAGATAGCAGATGAGCAAGACCATTTCTGTGCCAGGACCGGAGGCGAGAATTATGCTTTTAGTATCTTCACTGTATTAATGATGAATTAACACAGCAGCCCTCATCAAGACAATGACACACAACATTTCCCAGTGTGCATGGGGAAAAAGGTAGTCCATAACAGTCAGTGGCATTCCTCCTCTCAGTACGTATGCCTTCCTGTAGAATTCGGTTGCATTTGCGGGATAATTGTATTGTAATGATTAATTTTCCCCATGTGCGTACTTTCTCCTACTTGACAAGTCGTGACGGCGTGAGTTTATTGTCTGCTCTGATACTATTATGGGGTGGGTGGGTGCCTCCTTTCATATTGTTATGACAAGTGCCCTGAGCTCCTTCTGAAAGACAATGATGACAGGGGCTGCAGCCCTCCCTGGGAAGGCTAAGAGTTCCACTCCAGGGGACAGATGAACACTGAGGCACAGAGAGCTACATTCTAATCAAGGCCTAGTCCAAAAGAAAAAGGAAGGACCTCAGTGGAGATGAACCCAGGCTTGCTCCCACCCCCTTTTTTTTCTTCAGGATGGCAATGATTGGGTGGAGGGCAAGTCCCTGGAAACTCAGATGATGATGATGTGGATGCCTGACAACGGTGGCATCCATATTCTGATCCAAAAGGGCATCATACTGAGGATCTGGATCAGCATACTAAAGCTTTGACAGATAGGCTGGATCTTGAAAAAATTTATCATCCATGATTCTCAGCATGGACTCTGGTGCATTCTGTGCACAGCTAGCTTTGGAAATCCTTAGACCAAGAGGTTAAGGCTAGATTGAAAGCCAGATGGATCTGCCCAGCCTAGGGTGAGGAAGATGGCTGTAACTCCCAATATTGTAAGTAAAATGGCTACATTCCTGGTAACATTTGTAAAAGTTCCCAAAATAGGTATTGCTAGGTCTTGGCCACCATGCCAGGATAATCTTCTAGATGTGACAAGCCCCGTACAAAGTTTTTAGACATGGTAGAGGATCGAAAGAATCTGGTTCGCCAATCTGACCTAAGATCCTGTCAGGTTGTATACAGTGTGCTGCAATGCAAACTGTGCTCTTTCATCCAAGAGATGCAGGCCCCTACTCATCAAGATGGACTCAAAGCTATGAGACCGTATCACGTCGGAGACAGGCCCAATATCGGACGGTGTCCTCTTTGGGGACTCATTCCTGAAAGAGCTGGACAAATATTAAACTACTTTCTAATCCATAGACAAGACACAGGACTTTATAAAGAAAATATTCTGCTAAAAGATTTGTGGAGGGACTAGCTGAGGACAGAGGCGCTCTGCTGACCGTTTCCAAGGATCTCAATGTGGTCAACCATATTGCTGTTGCTTTTTCCTGCCCTGTGGAGCAAATATAGGACGTGGCTAAAGAGGCTTCTTCAGAGGCAAGAACTCCACAAGCACTGGGTACTTTGTTAAGTCACATCTCTTCTCTCGTAAAGGTAGGGCGAAGGCTGCCACTGTTTTGTCACAAGTGGTGGATGCTTGGGTTTTCCTGACCATCAGAGCTTTTCATTTCGAGTTCTACAACTTGCTACAGCAATTGCGGAGGCCGAGACCCATCATATTCTCAGGAGCACAATACACACTCATAGGTCAGGGGGTGGCAGCCTGACAATGGAAAGGTGCTGTTGTTCAGACATTTCCTCGCTCCAAGGCTTTATCAGCAACAATTTCCTAATCCAACAGAAAGACGAGTATCCACCTGGTAATAAATATCAGACTTCATTGAGGGTGGTCTTCTGACATTTCAAAATGGATGGGTTTCAACTACTCTGGTATATTCTCAGACACAGTGATTAGATGGTACGATTTGAGCTGAAGGACGTTTACCTAGCAACACCAGTTAACTAGCCACAATGCAGAATCCTGAAGTTCCAAAGGAGAAATAGGACGTATGAGTTTGTTTCTACCTATCGGGCTGTCATCTGCACCATGGAGCTTCATGAAGATCCTGAGATTGTCGATGGAATTTTTCTGCGAGGGAGTGGCAAGATTGATTGTTAACCTTAACAACATTCTCATCATGCATCAACTCCCCGCATATTGTCGGAACAAACTCATCTGACAGTTGTTCTGTTACAAGACCTAGGCTTTTTTGATCAGTCAGAGAAATCAGAGCTTACCACTACACAGTCGATTCAGTTTCTAGGCTTTGTGGTGGAGTCGATTAGAGCAATGCTCAGACTCCCAAACTCAACGAAAGTGAACATAAGGAAGAAGCTAAGATGTGCCATTGACCAGACAATGACTAATCCTTAGACAGCAGGTACACTTGGTCGGCCTCTTGGCCTCTTCAGTCAAGGCCATATTCCAAGGACCCCCGCCTTATCCAGCATTGCATTTTCTCAAGACTGCACACCTCAGAAGAAGTTTGAGCTACTCAAAATAAACCAGAGAGGAAATCCACAGTGGCTTCAGCCCATGCAAGCATAGAATGGCAGGGCAATTTATGCGTCTTCTCTATATCTGATCATTGAATTGGCTGCCAGCACGTTAGGCTTGGAAACAAGATGTGGAGACTAGTCTCCAGGCTGAGAATGGTCAGAAGGAAGGAACAGGTTTACATATAAACTGTCTGGAACTTCTGGCTGGATCCTTTGCTGTCAGAATGTTGGACAAAAGGGAAAGCAAAACGATGTGTCCCTCTCGGAATGGACAGCATTTCAGCATTACACTATATGAATCACCTGGGAGAGCTCGTTCATGCCTCCTTGCGTAAATAGTCAAGGATTTTTGTTTATTTTGTCTGGAGAACCAGATTGTGATGATGGCGTAATACTTGCCTGGATGTCCAGTAGACAATGGTTTGGCAATCGTGTCACTTTCAGGATACCAGCACTTGAAAGTTACACATGAGAGTTTTGCAGACACACATGGAAATTTAGAGTGCAAATCACACAGACATGTTTGCCTCCAAGCTAGACCTCCTGCTTCCGAGGTATTACAGTTGGAGGCTGGACTTGGAGACAGCAACAATAAATGCTTTCCTTCGACTGTGAATACCGAAGGCCAACTTCTCCTTTCCCCCCATTCACCATGATTTGCAGGTGGCAACCTGAGTGACGAGACAAGACAAGACGCACACTTGATTTTGCTAACCCCAATCTGGAAGTCGCAAGTATGGTTCCCAGTTCTAATGGAACTTTCTTGGGATTCACCGATTCCTCTCATCCACCTTCAGAACATTCTAATAAATCCGAATTGAAAGTGCCATCATCTAATTCTGGAATGCTAGTTTCAGATTATGTCATGGAGGATTACAGGGAGCACTGGATGATCAAAGGCCATTCTGAACATGTTCAAGATGCCATCAAGAAAGCCAGATTTGATAGCACAGTCAACCGATCTAAGTCTGCTTGGGGAAGATGACTGTATTGGTGTATGTAACAAGTGTGGATCCCATGGGGCTGCACCTCGCCCACATATTACATTTTCCATCTCAAATTGTCACGGAGGGTTAACCTTGCAGTTCAATAAATATCTTGTGATCAGCCATTTTGGCAGGCCCTGTGTGAGTAGACCGGGTAACTGTGAGAGAACATTCTTTAGTCTGTATATTACTTAGAGGCATTTGACTATCCGTCTTGGCAAAAGCAAAATACTTTCATTTGCCGGATGTCAGCCAGGTACTGAATGTGTTTCCTTCATGGCAAAATACCTAGTGTATGTCCAGAAAGAAGTTATCAGATAAGTTATTGATGCTTGTTTATTTAATTTCATTTCATGTAAAAGTGTGTCAGACGCTAGAGCTGTAGACTGTCAGCGACAATGTTCACCCCCACATGGAGTTACTTTTCCAGGAGAAGAAAGTCGAACACTCAATGATTTCTTACCCTGAATTTAGGGAACCCCCCAAACTATTGTGCTGCTATGGCATCCAAGGAATTCTCGCTATGTGCTTGTTTGGAAGAATTGAAATATTTGGCTGTGGTTGCGGTCATGTATTGTTTCTACTTTGCAAAGTACATTGATATTATGACATGGAACTTAAAAGATGTAGTAATATAGAACATTATTTCTTAGGTGTAGATCAGAAAGAAGAATAAGTTAGAGAATGGGAAAACTGAGTTTAAAGGACCAAGGAGGGTAGGTGCATGAACAGGAAGGAATATATGATGAGAAGAAATGTGAGTGGCTGTAATTTACTACCTTTTCCCCCATGCACATTGTGAAATGTGTGTTAATGTTTTGCTGAGGGCTGCTATGTTGACACCTTCGGGTTTAGTTTGCGCGGTACAAGATGCATAATAAATAAATAAATAAATACAGTAAGGGTAAAGAAAGCATTATCCTCTCCTCCATGCCCTTAATAGAATTGAAAACGTTCCTTTACATTAGCTAAGGATTTTTATATTTACTTTGGCATTTCTCTGGAGCTTGAGCAAAGCAATCACCCTGTTCCATTGCTAGCCTCATTCTGTCAGGGTCTTTTGGGCTCTGCACCTTTGCTTCTCCCAGTGTACAGCAGAGCTTTCACTGAGGAACTAGCAGCACCTCCAGTACAGTGGCGATGCTTGTGTGACATTCACCCTATTTAAATAATAAACTCACTGGAGTCAGTTCATGGCTGGGAGGACATTTTCAGGAGGCCTTATGCACTGATGAGGGTGTTTGGGACAAGTCATAACTGGGTTGGAAGGCACTAAAGAAGTAGACATTGAAGAGATTTCAGAGTTAGTGTGGGAGAACATTGAAC
The DNA here is from genome assembly GCF_964261635.1 of Lissotriton helveticus. NCBI lineage: Eukaryota > Metazoa > Chordata > Amphibia > Caudata > Salamandridae > Lissotriton > Lissotriton helveticus. Next base: position 1,877,508,665 of record NC_136059.1, read on the forward strand.
AATGGGGTAGGTATTAAGAGTCCAGAACATCCAGGAGCTCACACTTTGAGAACAGATCCTAATGGTTTGTGCTCATCTGATGAGAGCATGTCGAGTTCACCACTGAGTGTGTGAAATTCTGACAAGTTCTTTGTAGTCTGGCCGTCTCTCTACCAAGTGAGTTTTGATCCTTTGAGAGGTATGCATGATGGTCAAAGAAATAGGAATTCTTCTGTGACCCTTTACATCAAATCAATCATATGTCACATTGACAGATAAAATACAGTTTGCTCTCCTCCTATTGTCTGCCTAGTTTTTCATGTACAGTTTCCTGTACTCCTATCTCTGCATTACGTTGGTGTGATTCGGGAGTACTGGTTACACCTCTCAAATCCTTGTTAAGTCTTCCTTCTGAAATCTGAGTCTGTCAACAATACCATACTGTCTGGCAAAGGCAGCAGCAATTGTGGTTTTTGGTGAGCTTTATGACCTGTATGACCTTTTTCTGTGGAGCGCTCCTGTATGCCATTGGCCTGAGGATGTAGTGGAGCGATTTTGTGAAGTTGAATTTGGCAAAGTCATAAAATTCTCTGGCATTGCTCCTAAGATTTGGACGCCCTCCCAACCAAGTTTGACACATTTATGTACTTCATACTCTTCAAGAACTGCCTTAAGAATCATCACCTACTTGTCAACTGCTGATTCAGCGTTTGTTAGACCTGCTATCTTTTGGAGGGTTTCCCCTGTCTTTTTACTTTCTGACTTCTGGTTTTTTCTCTGTTTTTGCTGGTTTAGGGTCTCTGCGCACTTTCTCACTGCTGTTCAGTGTTAAAGTGCAAGTGCTCCTATTGTAAATTGTGTTATGGATTGGTGTTTCCATGATTGGCATATTTGATTTACTGGTAAGTCCCTAGTAAAGTGCACTGAGAGTGCCCGGGCCTGTAAATCAAATGCTGCGAGTGGGCCTGCAGCAGTGATTGTGCCACCCACACGATCAGCCTTTCAAAAGGTTCTCAGACCTGCCACTGCAGAGTCTGTGCACAGTTTTTATTGCCATGTCGACATGGCAAGTGCACCCACTTGCCAATCCCTAACCTTCCCTTTTATTACATGTGAGTCACCCATAAGGTATGCCCAAGGTACCTTTGGGCAGGGTGCAGTGTATTTGAAAGGTAGGACAAGTACTGGTGTGCGAGTGACATCATGATAGTCAAATACAGTATATTTTGTTTTTCACTATTGAAAGGCTATCTGTCCCAAAGGATAGAGTGGGAAGTACTGGGTAACATTTTATGAGAAATGGGGTTTAATATGCCTGAACTCGGAGTGTTGAAATGCATCTTTGAGAAAAGATGATTTTTATGTTCTGTGTTTGAAAATACCCCTTTTAGAAAGTAGGTCTTTCTGGCTTAGCCATCCTGTGTGCTTCTGCTGGGTTATTGATTGGCGGTCTGGCTTTGGAGTGACAGGGGCTGGGGATGTGCATTCTCTTCAAACAGCCACTGGGGTGAGGTAACGGGTTTTTAGGAACCCGGTGGTGCCAGGGGATAACACCCGAAGACCTCTGAGTTCTCCCTGTTCCGGACCACAGAAACATGGAGTCTTCTAGCTGAAGTCAGAGATCGAGTTTTATTGGCAGCTACCAAGTAACATGTGTCCTAGAAACACGACAACCCGGGGCGCGTATTTCTCAGGAGACTGTTCGTTTTTACAGAACCAGCTTTCTCCTTATATACAGAAATAATAGCTGCAGGCATGAATTCTTAAGTTTACGATATGGTTATACACATATTTCTACAATAATACAAAGAGCGAAGTCATGTAGGCCAACCCATATTTTAGACGTCCAGTTCATGATAGATTACCCGGCCAGGCCCGGAACTCCCATCAGATATCGATGAAACCTCAATAAAGCAGGGCACCTCCTAGTCATAAAACTGGCCATAAACAAGGAACATGGACAGGAGTGTGTGTGATGAAAACATGTTCTGTACGTAGTGAATGGTTTGTGGCATGTTATGTATTGATGCTATCTTATTCGGCCACTGGGTGAGGAGCTGCCCAAACAGGTTTGGCTGGAGGCAATGGAGTCAGTTGGGACAGGTCAGGGGGGAGTCAGAGAAGGTGGACGTGTCCTTTTAGATCAAGCTCGACCTTACTCAATTGACTTATCATGAGGGCAAGACGCAAGATGGATGCCGTTTTACAAAATGGCGTCTAAGGGGTCGGAACGGAAACTATGGTTTAGGGGTGTTGGCATCCCTCAATCATGACGCAAATGCATAGGGATGATGTCCTAATCATTATCGGTCCGTCGACACCAAATTCGTCCTGGTACGTTGATATTTTGTGGCATGGGTATTGGATCTCGATACCGGGATAACAGCAGGGTCCAGAATTTCAGAACCACAGACCCTCCTTTTGCCCTTATATAAGGCAATAACTCATGTTAATCTGAGTCCAAATCGGTATGAAGGTATTCGTGGAGATGCTGCTGTAGCATCATTCTGTTGCTCAGTTCGTCCCTGGACACAGGCTTCCTTACACATGGGGTAGCGCAGAGGCCACATAGTGCAGGAGCACACTGTACACACAGGCAGAACATAAACAGAAGCGCTAAGATCATTCCAACGAAGATCAGTGTTTTCCATCCCCAGGCAGTGATTAGTTCCCAGACCCACCCTAGCAGGGACCAATCCCCTTTTTCTACGTGAAGGGAACCAGATATTTCGTGTAGCTTAGAGATGGCCTGGTACACTGTCGGTGCATTATCAGGGATGAAAATGCAGCAACTGGATTGGATCACCCTACATACACCACCACGGTCTGCAAGTATGATATCTAGGGCAACCCGGTTCTGAAGGGTCATAAGTCGATCCGACTGAAGCTCAGATGTTAAGTTGCCAAGGGCTCCGGCCGTTTCGGTCACGGCGGATTCAACTATCCTCGATAACTGGCGAATGTTCCTGCTGTTCACCATAGGCCCCCAAAATGGCAGAAAACCCTTTGCGAAGTCGGCAAATTCCTGACCCGCAGTGTCGTCTTTACTCACGACACCCCTAGCTGTTCTGGTCCGATGGTAATCTGCCCTGGCCGTATAGGTGGGTGGCAGCAGAAATGAGATAAAACACGTGCCCGAGAAGTCAGGGGGCAACCATGTATAGGCTTGGTCATGGCAGACGAAATATGTACCTTTAGCTGCCAAGAATAGAGGGGAAGTTCGGGAAGCGAATACATATGTTTCCGTGCATATGCTCTTTCCCAATTGTGCTTTGGGATCCCTGCCGATACCTTGCAGACATAAGTGACCTCGGTGTGGCACTATCCAAACTGGGCGGGATTTCTTTGCTGTCTGGCCCTTACTCAAGGAAACTCCATATTTGGTTACGTTCCAGCGACTGTATGGAGTGAGTTCATCTTTGGGAATCACTCGATATGTGTCAATATCCCTACTCATATTTCTTATCCCTGCCACTAGTGCCTTGTTGCTTGAATCGCTCTCAGTGGAACGGGGCGGGTATGGTTCTAGGGCGAACAGGAACATCGTCTGAAAAGCCCACAGAGAACCATAATAACTGAATGGCAGGATGAAGTATGGGATACCCTTATCAGTTGTGTGCGGCATGAGTCCGCATATCCAACAGTTCGATGTGTTCATTATGGACTGGTGTTGGTGTAGGAGTTGGATGAATGAGTTATTTATAAATTCGAGTCTTCTGGCAGACTCGTGTTCAGGTAGAGGGTGAAAGGAGTGTGGAGAGATAGTAGAAGGAGGTGTTGGCCGAGTGTCATTTGCAAAGGTAACTTGAAATGTGAATAGAGTATAGCCAATCAAGAACATCGTTATGCTGCACAACATTAAAATACATATTATCAAAAACCTTTTTCTGGCCAGTACTGTGCATAATTGTCTTTCAAAGTTTGTGAATCTGGCAGGTCTCTCAACCCTCGGAAACCCCATCCTCTAGTTGCTGCCCGCGGTGGTAGATTGATTCTGCCAGGGAATGCGCTCTGTTCAGTCCGGGGTAACTCCCTTGGACCAACCAGAACCGTAGACCTAAACGTCCCCAGCTGCACTCCCCAGACTTCAACCGCGACCCTAGCAGCAGAACCGGATGGCTGTTCGAAAACCAAAAATGAGCAAGTTCCCTGGGCGAGAGAGCTGGAAAATCAAAAATAGTTCTTGGGGGGTCGCATTAATTTGCTTTTGTTTTTCTTTCTTTCTTTATTAGTCTCTTTGCCTCGACCTTAGATTATATCGTTGTTTCCCAGGTACGGTGTGGTCTTCAAACAATGTCTCAGGTTCTGTAGTGTCCAACTGCATTGACGGCGGCACAAGTCCTTGTAAAATATAATCACTCTCCTTTCCGGTACCAGTTCCTTTCAAACGTGCATCGCTGAAAGGGATGAAGCGAGGTATGGACTCTGTCTCGGAGTCGGCAATTCCTTCCTTGACCCACCGGTCGTAGGGAAGGGGCAGAGGGACCCGTTTACAATGGGTCCCGTGGATCCAGTTCTTCTTTCCTTCCACCCGTACAGCCGATCTCGTGGAAAGAAGGACAAGGTATGGTCCGGTCCACCTGGGCTGTTCGTTGTTAGTGCGCTGAAAATTCCGCACCAGCACCCAAGTGCCGGGTTCGATGGAGTGACCTGGATCATCAGAGGCTGGCGGAGAGGAACTGTGAACCTGTTGGTGTAAAACACGCAATTTAGTTGTTAATTCGCACAAATAGTCAAGCAGTACGGGGTGCTCTATTTCGCTGAGTTTCTTTGGCCTGGGCACGCCCCAGACGTTGGCTGGGCGGCCAAACACTATTTCATGGGGGCTAAGTCCTAATCTGGAATGGACAGTCATTCTGGTCGACAGGAGTGCTAGAGGCAAGGCGTCAGGCCATTTAAGACCTGTACTGGCTTGGATCTTGGCTAATTTGAGTTTTAACGTGCCATTGTAGCACTCCACTAATCCAGCTGATTGGGGGTGATTTGCAGCGTGGAATTTCTGGTGTATGCCTAGACACTCACACACTCTCCACATCACACGTCCCACGAATTCACTTCCATTATCACTCCAAACGATTCTAGGCATACCGAATCTAGGGAAGAATTCCTTGACAAGGGCTTTGGCAGTTGACAAGGCGGTGTTGTCCTTAAGGGGGTACGCTTCCACCCACCTGGAGAAAGCGCAAACAACAACGAGCACATACTTCAGATTGTTGCACCTCTCCATGTGGATGAAATCGAGCTGCAAAACCTCGAACGGATACGTTGGAGGCGCAAAATGACCAGCTGGAGTTGGGGTTCCCCTACCGGGATTGTGCTTCAAACATACCATACAGTTTCTGACCACATTCTCTGCACATTTTGGGATATTACTGTTCTGCCATACTGGGGCCAATAGTTTACAGATTCCTTTCGTACGGATGTGTGCAATTCCATGGGCCATTGTTACTACTGCAAGTACATATGCGTTAGGTAATAGCCATCGCTGGTGTTCCGACAATTCGACCCAACAACCATTCGCATCTAATCTACCCTTGTTTTCTCTCCATTCATTCACCTCTTTCTCAGTGGCCTCAGCTTGTATAGTTTTCACGCTTTCAATGGTGTCCTCACACATCCCCACATCAGTAATCCATCTAGCGGGACCTACAACATACATCCGACTCATTGTGTTCCTTGCAGTCTCTTTCGCAACCTCGTCTGCAAATGCATTCCCGCGGCCAACATCGTCTTGAATTTTTCTGTGTGCACTGCATTTTACAATTGCAACTTGTAGTGGCAACGTCAGTGACTCGAGGAGCTCATTAACTAGCTGACCATGTTGTATCTTTGCACCATGCGACGTCAGAAACCCACGTTCACGCCACAATCTCCCAAAACTGAGCCATGCCAAAGGCGTATTGGCTGTCAGTGTACACATTCACTCGCTTTCCTTTCGCCAACACACATGCTCTTGTAAGCGCAATTAGCTCCGCGGCTTGTGCGGAATTGTGGGAAATGCGCGCGGTCTCTATGATGGTGTCTAATGTCGTTACGGCATATGCTGCAGTCGTATCACCATTCGGCAACTTGAAACATGAACCATCGACCCATAAAGCATCATTGCATTCAGGAAGGGGAGTGTCCTGTAAGTCTACTCTCCCTTTGGTCTCTTCTTCTGTCCTAAAGCAGCAGTCATGTTTTTTAACCTCGTCTGTCTTTGCCGAGATGGGTAGTAGCGTAGCGGGGTTGAGTGTATCACACCTCTTTATGTGAATGTGACTCGCTAACAGTGTTAGTTCGTAACTGGATAGTCGAGCGCTAGTAAGATGTTGTGTCTTCGTCCTGTTTAGCAAAATTTCTACTGCATGTGGGACCATAACGATCAGAGTATTATTCATGACTAACCCAGCGGACTGTCGAATGCAGACAGCCGATGTGGCGGTGGCCCTCAGACAACTTGGTAGTGCCTTAGCCACAGGATCTAGAGTTGCCGAAAAATACGCGCATGGGCGCTGTTTATCCCCAAAGTATTGTGTTAGGACTGATAATGCACAACCTTCCTTCTCATGGACATATAATGTAAAAGGCTTACTGTAGTTGGGGTTTCCCAACACAGGAGCCGAGCACAATGCATCACGCAACTCATGGAAACTTGTTTGACAATCTTCAGACCAGGGCATAGGATTGGGCGTGTCTTTACAGAGTAGTGCCAGCAAGGGTTTAGCCAGTAGTGAGAAATTCGGTATCCATTGTCTACAGTATGATGTAATGCCCAAGAAAGCCCGAACCTCTCTCTGTGTCCTTGGGGCACTCAGCTCTGCAATTGCCTGTATTCTTTCTGGTGTCAGTCTCCTTCCCTCCTTCGATAAGATGTGACCTAGGTAGGTTACTTCTTGTCGACAAAATTGCAGTTTTGAGAGAGAGACTTTGTGCTTCATGTCACATAAGTGACGCAATAATGACGATGTAGCTCGCTTGCAAATTTCTTCAGTGTCTGCAGCGATCAGCAGATCGTCGACATACTGAATCATAGTTGACCCATCAGGCAGAACAATTGTGTCTAGTTGGGTTTTCAGGGCCTGACTGAATATTGATGGGCTTTCGCAGTAGCCTTGAGGAGCGCCCTTGAAGCGGAAACTTCGTCCTCCTAAATTGAAACCAAAAATATCTCTACTCTCCTCAGCAATCGGGATGCTGAAGAAAGCGTTCTTCAGGTCAATCACCGAAAACCAAGTTGCTGAAGCTGGAACCATTGTCAATAAGGCAGTAATGTCGGGGACAACTGGAAACTGTGGAATAACCACCATATTCACTTCTCTGAGGTCAATGACAAACCTGTACACAGGGGGCTGTGAAGGATCGGTTCGCTTTAAGACAGGCAAAACTGGACTGTTACAAACGTTGCCTGTTGTTTCTTCGATTACATCTTTCTCGATCAGATCATAAATAATCGTCAACAACGCCTTTTCGCATTCACTAGATATTTTGTATTGGGGAATACGTGGCAACCTAACGTTGGCTTTCAATGTTATGACATACGGTGCTATCTCCAAACGGCCTACATCATTGGAACCATTAGCCCAGAGTATATCCGGAAGAGATGACAATTCAGTTGGAATATTTTCCTTTGACAAATACATTTGAGAAATGACTTTCTTACTTAAGGTAAGTTGTACTCCCAAGGGAGAACAGTACAAAGTTGCATATACCTCTTTAGTAAATCCAAACCTAACAAATTTTCACCGCAACCTGTTGTAAGGATGAGGGGTGCTTCTAATTCGCAAGGGCCAACAGAAAGGGACATGGGACTAGAGATCGGGTTTCTAACAGGGGCGCCAGAGAAACCTACTGAAACATTCATTTCGCCAGACAAAGGTGCGCCAGGAAGTTTCGAGTGCATAATAGAACTTTTTGTAGCACCAGTATCCAGCAGAAATGGCTCTGACACTCCTGAAGTAATCACCTCGACAAAAGGTCCATTCTGATCTACTGGAACTGAAACGACTCCCTCTCTTTGTCCATGGCTGTCCTAGCAATTATTGTCCTCATTCTCGTTTTCGGTGTAATAGTCGTCAGCATAGTACTGAGCTGACCTAGACGATGCATTATTCTGTTGGTCAAAGCTGTTCATGGAATTCTGAGGCGGAAAAGAAGTTGAATTCTGGGGGAAATTTCCACGGCCCCTACCCCTAGGAGCATGTTGAACACCTCTACCCCTTATACCTGAAACACCGTTTAAACGTCGCGCAAGAGCCGGACAATTACCTTTAAAGTGACCCTCTTCCTTGCAATATGCGCATTGATTCGGGCCATACGGAATACGCTGATGGGAAAACTCGTTTCCTTGCGCGTTTCTCGAATACTGCTGTGGTTGTTGATAATTAGGCTGACTAGCCGTATGAGGCGGATAGGCCTGCTGGAGAAGAACTTTAGTTTTTAAATCTTTCGTTTTTTTGTCTATTTTATCTAGCTCGTCTTTGCGCCTATTTTCATAGTACTGGGCTGTAGCTAAAATCTGTGCTGACGTAGAGACAGCCCAAGCACTCTCTGAATCTTTCAGCTTATTACACAGTTCAGGAAGCAGATTATGTACAAATTTGTCTACAAACAGTCTTTGACCACCCTCGGTAGCCATATCCTGACCACTATGATCTGTGAAAGTCTCCTCAAATCTCGTGAAAAAGTCAGACACATTCTCATCTTTCTTCTGCTTGCACGCAGACAGCTTGTCCCAATTTACACGTAATTCAGGCATTAATGTTTTCATGTACGCGATAATCCTACCAGGAAGTTCGGCTATCAACGGCTCAGGTTTAGAACCACCGATTTGTCTAGCATCTATACCTGCAATATTAGCCCATGAGTCACCTAGTTCTTGATCATGATCCGTATGACGAATTTTACTCCATAAAGGATGTGGAACAACATTCCCAAACAACAGGTCTACATCCGCTAAATTCATTATACATGAGCTGGCAGTCTGCGATAACTCCTTATAATACCCAGTCGGGTTTTTACAGGGATCGGGTAATGTCTGCTTGAGTGCTAAAACTTCGGATCTTTTCCAGGGGACATGTACCCACACACGCTGGAAATGTGGCAGAATTGGTGGGTTTACATTCGCATCACCTTCCCTCTAAACCGGAGGAACCTCTCTCATGGGGTACTGTCTTGTTTTTTTCCTACCTGATACGTCGTCTTCGTACAATGATCTAGAAGTATTTCCCTTACTCCTATAAGAAAACAATAAATCTATCGCTTTCTCAACATCGGCACCTATAATCATACCTTCATGGAACTTAAAACGCGTACGCCATAGTTCGTTCATTTTGCGTTTGGGATCATTTGTCTCCAAATCTTCACACAGATATACACACATCTCTTCAAATACGTATCTCTGAGTGGGTGCATCCCATTGACGGAAAACTTCCATAACAGACTGAACATCATATCTAACAGTGTCCGTAATCCATTGGCGTGCTAGCTCATTTAGCACTTCTCTTTCCTCGTAATCAGGCAGCTGACTACGTAACTGTCTACGTTCCGTTTTAGCGGTCGTTCTAGGCGACCCAAAGAAAGGTGAAAACAGACCAGTGACAGTACTTGCCATTCTCTGACTAATAGAAGGAGAAGCTTGCGGAGGTGCAGATGCGTCAGAAGAGACAGGCTGATGCAAAGAAGAAGTCGAAGCAATAGCAGAGGAAGTTGAAGCAGTGGCAGACGTAGTATCATAGGGAACAGTTGGAGCGGTAGGCAAAGTCGTAGAAGTAGATGGAGTATGTAGCAGAGGCGGCGGCCCTTGAGAAGGCTGCGCCGGAGAAGTAGGAACCAGCTGAAGAGTAGCTGGCGTTTGTGCAAGAGCTGTGTTTCGTGCGCCGGGGCGCGGTATAATAAAACGCTTTGGGGTTGCGGTAGCGTCTAACGCATACGGTGGCGGTGAGCTTAATAAGTGGGACATTAATGGATCTTTCTCGGATGTTTCCTCTTGACCTTGTCCCTTATGTGGTAACATTGGGTAGCATTTATCTACTGCTAGTTTCTTGCTCCTAAGCATTTGTTCGCTCTCTTGCTCTTCCTCGTTATCCCTGTATGCGACGGCAGCTTGCACCATCGACATACCTCTTTTATTCCTTTTTGCTAATTTTATTTCTTTCTGTTTGGCTTCTTTGCGCCACAAGCGAAAAGAGTCAAACATCGCCGGGCGGGCTTTTTTCTTGAACAATTTGACCTCGAGGTTATCTAACATTTCTGAGTCAAAACTACCATATTGGGGCCATTTTAAAACACCATCCTTGCGGGTGTATTTTATCCACACTTCATTATATGTTATAGGACCTACGCCGTGTTTTATATATAACTCATATGTTGGAGTTCCAATCGGAGGAACCGGACAAGAATCCTCTAATCGGGAGTCCTTACTACAACCAAGACAAAACAAGTTTCCAAATCTGCTAAAACAAGGCATCTTTGCTCACTAGTTTAGCTTCAAACTTCAAAGGATTATCAATTACGATATTTCTCGCGAATACACGAGTCCTTTGGCTTTGGGGCTTGCAAGTACCAAATCAAAACGTATCTCAAGGATACCAAAAACTAAGGATCAAACTAAGGACTTGGAGACGCTCCACTTATACTTAACTGAAGTATTTGAAGATCGATGACGTCACTAGAAGACTCGTCTATCGTTTCGCTCTACCAAGGATCACTGGGTCCAAAACAGGGCGATAGTCAGGGCAGCAGTCCCTCGTAGCCGTCGGGACGCGGGGAACCTCGCAGCAAAGACCTTCGGAACCACGTCGACATACAGGGGTCGCTGAAGTGGCTGCCCGTCCTCTGGAATTTTCACACGAAGCTCCTCACGAACATCTGGCTTGGACCGTCGCCGCTTGATACCGCCCCGAGTTGGGCGCCAACTGAGGTAACGGGTTTTTAGGAACCCGGTGGTGCCAGGGGATAACACCCGAAGACCTCTGAGTTCTCCCTGTTCCGGACCACAGAAACACGGAGTCTTCTAGCTGAAGTCAGAGATCGAGTTTTATTGGCAGCTACCAAGTAACATGTGTCCTAGAAACACGACAACCCGGGGCGCGTATTTCTCAGGAGACTGTTCGTTTTTACAGAACCAGCTTTCTCTTTATATACAGAAATAATAGCTGCAGGCATGAATTCTTAAGTTTACGATATGGTTATACACATATTTCTACAATAATACAAAGAGCGAAGTCATGTAGGCCAACCCATATTTTAGACGTCCAGTTCATGATAGATTACCCGGCCAGGCCCGGAACTCCCATCAGATATCGATGAAACCTCAATAAAGCAGGGCACCTCCTAGTCATAAAACTGGCCATAAACAAGGAACATGGACAGGAGTGTGTGTGATGAAAACATGTTCTGTACGTAGTGAATGGTTTGTGGCATGTTATGTATTGATGCTATCTTATTCGGCCACTGGGTGAGGAGCTGCCCAAACAGGTTTGGCTGGAGGCAATGGAGTCAGTTGGGACAGGTCAGGGGGGAGTCAGAGAAGGTGGACGTGTCCTTTTAGATCAAGCTCGACCTTACTCAATTGACTTATCATGAGGGCAAGACGCAAGATGGATGCCGTTTTACAAAATGGAGTCTAAGGGGTCGGAACGGAAACTATGGTTTAGGGGTGTTGGCATCCCTCAATCATGACGCAAATGCATAGGGATGATGTCCTAATCATTATCGGCCGTCGACACCAAATTCGTCCTGGTACGTTGATATTTTGTGGCACGGGTATTGGATCTCGATACCGGGATAACAGCAGGGTCCAGAATTTCAGAACCACAGGGGAGGTTGAGGTGTGTCTGCCTTTCCTGGATGAGTAGAGGGAGGAGATCTCCTTGCACCTGAATGGGCCAGGTCTGCTTTGGACAATGAAGTCTCCACCTCCTGCCAGAGGAGGGGACCAAACTGGTTTTTGACAAAGAGAAACTGAGTAAAAATATTGGGGCCCAGACCCCAGAACTTTAGAACTCGCTTGGATCAAGGAACCTGTCAAGAAGAAGAGCTGGAAGAACTGCCAGGAGGAGTATTGCCCCTTTGCTGTCATGTTGCTTTGCTGTGTTGGCCTGCAGTTGCTTTTTCTGCCTTGGGCAGTGAAAGGACAGGAGTGAACTTTCTTCACCTGTTGCTGAGGGGCTTGAAATAGAGCTTGCCTCCTGTTCACGAAGTCTCAGGGACAGCAAAGACTTCCCTTACCTCTAGGAACCGTGGGTTTCAGTTGTCACAGAGGGGGAAAGCAGCCGACACGTCACAGACTCTGCTGCTGGCTCCGTATCCTGAAGGCACCGCCACATTTTGCACCGCAACCCTGGTCTCACCGATGATGGCCGCCGCCATCAACAAGCCTCTGCTTGCACTGCGACCTGTGGGCACCACACTCCTCACCATCTCGCTTCACTCTGCCGCCCTGGTCTCACCAACACCGCTGACCTCAACACCTGTGTCTACACCGTGGATTGGAGGCACCGCTTGTCAGTCACACGACGCACTGCCCCGTCCCACACCGCAGTCTGTGCCGACCGACACCAGCTCCCATCAACCGGCCCTGCTGCTTGCACCATAACCTGTCAGCACCACAACAAGCACAGCTTTGCACCGCAGCTCTGGTCTCACTGCTACTAGATGACCATCACCAAGCAGCTGCCTGCACTGCGACTTGAGACCACCACGTGCCACACCGCTACGCTTCACGATAGTTGCCACAACCGTCCCGCACCGACATGGCAGGCCGGAACCAAAGGTACTTTTTACGAGTCTGCTGACAGTGAGCCATTCTGCAGCGACACGGTTGTCTGGAACTGTTGGATTCTGTTGTTTTCAGCACTGCGGTAGCCCCGGATGGAGCTACAGCTTTAAGGAACTGTATTTTAAAGTTCTTCTTACAAAGTGCATATTTTTGATTATTGGATGTTGGTCTTTTATCGTTTTGGTCTTGTTTGCTCAGATAAATATTGATTATTTTTCTAAAATTGGTGTGGTGTCCTTTTGTAGTGTTTTCACTGCATTACTGTGTGTTATGTGCAAATGCTTTACACATTGCCTCTGAAATAAGCCTGACTGCTCATGCCAAGCTACCAAGGGGGTGAGCAGGGATTATTTTACAAGTGTATCCCCCTTATCCTGACTAGAAGGAAGGGTCTCTATTCGGACAAAGGTGCAAACCATTGCCAACTAGAGACCCAAATGTCTCATAGTGTTCCTTAAACAAATCTATATATCTATTGTGTATCCAGAATTATATTCTTTGTTTTATCACAGTTATACTTTCTCTTGTTATAATTACATTTGTCCCCTTTTCATAGGGTCATGATTGCGCTATAAAAAATCAAGTAAAATACATTTCTTCCCATTGAAAGGGATTCATTGTTGGTTGTGGGAATCCCATGCACGAATATACTCTTTAGAGCAGGTATAACACCCACTGTGGAGAAAATCCTGGCCAGTGAGGTTGGGTCCAAAGAAGTCAATGGCTACTTTTTCCTGCATCCTTGATGCAAGGAGACATTCAGAATGGTTAGTGTGCACTATGTTTACTTAGACCCTGCATGCTAGACAGTATGCTAGACAGTGGCCAATAATTTCCTTCATCAGTCAATGAAAGGGATCCACGCTACATGACAAATAAACCTCTTGGTGGCCACAATTGGTCTCTGGATCTCGCAAGCAAGATCAATCACCTATCTCCTCAGAGAGCTCCGCATCATCAAGCAGGCTGCCATATGGAGAGGTTATGCATGATACTGAGCAAGCTTATCACATATGTTGTAAAGTAGTCTTGTCTTTACCCCAGTCTCTTCAGTGCTAAGAAGTTATGAATCTATTCACAAGTGTCAGGTTAACAGAGATGATACGGAGAGTGGTGTTTTCATCCATCATTGTAGGATGTGCCTCTGAAATAAGGTAATGCAGATATTCTTCTGCTAAGGATGATTCAGAGGAATAATGGTCAGTGGAAAATGAGAGACAAAGTAAGCAGATTTGTGATCCTTGAGGGTGGTGCACAATTCAGAAGCAATAGTTATTAATACAACGATCCCATGTTATATATATTTTTTTACAATTCTTAATTGGTATCGCAATGATATTCCAAAGGCGCCAACTAAAGACACCATGTCTTAATTCAGGGAGTTATATTCCCTCTAGGGTTGCCAGTGTTGTAATGATTGGCATGGAGATCAGTAACTACGGTGAAAGAAATGCCCCTATAGGTCACTGCCTTTTTGGCAATTTTCACCTTTTTGTAAGCAGAGCCCATATGTGCTATGTGAATGTAGTGGCTTGGGAAACTGCAGTGGCTATGTTACAGCACTAGCTACACCTGACCAATGCTTAAACAGTTGGAGACCCGACCTGCCAAAAAGTTAAACTAGATAATTGAGCATCAGTGTGACACAATGGGTATCTTTGTCTCAATTCCCTAGGACTCAGTCTGATTTTCCTGGTGTTGTGGGCACCGATGTGTATTAACTTTCACTCTGTAGTATTGCCAGTTCACGTTGCAGTCGATTCGCCGTACTCCGATTGTAACTCTGGTCATGTCATCTTGGCACCTCTGAGGACCCATTATCGATCATGCTTTTTGGGGACTCTCATTGACTCACATTTGGACTAGGCTCAATGGAGTGAGAGCTTGCACAGCGTATAGCAGCATGTGCCACCATTCAAAGCATGCCATCTATCTTGGCAGGCCCTCCACAACATGGCAGCAGGTAAATCTGAACTATGCCCTACCTTGTCGTCTGCCCAGCGGGCATCTCAGCTAAATTTTGTTGGACGTTGGTCTGTCACAGACCTGCTGCTTTATTGGCAGCAAGCATTTCAGGAAGGCCAAGTTGGTGATATGATCGTAGCGGACCTAGTGGCATACACGGTTGCTTCCTGGCTAATTGCTTTCTCCAGTATACATTACAATAAAATGAACTACCTGTGTTTATTTAAAGAAATGAGAAGGTATTTTTAGCCTCATATTTCCTCTCTTGCTGTCACTTAGCCATGAACCCTGAAATTTGTTCTGCTTGCAGCCACGGGTGAGCAGTAGCGGTTGGGTCTGCACCGTGGAGAGAGGCAACCTATCACGTTGAAGTAGGAACAAGTGATATCCCTTTCACGTCTATGAATTGCATATAAAATGTTGTGTATATATTATTTTTCTCTGCAAATTAATGGTTGGCCTTCATTCAGGCAGACAGGGTGTGAAGGTTTTATGAGGCAGAATGTTTTCTCTCATGATTATAATGTATCAGAGGGGTGTGGCCTGACAGGGAGGAAAATGACCGATTGAGTTCACGATCTGTCCCCTCAGCGCCGCTTCCTCGCCTATAAAGTGAGCCGAGCAAGTTAAATGCACCTCAAATATTTTGTTTAAATTTGTTTATTGAGTTTTATAGTGGGAACTTACTGCAGGACTAACTGCACCTCAACTATGAGGAAAAGAGCTCCTGAGCATGTGGGGGAAGCAAGCAGTGCAAGTTCCAAAATTGCCCCTGGATGCTCCCAGTCCGATGGAATAGCGCAACTGAGAAACGGGCTGTCTGCTGCCTCCAAATTGGTCAATCCTCTTCCTTTAATGCTGCACTTGAAGATCCGATGTGAGCGCTACGGCTGAGGGAAAATACTTAATCAAGCCTATGATCATCTCCTCCGACAAACTGAACAAATTGAGTGATCAGATTCTCCCCGACAATTCCAAAATAACCTCATTAGCTCCGCTTGCAACCCCACACACACGCTATATCTGACTAAAGTGGCCACAGCCCTACAACCAAATCTGCAGCTATAGAGGCCGCATCTTTGCCTACACCTGCGTGCTGCTACCTTGGAAGATTTAAAATTGCTCCTAATGCCTGCAATTCACAGTAACTGCTGCCCCACTGCCTAAATGGCTTTATTTTATCCGTTCACTTGGGCCTGCATAATCACGCTCATACCTATTTAAAGGGGTCCCATTTCCCCCACTAATTATGCTACAACAGAAACGCACCCAATCAGTTGGTGAGAGAAAGTGGCTCTGTGTATACTGTTTCCAAATAGGTACAGTGTGCACAGGCCCCAGAAGTTTGACAGAGGCTAAAGTTAGATATAACCTTACTCTCTAAAGTGGTAGCTTGGTCAAGCAGTAAGGCAGGATCAGAGGACAGTGTAAAGCATTTGTTGTGCACCCTCAGTCAGCAAATGGTCTTACACACGCAAGAACTGAACTCTAGGCCAATGGTTTTATATCAAAAGATATAGTTGTTTTATTTTAGATCCGACAAGGTATCAAAATATACTTTCTCAGAATGAGTTACTTTAGTTAAATACTTTGCGGATAAGCAATAGACTTTTGGAATGCAATAGTTACAGTTTGTTGCAATAGGCAACATAATTTCAAACCCAATAACACATTGAGCTCAATGGGAATTTCTAAAAGGAGGCTATAGATGACTTCCAGGATTATTTTTCTAACTGCAGGACTGGGATTCAGTCCTGAAACAGGTATTGTAAACAGTTGAGCAAAATCGGTTAAGTCACTGTAGTGATTTTTAAGTATTATTTTGGTATTTTAAAAGTTGACACTTAGAAGAAATTTCACAGAAAAACAGTCATTGATTTCCTATGGAAGAAATTCACTTAGCAGGTAAGTGGGGTTATGGTTACTCTTTCTAACTCAGGGATGGATCCTTGATCCAGCACTGGTACACCACCTGTTAACAGTTGAAGGACTATGTTTTTGTTATACAGGTGATTTTTAACAAATATTTGTAAGTTTGCAAAATCGACACTTAGAAACTTTTTCAACAAAAACCAGGCAATGTTATCCTATGGAAGGAAATTTAGATTGCAGGTAAAGTATGTTTGTGTTACTTTTGTAATCCAGTGCTGGGCTCCTTGGTCCAGCACTGGGACGTCTATCTTAAACAGGTAAGTAATTACGTTTTTGTAGTTTGTATGATTTTAGACAAATATTTTAAAGTTTCAAAACTCCACACTTCGAAGAATTTTCAAGTGAAACCAGTCCATGTTACCTTATGGAAGAAAAGTGAGTTATCAGCTTTTGTGTAAGTACTCGACTGGCAGAGTTAAGGTTCTGGGCATAGACTCAGGGGTCTCCCAGGGACAGGTAAGTGCAGTTGTTACACCCTCAGCTGCACAGGGGCAGCCGGGTGCAAAGGTAGTTAGTCCCAATGTTATCCTATGGAAGGCAGGGGACCCTTGGTTGGTGACTGCTGGCTAGCAGGCCACGCGGACGTGGGAGCTGGGCTCCTGGTCACTTACTCAGGGCAAGTGGGGAAGTGAGATAGGATAGTGGTTGCACTTCCAGGGGCACTTGGGCGGCTGGGTTCAGGGTGCTTTTGAGCCGTTGGGCGCTCAATGTTATTCAATGGAGATCTTGGAAAGTGAACAAAGGCTGCATGCTCGGGGACGGAGATTCTTCAGATGCGACCACCACTTCGAAAGGTAAGTTGGGAGTCTGGAGGAGGGGTGGACACCCAGGAGTTGGGCACAGGAGGCCGTGGGGCGCCGGGTGCAGGTGTGTCTTTTGGCGTCAGGAAATCTTACCCTCAGCTGGTCGCGGTAGGGCGGGTCCCTGGTTCTGAGGCTGCAGGCGTTGTCTGGTTCATCGAGGAAGGTATTTGGGCACTGGACTTCGGGTCCCAGTCGCCGGGGGGATGTCCTCGTGATCTTGATACACTCCAGCACAGGTCAGGCATGGCAGGTGCAGGGTTTGCGGTTCCAGGCTGATGTCAGGGCTTGTTACTTGCGAGCAGTACCACTGCTCGTGGGAGACCCAGGTAGTCAGATTCACAAGGCAGTCAAGTCCTCCAGGGTTTTTGAGGTTGCTGACCACTGGAGTCACCGGGGTTTAGCAGGAGCAGGTTCGAGGGTCGACAGGCCGGTAGGGCTGGGGCCAAATCAATTTGTGTCCTCTTTTTGGCAGCTGCAGGGCAGGTCTTCTTGTTCCTTGTTCTTCTTTCTTGTTTCGGAATCTGGATCTGAGGAAGGAAGGTTCAGGGTACCCCTAAATACTAAATTTAGGGGCGTTACAGGTAGTGTGAGGGCAGGGACCAATAGGTCCCTGTCCTGGGTGGGTACACCTACCCTGCTTCTCTCCTGTGGGAGGGGGGCAGGAGCCTAGCTGTGAGTGGGTAGGGCTCCCCATCTTCAAGATGGCTGTAGCCCGGAGTCGTAATTCACCTCGCCTTTCCCACCTGAGGGGTGGAGTTGGCACAGGCTGGCACACCCCCTTTCCTGATGTAGGTTTTCCCGCCAGTCTTCCCGCCAGAGTGGGGTCAGAACTGGTGAGGGCCAGTTGCTGAGTAAAGCAAGTGGTCTGGAGAAGCTCACAAAGGCGGAATGCCTTTGAAGCTTCCCCTGCCCATCCTGGGGGAGGAAGCTTGGCACCTCGTCCCAGGATGTGCATTATTGCCGGCCCAGGAGAGCGGGGGCTCTCCACCCAGGGGTCCAGCAACATGTCTGCTGTGTGGCGCAGCCTAGGCAGCCTCTCAGAGAAGACGTGGATTGTAGGTTAGGTTTCAGGGGGCATCTCTTAGATGCCCTCTGTTGTGCATTTTACATTAAATGCCACACTGGCATCAGTGTGGGTTTAATGTGCTAAGAGGTTTGATATCAAACTTGTCAGTCTTCAGTGTAGCCATTATGGTGCTGTGGAGTTCGTAATGACAACCTCCCAGCACCATATATTCTTAAAGGCATCACTGCACTTACAGTGCCCAGGAATGGCCCTGGGTTCTGTAGGGGCACAGGGTTCATGCACCTGTGCCCACACCGCTGGCATAGGGCACCCAGCTAGAGGGGTGGCTGATGTATGCCAGGGCAGTGGGTTTGTGGGCATGGCACACAGGAATGTGTGCCATGTCGACTCTTAGTTTAGTTCTGCACCAGGACACTCAGCCTGCAAGTTAGTGTGTGTGTGTGTGTGTCAGGGTACAGGGCCCCTAAGGGTGGCACAATAAGTGCTGTAGCCCTTGGGGGTCTTCTCTGGTCACAATCCACTGGGTACCTAGGGTACCATTTATCAGGGGCTGACATGTGGCCAGAGATGCCAATTGGGTTTAGGCTTTACTACAGTTTTTAGGGAAGTAACACAGGCCCTGGGTACCTGATTGGCAGGGACCCAGGTCACACCAAAGAAAAGTGCATCAGGTATCAGGCAAAAAGTGGGGGGTTACTGCAACAGAAACTCACTTCCTTACAGTTGGGCAACAACAATTTAATGTGGCCTGGAAGGTGGCTGTCCGTGGCCTTCAGCATAGTCACTTCCGCATTACAACACTGTAGGGCTGCAGTCTTAGTCTGGAGTGATTGTTCCAGCCAAGGCTTTCGCTGCACCGAACTTCTGATCATCTGCCCGCCTTCTACCAAAGGGCAGTGTGTGACTCAGGCTTTCTCCTGTGAGGAAGCTACGTGCCCCAACTAAGCTCCATACAGTCAATTCTGGTCAAAACCAGGGTATCTGATCAAGATTGTGAACCTGGCAGACCCAGTTAAGATGTGTGAAACCTGAACTACAGCCTCCTTACAAATTTACTTTCACTCTGGGCCTACTCATGACAGGCTCTCTCTATAAGCATCACTTTCCATAATCTCGTACCACCAGTTCATGAAGCTGTGTTCCTACCACACCATGTAAAAGATCCAAATGATGATAGAATAACACATAGATATGAATTTCTAGTAGAGGTTAATTACAAGCACCTCATCCTTCAAAACCTGGTCAGCAACTGCCAGATTACATTCCGAACTAAAGTGGGATGTAATGACGGTAGACAGCACACATCTCCCTTCTAATAATGAAATATACAGAAAATACTATATTACAATATACTAAGAAAAGATAAACATTTGAACTTCATGAAACAATGAAAAGCACTAATTAACATAATCTTTAAGATAAGATGGCATATTTGTCTTACGTCCACTTCATCTAAGATCTGGACGAGACAACTTATCAGAGAAATCAAGTCCATCTTTTCCATCCATTTCCAGATTAGATTTGAGAATAACCACACGACTCTGATTCCAAATTTTCCTATCCTTCAATTTGACAGTATTTAAAAAATATTTTATCACACAAATGACCAAGACATTGCACCTACAGGAGCTTTCACCCATACCAAATCACCTACCCCTACAGCAACCTGCTTTACTCTTTTTCTTTCATCAAAACGTTTTTCCTTTTTAACTGTAATCTTTCTTCTCATAGTCTCCAAGCACCAATTCCATTGTCCTTGATACCTTTACCCCAAGTCATCCTACCTGGGCACAATTTGGTGTTAGGAGTCCTTTCTTTGAACAACTCAAAAGGAGACTTTCGAGTAGTGGTGTGAGGAGTCAAACGATGAGCCAAGATATAATTTTGCAACTCATCCTTCCAGTTTAAGGAATTCACTCTAGACAGTTGAATGTTCTCTTTTATCACCCTATTAAAACTTTTAACTGTCCCATTAGTCTCAGGATGATAAATTAAACATCTTTTTGTGTTGAATACCACACCTCATCAAGAAATCACTCATTTGTTTGGAACAAAATTGAGCACCATTATCAGACAAAAGTGTTTTATGAAGACGTTCTCTTTTTAACACATTCTGTAAAAACGAAATTACACATGTAGTAGTCACTTCCGACACTCACGAAACCTTCACCCATCTAGAGTAAAGGTCAATCAAAACTATTAAATAAGGTGTAACATGTTCACCACTAAGGGGCCCAACAATAACTATGGCAATATCTTCCCAAGGTCTATTAGGTAACCTGCAACAAACCATGGGCATGGTTTGTGGAGTAAGAATGATATCACTGATTTTACATTGCATGCACTCCCTCACCTCACGCTCATTCTCTAAATCCATTCCAGGCCACCAGAAACTATCTCGCAATCTTTCCTTAGTTTTCATTATACGTAAATGTCCCTGATGTGCTTCCTCCATCAATGTATTCCTTCTTGACGAAGGAGAAACCAATTTCGTACCTCCCAAGAGAATGCCTTTGTCCATAGATAATTCGTCAGAAATCATTTGCCAAGTTTTTGATTAGGATTTATCAAACACAGTTTCAGATTGAATCATGTTTATAACATTCATCGATTCACTATCCTTTAACTCCTCTTCTTTCCATTCATCCTCATTTGTAATGCCTGACGTTATTTCACAGACCATGGCTTTATCCTCCATTAACTGTTCATCTTCAACATCACATACTAAACGAGAAGGACAATCGGCAGGTGTTCTACCACAAAATTAAAACCCTGTAAGCCAATTGCCCAATGTCTAAACCTGGAGGAAATGAAATCTTTAAGAGGTTTGTGATCTGAACATACCTTAAAATAAGTTCCCCAAATAAAATTGCGAAACTTCTCTTTCAACTACAGAGTAATTTAATTCTGCACCACGTAAACCTCTTGATGCACAAGCAATGAGTTGTTCCTTACCATCCCTTGTTTGTTTTAAAATTGCCCCCAAACCTTTTGAACTTGCATTTGTTACCTCAGTAGTTTCTTTAGCTGGAATAAAAGCCTGCAATTTAGGAGCATCTTTCAAGTTGTTCTTTAACTCTATGAATTCATTTTGACATTCTTGAGACCATTTGAACTCTTTGTTCTAACAAGCAATTGTCTCATGTTATTAGACCTAATGGCCAAATTATTTATGAACTTGTCATAATACTCAACCATTCCCAAAATCTATACAACTTCCTCTTTTGTTTTTGGGGATGCTAACTTGAGAATAGTATCCACCAATTCTTTCTTTGGCAAAACACCTGTAGCTGTGATGCGATTACCCAAATAATTTACCTCCTGAAATGAAAACCTACATTTCTCAAATTTTAATGTGAGGCCAGCCTTTTCAAGTTTTACCAAACCACTCTTACTCTGATATCATGCTCATGTTGAGTCAAACCAAATATTAATAAATCATCTTGATAACATTTAACACCTTTCACACCTTTTAAAATTGTTGACATTACCCTCTGAAAACCAGAGACAGCGGATACCAAACCAAACTGCATTCTCTTATACTTAAATGCACCCATGGGAGTGATGAATGCTGTCAAACCTTGTGAGCTTTGAGTTCGCTCAATCTGGTGATATGCCTGTGCGAGATTAAGAGTCGTAAAAAACTTTGCCCCATTTAAAGTTGACATAATTTCATCTATGTTTGGCAGCGGAAATTTATCCACTACAACCTCCTTGTTTAATGACCTGAGGTCCACACAATCCTAAGTCACCATTTGGTTTGTTAGCAATGACAACTGCTGCCAACCACTCAGATGCTTCCACTGGTGTAATGATTTCTTGCTTAAGAAGTTTATCTAATTCTTGTTCTACCTTTTCCTGCAATGCAATCGGAATTCTCCTTACTTTAGCCACTGAGTGTACAGCTCCACTTTTCAGTTTAATACAATGTTTGTACCCTTTAAAACATCCTAAACATTCTTTAAATAAATGTGGAAATTCAACCACAAAATCACTAGATTTGGTTTCAACCTTCTGTATTTGTATCTAACGTAACTCCCAATAAAAGTTGGTGTGGCCAACCAAGCAGACCCTCACTTTTTTGACACATATATTTCTCCATCAATTAACCTTTTCCCCATCTCAATGCAAGCACTAAAATACCCCAGCATGCTTATGGGTTGGCCACCATAACCTCCAGGACTCGCATCCATATTACGTAATCGGTTTTTCTCTTGAAACCACTTGCTGAAAGTTTTCTTTGAAATAATAGTTAGTTGAGAGCATGCATCAAATTTCATCTCCAAGTCAACCCCATCAATTCTTACATTTCCAACTGAATGAGCATTACATTTGGACTCACTGACTTGACATATTACCTCTTTTATTCCCTTGTTCTGGAATCTTTTCTGTTTCAATGTACAAAATCTTATCAGATGTCCCCATTTTCCACAACCATGACAGATAACACTCAAAGCAGGACAGATTTTTGAATTTGCTTTGTGACAAGATCTCCCACAACGAAAACATTCAAATAATTTTTTTTAAACTTCCTCCTTCACTAGCTTTTTAGAGGGTGCTTTTTAATTTTTTATAAGACATACATTTTCTTCTACTTCTTCTACAGTTGGTTGAATTTTATTTTTTTCACTCCTTGATTCAGTAACACATTTTAACATATGCTCAACCCTTTTTGCTATAGAAATTACCTCTTCCAAAGTAAATTCATCCTTGAGCCATAATTCTTCACATATTTTATCCTCTCTAGACTTTAAAACAGATTGAGCTCAAATACGTTCTTTATTAGCTGCTCCAAACTTGCAACTCGATGCAAGCTTTCTCCAACAAGTCAAATAAGCCTCCACTGTCTCCTCCTTTTCTTGCATCCGTAACCCAAAATGATATCTTTCCATTATCCTACTTACTCTGGGTAAATATTTTCCATCTAGTTCTAATATGCTTATCTCATATTCATTTAACCCTCTCTGTTCCTCTGTAGATAACTCTGGTAAATTTTCAAATACTTCCTGACCATCACCACCAAGACAGTGTAATAACAACAATTGCTTCCTTTCTGCACTCAAATTGGTTCCAAATACCCTAGCATAATGCCCACAAATCTTCTTCCACTTGCTCCATTCAACAACTGGTTTTCCTGGACTGCTAAAAAAACGGAGGTGCTGTTCCATTTTGCATGACTTTTTAAAAATACCTTAACAATAACAACACCAAATTAAAAGCTGTTAACCAAAATAAATAAAATTAAACAAAAAATGATTAATAAATCACATGTAATTCACTTATAATTATGCCAACTAACATTTTGTAAAGTAATTACTTCTTCGTTTGGGGTGTCTATCACCGTAGACAATTGGATTTTAATTAGTGCTCTTTACCAATAAAACAATAAAGTTGCACTTATTAAATCCAGACTCTGTTTGATGTGTACATCACCCTGGTAGTCTTATTTTTAAAACTCTTTTTTGCGCACTTGTCACAAATTTCCTCTGTTCGTTGTGCCCTGTCTTCAAATTTAATAAAGATATAATTGAAGTAGCTCTTCCTGATGTGTGTATCACTGTGGCAACACTTCTCCTTTAAGATGTTCACGTGACACACACGTTTCCAATTACATTTCCCGCTGAGCACGTACTCCTACGTCATCTCCAGTAGATGAGAGCAGCTCTGTTTAAACCCTAGAGGTCACTGGTGACTCATGTTTAAATGACAACAAATTAGGTATTTCATTTCCTCCTTGAAAGTATATTTTTAAACGCCTCGTTATGTTAAGTTGAGCGCTAATACCTGTGGATTTGCGCGTCCCTCTAAACTCTGGTTACGCACTCACAACACATTCCATAGAGAGCGCTCATGCAGTTCAGCCTCTGGCGCTCTGCTGTGTTCTGAAGAGTGTACTCATGACATTCAGCCTCACGTGCTGAACTCTCTCGCTGCGCTGGGCTCCCCGCTGTCAACAAACTGCTGTGCCCATCATAAATGCCACACGACAATAAATGAGTTCTACAGTACCTTACGGGTCGGA
Source organism: Lissotriton helveticus (assembly GCF_964261635.1). NCBI lineage: Eukaryota > Metazoa > Chordata > Amphibia > Caudata > Salamandridae > Lissotriton > Lissotriton helveticus. The sequence continues at coordinate 1,877,533,153 of NC_136059.1, forward strand.
TCCACCCGCACTCCTCCGACAAGGAAATCCAAAATGAACTCTCCCAAGTTCACTTCTCTACAATACGTTCAGAGAGAAAGCCAGCCTTCCTCAACAGCGACTGCACTCATGAAGCTCTAACCTGATTTAGAGGTGCTTCCAATCAAAATATCCCTTGCTCTTCGCCAGTAAAACATCCAAACGATGATAGAACAACACGCAGATAAGAATTTCTAGTAGAGGTTTATTACAAGCACCCCATCCATCAAAACCTGGTCAGCATCTGCCAGATTACCTTCTAAACTAAGTTCTATATTCCATAGAACTGACATCACACAGATATAATGAAGGTAGACATTACACCATGCAGGAAGCTGCCACCTCATAGTTAAATGTAGTGCTGTAGGCTATACATATGTGCCCACGCCGATCATCAAGGTTATCTGGAATTGATTACACTTACAATGTAAGATGTGCTGCAAACACCTGAGCAGAGTGGGAGCTCTCATGAGAATCTCATCATCTCAGTGTGAAGAGTCTTGTATCCCCATTCCTACATTGTAGCGTCCAAATTGCCAGGATGGCCAAGAAAGACTCAAAAACAGCCACGAAGAGGACAAAGTCAGAGCCTCAAACACCAGACTCTCTCATTAAAAAGAAAACTGAACTGAAGGACGCAATTGACACCTTAAAAACTTTCAGACGTCTTACAACTCGCCCACACAACAAAAGTCTGTATGGACATCATGCAACAAAATGTGGCAGGCATAAGACCTAGTGTCAAGCAAATAACAGATAGCTGTCCGCTGCTGAACAATGCATCAGAGATCTGAAGGATAAATCTCTGTCTACAAAAAAAGACCTCAGTTTGCTACTTCAAACCTCTACATCGGTGCAACGAGCTATTACTGTACTTTAGAATAGAATCAAGAGGGGCAACATAAGATTTTTTGGCTTCCTGCAGAACAGTGAAAAACAGTATGTTCTTGCTTTGCCTTTCTCGAAGACTAGATTCCTTGTAATACTAATCTATCCTTTGATAATTGTTTTTTACTTGAAAGCGCACTGTATCCCGACATGACAAAATGAACTTGCTGCTTCAGCTGGTTCACCTAGGCCAATGATCTGTAAACCCTTGCATTATTAACATGTGGAACTCATTTTGGAATTCAAATGTAAGAACAAGTACATTCTCTGAAGGACACCGGATCACCATCTTGCAAGATTATTCCAATTCCACTATTCAAACGAGGAAAGGCGTCCTCTCTCTCAGGCCTAGACTAAGAAACATGAACTTCCCCTTTTCCTTTTCAGGACCCACCAGGTTCCGTACCACCTACAAAGGATCTGCACACCTGTTCCACAACTACCAAGACTTCTTTCCTGGATAACCTTCAAGAAGCCAAGATGGATACTTCCTATTCTAACGCAGGGACGTTGTAAAGTATCTTCACCTTATTTGCTGCTTTATCTCCTTTCAATTTGAGTATGCAATTATTTAGAACCCCTGGCGACTGCTTTTGGTAGAAACGTAGTGTGTCTGTATTTGCAAACAATAACCTAAATTGCTCTATTGCTATCATGTGCCTCTGACACAGCATGCTCTGGCACCTTGGGCATGTTTAGGCTTATGCCACAGTCTCATTACCCATTCCTTTAATTAATATTTAGTTTCTTCATTACTAAGCTGCGCGTAATCAAGCTCCCGGCACAACTGAAAACTAGCTAAGCAGTGCCCCCCCAGCGTTGCCCAGCACCGGGCCACCGACAGGACAATCAAGATTGGAAGTGCAGCCTGACTCGCTACCGGAAAGCAGGGACCGGCCACCGGATCACACCCGCAGGTGATCGGCGCTGCCCTGCCTTCCCGCGACACTCTTCCGAGTGAATCCCTTACCGGTACCTGAGACGCCCACAACGTCTTCCCCCGCGAATCACGGCTGCTGCAGGGCCGGCTGCCACTGGAAGAGAGAAGACTATCGATCAGAATATCCCACCGGAGCTGCTTGATTCACATCGCCGCCAACCCCGCGCCTGACTCCAAAATGGCGGCCGGCGAGGACTTCTCCTGACCGGAGCCTCACCGGACACGCCTGTCACCTTCCTGAGGTCCTGGCTGTGCAGGGGCGCTCAATATGGGGCGATGGGATGCTCGTTCCTCCATCTAAGCAGAGACACCGGGGCCGCTTGACCTGCCTCGATCACCGCCTCCACGCCTGACTCCAAAATGGCGGCCCGCGAGGACTCCTCTTGACTGGAGCCTCACCGGAGCCGCTTGCCACCCTCCCGAGGTCCCGGCTGTTGCGGGGGCGCACACCATGGGGCGATGGGATGTTCTTTCCTCCACTTAGGCGGAGCCATTTTGGCTGCTTGGCCCGCCTCGATCGCCACCTTCACGCCTGACCTAAAAATGGTGGATCAGGAGGACTCCCCCTGACCGGAGCCTCACCGAAACCCCCCCCAACACCATCCCCACGGTCCTAGCTTCCGACGGGCGTCTGTTATACAGAAACGGGATGTCCGCCACTACCTAGGCGGAACCTCTTGGGCTGCTGGACCCTCAGTAATCATCCCCCCGCGCCCGACCTCAAAATAGCGGATTGTGAGGTCTCCCCCTGACTGGAGCCTCACCTCGGACGCCTGGACTGACCTATTGGAACCTCATGGTTCGCCACCCCCGCGCCTGCCAGGAAAGAGCGGAGCCCAAGGACTCCTCGGCCGAGGGCACCCGCTACAACGTCACATAGGACTCACTGGACTCAGCTGCACAAGATTCGCCTTCCCCCTGTGAAATAAAGCCCACGAATTGGCAGACCTAAAGGACTCTACGACCGTTGAACTCCAGATCCAGACTCAGCGACACATGCCCAGGTGAGTCGCGCCGGCGTGAAGCCCAGACGGCCCAACTCCTGCCCTCCCACGCCACCCAAGCTTAATACCGCAACCAAACCAGGCACCTCCTCTCACACTACCACCACGATGGCCCGGGTCCTGCCTCCCCCTCCCCCAGTAGTCCTACCTACTCACCTGAAACCTCACAGCCGGAACTCCTTCACCATCATCTTCCCCCCCCTCCTCTCTACGAAATTGAGACGCATTTTCAAGCAGAAACTCATCCGCAAACACAAAGAAACCCTTATCACAGACTTCTACCACTCTGCCTCCAACGGACCGATGAAGATGGACCTGATATTCCACACTGAGAGACCGGAGTACTGGGTCTCCACAATCAGAACGCAACTGTTTATCGCCAAAACCACATCCACTCCACATAGTTGCAAATTAACCACAATACTCCCTTTCAGATCAGCTGGTAGAGGCCACACAACCGTGACCATCTGCACCAATGGCACAGTCCTCATCCAGGCTAACAATGAGAACCTGGAAGCTTTCGGCTCCCTATTTCCCGCACTAAGATCAGCCCTCCCTACCCTACATCACCCTGCCCCAACCCCTTCACCGCCCGCCCCCACAGCCAACAGAGAAGACCTCGTTCCTCTCTTCCGCGATCCCACTACTTCCCGATACGCTCCCCATCTCCCCGCCGCATCACAACACCCTCGCACGGCCAACCAGCCACAACAAGAAACTCTAACCACACCCCCAACTCCTTCCAATCACCACTCCTCCCCCATCTACCGCTTCCCACAGCCCCTTACAGAAAACAATTCCTCGCCAACTGGCAGCCCCCTCCCCAGGAGCCTCACGCCAGCTTTCAGACCCCCTAAACCTCCCCCTGTCCCTCCCCCTACACCTCCCCCGTCTTCTACCCTGATCCCAATCCCCCAACCCCTCCTCTTGAACCATAACATGCCTGGCGCTACCCCTGATGGCCACAACCCCTCCCATGATTCCATAGCACAGCGGCTCCTGGCCCTTGAAAACCAGATTGACACTATCACCCAAGGCCTGATGGAAATCCTCTCTAACCTCGGAATAGCCTGTAGACCCCCGAAATCCCCTCCCCGGACCTCCTTCTCCGCCAATGCCAACAACACCCAGAGGCCCACAGAATTCCTTAGTTCCCAGCCTCTCGATTCCCCCCCCCCATAGGATCCTGGGGTCCGGTCCTCAGAAGCCCGAAATAACCGGAGCCCCCTGCCCTAGGCCCATGATCTCAACTCTATCGATCTCAAAACACCCAACCTCAAGGCCGTTTAGATCAGAAGCACCTATGTCAGACAGTGAAGCAACCTTACTAGCCGCTACATATGACTATCCCCTCACAGAGTCACCTAAATCCAAAATCCAAGTAATCACAGGTCACCGAAAAGACCTGCCCAACATCAAACCACAGAGACTCCCAGTCCTCACCGCTATACCCAAGGAGACTAAAGACAGAACTGCCAGCAACCCAGAGAAATTCACCAACTGCCTACTAATCAACTGCAGATCGCCTCACTACATGCAACGGACTTAGCTGAAGCTATCCTCACTCATGATATTGACGTTGCGTTCCTCACGGAGACCTGGCTAAATAAGACATCTCCTCCCTGCCTAGACATGCTGGTACCACCTGGCTTCTCCCTCATTTCCAAAGACAGGACAGATCAACGAGGAGGTGGGGTAGCTATCATCCACAAGGACAGCTGGAGCATCTCGGAAACCACCTCTTTTGATTACGATTCATTTGAATGTCTATCTGCCGTCATCAAGACCAAAGACAACAACTCTTTACTGTGCAACCTGCTTTATCACCCCCCTGGCAGAAACAACGAGTTTGGAGAACAACTATCCGACCTGATAGCACAAGACGCACTCGGCGATTCCAAAAACTTAATTCTTGGCGATTTGAATCTCCGATGGAACGAGACTCACAATCCTCTAATACAATCGTTATCCAGCCTCCTCGATGATAACAACCTTATACAACACTGTACTGAGGAAACTCACTACAAAGGAGCCACACTGGATGCCATCATTGCACAAAAGCATTCAATCACTGTCAACCACATACTTCCCGTTGACTGGTCAGACCACCATATGGTCTTATTTCATATCAATCACCCCATCATCTCTCTCAAACCCCCTCAGGACCCCCCCCAAATGGTCGAGAAACCTCTCCCAAGTACCCCTAGATATCCTGGAAGGGCACTTAAGCTCACTTCTTCCGGACAGCAAAGCGCACCCCTCCACCAATGATCTCACTGACCACTATAATTCTGAGCTAGTGTCCATTCTTGACAAACTAGCGCCACTAAAGCTCAAAAGAAGACAAGCCACCCCATCCAGAACATGGTTCAACGCTGACCTCAACGCAGAAAGGAGAAACCTTAGAGCCAAAGAAAGAAAGTGGAGAAACAACCCAACCTACATTCTTCGCGACCAACTAAAATCAGCCCGCAGGAAGTACAACAACCACATCAAAAACAAGAAATCCAGCTTCTTCCAAGAGGCACTGGACAAAGCCAAAAACAGCCCGAAGGAGCTCTACAACATCATCAGGCAACAAACCTCCAAGCCTCTGTCCTAATCTCTACAGGCGTCCAAAGAACTATGCGATAACTTCGCCAACTTCTTCAACGATAAGATCTCAAGAATCGAACTATCATTATACATGAACAACTCACACCCCAAGAAGAGCAGCTCGGCTGTACCGCAGGCCCTCCCTCCCGGCTCATCTCCCTCCCCCTGGCTTAGCTTTCACCCCGTCCTGGAAACAGAGATAATCTCGCCTTTCTCGACCTCCAAACCATCAGCTCATATCTCAGACCCCATTCCTCCCCTACTAATCAACAAAATGAAGCATACGTTAGCACCTAAATGGGGCAAAATCATAAAAGCTCCTTAGAAAATGGAGTGGTCCCTGATTGTCTAAAAATGGGGCAATTCACCCCTCTGCTGAAAAAACCCGGTCTTGACTCAACAGACTTGAACAATTTCAGACCGATATCTAACCTCCCTTTGCTCTCTAAAACACTTGAACGCTGCGTACTTCTGCAACTGACTCAACATCTGGACAAGATTAATCTCCTGGACCCCCTCCAGTCTGGCTTTAGACAAGGCCGCACCACAGAAACTGCGATGCTGAACATCATAGACGATATCCATAGATCTCTTGACGCAGACAAATGCTGCCTCCTCATTCTTCTCGATCTTTCCGCAGCTTTCGACACGGTGGACCACAAGCTCCTCATCAAGACTCTTCAAGAAAGAGCTGGCCTCGGCGAGGTAGTTCTCAAGTGGTTCTCCTCCTTTATACACAACCGCACGCAAATAATAAAAATTAAGAACTTCACCTCCGAAATCCAGCAAGTCAGCAAGGGCGTCCCCCAAGGATCTGTGCTCTCTCCTCAGCTCTTTAACATCTATATGGAACCGCTCGCCAAGTTACTCAGGAAAACCAACATCCGCTTTCACCTCTACGTGGATGATACACAGATCTATCTGGAAACTTCCTCTCTTAATGACATCCACAGACTAAATGACGTCCTGAATGATGTCCAAGAATGGCTGACAAATAATCACTTGAAACTAAACCCAGACAAGACTGAGACACTCCTCATCTCAAACAAAGAAGATAACCCTCAAATCACCGAGTGGCTAAAGACAATCGATGCGCTTAAAGGGAATCTCACTCTAGCTGACTCCGTAAAATCTCTGGGCATCACCCTAGACCCCAAACTATCCTTGACAAATCACATTAAGAACGCGGCAAAAAGTGCATTCTTTAACCTCAGACTCTTGAACAAAATCAAACCCTACATTCCCAACAAGGACCTCAAATTGGCCACACAATCACTAGTACTGTCAAGACTGGACTATGGGAACGCTATCCTAACAGGCATCCCTAAATCGCACTTGGCACCGATCAAAACAACACTACATGCGGCAGCCAGAATGATCACTGGTGTCAAAAAATCTGATCACATCTCCCCGGCACTCAAAGAACTCAAGTGGCTCCCAGCAGAAATGCGTTGTATCTTCAGAACGGCCTGCCTAACCCACAAAGCCCTCCACACCGGCAAACCTGAATACTTGGCAAATATACTCAAAAAAGCAGGCCAAACCAGAAATCTGAGAAGCTCTAACTCCCTACTGCTCATCCTACCTAAAAACCAGAAAGAAAAGAACAGCGGACTGCTCTTTCACAGGGAACGCCCCAAAAATCTGGAACTCTATCCCCCCGCACATCAGAACCATACCATCCTACGTGGAATTCAAGAGTCAACTTAAATCCTTGTTCCTTATCCATTCCCTAGGTTGTGGATAACACGGATCAGATAGCATCCCTGAACTATGTGACTACGCTGATTCCTGTTACCAAAGAAGTTCTGCTCTCAAAATGTTCTCCTTCACTATTGACACTCGTTGACTGTTATTACTTTTCATATGTCATGTTCCTGCGGAGTATTTATCATTCTCTTACTGTAAAGTGCTCTGATACCTTCGGGTCTTGTTAGCGCTATAGAAAACATCCTAAATAAAAAAAAAAAAACAAAACATATAATGACACCTCTTTAGTCACAGCAATAATTGGCTCACTTACACGAATACAGGGACACAGTGGTGTAGAACGTAATTTTAACACTCCAAGAGTGCTACAATGCCTTGATAATGAGTACCACTACTATTATTACTCACTGGCTTCAACCTTCGGCTGCCTATGCCATTAGATCAAGATGACTAAGGATCCCACCAATTCTGTCCCCTCATTACCAACTGGTCACCTCCTGTTCTCTTCACAAGAAGACCCCATACTTATAGGATGTCAATGCAGATCTTTTCTGTTGGGTAGATTTCAGCTCATGTTTGCTGATGATTGTTCTATTCTGTCAATTGCTAGGCCATTCAGGTTAATTATCTGTTTTGGAACTGGATCCTCACTTTATATGTTCAGTATGTTTGTGTTGTTTAGTTGCTTTCATTGATGCATCTAAGCGCTCACTGTGATGCACATTAATATCAACGTGCCTATGCTAGGGCTGATTTTACATATTTCCAAGCCTGTTTTGTGGCGCCAGTGTAATGTTTTAAACTTTTCCATGGCCAGACCCTTTAGGCAGCATTAATGGAGCATAATACAGAAGCAGACTAACTGCGTGACGCTGGAGAGAGAACTTTAAACCCGGTCTGGATTTGTTTCTGGCCTCATGCCAGACTATGGAGAATACAAAGATAGGCCAATGATAATATGCTTGCAATAAAGTAAGAATTGACCCAATGCGTAGTGGAGCTATTAAAGAGCGCTTGTTGCAATATATTTTTTTTTATATCCAATTTTTCTAAAATTGGGAATCTGTGACTATACATGAAAGATTTCACGTATTGCATGGCCTTTTTACATGTGCAAAGCTGGTGCATGTGGTTATCTAATTCACCAGTAATGTTCATTACGTCAACACTGGACTTCCCGTCTCAGTCCTTACACATGAGTGAGGGTCTTCACTCGATGACAGATTTCGTAAGATGCTCTTAAAAATATTTCCTTTGCTTATTTCTCCCATGTAACAATTATTCTGCATCGATAACATTTGCTAAAGGACTCGCATAGAGCTCTTACTGAGAGGTTTGAGTGCTGCGCACCCTAATACAGCTACCTTCTTATGTCATCTAGTGCACAAAAATATAATGTTGGGCCATACTAGTTATACAGTGTTTACAGTGCTTCAGATGTGACTCCCCCTGCCCCAGGCCATACCTAGCGCTGCCAGAAGAAAGCTACCAAGCTACTGGGTCCTTTACCCGGTGTGTGCCGAGACATCAAGTCTACAGACAGAGACATGTTACTTCATACACAGAGAAGCAGCTACACACGAGAATTTTTTGTTTAAATCTTTTTATTATATTTTCTTTTAGTTCAAAAAAACATTAACTAGTATATTTAATTGCATTTATCCTTTACATACACTAGTTAACATTCAGTATTTTAAATCTAGCACAATATCCACCATTCCTGGTAAAAAAAATATATTAACAGTACAAACAATAGGAAAAGCAATCAGTACTATGCATGTAAAGTATCAAACTGTAGTGCAACTTGCAACAAAACCAGATTCTTTCGCGATTCCTTAGTCAGTGAGAAAACATTATTATAAATTACAATTATTTAAATAACAACAAGTTACATTACTGCTATGTAACATGTTTTTTATTTAATACATTTTTGGGGTGCTTTTATATAGCGCCAACATCACCTGAAGGTACAGGAGTGCTTTATATTACCACCAGTTGCTGTACAATATATTGCCTTTCACAAAAAAAGGTAAAACTACTTTTACGTAGTTTCTTTAACTTGTATTGCACAGCAACTCACCAAGCTAAAACGTACAAAAAAATAAATATTAATCACATAGGCAAAACTTAATGTGATTACCAAAGCTTGTTCCATTCTCTTTTTACTTTCCTACCGTACGGTTAAGCAACGCAGATTTTGATGTCTTATTGAGCTCTTTGATAATTGCTTATCTGCCTATTTACTTGATGTCCGTGACTCATATTCAATGGCATCGCTTACAATGTATTCAATTCATTTATAATTGCCAACCGCTTGTTTTGTACTGAAATTTCTAATAAAACTTTTGAAATAAAAAAATAATATAGTGTATCAATTTTCTGTAAAACAAGTATGCTATATTAGTCACTCTGCTTACCATCAGAGACACCAAAGTCTCGCTGACGTGTCCATTCTCCCAATTTCCCAGAGAAAGGGCTGTCAACTCGACTTTTGTGGAAAAGCAAAAGTGTGTGTAGTTGCTTATGAACGGTATAGCAATGTCAGTACTCAAATGCTGGGGTAATGAGGTATGTGAGTAAGACGCTCTGCGTCACTCACTCTGATTCTTCATATTATTCTTTTTGCCTTGAGTCACTAAATTTGCATAGACAGAATGAAAAATTGTTGATGAAATGTTATAAAGCATCACACTAGCCACCAATTTCCCCCCAATCATTCCCTGTTTGTAAGAAATGTTGTATGAAATGTCTAATGTATATTTATTTTTTCTTTAGCTATGGGGATTTTGTGGAAACAAGCCAGCACTTTAGAAGTAGATGGTGGTCCATTCGAATTATGTACCTTACTATGTTTCTCAGCAGTGTAGGTGAGTAAACATGCTTGCTATAAATAGCCTCTTGTGAATCCATGAAGTGTCTTACTTGGAGCCTTCTTGCGGCAAATCATTTTCTCCAATATCCTTTTTAGATTAACGTTGTATTTTTTTTTTTTTAATATGATTTCAGGTTGTAGATTAAACTTGCACCCATGTAAGAACAAAAAGAAGATTGCAAATATAACTGTTTGGCAATAGATCCTTAAATGCAGTGTTTCTGTGGACCGCTGCCTTTTGAGCATTTATAATATTGCCACCATTCTCACATCTGTTGCAATGTGCAAGGGAATGCAAAGTCTACCTACACATTTGGATTTGTCCTCTTCACCTAACTTCCAGTTTAGCCAATTGGAAATAGAATGAAATAAGTACCCGATCAGCAGGAGCATTGTATGGTTATGCTGTTGTCCTAGAACTCTCCAGTCCTGTATAGTCAGCTAGTTAATTGTATTTTCCATAATGTCCAAGACAGCTTTGCATGTTGGAACTGTGCCACAAATGCCTTTTATCAAGGGCTATTGTAACTTATGTTAGGTGTATATTTTCTGAATTACTTGGAGAGACCTACAGAAGTAAGTACTTACTTTCCGTATGCGTTGGGCCCCCACTCCATCATGGTTCCCTTAGGGTGTAGTGCTGCATTATCTGTGAATACTGATGCCTTTATAAATCTTTTTGTGTACACTGTGTATTTACTTTTACTACTGACTGAGTCAATCATAGGGGAAAAAGAAAACTGATTCATCCATCTAATCAACTTATGAAGAGAGCCACACATCGCTGTTCCTGAGACAAGATTCGTAAGCCTTGCTGCAGTGTGAGAAGCCAGTTAGGGCACATGTTATGTTGGTGAAAGCTCAATTTTACAGATTGTTTTTTTCAAAATACATTGGCGCTGAGGGCAGCTCTCACTGGTGTTGCATTTGTACCTGGAAAATATCACCTTTTGAGTATTCTCAAGTTATCATGAAAAAAAAACATAATTCAGAATTCAACAAACAAATCGTGATTATGTAAATCATCACTTTTCTTATTTTGTGATGTAATCAGAATTTCTTAGGCTTTTGATGCATAGAACCCGTTTATTCCTTCATACAAGAATTTTGCTTATCATATCAAGTGCAACAGAATCTGACCCTTTTCCACCCCTCCTACCAGTCCTGCCTACTCAGTTTTGTAATCATCTTACAAAAATATAATGTAACTAGTCCTATTTAGAGGTGCAGTAATTATAACTATAAATTCACAGCAAACTTTATGCAAAAGGGGAATAGGCAGCTTCTCATACCAGGTGACTATGAAGCACTCCATTGAATACAATGGGGTGCTCAGGGCTTCTACTGGCCGGTAGAAGCCCGCAGAGCAACATTCCACTGTTTATTTTTGCTGCTGCTTAGCTTTCAGCGTCTTGAAAAAATATATTTATGATAATGAACATTAAGGTGTTCTGATGACATTATAATTAACCACTAGACTGAGGTGTTAGTGAATCTCACCACATGCCCTGAGATGGCATCATATAATCATGTTTAGCAAAAAAGATTGGTGGTAGTGTTTCCCTTACCAGAAGAGAAAGCGTCCGCTCATAGTGTTAATGCATCTCATAAAGATAGTATTATACGTGACATGTGTTATATAAAGGATATATTAATCCGCTCAAGAGAGGTGCTCTTATGGCCTGATACACACCCACCACCGGGGGTGTCAAGTAGCACACAGTGCCAAATATCAAAGAAAACAAGAGCAGGACCATACAGCACTCGCAAAAATTATTAGTTAATTCCTTAATCTGAAATATCCTGGACTGGTATTATGGATCTATCAAGACGTGAGAATATGTTCTGGATTCATTCACATTCAGCAATATGTAATGTTCATTATTTTGCAGCAGACTCCAAATTATGGATCCTGTTGGACTTGGCCTTTTCCCCCCAAATTTTTCGCTTTTGACCCCCTTATCTAGATTGTCTCCCCCATGGGATTAAACCTGTATAGGCCATGAGTGGTGTGAGACCCCTTGTGAAAAATGTAATTACATGACATAATGTGAGCACTTGTAAAATCCCCCATTTTAAAACTGCACCTGATTGAAATGTATTGTATTTAAAATGGATGCCATGGCCCTGGGTTTTGCCACTGGACTGACATAGGTCAGCGGACTAGATAATATTACCCAGCTACCCCTAGTTTTGGAGGGAAAGCCTGGCACCCAGGGTGCTCAACCCCTCCCCTTGAGCCAGTGTGAACCAGTTATCCCCAACATTCCGGAAGGTGCTGGCTCTGTGAGGGAGGAGGGTATAAATAGGGAGAAGTGTCACCAGAGAGTCAGTCAGCGCTGGGACAAAGAAGGGAGGGGACCTGCTGTGAGGTGCTACCGCCACATGGGCCTGTGAGCTGGGCCCTGCACCCCTATAAACCCCCCCTGCTGCTGTCCCCATGGGCCCCTGATAAGGAAGGGCCCCTACCCAGGTCACTGATGCTGTTTGGACCGGGTACCCCGCCAGCACTGCGTGAAGAAGCGCCCAGGAGGTGAGGAGTGTGCCCCTGAGGAGGACTGTGGGACTGTTCACCCCCCTCTGTGAGGTGTGCTGCCAGGTGCTGTGCTGCGTAAACGCTGGGAGTCCAAAGACTGTTACTGCCGGTGGAGCTGCCTGGGGAGGATGGTGCCCCCAAGGGACTGTGCCCTGTGATTGGTGTGGCCCCAGAAGTGCTGTTGGCCCTGAGGACTGAGAGGACTGAGAAAAGAGACTGTGGCAGCTTGTACATAGCGCCATTTTCGCTGAGTCCTGAAGAGACTGTGGCAGCTTGTAAATAGCGCCATTTTCGCTGAGTCCTGAAGAGACTGTGGCAGCTGGTAAATAGCGCCATTTTCGCTATTTCCTGAAGAGACTGGTAGCTTATAAATAGCGCCGGTTGTGGAAGCGCGCTTTTGCCGCTATCTTAAGGAGTCATTAAAAGGGAGCCTACCCCTTATTGTTGCCATTGTCACGGCGCCACCAAGGGACCCCCACTGCTGTGGACAGCGTCGCGGCGGCCCCCGGTGCCAGGAGAGGGCCGCCGAAGTGCAGGGAGGGCCGCGCTAGGCCCTGAGGCCGCCAGGTTCCCTCATCACATGACGGGGGCCCGGCCTCGTCATCGGCCCGCCCCCGCCGCGCACTGATTGGCCTGCGCGGCCGTGACCTTCGAAGGCCGCGCAGGGATTGGCTGACGGCTGGGAAGGCCAGGAGAAGGGGATTCGAAGCCCCGGGTCCCCGTGAGGTAGGAGGGGGACCCGGGTGAAGTTTCGTTGCAGGGCTCCCGTGCCAACGAGGGAGCCCCGAGTGAAGCGACCGGAGCGGGAGGCCACCCCGCCGGTCTGTGCCCCGAGGGAGAGGGTCCGGTGAGGTAGGCGGGGCCGGGGCACACTGTTGGTGCCAGCCCCACCTCCCGACCTGAGGCGCCCGGAGGAGAGCCGCTGCGAGGCTCCCGTGAGGACCTGAGGAGCCCCGATTGAGCCGCCCAGACCTCCGGTGAGGAGGAGGAGTCGGGTGACTCCCCCAGAGGGGAGAAAAGTTCCCTTTGCGTGTGCTACGCCAGGGGGCCTCGAGGCACATTGTCGGTGCCTGCCCCCTCTGCCTTGCAGCCCGGGTCCCCACAGGATCAGAGGGGCCTGGGAGAGGCGGAAGTCACGAGAAGGTCCCGCAGGGCTCCCGGTTGGTCAGGGAAGCCCTGCAATTGAGAGCACTGTACAGCAGGGGCATCGAGGCACATTGCCGGTGCCTGCCCCCACCGCAAAGTAGGTCCTGGACAGCCCGGTGAGTGTGGGCAACAAAATACAGTGTGGGGGTGGAGAGGGCAACGGAACACAAGGTCGGTGTTCGCCCCTCCTCTGCCTCTGTTGACTAGGTGGAGCCTAAGTGCCCAGAAGCCAAGTAAAGGCTGCTAGTGACTGTTGCTGCAGAGTCCCGGGATACCTGAACTGCCTATAGAAGCCCCTGTGCACCCTAACAGTCTCAGGGAGGGAGGTAGAATGTGTCGTGGGCCCCAGGAAAAGGTTTGACATGCCCAGCCCAACGAGGGATTCATTGAAATGCGCCTTTTTGCCTGTTGCCTAATTTTCCCTGAAGTGTCTCACCTATATATGTAGGCCCCGAGGAGGGTTTGCCCTAGGTTGAGGATCTTAGGCCCAGAGGCTGGCCCCATTAGGTTAAAGGTAATACGGGCCTAGTGGTTAGGTGATTGCTATCTGCCTGTTCTCCCTAGTAAGGGTTGAGCCGTAAGCTCAAGCTGAGTGCCTAGCGTACTGCGTCCCCTACCTGGGATTGGGACGTCAGGGGGCTTAATAAGGGTGGGCTGTTGTGTACACCCTGATGTTGATTCTCCAGGGTTTATGGTAGAGGAAGCCTTGCTGTTTTCGTACAGGTGCTTCTGGTCCAGAAGTAGGGCCCCTACCTGATATCTATGCTGGGCAATGTATGTTCCGCCTAGGTTGTTCAATGGGTTGGCCTGATGTTATTCCAGGCCCTTGTTTATGTACCAGATTGATGGGCCAGACAGGCTGATTTATTGCAGGTGTTCCTGTCCATGTTATGCCGTGATGCCCTAATGTTTTCTTTCCCTAACAGGGGTTGGGTTGGTGTTAATGTGCATGATGGTTAACTATGCTAATGTAGAACTTTCACATTTACAGCCTTCCCTGTAGGATGAGAGTCTGAGTTGGCCCCGCCAGATTGGGCTCCAGAACTAATGACATTTTCGATTCCATCCTTTTTCTCTTTCAGCATGGACTACTTCCTATGTACATAATTTCCCCCCTTTATTCACTTGGTTCTGGCGCCATTGGGCGCCTTGTGTGACACTACTGTTTTGCATTCTTTTGCCTTGCAGGTTGGAAACCCTACTAAACGACGTATCTTTTTCCAACTCAAACTGGTGTCCTGCCTCTTTTGTGGTGTGCCTGGTGTGTTGATTGTGGGTACTGCGTGAATGCTTCACATGTCCTCGAAGTTTGGCCTGCCCGCTTGATGCCATGCTACCCCCTTTGGAGATTTGGGCAACCCCCATTTCCAACATTTGGTGGCAAAGCGGTGGGATAGGACTTGTGTTTACGCAGTACCACAGCGGCCACAGGTTACACCACAAGTAGAGCCTTGTGGTGGGGATTATTGTTTGGAAGATTGTTTGCTAAATTGCTTCCTCCTGAAGAGTGTTCTGAACTGTCCCCTTGTTCCACTGGGAGGGTGTGTCCCGGGTGTACCTCGCCACGATGGGGTTGATTTACCAGGAAGTGGAACTGATGGAGTACACCGAACAGGAGGTGATAGACTTCCTCCTGGAGAGAGGGATACCCCCAGTAGGGAACATTAGGAGGAATTTGTTTCTCTATGAGGCCCTCAAGAGGGGAGAGCCCTTAGAGATTGATGGGGACTTGTCTGACTACCCCCCCGAAGTTTTGAAGGGTCAGTGGGTTAGAGACCAGAGAGAGGGCTCCCCATCCAGAACCCTGGGAGGTAATTGCTCCGATGAGGAGGAGGAAGAGTCTAGCAGGGCAGAGACGCCAGTAGCTGTGGAGGACACCGAAGATAGGGAGTCTCGCACTGGGTCCAGTCCCGGGGGCACTGCCCCATCCCTTTCCCTGTCCCCAGAAGAATGGGTAGATAGGAGAGAAGTAAGGGAGTATCAGCTGGCGCTGGCAAAGCTCAGGCATGCCGAGAGCTTAGCGCAGCTGAGGGTAGAAGAGCAGCGACTAGAGACTGAAAAAGTCCTAGCCCAGGAGAGGATGGCGGAGGCGGAGAGGGCCTTCGCCAGAGAGAGATCAGCTCAGGTGGGTAGGTTGTCCCCTGAGAGTGGTTTTAGGAGTCTGGATTCACCGAAGAGGGTGGGATCCAGTGGTGGCAGCGAGTGTAGGTCCAGTGCAAGGAGTCCCACTCCCGAAGCCCAAGAGACTGTGCCTGATTCCCCGGAAGAGGAGGACGGGTTAGTGTTTAGGGGCAGGGGAAAGCTGTTCCATCAGTCCTGGGGAGAGTTCGAGGAGGAGTGTTGGACTGTACTGGAGGATTGGGTGGTGAGGAGAGCAGTGGAGGATTGGGAAGGGCTGTGCCATGCCGTTATCCGGGAGCACATGCTGAGGAGTTGTTTCCCAAGACTGCGTCACCATCTGTTGCGGTGCGGGTTCTCAGACCCCAGGGAACTTGCACGGGAGGCAGACCTCTGGGTAAGTGCCAGAGCGTCTGAGAAGGCTGAGGGGAGTGATCCTGAAGGGAGTGAGACGGGGAGGTGTCCCGAGGTGCCCCAGCTGTGGTCACTGGGCCTGGAGTGTTCTTTAAGAGAACCCCAGGTTGGGAGACTAGGCTGTCCCGATGTGTCATCCAGAGGAAGGGATCCCCTCATGTCAGGAGGACCCGGAGCATCAATAATCGGAGCTCCAGTGGTTCGGGGGTCTGACCAGTCGCAGGGTTTAGATCCTGGACTGGGGTTCCAGGTTAAGGGGTTGCCTGACCTGGAGGGTGGGGTACCTGTAATTCAGGTCCCTACCAATTTGACTCCCAGGGGTACTACTCCCAGTGGGAGGGTGTGGAACTCTGAGAGGGGGTGCAGAGGGAGGAAGGAGAGGGGGTGCAGAGGGAGGAAGGTCTCGTCACCGGCTCAGCCACAGGGCGCAGATCCTGGGTTGGGTGGCCAGGGACAGGGGTTGCCTGCCCTGGTGGGAGGGACCTCTGTAACCAGAGTCCCCCCAGAAGTGACTCCCAGGGGTACTTCTCCGGGTAGGAGGGTGCGGGACTCTGGGAGGGGGTGCAGGGAGAGGGAGGACTCGCCCCTGTCACCAGTTCAGCCTGTGGGTTTCGACTCCAGGTTGGGGAGAGAGTTGTGTGAGGGTTTGATGGGCATCCATATCTGGGTTCTATCTAATATAGGGTTTTTAGATGTTGGGTTTTTTATGATGGATGGACTGAGTAGGTTCCTTAAAGTTCTCCCCTTTTTATATACAATCCGTGGTCGTACACCAACATGCTTCTCTAAATCCTTATCCAATCTGAGTAGGTGCCACTGTTTTTTAATGGTGTTGAAGATTTGTGAACTGTTAGCGTTATATTGGGTTATAAAGGCCAATTTGTTATTAGAATGTTTTTTGAGTCCCTTCTGCTTCCTTTTTAGTGTGGAGTCTCTAGATACTTTCTGTATTTTATTCTGTGCAGTCTCTAACAGAGACCTGTTATATCCTCTAGTGAGAAATCTTTTTTTATGGCCTCAATTTCTAGGGCAAAATCCTCTTCCGTACTGCAATTGTGCCGCAATCTAGTCATTTCTCCATAAGGTATTGCTCCTATTTGTGAGGCAGGGTGCGCACTACTAGCATGCAGAACTGCATTGCAAGACGTACTTTTTCTGTACAGTTTTGATTCAATTTTGGCATCAGCAATGAATAGGGTAACATCTAAAAAGGAGATACTATTCTTGCTAGATTCAGAGGTAAAGCTCAAATTAAAATCATTGTTGTTAAGGTATCTCAAAAGATCATCTAACTGTTTTCCATCTCCTCACCAGATCATAAAAATATAATCGATAAATCGACACCAGTACACAATATGTTCGGTCAATGAGGGAGGACCCTTTTTCCAGATTTGTTGATCTTCAAAGAACCCCATCTAAATGTTCGCAAACGATGGGGAGAATTTCGCTCCCATCCCAACACCAGAGTGTTGCTAATACCAGTCATCCAGATGTTTAAAAAAGTTGTTATTAAGGGCAAATCTAGTTAATTCAATGATCATTGTAGTGTGATCATACAGAGTGGCATCTATCTTGGATAAAAAATAAGTGAGAGCAGCCATTCCCTTTTCAATAGGTATACTAGTATATAATGAGCATACATCTAGTGTTACTAGTCTGAATTCTGGTGTCCATTCAAGATCTTCAAGCTTACATAGAAGATCTTTGGTGTCTTCTAAAAAAGAGGGGATGTTGCGTACAATCGGTTGCAGAGTAATGTCAATGTATTCTGAGATCCTTTCTATAGACCCACCAATTCCTGAGATGATGGGTCTCCCAGGAGGCGCAGTAATGCACTTATGTATTTTGGGCAAAACATATATATATATATGCTGCTTTAGGATTGGAAACGGTTAGATATTTTAACTCTAGGTCTGAGAGCAATCCTGCACTATGCCAGTATTTAAGAATCTTATCAAGATTAGCAATGGTAGAGTTCATAGGGTTGGACATGAGCTTATTCTCACGTCTTGATAGATCCATAATACCAGTCCAGGATATTTCAGATTAAGGAATTAACCTAATAATTTTTGTGAGTGCTGTATGGTCCTGCTCTTGTTTTCTTTGATATAATCATGTTTACCCGTTATGTATTTGTATGTTACATGTTTATTTTGATGGGGTTACGATGAAAACATTGCCTTTTTTGAAACCCTCATGTTATCCTTTCAGGGAAATATGCAAAGTATTTCATGGTTCCTAGTGAAATATGGGCATTTTTTGTTACCACTGCATGTCGTACATATGTGTATACATGTATTTCTTTACTTACTCTTCTTAACAGTAGCCTGCATTGTTTTCTTGACAATTTGTCTTTGACATAAATTAATCTCTTTTTTCCCCCCTCAACAGGGTTTTCAATTGTGATTACATCTATTTGGCCATACCTCCACAAAGTATGTATATAAACTTGTGTCATTCTGTAAAGTAAAAACATATATATTTCTATCTGCACAAAGGCCACCAGAAGCATTTAAATATTTTAAGGCTAAAGGTGTGCAAATGATTGTTATTTCTGTCTTTATTTTATTTCTAACCAAGGAAGTCACCGGCCCACAGATCAGTTGTCTGCGCACATTAGTTGGATATGTATTTTTACGTTTTATTTCAACAGTAATCTTACTGTATAGTGTGTCACAGCACCCTGAAGCAGCGAAAAGGCTGCAGATTGGAACCAGGTGAAACAGGTGAACAAAAAAAATTGGAGACCAGGGCTGTTAGCAAGTATGTTTAATAAGGGTTTGTTATCCTTCCTTTCCTAAGGGGTCCTTCTAGGATTTACTGTCTCTAGTTTGTCCTTCCCATCATCACTTAAATTAATACGTGTATCAATAACAAGTTGTCCTTAAATACTGTCCTGAAATGTGTAATTATGTAGTTTGTACCTGCATAGTTTCAACAGTAGCATCTTTCAGGAGTTATCAAGGTGTCCTGATTACAGTATAAAAATCAGGTAACCCTTGTTGAAAGGAAAGATAGATCCGTGCAAACGCGCTAGCATAATCTGGCTCAGACTAAGCCATTCAGTGAATCTAATAAACCTAGAGCGCTCTGCAGAGTACAGGCCCAGCTAAATGAAGAATATTCTTGCACATCCCAACAGTTTACTGATCATTTTCTTTTTTCTTGTTCTTCTTAAATTGATCATTTAAGGGTCTGTTATGTTGCACTGTTAGCTCCTGCCATGTTCAAAGTCCTGCTCCAGCCATATGCTAGAAAGCCCTTATACCTGCTGTTTAGCAATTTTCCCAGGTCCAGTGCTGGGCCTTGCTCCACCCCAGTCTCTCCCAGGAGAAACGTCTCCCTTACCTTTGGCGCCAAGGATCCATGTGTGGAGTCTGAAACAGCGCTTTCCTGTTTTCTTCACACTGAGATGTTTTTCCGCAAACACTGTACCATCTGTGGAATAAAACACAACACATCTACAGGCCAGTTGTGTTTAAAGTCAAAACCATGAGCAGCCAATAAAAATAACAAGTGATCATTCTAATTTCAACGGACCAAAGCATCCACTCAAACTTCAGTTGGAACATACAGTGCTCATTTATATTCAGTTTAAACAGGTTTTTGTACACTTTACACCCAGTACTCTCAAGGTCTATTGGAACATGAACAGGAGATTGAAACTGTTACTTCGATGATACTAATGAGAGGTGGCAGGATCTTTTCACAGGAAGAATGAGAGGTGCCCCTGTGGTGCAGATAAAGGTACATAAACATGCTACTGAATTCCACAACTTTCTGAAAATCATACTTTACTACCAGATGCAGAAAATGAGCAAATGTACAATGCTAAATAAAGCGGTTTCTGGGCCTAAGGAAACCATCAAACTTAGCATGCATGTTAAGCTTAGTGAACACTTCTAGTTAGTACAAGAACAACATTAAAACGTGGTTACTTAATATATCCGTGCATGTTCAGGAATGCACGTGCAAAGGTAACAAGTTTATTCGGTTATGCTTTCTCACAAGGGATCCCTAGCACCGTTATTTCTCATACTTAGACTCCCACTCATGTTCCATGTCTTCATACTTTTCCCATTGAACCATGGAGCAAATAGCCTAGTCCAGAAGGGATGTTTGTGGTCACAGTACTTCTTCATGCATTTGAGATAGTGCCTTTATTGTTTTGACTTTATCACTGAGGCCCAGAACATCACTGTGTGGTGCCAACTTTGATGTCATTTGTACCACTGGTGCCTTCACAACTGAAAATCTGTGTTTAGGATATGCACTTTTTAAGGTCTTCTGATATTTAAAACAAGAGCTTTTTGCCTATCTAACTCCGTGTCTAACATAAGTTACAGGTACAGTTCACCTATACCAGGTCCGAGTGCTAATTAGCACACGCAAGAAGAAGGGTAAGTGCATTACTTCCCTACGCACACTACAAAACAGTAAGTGTGCAACCGGACTGTCCTGAAGAAAGCCCAACGACCTGACAGGGCACCCAAGGGCTGAAACATGTCGACCACTCAATTTTTAAATGGGTGCAATAGAACAGTGACTCTTCTATTCACACACCACCTCTCTTTTCAGCTTTACCCCATCATCAACACAATAAAAATAGTCCTGATCGATGGAGGTCATTTTAGACACATTTCACTCTCACCATCTCTGATCACTACTGTGAATACCAGTTGATCTCCCTCCAGTCTGAGGAAAGCATAAGAAAAGACCTGATGATGATCCTTTTCACGTAATAACGCTTGCTTAAAATCAAAATATACCGCACCAACGGCTTCAACGTGAATGAGGGTTTATAAAGACAGTAAGAACCCAAGACACTGGTTAGAAACAGGACAAGTGATTCATTCTCCGTTGATTACTTGCTTCCTGGTCAGAGTGGCAACTGCCATCTGTCCAGTAGTCTCATGAGTAGTAAACAATGTGTCATATTGGCGAAAGTGGTCAGTCTAGCAGGGTGGTAGCTGACGATTAGTGTGGAGGAGCAGTTCCACCTCAAATCCAGCATAGGGCTAGTGTTGCAGGGTATAATAGTCTCATCCGTCAGGTCCAGTACAATCCGCCACAGCCAGGACTTCACGAGGGCCATTGTTCTTGTTGTACGCCCGCATCATGCTTCCTCACTCGCCCAGACACAACACCTCCTTTACAGAGGCGGCTGCTCTTTTAAGGCAGAAAAGTGTCGTCCCACTGCTTTAAGAGCAGTGCAGAAGAAAAACATAGTGATAATAGTAAAACTTTATTATCCTTTTATTTTTCCGTTCCTAGGTGCGGGGAGGGGCAGGGCTGGCCAAAGCAGGGGCCAGGGGAGGAGTGGTGAGCACATTCAAAGTGTGCATGAATGTTTGAATGGCTGTCTTGAGCCGGCCAAACAATCTTGGGCACTTTGCATGTTCACTAATAATAACATTATGGGGTGAGCGGTGCACTCCTGCTTAGCTTCTCAAACAATTCCTTGAAAGTACTTCAATACTGCGTGCGTCACAGGGTTCGGGAACTGCCTGTATCCCTAAAGGAACAGTAAAAAATGTTCAGGACCTCTATGAGCCTGAAGAACCTGTGAGCACTGCCACTTGTATTTACCATTAAACGTTTCGTATTTAATCATTTTCCGTGTGCACCTTTAATTCAATAACTTTTCTCACAACCAATTGTTATACCAAATGCTTAGTGTATTCAATGCAGATTCATGCTGATTCACAAAACATTTTTTATATACCATCTGTATTATAATTTCAACTGCATCTTTCAAAAATCATTAGATTGTTCAATATAAAATACAAAAAATCTTTATCTGTGCCACGGCAATTTTTAGTTCGTTAATTCGATGGTAATTGAAAATAAGTATGCAGATCAGGGGTTTGGCGAATGTATTAGTTGCAAAATATTCACAGCATGTCACGTCAGATGGTGCGCATACAGTTTAAACCTGTAAGAACAGGGGTTGATTGTGATTAAGTACTTGTTTAAAGATGGCCAATGTGGGACATTAGTGACAGGTATTGCGGTTGTTTGAGTAGTCTGTTTTCAGTTGCTACTCCAGAAAGACGCCGAATACACAGGACCGCAAAGGTTTGACTAACGTTAGGGTTTCGGAGTAGTCGCTGAAGGAAAACATTGTGTAGCAGTTGGTTCATCATCACATAACAGGGAGCAGGTCAGGCATCATTGTCTTACCGTGTCAGAATACATTGGGTTGGCGACCTGCTATGTTGCTGACTTATTGGTTTACTTTTTGCAGTATTGGTTGGTGGAACTTTGTAGACGACGTCAAAGAACCAGTTGGGTCTGTGTTTTCAAAAGGTACGCTATTGCATTTAGATGGTGTGTATTGGAGAATATATTTGTAAAAATCTGGTATTGTTGTGACATATCATTATTTTTCAGGGCAGGTTGTTCACATTGTGTGTAAGTACCAAATTCCTGGTTCTTGTTACGTGACATAGATTCCCTTTGGTGTTGGACAAAGTGTGATAAGAGGTCTCAAGACACAGTGCATGAGCATTAACTCACAAATTATCCGAGGTGAAGTACTAAGTGGCACTGGTAGCTGTGCTGAAGGGGGTTCCTAAAAGCTAAGATTAATTATGTTAGCTATATTAGTTGTGCATTTTTTAAATCATGTCATTCATGTTTATTTAATTCAGTGGCCCCTGAAGAAGGGACGCTCTGTCCCAAAATGTATTGGGCAAAAGAAATCGCAATTTGGAATACATAGATGTATATTTTTTGTATTTTATATTAAACAATGTAATGATGTTTGAAAGATGCTGTTGAAATTATAATACAGACGGTATATAAAAAATGTTTTGTGAATCAACATGAATCTGCATTGAATACACTAATCATTTGGTATAACAATTGATTTTGAGAAATGTTATTGAGTCAAAGGTTCACACAGTTGGGTCTAATTTTTGAATGAATAATGATTAAATAGGAGGCATTGTATGCTAAATACACATGGCAGTGCTCACAGGTTCTTCAGGCTCACAGAGGTCCTGAAAATGTTTTACTGTCACTTTGCATGTTTCTCACCGGGCTGCATTACACAGCCTGGTGGGGAACATGCCCAGGCTCCCTGTCCCAGTCTGAGCGCTTAACCACGGTCCTCAGACCGATCACAATGCTGTAATGTAGCATTATGATTGGTTTAGGGGAACCAATTGCAACGTTGCATTGCAGGGTTGTCATTGGCTTAGGAAGCCTAGGAGCCCGGGTGAATCCTGTGACGAGGAGAGGCGGCAGAGAGGCAGTGTCTGGCGACCGTTACCTACCAGCCACCACTGCTTCTTTAGCCGTCCGCACTCCGATGTCGTCCACCATCCAAGGTGGGATCAGTGGTCCCAATCCCTATGGGTGCCGGAGCTCGTCCTTGTCTTCCCCAACTTAGGCGGAGTGTGTTGTGCTGCCACTGAAGGAGGAGCATCCAAGAGCTGCGCACGAGTTGGCAACTTCCAATGCCGCTGCTTGTCCCAGCTCAGCCTAGTTTATAAGAAGGCTTTCCCAGTTCTCCCAAAATCGCCTCCAGCGCTGGTCTCCGCCATGTACTGTTCCAGCCAGTCCCAAGCGTCAGCCGGTTCGTCAAACAGAGCCCGGTCATCTGCTATTACCGTGAGGCGGGCAAGAAACAGGAGAAAGTATTTGAGGCCAGCCTCCTGGAGGTCCTTTTTCACCACTAAGCAAGAGGTCCACTGCTGCTAGACAGCTAATGTGTAGTCTGGGAGGATAGCCACAGAAACACTGTCAGTCCGAAAGTGTCTAGTCTCGCGGGCTCTCTGCAGGATGTGATCTCTGTTCCTGTAGTGCAACAGACCGGCCACCACCAGTCGAGGTGGGTGCCCTGGGGGGGTTTGCCCCAGTACCCCGTGGGCTCGTTCCAGGGCAAAGAAAATGATAGGCCCTGGGGAGGACATCTCTCTAGGTAAGCAACCATTTCTTTCCCGTCCACACTTTCTGGCAGCCCAGCCACCTGAATATTGTTTTGTGGGCTGCGCCCTTCTCCGTCTCCACCTGTTAATGCAAGGACTCCACCTCTGTGGTCATCGCGTTACCTGCTTCTGCAGCCTAGCCACCTTTGGGCTCAGTTCCTGCCCTTATCGTGTTTAACTCTATCTGCCAGCCTGCGGTGATATTCATGCAGAATGCAAAGTTCTGAAGAGACCCTGTCTATCTCCGGTAAGACGTTGTCTGCCCAGAGTATCTTGTCCAGTTTATCAACTGGGGCACTGGGGCAGCATTTGTACCTTGATCTGTTCGTGACTGCGACCCCTCCCTTCCCCTACTCCCTGGGGCTCCCACCTATTTTGGGTTTTCCTCGCGATTCTAGTGCAGCCCATTTCTGCCCTGGGCTATCACTGCAGTGCACGCTCGCAGCGTCGTGGCCCCGCTGGTATAGAGAGCACTCAAGCCGGTTGTGTCCAGCAGTGAGGCAGTTGCCAGGCCCCGCCATGCTCCTGCCTGTCGGTGGTGTGTGGGTCCCCAGTCGCGCCCAGCGTGTGTGCAGTCCGAGGGGCCTAGGGGTACAGAGCATCACTCCTAGTAAAATCCAGCCTGTTAACTCAGGAGCCCAGTGGCTGCCCCAAAGCTCAGTTCAAGGAGGCAGCAAATGGACGATGGAACTGCTCCTGCTTCGCCCGGGTTCAACTCCAGCAGATCAGCCTGCAGAAATCTGTAGCGGTACTGCCTTCCTTTCCCTGCTGCTGCCTTCAGGCAGCCCGGCCCCCGCAGGCAGCAGAAAGCCTCCACTGCAGTACGCCGGGCACACCCGTGTCGCTGGGCCCAGTCTCAGGCTTCATTAGCTCCTGGGGACAACCCGATCATCATGCAGCTATCCAACTTCTTGCACTGCCTCGGACGCCTGTGGCCGCTCCTCTTTGGTCCTGCCGCCAGGTAGCGTTGCCCTGGTAGGGCCAGCGGCACACTCCCAGGCCCACTTGCAGATCTGGTGGGGCCTTCTCCTTCACTATTTCAGGAAGCTGATGCCATCATTGCTGCTAGTGCCATGTCCCACAGACCCTGTTTCGAGCTCGTCCCTGCCACTGCAGGGAGTCTGAAACTTGCACCATTGTCGCTGCTGCCGTGCCGGGAGACCAGGGGGCACCACCGTGTGTTAGTGCAGCCTCCGAAGGGTCAGGATGACACCAGATAGAAGGTGGGTGGCGTAACCTCCATGGGAGTGCAGCCATCTTCCTGTACAGTTGCCACGCCACCCTCCTGAAAGTTATCTGTACGAAGCCACAAATATCAATACATAATTGCTTTTATACATTCTGTAGATATATTAAAATGTTGCTACTGTTAGGACCTTCAGGCAGCCATTGTTCTAAGTATCAGTAACCAAGAAAAACCCAGAGCTCTCCTTTCTAGTGATCAGCATGGGTAAATATGACATTATCGTTTATCTCTAAATAACGCAGCTTAGAGGGGAGAAGTGTTTCAAATTGTTAACTTTTTAGAAATAACAAACGTTGAAAACAATTGCAAGGAGTACAGTACTTGTACCAATAGATAGAAGAGCCATATTGAAATTAAATATTAGAATATAAAATACCTAAAAACATAGATGAGAAAGATGGTATACTTCAGCCGACAACCTTATTCATTTACGCATATAATTAACACCTGAGGCTTCAGAAAGTTTCATCCAAATTGTAATTCTGTAATATTAACTCTAAGAAAATATTGATAAAATGACCACCTTTTTTTCAGTAGTAAGTAATAAGGCAATAATGTTCATTAATACACTAAACCTAACAATTAAGACAGAATTTCTGAAAGATGAACTAAAGAAACCTTTTCATCCATAGCTTCAATACATTATCACAGTAAACGATAGCAGTGGAAGCAATCGTCCAGCCAGAATCTTGCTGAAAACTTTGAAGTGTAGTTGATGTTCAACTTGGATAAAAGTATGAACAAGGACCCAGAATATCAGATCTGTGTTTCAGGAGGGACACAAACTCTTCGTCGCTTTTATTAGGCAGAAAGCACTTAGAAAATGCAATGGAGTAATTTTCAGCTAGTGTGGGCACCAGTATATTTAAATAAGTTCTGTAGAATCCAGATGGTAGTCCATCTGAGCCCTGTCGCTTACCTTTGGCCATCTCGGCGCAACTTTCATAAGTTCTGAAGCCGTTATTGGGCTTCCTAGAGCACCCCACTGGGATTGTGACAAGTTGTTCAGATGTTTCTGCCCAAGATTTTCGGCTACCTCTTGAACACTAATCTCATCCAATACTCCATATAGTTCAGTCTAATAAGCAGTGAATACTTGGTTAATTTCTTCTTTGGTGATACAATGTTCCCACGTTCAGTGCCAACATCGGACTCAAGCAGCTAGTCACCTCCCCGACCAACGCAGCGGGACACACACTCGACCCGGTCTTCTCCGCCAGTGAAAACATCACCTACAGCCACACCTCCGAACTCCTCTGGACCAACCGCCACTGCGTTCGCTTCGCCTTCACCAAACCCATCATACACCAACGCACCCGACACCCCCAACCCCCACCCGACCACCGTCGCAACTGGAACAAGGTCACAGAAGAACATCTCACACTTCCCTCTGATCAACCATACCACCGAAATCCATAGACACCAATACCTCAGCACCCAACCTCCACCGGTGGATATCCAACTGCTCCGACGCGCTGGCGCCCCACAAGACAGCACCCAGCCAGCAACACTCCAAGAAAGCCAACTGGTTCACTCCCGCCCACCACGAGTCCAGACACACCTGTAAATAGCTGTAGAAGAGATGGAGGAACAACAAAATCCCGGAAAGCCACGCAGCTTTCAAAGCCGCCACCTCTGCACACCACACCCTCCTCTAAACTGCAAAGAAAGCGCCCTTCAAGTCAGAATCAACCCCATCACACACAATAGCTAAGAACTCTTCGCGATCGGCAAGGAGTTCGCCAAACCCCACAGCGAGACCTCAGAAAATCCACCCTCCCAAGACCCCTGCAACAAACTCTGCACCTACTTCCACCAGAAGATCAAACAGATATACGACAGTTTCGACACCCAAGACCTGCCCACCACTCCCTCCACCACCTCACGTGACGGCGACGACCCTCAAAAGATCCTGCTCAACAGGACCCCTCTCACCACAGACCACACCCTCAAGACTATGAATAGTATTCGCTCCGGAGCCCCCTTGCGCCCCTTCCCGCAACACATCTTCCACAGAGTTGCCACACCATCTCCTCTGAACTACACCACACCATTAACTGCTCCATCGAAACCGCCACCTTCCCCGATGACTGGAAACACATTGAGATCACCCCTCTGCTGAAGAAACAGTCAGCTGACCTGATAGAACTCAAGAATTTCAGACCCATTTCCCTACTCCCCTTCCCAGCAAAGGTCATTGAGCAGGCCATCATCGCCCAGCTCTCCGAGTTCATCAAAGCCAGCCACGTCCTGGACTCCTCTCAAATCGGGCCTCCGAAGAAACCTCAGTACCGAGGCCGCCCTCCTCTCTGCCACTGTCAACATTCGCTCCCTCCTCGACCAGGGAGAAACAGCAGCCCTTATCCCCCTCGACCTCGCGGCTGCCTTCCTCACCGTCTCCCACCATACCCTAATCATAAGACTCCAAAACGCCAGCATCCATGACAAAGCCCTGGACTGGATCTGTTCACTGGTAGGACACAGTGAGTCAAACTTTGCCCGTTCCTTTCAGAACCCACAGAGATCAGCCTCGGGGCTCCTACTTGAGCCTCATGCTTTTTAACATCTACATTCTTCCGACATCCTATTATTCTCCAAATGTGCTAAGCAGTCGGCTTTTAGGTCTTTCCTGTTCAATTTCCTTAGAATTTCAGGGTTATTATTAAAGTATTCAGGATGACCCAGGTCTTTGCAAAAGCTCTCTACATACTTTAACCAGGGGATGTGTGCATAATCAGTAGAATTTAGGCAGTCCCTGATGACAAGTTGATTTAAAGCAGTATACTCGGGTGTCCATACTTCATGGCACAACAGGATTGGATGAGTCTTAATTAGATCTGTAAGAAAAGATAATCCCAACTCTGCGTGACAAAGGTTGATGCAGATTTGCTGTGCCACCTTTCTACTTTAAATAATTTAGAATTAAAACTCTATTGTTGCTTCTGGAGGGCTAGTCTTCCATTACGCTAGCCTGTAAGCTCTATGTAGGGATATTCTTCATAGTCTTTCCTCCATTGAACATTACCATAAGAGTATTGTGGTTAGAAGTGGTCCCATGTAGTATAACATTGTGATGGGGAATGTGAAAGGTAACAAAAGTTGAGTGAACGTTATTTTCAGTAGTCAATGCACTGCCCAATCCATAATGATTTCTGCAAAGCACCAAACAAATGAAAACAGCAAAAAAAAATTAAATAACTAGCTGAGGAACCTAAAACCCATTCCTGGAGCATGATGTTGGCTGCTCAACCAGTTCCACTTCTCAGTGTTACCTCTGTTAGGCATTGGCATATTGTAATGCTGCTTCTCAGCGTTCATGAAGGAAATTCTAAATTAATGGCCCCCTTTTTTTGTGCTTGATTGTTAAATAAGTGTGTGCAAAGAAAATAAGTGTGTGCAAAAAAAAAGGATTAACATCTCTTTTTGGTACAGAAGTACGCGATTTCTACCTCATGGAATGATTTTCTTTTCTGTTGAAACATTACTTGCATTAATGTAGTCTTGGGCTTTGCATCTCATATCAGCCAAAATTGAAATGTTAAAAACCAACCCGTCATAGCCTTTAAAAATGTACTGTGAACTGGACCACAATATGTTTCTTGGTTGTTTAACATTTCTTATCATCTACCCACCCTTGCTTGTTGGATCCCAGTCAGAATGCACAATATGCCCTTCTTATTTTTCCTAGTGTGTTTTTCTATATAGTGTAGATTAAAATATGGTTTGATATATTAATCTTATTTGCGTTTTTTGTAATCATGGAGTGGTATGTATCTCATGGTTCTTAAAGTGCTTTTCATGTTTTCCGCAGATTGATCAAACAGCAGATACCAGTTTCCTAGGATGGATTATAGCTTCATACAGCCTCGGGCAGATGGTAGCCTCTCCTCTGTTTGGCGTGTGGTCGAATTACAGACCAAGAAGAGAGCCACTTGTTGTCTCAATTTCCATTTCTGTGGCTGCAAGCATCCTTTACTCTTATGTCCATGTTCCTTATTCCAACAATAAATACTACATGCTAATTTCCCGTGCACTTGTGGGGTTTGGAGCAGGTAAATATAAAAAGAACATATTTCATAGAATACTGATTCGTTGTTATCCACTAATTCCAAAGATTTGTCAGTGTTATGCTTAGTAGGAGCTTTTAGGTTCTTTGGGTGAAGTCTGTAGTATGTGAGTTCAAATAGGGGTGAGCTCCAGCGTTCCCCTCACCTTACTGTGGTGGAGAGTTTTTCTTGCGGTGGTACTCTCTCGAGGGAGGAAGTGTGGAAAACCAGAATCTAACCTATTGAGAGTATAAAGAAGCTCATTGTCAGGGACTGTCTGGGACACAGTCAGGGGCTTGGGCAAAGGCTGGTGACTGGGTAGAAAATGAAGAAGGAAAATAGAGTACAGCACTGCCCAGGATCTCACTGGAAGTCCGAGGAGAAAAGGGATCCAAAGGGGAAGCCTGCACGAGAAACAAGATGGCTAAGACTCAGAAAGGACAGGGACTCATGAGGCGGTTGAGCATTCAGAATCACTACACCCAGGATGGATGTGCAATACACTTGTATATAAAACAACATTAACAATAAAGGGAATGTGGGGTAAAGCACTCGGGAGTGCCACACGGTAAGACTGAAGCTCAGTAAGTTCTCTTCCAGGGGATCCTCATCAATAGTCATAAGCATTAGAATATTCCCGCCCATGTGCGGGACCCCGGAAACACTATATTATATGTGCCCCACATATACATATACTCATATATATATAAATACATATATATATAACATGCAATAGCAGCCAGTAGAAAACAGAGCTGAAATATGCTGTGTAGAATTTCCACCATACATGTAATAATAAGCATTAGAAACATGAGAAAAAACAACAAAAAGTTTGTTTTAGAAATTGTTTTAATGCTCAGAAAGCAGTAGAAATTCTCATAACTCACTGGAAGCATAGAAAGCTCCCAGGCTGCATTGCAAACACACAGTCTAAAAAGACTGAAAAGCTAACCTGTAGCTGCATAGCAATAAACTGACACCGTGCCTTTAAGGCACTCATGACCCCCAGTATCCCATCATGCCTCAGGGGTGACAGTTAGGTCAGTTGTTCTTTCCGGTTCCTTCAGTGAAGGACCCTGGTTACACAGCTCCACTGATTTTCCTGTTTTTTGACAGAAAATCTCTTCACTTTTGACAATTTTTTGTTCTTACTCGACATTTAACATCTAGTCAAGTAAGATACTGTCTTTTTCAGTCAATTTGGTGAGCATTTTCTCCTGAAAATGCCTTCACTCTTTGACAAATGCCCTTCTTGTGGCAACAAGAAGGCCAAGTCAGACAACCACGACGTCTGTATCCTGTGTCTGCCTGAGGAACATGATCCAGGCACCTGTCCTCATTGTGAACACCTGTCAGGAAGAACTTTAAAAGACAGGGAGAGGATTCGCATTCATGGCCTAGCTCATAGGTCATCAAGAGGAAAATCTCCGGTGAAGAAGGGCTCCAAGAAGACTCATTCAGCTTCCAGAAAGAAGTCTTCATACCCCTCACCCTCAGCGTCGGGCTCGGCGCTGAGAAGAGAACCACCGGTGGATCATTCATCGTCTAAACTACCGTCGACGGCGGGCTCGCCGTCGAAGAGAAGACCAGGTACGTCGACGACGTCGAAGGATCCAGTTCCATCGTCGAAATCTCCTCCGTCGGCGTCAACCGGGCGACGTCCGACGTCGAGGAAGGGAACTCCGCCGCCGTCAACCGGGCGACGGTCGGCGTCGAGACCCAAGACCCCTCCGCCGTCGTCAACCAGGCGACGACCGGCGTCGAGGGAGGTCACCCCTCCGCCGTCGTCATCCAGACGTCGACCGGCGTCGAGAAGTGTGACTCCGCCGTCGTCGAAGAAGCGACGTTCGGCGTCGAGGACCAAGACCCCTCCGCCGTCGACAGGGAAGAGTCGATCGGCGTCGAGGATGCATTCTCCGTCGATGTCTCGTCAGCTCTCGGCGTCGAGGGTGTCCAATACCCCTCCGCCGTCGTCGCACAGACATTCGACGTCGAGGCAGAAAACTCCGTCGACGGCTCATCATCACAGTTCGACGTCGAGAGAAAGTCCTCCATCGACGATTGGACATCGTCCATCGACGTCGAGGCAGGGTGCTTCGTCGACGACAGGACATCGTCGTTCGACGTCGATACTTCCGTCGACGACTGGGCATCGTCGTTCGACTTCGAGAGAGAGGACTCCGTCGACGGCCGGTACTGGCCGTTCGACGTCGAGACATGGAACTCCGTCGGCGGCCGCTCATCGCCACTCGACGTCGAGAGACCACAAATCCTCACATGGACATTCTAAAGCAAGATTGTTTGATCCGCCGACTCCCCGAAAGCACTCGACCACGAGGGAAGATCGCTCGACGTCGAGATGTTCAGATGTGGTGATGGTAACAGAGTCAGCTTCCCGTCATTCCACCTCAAGGTCTTCTGGCTCCTCAACTGCATCTTCGAAGTCCAGAAGTCCGGTACGCAAATCACCTGAGCGTCGGACGGATCCTCGTGCGGATAAAGTCAGACTGTCACCTAGGTGGTACAGATCTTTGGACCATTGGAGGGATTCTGGGGCTGCAAAGCGTATGCAAGACTATGCCAGCTCGCAGCACAGGTCCCCTCTTCAGGATCTGGTGGAGGAGATGGACAAGCATAGCCCTCCCAGGCGCAAATCTCCTGAAAGAACACCTTCTAGATCTCCCAGAAGCCCTCGATCTCCCAGAAAAGAACAAGAGGGGCGGGCCAGGTCTCGCTCTCCTAAACGAGTAGAACGGTCGAAACGTTCAAAAGAGAGGAGGCACAGTGTTCACCGTAGACGGCGGCGAACTCCGTCTACTTCATCTACCTCTTCTACCAGGTCTTCCAAGAGGGACTACTCCCCTACTTTGACGGACAGTCCTACGTCCCGATCCTCCCCAGTGGATGACATTGGCACGTATCTGGATGTCTTACAAAGAGGAGCTCAGAAGCTGAATATTGAAATGTCTGTCCCTCAAGTTACAACGACAGTCATTTTTGAGACTTTGCACAAGAAAGCGATCTCCCGTCCTTTACTGCCATTGGTCCCGGGAATTATGGATACTGTCAATCAGGTATTCCTGACTCCGGCGACGATCAGAGCGGTGCCAGCCCGCATTCAGAAAAAATACAAACCGGCCTCCTCGGACCCGGCATTTGTAAAATCTGATCTTCCAGCGGACTCAGTGATTGTGGCAGCGGCGAAGAAGACCCACGCAGTTGCAGGTTCTTCTTCAGTCCCACCAGACAAAGACCGCAAGACCCAAGACTCCTGGGGTCGCAAAGTTTGCACGTCTGCTGCTTCGACTCTTAAAGTTTCTAGTGCGGCTGCGCTTCTGGGGCGATACGACAGAGCCTTGTGGGACTCTATGGAGAGGTTCAAGGCCAAGCTTCCTAAGGAAGACCAGCAGGATTTTGAGGAGACCGTGACTGAGGGATGTCTAGTGGCGAATCAGTCCATAAGCACGGCCGCGGATGGTGCTGTCCTTGCAGCACATTCCTATTCGCATGGGGTTTGTGCCAGGAGGTCGGCATGGTTGCGCCTGACAGGCCTGAAGCCGGATGCTCAGCGTCGCATACTGAATCTCCCCTTCTCTGGTTCCGCTCTCTTCGGGGAGCATGCTGATGAAGAAATGACCCGAATGAAAACGGAACTCGATACAGTGAAAGCGGTGGGCTTAGAGAAAAAGAAAGAGTTCAAGCGCCGCTTCAAGACCAACAGGGGGAGAGGGGCTCAACAGAGGGTTCAAACCCCTCAGTGGTCCCAAAATAAGAACCAAGGCAAACCCCAGTTTCGAGGCAAACCTGCCAGAGGTAGAGGAGGCCATCAACAATCCTCTAACACCACAAGAGGAGGAAAGGCCTGAACAGTGGCTTCCTCTGACGCCGTTACCCACTCCAGTGGGAGGAAGTGCTTCACAACACCTGGCAGAGTGGGTCAGCATCACAAGGGATCAGTGGGTGCTGAATATACTGCGCAATGGATACAGGATACGTTTCCGTGCACCGCCAAAGAGCATTCCTCCAAAAAGTGCTTACCCTCATCAACTAAGCTTGCTCCGAAGAGAGGTAAAAGTCCTACTACAAAAAAGAGCGATAGAGGAGGTTCCTCTCGCTCAAAGAGGAAAGGGAGTTTACTCCAGGTACTTTCTTGTCCCCAAAAAAGATCAGGAGGACAAGTTCAGACCAATACTCAATCTACGACTTCTAAACAAGGTCATCGTCAGAGAAAAGTTTCGCATGTTGGCACTTCACCAAATATGCCCACATCTTCAAGTCGGAGATTGGATGTGTTCGGTGGACCTACAAGATGCGTACTTTCACATCCCTATTGCTCTACAACATCGCAAGTACTTAAGGTTTGTCGTAGGGAACAAACACTATCAGTACACAGTGCTACCCTTCGGTCTCAAGTCCGCACCACGAGTCTTCACCAAATGCATGGCAGTGGTGGCGGCTTTTCTTCACAAGAAGGGGCTCTTCATCTACCCGTACCTGGACGACTGGCTCCTGAAAGGTCCATCTCCAGTGCAGGTAAAACACGATCTACATCTGTGTCTACTCCAGTTACACAGGCTCGGCCTTCATGTGAACCTGGAGAAGTCAGTCCAGCGGCCTACTCAATCAATCCACTACCTAGGCTCCGTTCTGGACACAAACGTGGGAAAAGCGTTTCCTTCGGAGGAGAGACTTTTTTCCATGAGTCAGAAATGTGGAATTCTGCTACAATCTCGGCTTCCAACAGCCCGACAAGTTGCATCTCTGCTGGGTTCCATGGCATCCTGCATCTTTCTCATCCCGAACGCCAGGCTGAGAATGCGTCCTCTGCAGCAGGCACTGGAGGATCAATGGGACCAGGCAACAGGTCGTTGGGAGGATGGCATCAGGCTCTCCCATGCGACGAAAGACTCCATCAAATGGTGGACAAAAAGAAAGAATTTGTTGGTGGGGGTTCGTTTTCACCAGCCTCTTCCGACCCAATCGATAGTGACAGATGCCTCTCTACAAGGTTGGGGAGCGCACATGGGTCCGCTTCAAATTCAAGGCCAGTGGTCTGCGCAGGAGCAGACGTATCACATCAATATGCTGGAGCTCAGAGCGGTATTCCTGGCTCTCAAAGCTTTTTTCCCAGCGATAGAGACCAGCTCAATCCTAGTTCAGACGGACAATACGACCACCATGTTCTATCTGAACAAGCAAGGAGGCACAAGGTCTCGCCCTCTGTCTCGAGAGGCTCAGGCAATTTGGTTCTGGCTCCTCTCTCGGGGACTCACGGTAGTGGCTGTGCACCTTCCAGGCGAGTTGAACGGAAAAGCAGACGCACTCAGCAGACACTTCGAAGATCAGCCAGACTGGGTGCTACACGACGACGTCGTGGAAGAGCTTTTTCGCTGCTGGGGTCGTCCATCAACAGATTTGTTTGCAGACGACGACAACTCCAAATGCCACGCCTTCGCGTCCAGGTTCCACCGGCCAGGGACTCAGGGGAATGCTCTACTGATGGACTGGTCAGGGACATTCGCTTACCCGTTTCCTCCCTTGGCTCTGATTCCGAGGGTAGTCTCCAAGCTCTGCAGGTCGAGCATGGACATGATACTGATAGCTCCGGATTGGCCACGGCAGTGGTGGTACCCGGATCTTCTACATCTGTCTGTGTGTCCACACAGACGACTTCCTTGCAGGCCGGACCTGTTGAGCAAGATGAACGGGAGGATAATGCACCCCAACCTCCCTTCACTGAACCTAACAGCATGGCTCCTGAGGTCCTGCAATACGGACATTTAAACTTGCCTCCTGAGTGCATGAACATTTTGAAGGAGGCTAAGAGACCTTCCACGAGAGCGTCTTATGCGTTCAAGTGGAAGAGGTTTTTCTTATGGTGTAGAGATCATCACCTTGATCCTACTACAGGACAGGAGGATGTCATTCTGCCGTACCTCCTTTCCCTAGCGACTGCTGGTTTAAAGTACGCTTCTATTAGGGTGCATTTGTCAGCCATAGTAGCATACAGAAAGTCACCTGAGCAGGTTTCTTTTTTCCAAGTTCCAGTGGTTAAGGACTTCCTCCAGGGGTTGAAGAAAGTGTATCCCCCTGTGCGAAATCCTTCTCCTCCATGGGAATTAAACCTGGTGCTATCCAGGTTAATGTCACCACCTTTTGAGCCCATCCACAAGGCCTCTTTGCACCATCTCTCTTGGAAGGCGGCCTTTTTGGTGGCTATCACTTCTGCTCGCAGAGTCAGCGAGATTCAAGCTCTCTGCGCGAAGGAACCATACACTGTTTTTCATCATAACAGGGTAGTCCTAAGGGCTCATCCGACTTTCCTGCCTAAAGTCATTTCTGATTTTCATATAAATCAGACTATTTCCCTCCTTCGTTTTTTCCAGATCCTACGACCCCAGCCGAGCGGTCACTTCACTCTTTAGATCTTAAAAGAGTGCTCAAGTTTTATTTGGAAAGGACCAAAGGGATTAGGAAAACGGATCAACTGTTTGTGAACTATGGTTCAATGCGAACAGGTTTTCCGGCGGCCAAGAGGTCCATCGCAAGATGGATTGTCTCTTGCATTAAGTTGGCTTATCAGCTGGCAGGCAAGCCTTTGTTGCAGTCACCCAAAGCGCATTCCACCAGAGGGAAGGCCGCTACAGTAGCCTTTTTGCACGACATTCCAATGTCGGAGATATGCAAGGCTGCGACTTGGAAATCAGTTCATACATTTACGAGACATTACTGTCTCGATTCTGATTCCAGGGCCGATACTCAAGTAGGACAAGCCTCTTTGAGGAATCTATTTGGGTAGCCTACGGCCTGTACAAGCCTAGTATTTACTAAGCTTAATATGGTTTATTACTGTATTGTTACTCCTTTGCCCGCAGGGAGATGAGGTGAGGCTCGCTATTCTATTGTAATGCTTATGACTATTGATGAGGATCCCCTGGAAGAGAAGGATTAGTTACTTACCTGTAATCCTAGTTCTCTTCCAGGGGTATCCTCATCAAAGTCATAAGCAACCCTCCCGCCTCCCCGGGCAAAGGATATTCTTTTAATAAGGAGATATTGTTAACCTATTTGTTATTGGGTTTATTTTCAGTCTCCGAAAAGAACAACTGACCTAACTGTCACCCCTGAGGCATGATGGGATATTGGGGGTCATGAGTGCCTTAAAGGCACGGTGTCAGTTTATTGCTATGCAGCTACAGGTTAGCTTTTCAGTCTTTTTAGACTGTGTGTTTGCAATGCAGCCTGGGAGCTTTCTATGCTTCCAGTGAGTTATGAGAATTTCTACTGCTTTCTGAGCATTAAAACAATTTCTAAAACAAACTTTTTGTTGTTTTTTCTCATGTTTCTAATGCTTATTATTACATGTATGGTGGAAATTCTACACAGCATATTTCAGCTCTGTTTTCTACTGGCTGCTATTGCATGTTATATATATATATATGTATTTATATATATATATGAGTATATGTATATGTGGGGCACATATAATATAGTGTTTCCGGGGTCCCGCACATGGGCGGGAATATTCTAATGCTTATGACTTTGATGAGGATACCCCTGGAAGAGAACTAGGATTACAGGTAAGTAACTAATCCTTCCTTACCCACAATTACTGTTACACATACTGACTGCAAATATCCACATATAGGATATGCATGCAAAGGCAGGGTCTGTGGAGCTGATACCTAAGGTGATGTTATAAATGTAACTCAAAGACAATGCTCACAGTGAACAAGAAACACCACCTAGGTAGTCAGCTGTGCCCAAGGATCCTGGCGAACAAACAGGAACACGCAAGTCAGTAACAGCAAGGGGGGAGAACTAAACGCTAGCACAATAGACGAGGAGCTAGAAAAGAGGAGTGCTTAACAGAACAGGGCAAACTTGGCAGAAAGCAAGTAACAAACATAAAAGGTAATAGAAGCAAGACAGCAGACTAGGAACTGGAACCAAGGAAATGGGAACAAAGGGAGGGACTGGAAAAGGATATATAGAAGGGAAGGCTACTAGGGTATACTAGAATAGTGCTGGATCAGGAGTCAAGAAAACAAAGTAGCACTGAAGGATGTGCTGGAGCAAGAACAATAATTTAGCAAAAGCTCAAAAGTCAAAGTAGCCCTGCAGGCAGTGCTAGTTCGGGAACAGGAAATTAATATAGCTCAGGAGTCAAGGTAGCACTGCAGGCAGTGCTAGTTCAAGGAAATAGCTACAGTTCAGGAAACAAGGAGTCAAGATAGCTCTACAAGCAGTGCAAATCAGGAACAAGAAATAACTGAAGCTCAGCACCAGGAACAAAGAATAACTTTAGCTCAGGAACCCAGGAAACAATGTAGCACTGCAGACAGTGCTAATTCAGGCATATGGAATAGCTATAGCTCAAGAATCAAGGAACAAGGATTAACTATAGCTCAGGAATCAAGGAAACAAGGATAACAAAAGTTCAGGAAACAAGGGTTGGTCTCACCAGTACACAGCTACAGCTGCCAGCCTTGGCCTGAAGGGAGCTGGGGCTTAAAAGTGCTCACAGTAATCAAATGCATCAAGTGTGAACAGGCTAACCGCAGCTAACCACAGATGAGCTGAATTCCTCCACCGTCCTTGGCCTGCAGTGGTGGAGACTAATCAGTGAGCAGGGAATTCTAGGTAACAGAGTGTCAAACATTAGCAGGCTGGCTTCAAGCATAATCAGGCTGGCTTTTACAAAACCCGACATGGATTGGGAATGGATGCCAAATCCCAAATAGTGACCAAATGGATGTATCTGAAAGCTTATTAGAACACAGGAAAGTGACACTACGCACCCCTCTGGTGGTGGGCACAAGAGTACAGGGAGCGAAGCGTGCCACTCATGGCCTTTTATCTTCCGGATATTCCGTAGGGCAAGCCAGATCTTGCAGTACTCCAGTTAACTGGTGTCAGTTTTGTTTTTTATGCACCTTTATATAGTGCAAACCTGGACCAAGGATATTCAATCACTTTGCATGAGAACAAAAACATGTTAGGTGTTAATGTTTTCATAAGGATTTAGGTCAAATAACCAGAAGATAAGTGTGACAATCACCCAATGTCAGTTCCCTATCTCTCTGAGGGCTGTAGAAGCATCATCCTGCCCCACCTACCCAGCCATCCCTATCACCCACATTACTCCAACTCTTGACTAGGGTGAGCTCAGTTCCATGACTTAGGATATGAGGTTCTTGTTTCCCAGGGCAATGATCTGATATGCCACTCGGATACTTTTAAGTTTTAGCTCTCAAACTTGGAAACGTCCAGAACCTTGAGTACCATATGTCTCTTCTCCAGGATCTACCATAAACTTTCAATGCATTTACCTTCTGCGGTGGCCGTCTGTTGGACACAAAGAGATAAGATTGTTTTTTGAGCTTCAGGGAATGTGCTGACCCTTCTGGCCTTGAAGCAGGTAATTCTCTTTAGTCCGTCCGGCCCTGCAACACCACCATCAGACATTGCTCCAGCGCCAAGCCTGTTGTTTCCTCAATCGCGGGGAGCACAAAGTCCCAAAAAGCTGTATCCGTGGGCAGGACCCTATGATGTGTATCAAAGTCCCATCCTCCTGCCATCCTCTCTAGTACCCCTGCATGCCCCAGATGACCCATCTGTGATAACCTTTTCTGCCTGTCTCATGTGTGAGTGGCAAAGTTATTCTTGCGGATGAGGATATAATCCCATTGCTTCTCATACAGGAATATTTTAAATTTACATACCCAAGAATGTTGAAACAGGGTTCTCCCCTTCTCGTTTAGAGTTGAGCATCTGGGAGATAGGAAATGTAGCATGCTGATTTCCCGTACAAGTCTATAGATACCTCTCAAATGGGGTCCTGTTTCTACTTGCCCCCTGTTTAATGCTAGGGTCTTAGAGCCAGTAGTGTAGCAGCATATATCTGTAGTGCTCTGCTTTGGGAAGATCATACTTGACATTCAGATGTTCACAAGTCTCAACCTCTCTGTGATCAAACTTATCTGTTTTTCAGTCTTTGTCTAGCCATTTCTGGAATGTCAGTCTGTTTAGGTCAGGGATCAACTCTATATTTTTCCAGGGTGATATCAAGGGCAACAGTAATGGAGTCAGCCCCCTCCTGACCTCCAAGCGGTCCCAAACCTGTAGGGTGGTGCTCGTCTCTGGCAATATGTATAGTGATGGAGATCCAGTGTGTACAACCTCTAAAAGTGGCCATCCCATGTGATTTATCATACAGCAATCCTTTTTAATCTTTTCCTGGTCCAATGGATCAAGAAATGCAGTAGGGCGCAGCGTAATAGCTAAGCAGGTCAGGGACCTCCAGTCCACCCTATTGTGGCCACAAGGAGCATTGATGTTAAGCCATTCTCTCCTTCCTAACCTGCCAGACAAAAGAGAAGCAGTGTCTTCAGCTCATGTTTATAATCTCTGGGAATGTATAGAGTGAGTGTTTGAAAAATGAAGAGGCTCTTTGGGAAAAATTGACATCTTAAGAGCTGCAATTATTCCAAGACGGGGTGTTTTGTCTTTCTGCATCACTGTCATAAGAGTATTCGCTAAGGTGAGGCCCAGATATGTGATAGTTGAGTCTGCCCATTTAAACGGGGTTTAATCCCGCAGTTCTTCGACACACACTTAAGATGCTGAGCCATAGAGGCTTTCTGATTTCCTAATGTTAATTTTAAATCAAGATATCTGCCGCTATGGATGGAGCTCAGCCAAATTGAGGTCGGTCACTGAGAGCAGAATGTAGTCTTCAAAATTGTAAGTTTCATATGCTGAACCCTCTTTGATTTTGGTGCTAGTCCTTATCCACTGGGAGAATGATTCAAGGGTTATGACTAAAAGCAGGGGTTACAAGGGTCCATCCTGTCTAATATCCTGCCCAGTGGTCAGCCACTGGGAATGCTGGGCATTGACTCTAAATCGAGCTCTGGGACATTGATAGCCAAAAGTAACCAATTTCGGAAGCCCTTTCCTATCCCTACTACCAGAACCATGTCAGTCATGAAGTCCCAGTCAAACCTGTCAAATGTTTTTTCAGCTTCCAGGGTGACCAGGTAAGAAATGGAATGTTGTGCCGCTGGCTGCCAATATCGAGGCGGTGAATGGCTTTTCTTGTGTTATTTGTTTGGTGTTCCTAAATAAAACCTGACTGGTTGGGATAGACTAACTCCCCCATCCTATCGTGTAAGTGGAGGGTGTTAATCTTGGTAATGAATTGTACGTTTTCATTAAGGAGAGCAATGAATTGGTCTGTTGGATCTGCACTCTTTGGGCCCTTTACCTGGTTTGAGGATAAGAGATATCATTGACTCAGCTGTGGTAGGAGTCACCCTTCCCTCCCTAATCATTTCCTGATAGACGTTATATAACAGTGGCAGCAGTGTGTCACCAAAGCATTTGTAAAAGGCGACTGTAAACCTCACTGGGCATTGACCCTTTGCGGGGCTATCGCTGTAATGATTTTTTCCTTCAATAGTGGTTTGTTGAGTTCGTTTCGTATCGCTAGGGCTGACTGTAGGCAAGTTGTCCTCCTGCCAGGTATGTTTTTTCTTGACCCAGGATCAGTCCTTTCTCTAGTATAGAGGAGATAATAAAAGATATGGAAACATTGTGATTTATTCTCTTCCCGTATGTAGAGCCGAACATCCATGCTTTTCATCGCTAAGATATTTCTCCCATCTCAGTAGGTTAGCTTGTAGTTTGCTTGATTCATTACCTTGTTTGTTATAATTATTATCAAGCTTGGCTAGTAGATAGGCTGCACGCACACAACAAACAATGAAATTGGGGTCTGAGGGCGAGTTTACCGACCAACCAGGTGCATGCCCCGAGTTACAGTATCAACACAACAAAGTACACCTGGGGGTCACAAAAATATGGTCAAACCAGAGTGGATCAAAAACACCAATGCTACACAAAAGACACCATTGAAGACTTTATCCGTGTAAGTGAGACGCGGGCCACGTTGAGGCTCAAGAGCATCTGGAGAAATGATTTCCATCAGAAGCCACACTGTACCGCCCTTTTTCTCATCATATGGATTCTCCTCACCCAGGAGACAAAACGGCCGGTCAGATGTTACCGTGACCGAAGTATGTGAGGTAAGGGATGTTTAAATGGTACACAAGAATACATAAAACGTGGCAACTGTAAAGGCAGTGTTGTAGTGATAAAGCGGTGATGAGTGAAGGAAAATATAAAATTAGGTGGTTAGGTGGACAAACAACATTTATTAGTGTCCCCCAATCCCTAAGAATTAAAAAGCAAGTGTGAGTGCGGGTTTCAAAAAATCACCGCGCTCAGTATTGGTCAACATGTTTCTGCATTATACTGAACCCAGTTTCAAAATGCATTCTTCAGGACCGAATGATAAAAACACTGCTGATAGGATTAAAGAAAATAAAACCTGACCTTCAGGTATATACTCAACCGTATACTGTTGCATCACACGGTATTCAATCCACACGATAAGACAAACAAAAATAAAGAAAAAGAACATGAAAAGGTCACATTCCTATGAATAAATACTGTGATAAATGCACATTTCACATGTATAAAACACATATTGCCAGCTGGCAAAACTCACCCAAAATTTGATGGTTGAGAGGCTTCACCCCACCTGGCTACAGCGCAGGTATGAGGAGCACCGCTCTATAAAGAATTCATAAGTAATTTCCTTAGAGCGCGAAAATGAACAGATACATGAGTTCACAATATGGCCATCAGCGTCCCACAAGGTCCGCACTGTCAAAATGCGGACCATCCCACTTGCACTCAACCCCACTCGTCAGACATTGGCAGACCAAGTATAAATGGAATTAACTAGGGTATCAATGGCTCAGAAAATCGAGCGTGTCAGCTTGTAAATACACTGCTCGAAGTTAAAATACCGTTTGGTAATCTCTAAACACCACGCCAGTGGTATAGATATTCAGCGCGATCTCAATCAGGCAGCCAGAGTTGCAATGCGCCAGACCTGACGATCGCTTGATCAGTATCTTTCTGCGCGTTCACAAGTAGACGCCCAACGCGCACAAGACAGGCTAGCGCTCCCTTACCTGTCCGTCGGTGTCTCCTGGCAGTCTACTGTACTGCTTGGGGGGGCACCGATGTGTCTTCCAAATGGATAGATATGCACTTCCTCATTGTGCAAGCGAGGAGGCGATCACGTGATAGGATCACGTGATCACAGGCATGCTGGGATATGTAGTCCCACGCACAAAAAATGCAAAAAGTGCGTAAATTAGACTACAAGACAGGTCGGGCTGTGCGCCAGTCATGAATACGGACCAAAGCCAATTAGTTAGTCATAACCCCCCACCAAGAATGATTGTTAGGCAAGTGGGGTTAGATTTTTAGAGGTACAGAAAAAATGGCGAAAACCCATACGATCACTATTCCAGAATACAAGTTCAGGCCTCACAAGGACATCCAGGGAATGGGTTCGTTGAGTCCCTCCTTGTCACTGTTAAGGCGATACACCCACTTCTGTTCGATTTTGAAGAGAAACCTGCTGATGTCAGTACAGGAAAGGGGTATTTGAGGTTGTTCTAGGACCGTCCAACAGAAGTCTTCAGGACCGTGTCCCTTTTCCAGGAAGTGAGCGGTGAGACGGGTGGCTTGTTTCTTACACCGCACTGTGCTTTTATGTTCTTGTAACCTTGTCCTGATCTTCCGGGTGGTCATGCCGACGTATCGCAATTGGCAAGGACAAGTTATTAGATATATCAAATTGCTGCT
The DNA here is from genome assembly GCF_964261635.1 of Lissotriton helveticus. Lineage (NCBI taxonomy): Eukaryota > Metazoa > Chordata > Amphibia > Caudata > Salamandridae > Lissotriton > Lissotriton helveticus. The sequence continues at coordinate 1,877,576,348 of NC_136059.1, forward strand.
ATTGCAGTTAGTGAACCTTTTCTGTGTCCACGGGCGATTAGTCCCGATATCGACCTCGGTCGATTTCTTGGTTTGGGGGCAAACACTGCACGCCCCGCATGGATGGTGTCCAGAAACTGGAGGTAGATCCCACAGCGTCCCCACTTGCCTGGGTTCTTTATTACGCGGGCGCGTGTGGACCAATTGATCTTTTAGGTTCTGTCCTCTTTTGAAGGCGAAAATGGGTAAAGCGATATCATCGTTCCCAGTCTTCAAGATAGACCAATGTTTTTTTATGATTTTCTGCACCTGATTCGAGCGGGTATTAAATGTATTAACAAAGGCGATGCGATTGGTCTTGTCTTTTGGTGGCTGTATTTCTAGTAGAGACTCTCTATTATTGTTGGACGCCCTCTTCCTTGATTGCCTGATGATCTTTCTCGGGTAGTTCTTTTCACTCAGTTGGAATTCTAAGTTTTTTGAGTGAATATCAAAGGTTTCCTTGCTAGAACAGTTCCTTTGTACCCTCAGAAATTGCCCGAAGGGCAAATTGTCCCTTAGAGCCCGGGGATGACAGCTGTCATACCTTAGTAGTGCATTTCTGGCCATCGGCTTACGGTAGAGTTCCGATTGAATGCCATTAGTAGTGGCATGTAACCTCAGATCCAAAAAGGCCAGAGATGTTCTACTATGTTCAATAGTGAACTTCAGGTAAGCATTCTTTCTATTCAACCAGTCATGGAACAGTAGTAGATCTGCTTCAGTGCCCCGCCACACCACCAAAATGTCGTCAATGTATCTTTTCCATATATACAATGACGAAAGGTATGGATTGGTTGCCTTCAGAACCTCTTGCTGCTCGAAGTGATGGACATAGAGGTTCGCCAGGCTCGGCGCAAAGACGCTGCCCATGCTGGTCCCTGACGTTTGCAGGTAGATGGTGTCCTCAAAGCGGAAATAATTTTCTTTCATGGCAATTTCAGCCAGATGCATGATGAAGCTCGTGGGCGTAATGGATTGAAGATCACTCTGTTCTAATAGTGCGCCGACCACTTCTAGGGTCTCAGTTTGGGGAATGGACGTATAGAGGGACTCTACGTCAAATGATACTAAGATGTCAGTTTCAGTGTTGTATTGTATTGTGGGTAATAGTCTGAGGACATCCTTTGTATCCTGTAGGAAAGTAGGCATCGCTCTGACCATAGGATTCAAAAAATGATCAACAAAAGTTGAAAGCGGTTCCAAAACAGACCCAATTCCAGAAATTATCGGCCTGCCCGGTGGTGGCCGCTGAGGTTTATGTACCTTTGGAAGGCAGTAGAAATAAGGAATTACAGGGTATTTAGTGGTTAGGTATTGTCCTTCTTGTGGCGTTATCCACCCCTCACCTGTTGCTTCCTCTACCAAGTTGTTAATTTTGGTTTGTAATTTCTCTGTCGGATCCTCTCTCAATGGGAGATATGACCTCTGATCACTTAGTTGCCGGATGCACTCATTCCGGTATGTCTCAGTATCTAAGATTACTATCGCTCCACCCTTATCGGCAGGCTTAATAGTAATCTTGTCATTAGATGTTAACAGACGTAGAGCAAGTTGTTCGTCTTTTGGGAGGTTCATAAAAGGTCTGGTCTCTGTTTTATAGATGCGATTAATATCACTCTCCACTGCAGCTTCAAATGTCATCACTTTCGGCGGTAAGGCGGCGGTAGGTGGAGTGAAATTGGAGGGTTTCCTCAGTCCAGTGTTATTATCCTCGGGGACAGTACTTATTTGTTTCGAGTTAGAAAAGAAATAATGTAATCTTATTTTACGAAAGAACTTTGCAAGTTCGATTTGTGCCACGAAAGGATCCCCCTTCTGGGTAGCCACAAAACCCAAGCCTTTGTTAAGGAGACGCTCCTCAGTAGTGGAGAGTGTATGTGAACTTAGGTTCATTACGAGGCTTGTTGGTTGCTGGTCCCTGCAGTTTCCTGCGGGACTTTCTTTCCGCTGCGGAGAGTTTTCGGTTGTTGGGGATCCTCCGTGTTCCAATGCACTTGTGGTGTCGTGGTTCCTTGTCTCCTCCTGCCCCTGCCTCGTCTCGGGCCGAATCCTAAAAAAGGAAAAGATCCTGGACCCTGTTGCATCGGAGGGGGGCCAAAAGGACCCATTTGTGGTGGACATTGAGGTCCGAACATCCAAGGATTGGCCGGCCACCAAGGTTGAAAATTGTTGAAATTCTGGGGATGATTGCCACCTCTCCAGTTTCTCCTGTTGCCTCGGCCTCTCGGGGTTTGGTCGGTAGATCCATGTTGTGAGGTGTCTGAATCACTGGATGCTCCATCCGAACTAGAGGTGCCATACGTAGAGCCACCTTTCTTTCCACCACGGTTAAATGCTGGTGCTGTGTATGTGTCACTAGTGTATGGATATACACGCTCCATAGAAAATTTTGCTAAGTCCTTTTTGAATTTTTCTAACTTTGTGAAGACGATTGATTCTTTAAAGTCTTTATTGTTTTTATCACTCTCTTCCTGTCCCTTTTTGAACATTCCGCTTTTCAATGTGGTTTTAATGTGACCCTCTAAGACCTGAATCTCAATTAGTATCTTGTCCGCTATTCTTTTTGCGGTTTTTATGATCAGGATTAGCCAATCCCTCGTGCACCTCCAGGCTATCATCGACCAGTCCTTGAGGAATGCTTTATCATCAAGGAATAAGCGTGGTGCGTTGGTGACGATAAGACCTGAAGGTGCACAGTTGTCTCGAAGGTATTGTGCCATTATGAGTCCATGTACGGATGTTCTTGTGTGGGATTTTTTAAGGGCTAGAATTTTTACCCATCCATCATCATTATTAACGGTTTGAACCGAGACTGGAATAGAGTCTAGGAGACTAGGGTTTTCGTCCAGAATACTCTGAACATCTGTACTCTCAAAAGCCAAGCCCCAGTTGGTTGCCATATCAAAACGGATGGAGGTGCACAAGTGGTGAAGGACTAGGTAGGCCACCCAGTGAACTCAACTGAACCGGAGACCAAGAGGTCAGCCAGTAATTTAAAAAGACCCACAGCCTTAGCTGTACAGTTCACGCACACAACAAACAATGAAATTGGGGTCTGAGGGCGAGTTTACCGACCAACCAGGTGCATGCCCCGAGTTACAGTATCAACACAACAAAGTACACCTGGGGGTCACAAAAATATGGTCAAACCAGAGTGGATCAAAAACACCAATGCTACACAAAAGACACCATTGAAGACTTTATCCGTGTAAGTGAGACGCGGGCCACGTTGAGGCTCAAGAGCATCTGGAGAAATGATTTCCATCAGAAGCCACACTGTACCGCCCTTTTTCTCATCATATGGATTCTCCTCACCCAGGAGACAAAACGGCCGGTCAGATGTTACCGTGACCGAAGTATGTGAGGTAAGGGATGTTTAAATGGTACACAAGAATACATAAAACGTGGCAACTGTAAAGGCAGAGTTGTAGTGATAAAGCGGTGATGAGTGAAGGAAAATATAAAATTAGGTGGTTAGGTGGACAAACAACATTTATTAGTGTCCCCCAATCCCTAAGAATTAAAAAGCAAGTGTGAGTGCGGGTTTCAAAAAATCACCGCGCTCAGTATTGGTCAACATGTTTCTGCATTATACTGAACCCAGTTTCAAAATGCATTCTTCAGGACCGAATGATAAAAACACTGCTGATAGGATTAAAGAAAATAAAACCTGACCTTCAGGTATATACTCAACCGTATACTGTTGCATCACACGGTATTCAATCCACACGATAAGACAAACAAAAATAAAGAAAAAGAACATGAAAAGGTCACATTCCTATGAATAAATACTGTGATAAATGCACATTTCACATGTATAAAACACATATTGCCAGCTGGCAAAACTCACCCAAAATTTGATGGTTGAGAGGCTTCACCCCACCTGGCTACAGCGCAGGTATGAGGAGCACCGCTCTATAAAGAATTCATAAGTAATTTCCTTAGAGCGCGAAAATGAACAGATACATGAGTTCACAATATGGCCATCAGCGTCCCACAAGGTCCGCACTGTCAAAATGCGGACCATCCCACTTGCACTCAACCCCACTCGTCAGACATTGGCAGACCAAGTATAAATGGAATTAACTAGGGTATCAATGGCTCAGAAAATCGAGCGTGTCAGCTTGTAAATACACTGCTCGAAGTTAAAATACCGTTTGGTAATCTCTAAACACCACGCCAGTGGTATAGATATTCAGCGCGATCTCAATCAGGCAGCCAGAGTTGCAATGCGCCAGACCTGACGATCGCTTGATCAGTATCTTTCTGCGCGTTCACAAGTAGACGCCCAACGCGCACAAGACAGGCTAGCGCTCCCTTACCTGTCCGTCGGTGTCTCCTGGCAGTCTACTGTACTGCTTGGGGGGGCACCGATGTGTCTTCCAAATGGATAGATATGCACTTCCTCATTGTGCAAGCGAGGAGGCGATCACGTGATAGGATCACGTGATCACAGGCATGCTGGGATATGTAGTCCCACGCACAAAAAATGCAAAAAGTGCGTAAATTAGACTACAAGACAGGTCGGGCTGTGCGCCAGTCATGAATACGGACCAAAGCCAATTAGTTAGTCATAACCCCCCACCAAGAATGATTGTTAGGCAAGTGGGGTTAGATTTTTAGAGGTACAGAAAAAATGGCGAAAACCCATACGATCACTATTCCAGAATACAAGTTCAGGCCTCACAAGGACATCCAGGGAATGGGTTCGTTGAGTCCCTCCTTGTCACTGTTAAGGCGATACACCCACTTCTGTTCGATTTTGAAGAGAAACCTGCTGATGTCAGTACAGGAAAGGGGTATTTGAGGTTGTTCTAGGACCGTCCAACAGAAGTCTTCAGGACCGTGTCCCTTTTCCAGGAAGTGAGCGGTGAGACGGGTGGCTTGTTTCTTACACCGCACTGTGCTTTTATGTTCTTGTAACCTTGTCCTGATCTTCCGGGTGGTCATGCCGACGTATCGCAATTGGCAAGGACAAGTTATTAGATATATCAAATTGCTGCTATTGCAGTTAGTGAACCTTTTCTGTGTCCACGGGCGATTAGTCCCGATATCGACCTCGGTCGATTTCTTGGTTTGGGGGCAAACACTGCACGCCCCGCATGGATGGTGTCCAGAAACTGGAGGTAGATCCCACAGCGTCCCCACTTGCCTGGGTTCTTTATTACGCGGGCGCGTGTGGACCAATTGATCTTTTAGGTTCTGTCCTCTTTTGAAGGCGAAAATGGGTAAAGCGATATCATCGTTCCCAGTCTTCAAGATAGACCAATGTTTTTTTATGATTTTCTGCACCTGATTCGAGCGGGTATTAAATGTATTAACAAAGGCGATGCGATTGGTCTTGTCTTTTGGTGGCTGTATTTCTAGTAGAGACTCTCTATTATTGTTGGACGCCCTCTTCCTTGATTGCCTGATGATCTTTCTCGGGTAGTTCTTTTCACTCAGTTGGAATTCTAAGTTTTTTGAGTGAATATCAAAGGTTTCCTTGCTAGAACAGTTCCTTTGTACCCTCAGAAATTGCCCGAAGGGCAAATTGTCCCTTAGAGCCCGGGGATGACAGCTGTCATACCTTAGTAGTGCATTTCTGGCCATCGGCTTACGGTAGAGTTCCGATTGAATGCCATTAGTAGTGGCATGTAACCTCAGATCCAAAAAGGCCAGAGATGTTCTACTATGTTCAATAGTGAACTTCAGGTAAGCATTCTTTCTATTCAACCAGTCATGGAACAGTAGTAGATCTGCTTCAGTGCCCCGCCACACCACCAAAATGTCGTCAATGTATCTTTTCCATATATACAATGACGAAAGGTATGGATTGGTTGCCTTCAGAACCTCTTGCTGCTCGAAGTGATGGACATAGAGGTTCGCCAGGCTCGGCGCAAAGACGCTGCCCATGCTGGTCCCTGACGTTTGCAGGTAGATGGTGTCCTCAAAGCGGAAATAATTTTCTTTCATGGCAATTTCAGCCAGATGCATGATGAAGCTCGTGGGCGTAATGGATTGAAGATCACTCTGTTCTAATAGTGCGCCGACCACTTCTAGGGTCTCAGTTTGGGGAATGGACGTATAGAGGGACTCTACGTCAAATGATACTAAGATGTCAGTTTCAGTGTTGTATTGTATTGTGGGTAATAGTCTGAGGACATCCTTTGTATCCTGTAGGAAAGTAGGCATCGCTCTGACCATAGGATTCAAAAAATGATCAACAAAAGTTGAAAGCGGTTCCAAAACAGACCCAATTCCAGAAATTATCGGCCTGCCCGGTGGTGGCCGCTGAGTAGATAGGCTGCCCCGTCCTGCTGCACTGTTTTAATCTGTCCCTGGGTCATTATAATTTTTCCCCAATTTTTCTGTGATTGTGTGTGCTTATTAGTCAGTTCTAGATCTTTTAGGTTCCCTTTTATTTGGATAAGCAAGGTGTCTTTCATCTTCTTGAGGCAAGATGCCTCTGAAATAAATTTCCCCCTAAGTACTGTTTTTAGTGCATTACAGAGGGTGGCTGCACTTACTTTCCCTGTATCATTGTGAATGATTCACTCAGAATCACAGAATGTTTAGCTGAGTCTGAGATTCGAACCTGGCGCCCCAGTTCCAAAGTTAGCAGCTCTAACCGTTAGACCACATCCCTCATCCTTAGTTTTATGTCAGTATAGTCATTGTGGAGGTTTCAGAGAGCCTCTTTGGGTGATGGTGTGGCTCCCTTCCACATGGCCTATGTTGATTTGTGGCTATAAATACAAAAATATTCCAAAAGGAATTACTCAAAAAAACATTTATTACATTTGCAGGTGCTATCTTATTCAATAGCCCTGCTGTCCCAATTATTGTACTGTAAATCTATGAGATGTTTTGAATGTGTTTGAGTAATTCATTTTGGAACATTTTTGTAAATATGGCCTTGATTGCCCTCTTTCTCCGTAATTTATTTTGATCTATGTTGATTTGTTTCATTCCATGTTGTGGGCAGAGATCGTTGACTACCATATTGATTGGAATTAATTTTATTGACTGACTTGCAGTCTCTAATTACAGGTGTCACCCTTTGTATTTCCCTGTCCCCTTGTCCCAGAGTCGGATCTCCCTTGATAACTCCCCACTCTCTTTTGCTCTCACTTTCCTTCTACCATACTCCAGTGTACCCATGTCTGAAATATTCCATTCTCATTGTCTGTCCAGCCATATATCTGTCTTTTCCTATGCTCACTGGTCTTCCTATTTCCCTTACTGTGTTTCCCTGTCATAAGGATTGGGTGTTTCCCAACTGCCCCAGGAATGGGGTGTTTCACAGCTGCCGAGCCCCCTAGGTAATCCATCAAACTGCTCCTTATCTCTCATGATTTTCTGTAGCCCTACCTCTGGGTCTTCCCTCTGTAGAATCTCTGCACATCTCTGTAACTCTGATTTTATTACTGTGGTGGCGTCTATGCTTAGTGTTTTGTATTATGGTGTTATGATGTGATGGTTGTTCAGTGGTTGGGAATTATGTGGTGGGATGTTGTGTATTGTGTTTTGTTGAAGAGGGTTGAGGTGTGGCTTCGAGAAATATGGCATAGTACGTATATTTGCTTTTTTTATAAAGTGCATACCAGACTCTCCAGGGTAGGAAAGCACTTTACATGTAACAAAGATTCCAAACAAAATACATGAAAAGGTAACAGATATGTAAAAGTAGTGTTACAAAGATTCAACAATAGGTTCAAAACTTACTTTGGGGATATACGTAGGGAAGTGATCTCCAAGAGGGTAAAAGGTCACCCTGAAGTTATCTGCTGAGACGCAGTAGTTACGCGAAAACCGCAAACCACCTAAATAGGTCATGACCTTACTCTCCAAACGCTGATTAAAGAACACCAGCTAGTCTGTTACACATGGACGATCTAAAGGAAAATATATGTGGCACAGTCCTATCTGGAAGTGTCATTGCAGCGGGAGATCCTTCTTGAAGTTTTCATAAGAGCAGTTTGCCCTATGGCAGTAGTTCTAGTGTTCCACATTTTGGTAAGGCACCAGGAAAAGCTTTTTCCCCTTTATTGTTTTTTGAAGCAGGGGTTTTTAGGTCTCGCCTCTCAATGCGCATGCGCATTGAGCGAGACTATAGGGGCTTAAACAAGGTTTACCTAGACTGGCGATTTGATGCTGTGCCCGTGCGCTTTTAGGTCAATGCGCAAGCGCATTGACCTAAAATGCGCGTGCACATCATCAAATCGCCATCTGTTCCCCAGCAGCACTCCTCCCACTCCTTTGAAGTGAAGCTTAGCTTCACTTCAAAGGCCCCTGCTGCTTCACACTCGCCGCTCTCCCTGCTCCGCCCCATGTCGCATTTCTCCTCTCCCCTCCCCACAGCAATGCCCTCCGTCTTGTTCTCTGTTACTTCCTTCTGTCTTTCTATTTCTGTCTCTCGCTCCTCAAACTCTGTCTCTCTGTGCCTCTCTCTGTTACTTCCTTCTGTCTTTCTATCCCTGTCTCTCGCTCCTCCAACCCTGTCTCTCGAGTCTCGATGCCTCTCTGTTACTTCCTTCTGTCTTTCTATTTCTGTCTCTCGCTCCTCAAACTGTCTCTCTGTGCCTCTCTCTGTTACTTCCTTCTGTCTTTCTATCCCTGTCTCTCGCTCCTCCAACCCTGTCTCTCGAGTCTCGATGCCTCTCTGTTACTTCCTTCTGTCTTTCTATTTCTGTCTCGCTCCTCAAACTCTGTCTCTCGATGCCTCTCTCGCTTACTTCCTTCTGTCTTTCTATCCCTGTCTCTCGCTCCTCCAACTCTGTCTCTCGATGCCTCTCTCCGTTACTACCTTCTGTCTTTCTAACCCTGTCTCTCCGACCGCCTCACTTTCCTTATCCGCGCCCTGGCGTGTCAATATCACATAATGTAATTATATGAAACAACGCGATAGGTTTTGCTAACGCGCTTATCCGAACGAAGTAGAAACAGAATGCATCTCCTTCTTGTCTTTTATTTTAGATCGCTTAATTTTTTGCCCCGCATGGTATTTAGGGAACACAAGAAATTAGAGTGCTGTAATAGACAAGAAGCACGCACGTCACCTGATTTCATACCGTAGACTGGGCGAATATATAAAATAAATATAGCCACAAAATTTAACGTGATCTGAAAAGTATACACTTTTTCTTTAGTGGAACAGAAATGTAGGTATATTAAGTAAAATGATGTTATGTCTACAGAGTCGCTATTGCTTGTTCCTCCTGCTTCTCATTCTGAGCCCTACAATGCCACCAGCTGCCTGCCTCGCATTACCAAATCAAAGGCAGCCCAGCCTCCCTCCCACAAGCTTATCAGCGTGCGCTCACACATCAAAGCCATCAGCCTCCCTCCCACCTCCCCCCTAATTGCTTTGCTTTCACTTTCACGGCCGCAAGGCCATGAGCTACTTTAAAGGGATCCGTACCCCGCCCCCGCCGCTTGCATTTTCCGTACTTGTTTCTCTTTGCTCATATTTCACTTTCTCCTGTGTGTGTCTTCTTCTTCCCTCTTTCTCTCTGTTCCACCCTCCCTCTTCTCCCTCCCACTTCCCTCTCTTCCCTCTATCTCCCACTCTTTCTACCACCCCTCTCTCTCCTTCCCTCCCTCTCTGCTCTCTTCCCACCCTCTCCCTCCTCTTCTCTCTCTCCCCTCTTCACACTCCCTCTTTCTCTCCCTCTTCCAGCGCTCTCCTCATCTTCTTTCTCTCCCACTACCCTCTCCCTTGCACTCCTCTCTCCCCCTCTCTCTTGCACTCCCCTCTCTCTCCCCCTTCCCTCTCTCTTGCACTCCGCTCTCTCTCTCCTTCCCCCTCTCTCTTGCACTCCCCCTTCCCTCTCTCTCTCTTGAACTCCCCTCTCTCTCTCTCTCTCTCTCCCTTCCCTCTCTCTTGCACCCCCTCTCTCTCCCCTCTCTCGCTTGCACTCCCCTCTCTCTCCCTTCCTTCTCTCTCTTGCACTCCCCTCTCTCTCCCCCTTCCCTCTCTCTCCCCCTTCCCTCTCTCCCCCCCTTCCCTCTCTCTCCCCCTTCCCTCTCTCTCCCCCTTCCCTCTCTCTCCCCCTTCCCTCTCTCTCTTTCACTCCCCTCTCTCTCCCTCTTCCCTCTTTCTTGCACTCCCCTCTCCGCCCTCTCTCTTGTACTCCCCTCTCTCTTGCACTCCCCTCTCTCTCTCTCTCTCTCCCTCTGGCACTCCCCTCTCTCTTGCACCCCCTCTCTCTCCCGCTCCCCCTTGCACTCCCCTCTCTCTTGCACCCCCTCTCTCCCCCTCTCTCTCTCTCGCACCCCCTCTCTCCCCCTTCCCTTTCTCTCTTGCACCCCCTCTCTCCCCCTTCCCTCTCTCTCTTGAACTCTGCTGTCTCTCCCCCTTCCCTCTCTCTCTTGCACTCCCCTATCTCTCCCTCCCCCTCTCTCTTGCACTCCCCTCTCTCTCCCCCTTCCCTCTCTCTTGCACTCCCCTCTCTCTCTCCTTCCCCCTCTCTCTTGCACTCCCCCTTCCCTCTCTCTCTCTTGCACTCCCCTCTCTCTCTCTCTCTCTCTCCCTTCCCTCTCTCTCTCTTGCACCCCCTCTCTCTCCCCTTCCCTCTCTCGCTTGCACTTCCCTCTCTCTCCCTTCCTTCTCTCTCTTGCACTCCCCTCTCTCTCCCCCTTCCCTCTCTCTCCCCCTTCCCTCTCTCTCCCCCTTCCCTCTCTCTCCCCCTTCCCTCTCTCTCCCCCTTCCCTCTCTCTCCCCCTTCTCTCTCCCCCTTCCCTCTCTCCCCTTCCCTCTCTCTCTTTCACTCCCCTCTCTCTCCCTCTTCCCTCTTTCTTGCACTCCCCTCTCCGCCCTCTCTCTTGTACTCCCCTCTCTCTCTCTCTCCCTCTTGCACTCCCCTCTCTCTCCCTCTCTCTTGCACCCCCTCTCTCTCCCTCTCCCCCTTGCACTCCCCTCTCTCTTGCACCCCCCTCTCTCCCCTCTCTCTTGTACTCCCCTCTCTCTTGCACTCCCCTCTCTCTCTCTCTCTCTCCCTCTGGCACTCCCCTCTCTCTTGCACCCCCTCTCTCTCCCGCTCCCCCTTGCACTCCCCTCTCTCTTGCACCCCCTCTCTCCCCCTCTCTCTCTCTTGCACCCCCTCTCTCCCCCTTCCCTTTCTCTCTTGCACCCCCTCTCTCCCCCTTCCCTCTCTCTCTTGAACTCTGCTGTCTCTCCCCCTTCCCTCTCTCTCTTGCACTCCCCTATCTCTCCCTCCCCCTCTCTCTTGCACTCCCCTCTCTCTCCCCCTTCCCTCTCTCTTGCACTCCCCTCTCTCTCTCCTTCCCCCTCTCTCTTGCACTCCCCCTTCCCTCTCTCTCTCTTGCACTCCCCTCTCTCTCTCTCTCTCTCCCTTCCCTCTCTCTCTTGCACCCCCTCTCTCTCCCCTTCCCTCTCTCGCTTGCACTTCCCTCTCTCTCCCTTCCTTCTCTCTCTTGCACTCCCCTCTCTCTCCCCCTTCCCTCTCTCTCCCCCTTCCCTCTCTCTCCCCCTTCCCTCTCTCTCCCCCTTCCCTCTCTCTCCCCCTTCTCTCTCCCCCTTCCCTCTCTCCCCTTCCCTCTCTCTCTTTCACTCCCCTCTCTCTCCCTCTTCCCTCTTTCTTGCACTCCCCTCTCCGCCCTCTCTCTTGTACTCCCCTCTCTCTCTCTTGCACTCCCCTCTCTCTTGCACCCCCTCTCTCTCCCTCTCCCCCTTGCACTCCCCTCTCTCTTGCACCCCCCTCTCTCCCCTCTCTCTCTTGCACTCCCTCTCTCCCCCTTCCCTTTCTCTCTTGCACCCCCCTCTCTCTCCCCTTCCCTCTCTCTTGAACTCTGGTCTCTCTCCCGCTTCCCTCTCTCTCTTGCACTCCCCTATCTCTCCCTTCCCTCTCTCTCTTGCACTCCCCTCTCTCTCCCTCTCCCCCTCTCTACCCTCTCCCCCTCTCTCTCTTGTTTGAAGTGTCACTCACATTCTAATCACCCCACAATATATATCGAGAGGGGCAGTGTTTCTGCCTTCTTCAGCCATTGCCTTACTTAATGTCAATGAACCCACACCACACAATTACACTCTACTGAACACAACATACACTCCACACAATACCACTCAGTGCCACATAATTATATTGTACATAATTACACTGCGCTCAACGCAACATACACTCCAAATACCACTGAGTGCCACATAATTACACACCACATAATTACACTCTACTGAATGCAACACACACTCCACACAATACCACTCAGTGCCACATACTTATATGCTACATAATTACAATGCAACATACACTCCAAACAATACCACTCAGTGCCACATACTTATATGCTACATAATTACAATGCAACATACACTCCAAACAATACCACTCAGTGCCACATAATTACACGCCACACAATTAAACTCTACTGAATACAACATACACTCCTCATAATACCACTCAGTGCCACATAATTACACGCAACATAATTACACTCTACTCAATGCAACATACACTCCAAATACCACTCAGTTCCACATAGTTACACACCACATTATTACACTGCACTCAATGCAACATACGCTCCAAATACCACTCAGTGCCACATTTATTACACGCCACATAATTACACTGCACTCAATGCAACATACACTCCAAATACCAATCAGTGCCACATAATTACACACCACATAATTACACTTGACTGAATGCAACACACTCCACAAAATACCACTCAGGGCCACATAATTACAAGCCACACAATTAAACTCTACTGAATACAACATACACTCCTCATAATACCACTCAGTGCCACATAATTACACGCAACATAATTACACTCTACTCAATGCAACATACACTCCAAATACCACTTAGTGCCACATAATTGCACCCCACATAATTACACAGCACTCAATGCAACATACACTCCAAATACCACTCGGTGCCCTATAATTGCACGCCACATAATTACACTGCACTCAATGCAACATACACTCCAAATCCCACTGAGTGCCACATAATTACACGCCACATAATGACTCTGCACTCAATGCAACATACACTCCAAATACCACTCAGTGCTACAACGCATATTGTGTTACAATAGGTGTCACATTTGCGAAAGATAAAACTATTGGCATTGTAAATAACAAAGCTATTAATTTTTTAAACATTGTGATTTGTCAGATCAATACATGTAAGACAGGGGAAAACTAAACATGTACCTTTACTAATGCTATAGATGTCACATTTGATAATTTTATAACTATTGGCATTTATAATAACAAAAAAAACTTTTATAATTTGCACAACATAAAAAAAATGTAAATAATATTTAAATTTACCACACCAAAAACTCAAACTTTTCTATTGCGAGTCCTATTGCATTTCCAATGCTTGTTACAAATGTAGGCATTCTGTCCTTTGCCAAGCGGGTGAGCTCAAATAATTTACAACAGTCCTTTGCAAAGCTCTGTGCAGGCCAGTTTAAATAAGCTTTTGGCCTCAATTGAAACAAGTCCTCCAGACCTATTGAAGGTGGCTTTTAACAGCGCCCATTGGTTTTTGTTCGGTATGCTGCACAGTAAGAATTTTCCACAATCTAGCCTCGAAACTACCAGGGATTGGAAAACTATTTTAAAGCTTTCTGCTGGGAAAAGCGACTTTGTACCCTGGAGAAGTCTGTTTTGAAAGCGAGCACCTCTCCTTAAAGCATTAATGTGAGTATGCTTAGTTTTTGTACTATTCTGTTTTTCTGTAGACAAGATTGTTTCATGATCCCCTGAAACTGTCCTTAGTTTTGAGGAGGTCTTGGATTCCAGAACAGACTGGTCAATATCATTAAAGTTTCTATCCTGTAACATTGTGTTTTTTATTTGACTTAATGTTCTGGGACAAAGAATGCAAAAAAGGAATAAGGTGATGGTCGGACCAGTGAACTGGAGTGCATGATTCATCCTCAAATATGTGCTTTTTGGAGATTAGAATATCTTGGGTCAAGCCTTTTTGCAAGCAGGGGTGCTGCACAGTATTATTCAAATTCTTTATTTAGTAGAAATAGGGGCATGTGTGGTATCATAAAGCCACTAGAGTCACCCCAGTGTGAGTTGCACTACCCCACAGAAATGTTCTTTGTAGTGGAACTGGATTTTTCTGTATCTTTTAGCAGGCTAAATGATGTTGAAGATCATACCTTTCTGATGTTTTTAACTCGATAGACCGTGAAAACTGATCATATTTTAGACTTTCTCTCCGAAAAGAAGATTTGTGCACTAAAGCAACACCTATTTTTTTTCCTGACAAAGGTGGATGGTCAAATATTCAAGAGCTAGGAGGAAACCCTGCCTGAGAGGCATAATTGAAACATGTTTCTATCAGGGATATTAAGTGTTGCTTCTCATTCTGTATTGTATCTGAACTTTCAAGTTTGTATTTCGGCACTGACCTTCGATTGTGGAAAAAGATTGTTCAGGTTACCGAAGTTCCTTTTTGATGATATCTCATCAGTCCCACGTATTTCTCTGTGATCTCGTGGACGCTATTTATAAATGCAACATGCCCATTCATATGTTCTTCTGAATGAAAAATGAAAAGTGGATTTAGGGAGAGATAATTTGGAGAATCAGTGGGACCGCTCCATAGATTTCGCCCTAAAAAATTTCATTCTGTGAGCCACTCAATAACAATGGACCATTAGGGATTTGATGTGAAGTTAACAGTACTTTCAATAATTCACAAGCTCTCTATAGCAGAAGCGTAAAAGCTGGTGTGTGTATTTCGTCAGTGGAAATTTCATATTCTATATGCATATCTGCAACCACAGTATCTTTTTCTTAAGAAGGAGCAAGATACCGAAGATAATTAAAAAGTTAAAGTCACGACCATCAATTATAAGATATGAAGTATTCCATACTGTGCGTTATAAGGGTTTTGAGAGTCAAGTCTGATTTTTGTGACGTTTTAAAGGAACTCCTCAGTGACTTGCATTATTCTTTCAATGTAAGGCATGGATAGTTTATTTAGCCAATATATATATAGAGTCAAATTGAAGTTCTGTAATAGTGACAGCAATATATACATGAAATGTGTATCTCCATGCATATCAATTTTGTAAGTATATTTCTGCTGTTTGTTAGGGGAATTATATTGTTTTAATATTCATGGCTTCCACTCTTATTGCATTGTAATCCACAATAGTGTACCAAATTGCACAATAGTCCACGAGTACATCTTGTTCACCTTGGAGTTATATACTTTTATATGCCTCACAAATGCTACGTATTTTGTTTTATTTAGTTGTATGCTTCTACATGTGTATAATCTGTGAGTTCTGTAAATGGATTACTTTACAGAGAAACAAATATGAATGTGATAGTCATCTTTTTACTTGAAGGTTGAAGAAAGTCTCTGATTGACTCAAGCACGTGTGAGATGAAATGGTTGAAAACTCAAACTATTTAACCTATTTTTTTAACTTTTACTTTTGTAGGAAATGTAGCTGTAGTTCGGTCGTATGTTGCTGGTGCAACATCACTTGGAGAACGAACAAGCGCTATGGCAAACATCAGTGCATGCCAAGCATTGGGCTTTATTCTAGGACCTGGTATGTGTGTCCCCTTTCACCCTTTGCATCATATTTCAGCCCTTAATTAAATTACGAACAACAACTGGACCCGCGCTATGACTGCACTCCTGTTATCAAATAACCTTTTAGTCACACTTCTCTGATTTAGAAGAGCCATTTCCTCTGGTTCTATTATGTCTGACATTATTCTATTCACATTCTAAATATAAGAAACTTTCACCGTGGAGTTAAATAATGTCCTATTATGCAGACAAAAATAGCCTAGCATTATCTCGCCTTCTAAGGCAAAACATAAAAAAACGATGTTTTGCTTTGATGTATGATCAATGTAAACTCAACTCTAATCTTCTAGCCAACTTGGAGGTGAAGGATTGATTTTCTTGGGTTGAGTTTGAGCGTTGAGCTTCATATTTTCTCTTTGCCTTGCATCCAACTTTAGGAATGTAGACTAATGTTTCATGACTTGAAAGGGCGTGTCTCAGCACAAGATAACAAAGGAAAGACCATTTTAGCATCATAAGCTTAGGTTTTTGCAGACTAATTATGTCCGTACAATATTTGATCGTGGATCTCGTCATGCCCTTAAAAATAGTTTAAAGCTTGTCTGGAGAGTATTATATGTAGTAGCTTCGATACGTGGTTTGATTCAAAAGTTGACAGACGTAAGTATATACTGGTACTACCTCTAATAGCAATTAAAAATTTCACATCCATATTACTTTATATTTTTTACCAAGGACCATGTTTGTCTTGCTGCAATTAATCTCTTCTTTGTTTGGCCATATAAGAACTGAATGCATGATGCTGCTTCTGAGGGCCCTTCATGGCTTTTTTCACGTACCAAGATATTCTCTGTAAATTGCAGTATGTGAACTCACATGGAGCCTATTTTAGGAGGCTATGTGTTTTCCAGTTTTTTGGACCATCTTACCCACCAAAGCGAAATAAACAACATTTTTGGCCATTTGCAACATTGCTTCAGTCTGTCTTTTTGTATTGAACTTTGAATGATTGCAATCTCTAAAGTGCTCTTTGCTCTCCATCCATATTTTTCTTATTTATTAATAGTGATTGCAACCCCTTACTTTTTTATTTGGTCCATTGGAACTGTTCTGTTGATGCGATGGAAGGTTAAATGATAATGAACGTAAGCCATGAATAGCATGTCCTTGGCTAGTTTAACATGCTTATTTTCTAGTCATTACTGAGCAAGACAAGCATCCATCACAGGTGTGCAAGCATTACATCCAGATTACTACACAGTGTTGGGCCTAGCCCTCAATTCTACATCGAACAATTTTATAGACATTCCCCCAAGTAGAATCTTGGATTTGGCTTATTTTTCTGTTGCAGACCTGAGAAGATTTTATGTGTTTACAGGCAGTTTTCTAGCGCCATGATACCTGTTAGGGGAACGTTGCGGTTTATAAATGCTTGTTAATAATAAAACTATAATAATTATAATCATAGTAATACAAAGATTGTTATCAAATTATAACTTTTAATAGTAATCTAGTACTATCCAGGATCAAGGGATGTTTTTTAAACAGAAACTGTGAGAACTAAATAAACTAATGTTCTATTTACTACCCAGAATGTGTACAATTGGTCCCCAGTTTCCACAATGCAAGGAATCTCTCATTCCAATTTGGGGTACCACAGGTACCCTTTTACTTGATATATATGAGCATTGCCATAATAAAGTTCAAACTTCTAATGTTACAATTTTAGTACATAAACCTTCCTACTGGATGCCTGTTTTATAATCTAGCACCATGCATTCTCAACTACAATTCCTTTTCTAAGTTTCTTCTTGTGATGCTTCAATTATTTACTGGTGATCTCATTATTAAGAATCTTCTTCCTCCTCTCATTCCTTACACCATGAAGTATGTCTATGCCCTAGGACAGGCTGCCTACCTAAAAGAAAATAAATCTGACTCCTCCTGCATCTATAAAGAACACCTCTATTTACAAACGTCCTGAGTCGACCCCCAAAGGAGCTGAAAAGATTATAATCAAATTGGGACAAACGGGAGGGCTGGTGGGAATTTGTAATAACTGGATTGAGGAATTAGATGGCTCACAACGCACCCCTCCCTCCTGGGGAAGTCCTGCTATAACTCTTGGCATCAACTGGCGCAGATTCAAGCTGATTTTGCTTTTTTTAAGCGTGTTTCATTTGAATCGATACAAAAGCAGTTTAGTGTGGAAATGCTTTACTCGCTTGTTTCCTTCAGCTTTCCAGACTGCCTTGACACTAATTGGGGAGAAAGGCGTGACTGTGGCAGGTATCGACCTCCAGGTGAACATGTACACTGCACCTGCCCTGCTTGGGGCGCTCCTTGGAGTTATCAACGTTATCTTACTCTTCGCTATATTCAGGTAATTGTTTAGGAACCATCACAGCATACTGTTGCTCCATTTTGAAAGATGAATACAGCAGAAGGACCACCTTCTAGAGTCTGCCTGCTCTACATGGTATCGTTTTTTTAATGTATCGATTTATTTACATAGGCTGCATCAATAAACTTTGATCAGAATGTTGTTCAGTAAGACAGTCAAACAGTACATAGGACAGTAAAAAGAATGTGAGACTTAAATATACTAGCATGGTTGAGTATTGTGTTAGTTAGGGATGCTATTGCATGAAAGAAAAATATCATAGAGAAATAAATCAAAGTAGAAAGAATCTAAGCATGCAACACGTGGTGGGGCAGGAGGCAGTATTTCCTCCTCATATTTGGCTTATTTACAACTTAACATATTTTCTTTGGTTGTGTGGCCGTGTGCTATAATTATTACTCATTTCGTTGAGCAGCAGGAAGTGATGCTTTAAGGTTGTCTTGAACTTCAGTAGTGAGGATCTTACTCGCCTTGGCAGTAGATGTGACTTACAGCACAAGGTCTTAGAAGAGAGAAGGACTAGATTCTGCAAGCAGCTCATGGCGATTTGGGTGATTATTAAGTGGTGTAGATTAGCAGAATTTACGTTACGGGTAGGGTTCTTGCAAGATAGGATATCAGAGTGGTTGTTTTGGGGAGTCACGTGGGAAAGCAAGTGTTAGAAATATATAATTGTCGAAGATGTGGTGTGAGTACGGATACTATATAAGGCTTTAATGGTTAAATGTACGACTTTTATTTTTTCAGAGGAGAGAATGAATAGTCTGGAGGGTCCGCTTGTAGACTTGTTAAAATAGTCCAGTTTGGGGAGTATTTGTATGCTGAAAACTAGTGTTCTCTAGTGAGTATTGAGCACTGGTGAATTGTTCATCGCTTCACCTGCATAGAAGCGGATACATAGATTAATCTTACAGAAATGTAAGACCTGATGTCTTGCTGTGGTGCTGAGAAGATTCAATTTTCATAGTGAGGTTGAAAAGGATGCCGAGGGTTTCTTGCGGAGCAAGCATTAAATCCAGATTGTAAGTCCATGTTGAGCCTAGTCCTCCATTCTGCAATGAAACAATTTCATAAAGACATTTAAAGGGTGCCCATGACTGTAATCAAATTATGACTAACATTAATTTCATAGTCATCTTGTACCATCCATGCGCAAGGGTTGCTTTTTCAAACACAAACTGTGAGAACTAAATAAACTAATGTTAAATTTAATAACCGGTATTTGTCCAATGTGGTCCTACTGCTTTTCTCACAAGGCAAAGGATCTCTCATTTCAGTTTGGAAATCCATATTATCCTTCTACGTGAAGCTATGAGCATTGCCGTAATAAAGTGCAAGCATCGGCTTTTACATTGTTATTTCTTTAACCTTTCTACTGGATGCCAATTTATAATATAGCACCATGCATTCTCAACTACCATTCCTTTTAAAAGATGATTCTTAAAACCTTTGCGGAAAATAGATTGTTAGGACTATAGACCGGATCAGGGCAAGCAAGGAAGGAAAGCATAAGAACTCTATCTTAGCTATATTCAGTATGAGGGAGCAAAGGGCTGTACATTATCTAATGGAAATGAGAAAGAGTGATATAAGAGAAACAAGCATTTGCAATGCAATAGGTCTCGCATTAATTAAGTTTGAGCAATTGGCATTGCTAATTAGTGCAACACCAATTGCAACAAAAATCTATAAATTGTAGGCCAAAAAAATGTGTATTTATTTTTGTAGCAATGGTGACATGCTGCGCTTTAGATGAATATGTTTGAAAGTAAAGTGTGCCATACTACGATTGCTACAATACTTAATTGTGGATGCGTTAACTATTGATTTGTGCACTGATGGCTGGTGGTGTGTGTGCCTGCAGAAATTGTGCAATGATGGTTGGTGGTGTGTGTGCCTGGTGGAAGTGTGCACTGCCGGCTGGTGGTGTGTGTGCCTGGTGGAAGCGTACAC
Organism: Lissotriton helveticus; assembly: GCF_964261635.1. Classification (NCBI taxonomy): domain Eukaryota; kingdom Metazoa; phylum Chordata; class Amphibia; order Caudata; family Salamandridae; genus Lissotriton; species Lissotriton helveticus. Next base: position 1,877,596,256 of record NC_136059.1, read on the forward strand.
TGACGGCTTCTGGTGTATGCGTCTGGTGAAAGCATGCACTGACGGCTGGTGGTGTGTGCCTGGTGAAAGCGTGCACTGACGGCTGGTGGTGTGTGTGTGTCTGATGAAAGCGTGCACTGACGTCTGGTGGTGTGTGCCTGGTGGAAGCGTGCACTGCCGGCTGGTGCTGTTTGTGCCCGGTGAAAGCGTGTAGTGACGACTGGTGGTGTTTGTGCCAGGTAAAAGCGTGCACTGACGGTGTGGTTCTGTGTGTGTGGTTGTGTGTGTGATTGTATGTGTGGTTGTATGTGTGCAGCACGTCTATAGTGTATAAAAAAGTCCTCCAGGACAGTGCTGTTCAATTTATACTATGGGTGTGACTATTGATAGACTAAAAATCAATACATTAGACGTTAAATTGAAAAGACTCTTGAGTTGGATTCTTTTTTTAAAATCTGTTTTCATTGACCAGGCTATGGTAAATTATTTCGCTGCTCTGAAATCAGCTGCTGTTTAAGTTACTTTGTGGAAAAATGCCTATGAAATAATGTGTGCTTTAAGAAAAGTGCAAACACGATGTCATAAGAAACAAGCATTTGCAATGCACTAGGTCTCGCATTAGGAAAGTTTGAGCTATTGGTATTGTAAATGACACATTTTTTGTTTATGTGTTGGTTTTGAAAATAGCGAAATTAATAGCTTTGTCACTTACAATGCCAATAGTTTGAACTTTGGCAAATGTGACACCTATAGCATTTGTAATGCAATATGTGTTGTATTTACGTGACTTAGATGTATTGATATCACAAATAACAATGGCTTTTACATTTTTTTAATAATTAAGACTTAAATAAAAGTTATTGTAATGTATAATGGCAATAGCTTAAACTTTTGTAAATAACTTTTGTGAAGATTATGTTTAGTGTATTTTATTGTGACGAAAATCCAAGAACAGAAGTGAAATATTAACATCTTTTTGTGACATTTGTAATAAACTTTGAAACATTGAAAGAACATATTTGAACCAGTTGTTGTTGAATGGTTGCACAGATTGATGCAGTGGTGACGCCGAGTGATGTTTTGGTGGCGACGAGTGATGTTGTGGTGGTGCGATAGATAGATGGAGTGAGGGCGATAGATAGATTGAGTGAGGGCGATAGATAGATAGAGTGAGTGAGGGCGATGGAGTGAGGGCGATAGATAGATTGAGTGAGGGCGATAGATAGATAGATAGAGATAGAGTGAGGGCGATAGAGTGAGGGTGATAGATAGATAGATCGATAGATAGATAGATAGATAGATGGAGTGAGGGCGATAGAGAGTGAGGGAGATAGATAGAGTGAGGGCGATAGAGTTAGGGCGATAGATAGAGGGAGTGCGATAGACAGATAGAGTGAGGGCGATAGACAGATAGAGTGAGGGCAATAGACAGATAGAGTGAGGGCGATAGATAGATAGAGTGAGGGCGATAGAGTGAGGGCGATAGATAGAGAGAGGGCAATAGATAGATAGATAGAGAAATATAAACCCCAATAACCTGAGTCCCTTGTTCCAGCTCAATCATTTCAACATGTGCCACTGATTCAGATAACTGAGCAATAGCATGCACAATGTCAGATTTACCTCTGCTTCTTAAATAAAACTGGGAACCAAATCATGTTCACGTTGTGTTAAAGCTACTTCTATCTGCAAGACAGCTTCCTGTGAACCAGGCACACAACAATGTCAATAAGAGCAGAATGAATCACCTTTTGGCTTCCAACCTCCTGAGCTGCTCCAACCCAATACACTGTGTAAAAAACCTGGGAAGGCTGGGTGGTAGTACTTATATGGTTCCTGGCGGTTTTCAGAACTTTCCCTGCACTGAAATGTGAGGAAACTGTGAGATATTGGCCAAAATGTGTAGTTTGCAGGTCATTCTGCATACGAAAACCTAACGGGATACACGTAGATGAATAAGCCCTTACACAACGTGATCTTACGTCACCTTTCTGATAAGCAAAAGGTACATTAATGTATCATATTTTCTTGCTCTAAATTGTTTGCGAAGAGGAAGCTATTATTCCAGAGTTTAACCAGCATAATTAAGTAGGATTTTTTAACAGGAAATTATGCAGTTTCATGAATTTAGGATATATCAAAGAAAGAGCACAGATAATTTTATGAATGAGGTCAATCGTAGCAAAATTAAAACTTTCCCTTTCAATAGATAGCATGTATTCTGATTTACTAAGTTGAGACGCTTCTGCGTGTGTAAGCAAGTGATTTCATTGCATTTAGAAGGCACCTTGGGCCAGATGTAGGTGGCCAATTACCGGTCGGTAACGGCCGAATTCGGCCTTTACCGACCGGTAATTGGATTTTGAGATGTAGGAGCATGCTTTACAGAATCGGTATTTTACCGATTCTGTATTTACAGATTCGGTCAAATTACCGAGTCTGTAAAAGCATATGTAGGTAGCACATCTTTGAGTGCCGCAGGCCTTTCAGATTCGGTATTTTACCACCCAATCCAATTGGGTGGTAAAATACCGAATCCAGGTGTGCATGCACATGTGTGCATGCACACCTGTGCCATGTGACACACAGACATGCCCTTAGGGCATGTCTGTGTGCCACATGGCGCACATGCCTATTTTTGGGGTGCCAGAGGGTGTCAAAGTGACACCCCCTGCACCCTTGCAAAAATCGGTATTTACCGATTCTGTAATTACAGAATCGGTATTGCCCATTGATTCCTATGGGCTGCAAGGCCCATAGGAATCAATGGGCAATACCGATTCGGTATTTACTGAATCGGTAAATACCGAATGTTAACGATTCGGTATTTACCGACCCTGAATTACCTACATCTGGCCCCTTATTTTTTCCTAACATGTTCTTTGCAGCCCTGCTAAGTGCCAAACATCGAAGGTTAGACTGACTCATTTCAGTGCATATTCCCACATCACTGGACTGAAATGCAATGTCCCGCAAATGTATTAGTGCCCCTCTCCCTCCACGTTTCCTCTAGGTGCTTTACAGGCGCGATGCCGGTGTCTGTGCTGGAGGAGAGATTCAATGCTAGCAGCATCTCGCTGTTTAGTGTCTCTCTGCCCTCCACTGCTACATTTAAGTCCTGAAACAGCTGTGTGTTCCTTGGTTGATTTTTTTTTTGTCACTTGCAAAACACACACATATTGCTTTAATGGGTATTTTTCTTTTCCAATCTGCTCAGTTTGTTTTTAGCATATTATTTTTACTTTTCATTTTACAACCCCAAGTTTGATAGTAATGTTAAGAGATTTGCACTTCACTGAATAACAATAACTCATTTATAAATGCCAGCACTGTAAGCAGCAGTAGTAACTTAGCGGAGAGCGTGGTTAAAAACATGGGACTGTTGTTTTTTGGCCTTTGTAAACTTGCCCATAAAGGCAACAGGGGTTTATCGATTGACCTAAGCGCGCAGCAGGTGACACCAGATTGACATCTTACACCAGCAGACAAAAAGCTGTAGTTCCCCTCACCCTGTCTAGCCATAAAGTAGAGAAATATGTAGCCGGGCTGCTGCTATATGTGTCACTTTCAGCTCGTTCTGATTTGTTAACCCTCCTGCAAGCTTTAAAAACAAAACGACAAATCCCTGAATGCACCGTTGTTGTAAAAAAAAAATAATAATATTAATAATGACTGACCAAAGGTGGCAACCAATATTTTTCAGAATTTTTTTTGTTTTACTCGCATGACGACTGCCCTAAAGTATTACTTGGTGTCATTCAGAAAAACATTTGAATGTCACGCATTAACCACACGGAAAATATCTTAATGTCACAGATCAGCAATCTGATTACTTGGCAGCTATGTCTTAGCTGTAGGCTGACATGCCAAATTTTCAAGGCTTGGCTCGTGCACCGGCTCTTAAGCCCGAGTCAACCATATCCTGACTACAATGTGCAAGTTTCTCCAGATGCCCACCAAGCCTTACGGGACAAAACCAAACAACTATAATAATTTAAAACGGCCGTGAGCATTTTGCAATCAGGGAAACGCATTCGATTTCTTTCACTAGGAACAAAGAAAACATACAAATGACGGGCTCTAGGTTTTTGAATAAGGAATTTGCGCTGTATGACCAACACCTAATGACAGTCGGCTGTGTGATGCCACTTCTCTTTTCCTGACCTTCTTGACTTAACCAGCCCAAGCTTCTCACAGAACACACCCCCATTCAGAAGCGACAGCAGCCTGCGGCTACTCCCCCCCCCCCCCCGATTAAAACACGTCCCACCTCTCTTAACCCACCACCACGTGCAAAGCCACGAGGGAGAACGAAGGGCCGACCATGATCTTACCCGGAGAGCGTGAATCCTGCAGTAGCAGAGAGAAAGAGAACAGCGCCACCAGGGGAAGTAGCGAGGGTTACGTCACCGCCGGGGACGAAGGACTAGCATCGCCTCGTTCGGGGACTATAAACCCAATCGGAGATGGCCAACGCATTAATTCAGTTTTTCTTTACAAGAAAAAAAGACCGTAGTGCTCATATCATGTGTTTGAATGTGCTCTTTCCAAAAGAAACTAGCGGAAGTCAGGCAGCCTTCGTTGGGACGTGGGCGGGGCCTGCAAACAAACATGAAGGAACTGCCGGGAGAACGTCCTGGAACCCTGCACGCTGAATGCTGGCTGCCGAGGGACACGCAGAAAGACCCCGGTAAGTGGAGGGGGAGGGGAGGGGGGTGTACGCGGGTGTGTCTGTGTGTGTTCGAGTGTGTCTGTGCGTGTGTCTGTCTGTGTGCGCATGGGTCTGTTTAAGGGGGGGTGCGTGTGTGTATGCAGTGTGTCTGTGCCTGTGTATGCGTGTGGCTGTGTATGTGCGCATGCGTGAGTGTGGCTGTGTGAGTGTGTTTGCACATGGGAATATGAGGCACGAGAGGGGCACGGCGCCGTGCGCGCCCACGAGGTGAAATCTGCGCTCGTGCCCCTCTCGTGTCTACATTCCGAAATGCGGGCAACAATAGGTCTCGAGTAGACTCTGCTCGACCTAAAAAAACAAGACCTATTGCATTGCAAATGCTTGTTTTCCCAGGAAGCATCCGCAAACACTTTTTGATGAGATGAGATGAGGGCGCCACTTCTTTTTTTCGGACTTGAGCCACCTGTAGATATTTTTTTAAGTCCATGGCTAATCCTCCTCCGACCTTATTGTACGATTTCTGATCAGAGGTTTACAACTGTTGCACCTTTGAGTGGGTATGGTGCTGCATCATCGCTGAGCTATGTTTACAGTAGCTGTGCTTTTGTAATGAGAAGCAAGTCAGGTCTGTATTCTAATATGTCATGGATGTTCTTGTTCATTTACCATGTTTTCAAGGAGATGCTGTTTAGTGGGGAGTGGGTTAAACACTGGAGGAGAGGAGAGAGTGGAGTGACGGGTTCACTGGATGCAGCATGCCGAGTAGTGACTTTACAGCTTTAGAAAGAGTTTGAGAGACGGGTGGAATGGGATGGAATGCTAAGTGAACTGGAATGACAGGAGTGGAAAGGAGAGCAGAAGGAAAAGATGGATGACCCATGAGGTAAGAGTGGAAACCCTTTGGGAGGAGAATGATTTAAGCTTCGCATGAGGGTGCACTTATGTTGGTGCACAGAAGAGAGCAGGAAAGGGCAAGGACCATATTTCAGAAGGAAAAGGCGAGTAGGAGGCCAGGGGTGGGGAGTAGGCTGGGACGGAAGGCCGTTTGTGCCTTTAAGTCAGACAAGGAGTTTAACACAGACCCCTGCAGGGCAAGGGGGCCCCAATCCTCAAGGTCCTCATAATCTTTCAAGGACCTGTCCTCCCCCCCAGCCCAAGGCAAAGAAATATCTGAAAGATATGGGGTGCCCCACATCACATTTTGCAAAGGGGGGGCTCATTTTGCGTCCCGCCACCGAGTCAGAGTTACATAAAAACATGGGATGACATTATAATCAGAATATTGCTCTATGGCTTTTTAACAGAAAGGGTCTGCTGTCTCTTCCTAGTTTGAATGTAACCCCTTCTCCTACTATGTAGGACGGATGTTGCACACATAGGGCCCCATTTGTAAAGCTATCTGTGTAAGTCTGGTTGTCATGTGTAAAAAATTTACAACCCCAAGAAATCCCCCCAAATCTTTTACCCGGGACACGCTTGCAGTAATATTCTCCCACACTCACGCCTGTCCTTGGGCCGACCCGTGAGGAGTGCCGGTGAGGAGGGGGTAGATGGGCGCTCTTTCTGAACGAGTGATTCGAAGGCGAGGCCTGGGGTCCCCGGTATTCGGCTGCGTGCACCGTCTGAACAGAGGGAGGAGGCGCGCCAAGTAGAGCAGGCCGGGATCGGAATCCATATTTCATCCTGACAGGAAGGCGTTCCTTTATCAGCGCGGAAGCCCTCGCGAGACGTCTGTAGCTAGAAATCTGTTAAATCCCTTATTCAGGGAAAACACGAACTTGCACTCCTTGTCCCCGCACTGGAAACAGCTGACCTGGGCAGAGGGCTCAAAGACAAGTAATAAACAAGCATTGAAGAAAGCTGTGAGCGAAACCGAAACCTGTTGTGGGGCGGGACTTTCGTCTACTGAAGCCCGCGCTCACGGAGTGGCTGGCCCAGAGAGGAGCAGTGGTGACGCGGGGCTCCCATGCCCGAGGGAGAGCCCCGCGTAGGCTGCAGAGTCTGGAGTGGCGCCGATGCGGTGAGTGGGGTTAGTTGTACGGAGGGGGGCTGTCTCTGTATGTGGGTTTCAAATGTCTTTATTTAGATATAACACGGATATCTTTAAAAGAAGAATACAAAATTCACATTATAATACAAGTATTGAAAAAGAGTAAAAAGACGCGGTTAATTATTTGACGGTTGTATAAAAAGTGGAAATTACCCACAGCTTGATCCTTCTTATTAAATAACATTATAAGCTGAACACAACCAGTAGTATCTTATATATAAAAACAGACCAATACTCTTACAATACATTTTATGATCGTTTCATTTTTACTTCCTTAGAAGTTAATAGGTATTGTATGGTATATTAGTAGTTAAAAAGATCTCGGCAAGACTCAGTGTGGACTCAATTGGTTAAAATTACGGTATGCTTGCTGTATAAAAATGGCTAGCCCTATATTTAAAACTGTGTTTTCTGGGTTCAAGGCCATAATAATGGCTTGCCTACAGGTCCGGGCACCCAACCTGTTCCATTCAGCTTTTAGTTTGCACCTACGTTGAGAATTGTAAAAAGGGCAGAGGCAGACCACATGCAGCAAAGTTTCCCCCGTTTTGCCACAACCTCTGCAGGTTGTATCTTCCACCGAACGTTGCCAGGAGGGCTGGTCTTGCAAGAAACGCCAGTCACCCATTCTGATAGCTACAAGACTACGTTTAAGATACAGAGAGTATGTACACGACAAATACGTTGCGGGGGCTAGCCGTCTGTATGAGTTTATAAGTGCCCAGGAGTGGCTACGTTTTGCAAAAAATGCTTTGTCCATATTTAGTGATCTCATTCTGACACATTTTTTAATAGCAATTTTAAAAGCTGACTGACTGGGGTTCAGGACCCAAAGATCACTCACTGACATTTGATCAATGGCGTCCTTAAGGAGGCGACCATACGTTCCACATGGGTTGATCTGAGTGATTTCTAGCCAGACTAAGGCTTCTAGTGTACATGGGTCCGCCTGTCTTAGTTTATGGCAAAGCTTTAGGTAAGTGCCCATGTTTAAAGCCTCATAGTTCAAAAGCCCCATCTCCAGTCTGATCTGCGCTGGGGATGCAGTCTTTGGCAGACGGAGAACTCTTTTATAAATTCTAGTTGTGTGCCGATTTAAGGCAGTGTTCAGTTTTCCCCTGAGTATCTCAATGCCGTAAGAAAGAGTGGGGCCAATTTTAGCTCTCATGACTTCCAGGAGAGGTGCCAGTGTTGGACCTGATAGGTTTTTGGAGAGCTTACTTAGTGACACTGCCAGGAAGGTGGCTTTAGCTGCGATCTCATTGCGTTGTTTTAAATGGTTACCTCTGGAGTCTAAGTGGACACCTAGGTATTTATATGACTGACCGATAGCGATGTTTGACTTGTCAAGTAGCCACCCACCCCCGGCGTATCGTTTTTTGCCAAAAGGGACAACTTGTGTTTTCTTAAGGTTGACCTCTAAATGATTAGAAATTGTGTAGCTGAACAGTTTATCGAGTAGCCTTTGCAGCCCGACCCTGGTAAGGCTAAAGAGAACCAGGTCATCGGCGTACAATAGGTTGTTTATGGCCATGCCTCCCACCTTTGGGGGGTGACTGTTTGTGTCGTCCAGGAAACTTGACAGATCTGATATAAAAAGATTAAAAAGAAGAGGGGCCAGCACACATCCCTGCTTCACGCCTCTGTTTGTCATAATTTTCCGCGAGAGGTGTGTGCCGGACCCCAATTTCACCCGAACCCAAGTGCGGGAGTGAAGTTGAATGATAGCTTCCAGAAGTTTGTCTGGGATCCCCCATTTTCTTAATTTTTCCCATAGATCTGCCCTGGGGACCCTGTCGAATGCTGCTTTGAAGTCGACAAAGCAACAAAACACTTGCCTAGATGTTAAGAGTGCCTTGTCGACTATGGTTGATACAGCTAATAAATTAGTCATGGTCCCTGAGTTGGCCACAAACACTGTCTGGTTCAGCGGGATCAAGTTACATTCTGTTGCCCATAACCTCAGGTCCTGCAAGAGGAGGCCTGCGTAATGCTTGGCCTCAATGTCCAATAGGGCGATAAGTCTGTAATTATTCGGCGAAGAGCGGGATCCTGATTTGTAAATTGGGTGGATTATAGCGCCCCGCCACGAGTCAGGGATAGTTGCAGTGTTCAGGGCGTAGTTAAAAAGGTTTGTTAAAATTCCTGACCAAAAGGGTGGGTCAGATTTGAACAGGCTCTGTGGCAGGCCATTTGGGCCAGGTGCTCCATCTGATCTAGCTTTTGTCACTGCTATAGCCACCTTTTCTTGTGTCACCTCCAGGACCTCATTGGCAGTGTACTCCATTGATCTCTCTTGGAGAAAGGGGACCTGTTGGTCCTGAATGTTCAGAGGATCCAAAGTGGTCAGTTAGAAATGTTGCCCAGTCCGATTCTTGTATATTTGCTGTTCCGAAGCTCAATGTGCTCTGGTTAACATTGTTAATTAAGGCCCAGAATTTTCTTGAGTTTTTACTCTTACTCTCCCACACCAATTTACACCAGAATTGGGTTTCATGCAGGTGTTTGTCTTTGGTCATCGCCAGCCTGAAAGACTTCTGTACAGCTTGATAATGTATTAGACAACCACTGTTCCCTGGAGATTTTGCGAGTGACCGCAAAGCGTTGTTTCTCGCTTTCTTAAGTGACTTTGTCTGAGTTGACAAAGTGAACTTGCAATGCTGGGATGGCCTCTGGAACTGCTGTTTGGCTGGAAAGAGGTTAATCAGGTGTGAGCAGAGCATTGACCATGTCGCTGTCGGCGAGGCTTCTTGTTTGATTCCGCCTCTTATTGCGTTCATGCTTTCTCGCAAGATGTTCTGGCTAAGGTCTTCACTCCACCTGAGGCGCTTTAGGTTCTCTGTGTATATACCACGGCAAGTAGAGGAGGCAGGTTTGTGAGTTGCTGGTTTTATATTAAATGATATGACCTGAGGTCTATGATCACTTTCAGTTCGTGGATAAATGTGAAAGCTTGCCAAAAAATGGAGCAAGGATGTATTGCAGATAGTGTAGTCCAAATAAGAGCGCTTGCTACCATTTGTCCAAGACCAATTAGGGGGGATGTCTCCCTCCGATCTTCCGTTGATTACCAGGTAGCCAGCGCTATAGAATCGTGTCACGCAGAGTTCTCCCAGTACGCAATGGGCTTGATTGGGCGGTGTTGATTGTGTAACAAGCTCGTTGATCAAAGGTAAGAAAGGCCCTTCATTGTCTACTGGGATACATTGGAATAAGTTGGTATTAAAATCACCTGTGACGATACAGTCAGTGTTGGGGTGTTCCGCAGCTATGTCGCTCATAATTTCCGATAAACGAGCCAGGTGATCTCTTTTTGTTTGTGTACTTGGGTTAATGTACGCGTTTAAAAGGAAAAGTGAGCGCTGATTCAGCCAAGAGTTGATTTTGACCCCGAGGAGCCATTCTTCATCTATAGGTAATCGTGAGTGGGGGCCTTTTAGGTTGTTGGATATGTATATTGACAGGCCCCCTTTGGGGTGGCCATAGCGGCTAGCTCTGAGTGCTGGTTTCCATACTTCTGTGTAACCAAGAATGGGGCATCCTTGTTGTGCCCAGGATTCCTGTATAGCTATTACGGCATGCTCACATAGAAAGGAAAGTGTTTCCAAATTCGCAGTTTTCTGGAGAAGGCCACTTATGTTCCAAGAACATATTGAGAAAGTGGAGTCTGCTTGTGAGTTAGGCACAGTTGCTGGTGGGGTTACTGATGGTGTTGGCTTTGCCGGGGTTTTTGGCTTGGGGCCCCTGCTCTCTACTTCAGACGGTCATACTGAACTTTTAGTTGACAAAATGGCTGGAAGCCACTCCCAATCTTGAGTTGTATCGGCGTAGGTGACCAGTCTTGGAGGGCTTTTGTATTGATCGTCTGGGCCCGATGCATTTTTTAAAATTGAGTAGGGTCTTGGGTGACCCTCCAATTTGATGGGTCCTGTTTTCCGAGAGGTAATTGGCTGGTTTAATAAGGCGGGAGGATAGCCTGGGATGGAGTATGGATACACTCGGATGCCCCAGTCCCGCAGGATGTCCTTATGATCCAGAAATGCTCCGACCCAGCTGGCTGATTTAAAAGACACCAAAGTAGCTTCCGAAGGTTGGGCACCTCTTGGTGGAAGGAATTCGATAGCTTCGATGTCCTTTGATACCAGTCCTGTGAGCCCCGGGATACCAACCGCTAACTTTATTATAGTCGACCTGTTGAGAATGTCTTGCCGTCCCTTTGATTTGTATTCTGGTACCAATAGGATGTGGGAGTGTGATGAGTCATTGTTGTTCTCCTTATTATTTTCACTCGGAGCCATCTTATTGAAGTTATTCAAAGCGGGGTCTGCGTGCAATTCTTGATCCTGTTGTGGTGGCCTAAAAGGGGCCTTCCATAAAGGCTGATTGTTTTTAAATGCAGTTGTTTTTGGATTATGAATAGTTTTTGTAAAATTCATTGTCATTGTTTTAGGGTTTACACTGGGCTGTGTCGTGCCTGTTGCTAATTTGGATTTTTCTTGAGGCACTATGGGCTCGGGTAAAGATGGGTCATCAGTGGTCGTCCTTTGTTGTTCTATCACTGTGCTGGACTCGGCAGCTGCTGTTCTCACAGCTGATTTGGTTGAGTCGTGGGCGTTCCCCTCAATTAATTGAATTATAGGTTCTAGTGGAACTGCTTTAGTATTGTTGGCACTAGAGTTTGCTGGGGCTGATGGTGGAGCTGTCTCACTTAGGGTTTTTTTGTTGGCCTCCATATCGAAAAGGGGAAAGAATTTTGGGTGGGCGTCTGTTGCTTTTGCCCTTATTTTGTTTCTCTGTTTGCGCAAACGTTTACGCTCTCTCTTACTGCAGGGTGGAGGGGGGGCTGATGCTCCTTCCGCTTTAATAAGGTCTGAAGACATTGAGTAAGCCGTTTGCCCTGTCACTTGGTGGTCCGGACGGATGGAACACTCGCTGAGGGCCCCAGTGTTATCGGTCATCGTTTGGGACGGTGCAGGACCCGTTGGTGAAGCATTGGATTTGCCGGTTTTTAGCTGTTCGCTGAGCAGGTTTGGCCTGAGAGTGGTTCCCCAGCTTGACTTAATGCCTTTGTTTGCAATAGACCATGGGTAGTCTAGATCTTCTATACTTTGTGGTTGCTGACAGGAAGTTGTGTGGGGATTGCCTCCCTTCAGCAGCTTAACTTCATTTATTACGCTGGTTAAGAAGCCTGGAAGTGATGATAGTGAGTCAATAATTGGGGAGCAGCAGCAGACTGACTGTATGAGCTTAGTTGAAGCTTGCGCTCCTATTATTAGATTGTTCAGTTTGTCAAGTTTGCTGTCGATCCCCGCCGTGAATAGTGCCAGAGTATTCAGAAGATCGACCTGCACATCCAGTTTGTCCGAATGAAAGTTCAGCGCATTGACTATTTGTTGCATCGTCTGAAGAAGTTGCGGCCAAGCCCCTATAGCTGTAGACTCTTCTTGGTTGGACTTCAGGATTGGCGTGGGGTTGGTTGGATTTTGGTTATTTTTAAAGAAGAATGAAAGGTCAGCTAAAAGTTGGTCGTTTGGATCAGGGTTTTTGGGCGATTTTTGTGGGGGGATCGATAAGGATACCGGTGATAAGAGAGCTGTATGCCGAGGACTCAACGCAACAAAATGCTCCTTTGGTGAGCTTATACTTGGAGGTGAGTGGGATAATTGTAGAATATTGTTATGCGCAAACGAGTTTTGCGCATGTATTTGTGCTAGGGTTAGTTGGCGATGGGGAATCATTGTTGATTCTGTTGTCATATCTAGGACTTGTTGAGTAGAGGTTATTGTTAATTCTGGTTTCTGAGTATGATTTGTCAGAAGGCCTGGAGGGTGTTGTAAACTCCCCGGAGGAGATTGCTGCGGGGGTACTCCTTGGTTGGTCGCTCCTGTGCGTGGGCACTGTTGTCCAGGTGGCGGCTCTGAATGATGCATGGTTAGGTTTTGTTTGGGATCAGGGCTCCCCTGCCAGCCCGGGGATAGGTCGTTTGTTATTGCTCCAAAGATGTAAACTCCCGGTGGTTGCGCTAACTCTTTATTTCTCATTGACCACTGTAGTGGAGAAAGCGGCTGCAGGGGATGCATACTTATCTCGGCAAGCTGATCCGAGGGTACGGGGTTAATTAACTCCTGCGACTGGGATTTTAAGAATCCATTGGTCGTTGATGGAATTTTTTTGAAATAGGCCAATAGACTCGGGGGTTTTAAGCCTATTGGCGTGTCCATACTCTTGCTATTGGGGCTGAGGTTGCAGCTACCATCTGGCAAGGCTTTAATCGCTGTTTCCTGATGGGCCAAGACGGACTTGTGGTTTCCCTGATGGGGCTCGTCTTTTGGACCCTGCTGTTTTGATTTCCGCCGTTTAGGTGCCGTTAAAGACTTCCGTATTTTCCCGGATCTCATTGCTTGGACGGTTGTTAGAACCGATTTTAAGCTGTAGTGAGAGTTGTAACTAAAGCGGCTAAAGAGACGCCGCCGCCGGAGCTGTTTTCAGGTTGAAGATCTGAAAATGTGGTGATGTATTAGATCTCTAGTGGATCTAATGGGTCTGCAGGCTCTGACTTATCCGGGGTCTGAAAGCTAGATGCTTAGCTGCTTCTGGCGTTGGAAGCTAGTTAGCCGGTGTCTGGCCGATGGCTAACTGCACTGTCGACCAGGGGGTGTCAATTGGAGGTTAGCTGAAGGGGGTGCAGTTTTAATGCTTTTTTGGCTCTTTTCCTGGCACTTTTTGCGCACTCCCTCGTCTTTGGCTAGAACGAGGCGAGCTGGGTTCAGGCACCCCCCTGCACTGAACCTTATCTCCGACCACCACTGTTTGCCTACAGGAAGCCACTCCACTGAGCCCGGGCCAAACGAGACTGGACTGGGGGTCAGGACCACACCTCGAATCTCACCTCTTGTGCACCCCCAATGGGGTCAAGCACTGATAGTGGAGCGAGGGGATCCAATGACACACCAGCCGGTCACAGTTAAGGTACGGGCAGCAGCCGAGCCTGGCTGGTGTTTGCAAAACTTGGGTGGAGGGGGGAGGATGGCAGGGGGAGCAGCCCCAGAGCTTGGAATAACTGCAGGGAACACCGCACGGACGGTAGACTAAGCCGGCCAGGAGAGGACAGTACATAAAGTGGCCGCCGACCGAGGAGGACAGGGTAAGGCAAAGCACAACGGGACTTCCTTCCTATGGGGGCACTGGGATGTGAGGCTGACACGTGAGGAAACCCAGGCAGCGTAAGAAGAGCAGCCCCCGTTCGGCGGCAGCAGCATGCGGTTCAGAGGGCCGGGGGGCCAGGGGGGGCAGAACTATATCAGTGTGAGCAAACCTGCCCGGCCAGACGCCCAGCGTCCCGCCCCGCCCACTGCCAGCGGCCGCAGATGGCGGCGGCTGCAGCGGAGACAGGCAGAGACAGGCAGAGACAGCCACACACCTTCCCAGCACACTCTTCCGCAAGCCGCTTTTTTGCCGACTTACCGGTGAGCCTGCCACCTGCCGCCCGAGTCCCGGTCAGTGCGCCAGTGCCGACAGTCCCCCAGGAGAAACAGCCTACCTCTCCCTCACGATCGCCGACGCACTCCTGACCGCCCCTCGCTCACCGTGCCTTGTCTGACGCACGTCCGGGGAATCTACTGCAGGTTCCGTTAGTGGGGCGCGGCCACGAACTCTATGACACTTGGGGCAGAATGTATGTCTCTGTATGTGTGCGTGTGTGCGTGTGTGCGCTCGTGTGTGTGCGGGGGCGGCGGCGGGGAGGTGTCTTTCTGTATGTGTGCGTGTATGCGCTCGTGTGTGTGTGGGGTCGGGGATGGCGGGGGGGAGGTGTGGTGTGTGTCTCTGTATGTGTGCTCTCGTGTGTGTGCGTACGTGTAGGTGCGCTCGTGTGTGTGTGTGTGTCTCTGTGTACCAACACTTCACCTCCAGGTTTCCAAACCCACAGTCCATGGGCAATGCACTCTGAATGATTTGATCAAGGATATTTGCCTACGCTTTTCTGCCTCACCCACTACTTCCATATCTAGTGAGAAAGCTCAGGCAAATATCACTAACCCTCATACTGGTAGCACTGACTTGTGCCAGACAATCATTGTACTCCATTCTCCTAGAGATGATCTTCCATCCTCACAAGAGGCTACCACTAAAATGAGACCTCCTAACACAGAGGCAGGAGGGAGTGAGACATTCGAATCGCGGACAGCTCAAGCTTGCGATTTGGCACCTGCAAAGCTAGAATTTAGCCACCTTAACCTTTCTCAGGAGAGTATGTCTATTTTAAAGTACGCCTGACAGCACTCGACACAGGCCTGTAATGCGTCAGAATGGAAAAAGATTAATTTCCCACTGTATTTGTATGAACCTAGATTTTATAAAGCAAACAGTGCAGGACATTATTGCCTACCTTTTGCATTTGCAGTAAGCATGCCTCTTCTTGCTCCATTCTTTCGCCATTAGCTGCCATTGCAGCCTTCGTACAAAATAGTGAGAACCAATCCCTTTTTCGGATTCCACTAATTAAGGCTTATAGGGAGGGTCTTAGAAGGGTAGTTTCCCCAAGATTCCCTCCCTTTCCTTTGTGGAACTTCAATGTTGTCCACACTAGGCTCATGGGACTGCTTGAGCCAATGTATACATGTTCCTTCAATTTCATTCATTGAAGCTGGCGTTTATAGTGGCTACTACATCTCTTATAAGAATTATTGAACTGCAACTGCTAACTTTCAAAGAGCTTTCATACAGGTACACAAGGAGACATTGGTTCTTAGAACCAATCATAAGTTTATCTCTAATGTGGTGTAATGTTTTCAACTTAAGCAACCATTGTAGAGAGAGACCTTCACTCACTGGTTGTTAAAAGAGCTCTTATGCATTACATGGGCAGAAACCACAAAATCTCAAAAATCTAATGAGCTATTAGTCTCTTTTGCAAAGCCGCACAAAGAACAGCCCATTTCAAAAGCGGGGATAGCTAAGCGGATAGCCAAATGTATTCAGACCTGCTATCTTAAAGCAAAAAGGGTTCTATCTACTCCACCAAGGGTGCACTTCTCCTGGGTAAGGGAACATCCCATTATTGGAAATTTTTAAAGGAGCTACTTGGTCACCTCCACATACTTTCACTAAGCACTACTGTGTGTATATTATAGCCAGTCAACAAGCCATGATAGGCCAGACTGTATTAAGGACCTTATTTCAAACATCTTCATCATCCAAAAGCTAACCACTGCTTCAGGGGGGTAGTGCTTCACAGTCTGTGCTTAGCATGAGTATCTACAGCAACATATGCTACAAACTGAAAATGTTACTTAAACTCTAAGCATCTGTTTGTTGCGTGTGGTGTGGGGGACTCGCATGTGCTTGCCCTCCTCCATAGATGCCTGTATTAGTTGCAGATAGGGTCTTATCTATTCCTTAACAAACATTGTGCATCACACACTAGCAGAATGTTAAGTGGTTACAAAACCCCTTTCACAAGCTAAAATAATGTTTTTCCACCAATCTGAAAACGACACTGATTTCGAGTAAAGTTCATGCCCAGCTTTGTGAAAATCTACTCTGAGGTTTTTAGTACATCAGACAGAATAAATCCTTATAGAAATTAAAATCGGAATTAGTTCTTTAAGATCTCTCCTCCCCAAACATTACTTATGTCTAACCTACAAATCACCATGAAATTCTAAATGTGAATCCTTATGTGGATGAACCAGGTCACTGCTAAACTTTGTACAGTTCATGAAAGAGTGCCAAAGTAATTGGTGTAGTATCTTGTGAGTTAGAGAGGATGGGACTCTTTTGATTCCTAATGGACTCCGTAGAGCAGTGACATCATTTCTTTGGGTGTGGTTGATAGAATTCATGATTTAGAATGTTCAGTTAACAGTTAGATGCTGAGAAATAAAAATGTGTAATACAAAGCTCCATGTGTGGCATACTCATTTAAATGTTCCGAGGCTTGGGAGAACGCTGCAGTTGTCATATCGAAAAAATAATTTCCTATGGAGCAAAAATCTCAACCATAACCACAGAGTCACTATCGCCGATTTTGAAGAGAGTGTGTCCATATATTTATATATATATATATCTCAGTTTAAACAAGGCCGGCAGTGAGTGGTGTGTTGCTCTAATTCCAATTTATTCACATTCACAACTCATGGAAGCCAACATCACGCCTTGTTCTCTATGCTGATACAATAGCAGTAAGGTTTTTTAAGCTTGGTCATAACACGTCATAATCCATATTGTATGATTATCCTTATAGAGGTTGATGTATGTATAAACATTTTAAACATATACATACATTACTATCTATATGGATTATCAATCTCAGTGGGGCTATATAGAATATACCTAAATATCATCTCTTTTTATTGCTGAAAATGATTTTTGTTGCGTATTAAGAGGAATTAATTTATGAATATATTGGTGTTCATGTATATTGCTGAAATAATGTGAAAATGTAACAAGCAGTAATGTGTTACCTCGTAATTTATAAGATGGCACCCATAATTCCAGGGATTTTGTGTTGTAGATCTTTAGTTTCTGTGTGCTGTCCTGCTCCACATGTTTCTATAACAAATGCCATCTACAATTGTATCAGTATTGCGAACAAGCCGTGGAGGACCCTGAAATGCATTGATATAACATGGGTTTCGTGTCTGAATAAATCATATTTGGAGCAGCAGGCCACTGAGTGCCCACCTTACTGAGTTTGAATTGCATTATTGGAAGGCTTTCTCCATCCTTGGTGGAGGCACCTGCACCTACAGGGTAAAGGTTCTCTCCAGTAGATGATACATATTTGGTGTGATTTACCAAGATTCAATCCACATGCTTGCAGTTTTCTCCATACGTTCCCTTCACATTAGAGAACATTCGCATTACATCTGCAGTTGAAAACATATTTAATCAATCATTAGGCTACTGCTATAGTGTACTCGATTCGAGGCAGACCATACGTGAATGTATCACAGTATTGAGCATTCGGTCCTAACCTCCCTTGACTGACATAGAGAAAATATTGCTTAGGAAGCACATGGAAAAATATAACATCAACTTCATTACAGAAGCCATAGTACAAACATAGTTGATGAGGATAGAGGCTTCAAATGTTATTCACAAACCTACATCTACAGGACCTATTCACAAACTGCATTTTGTACTACGTTTTGTAGTTATACTGTAGTACTTCTAAAGTACTATTAACTGCTTTTCATCAATTTCCACCTAGCATATCTTTTCTTTTGGGAGATCTCACACAGGGAAGTTTACAACTTAAGTGTCGATTACGATCTGGTTAAGGAAATCTTCTGAATGAATCGGCTTCGGAATCGTTTCTGAAAGAATCTGGTTCTGCGAGTCCAACCGACCGATTAAGATGCTTCCCAACACCGTTCAGTCGGGTTCCATTGACTTCAAAGGGAGCCTGTGTTCCGAACGAGAACACAGGCTCCCATTGTAAAAAGGGGTGGGTGGAGAAAACCTTTCACCCTGTGATTGGCACCCCATGGTGCCTGCCACATTGTGCATGGTTGGTAAGAGGGGTTCCTTGGGTACCCCCACGGGCCGCAGTTGTACGCCTCTGGGTGATGGGGGGCCTGCACCGGGCCCCCAAAGACCGATTCAGAGAACCGTTTTGTGTAAAGTTGAAGGGAAATTAAAAAAGTTTATTAAACTTTATATTATATTAGTAAAAACGTTTGCTAAATATTCATGTAATTTAATTGTATGTTTATTTTAAATTGAGAACAAAGGAAAAAATGCTACAGCACTACTAATCTAGTTTTGAATTACATTTTTAATTAATTTAAGTATAGTAAATTAAAATGTTTTTTAAAGTTTAGATAAAAAAAGAAATTCTCTCATAAAGTAAAAAACATTATGCATTAATAATTTTTATAAGTAATGTATAAAATTCATAGTATTTAAATTATATTTTAATACAAATTAATGTTACAATAATTTATAAAATAAAAAATTGTTACAATATTTTATTACAAAATAAATGTATCTGATAGAGACTACTAGTCGCAGATTCCCTAACGTAGAATTATCCCCAGGCATGAGACTGGATCCGGAAACCTTTCCTGCCACAGCACCCCTGCATGCTGGGGGGACGGCACCACGTGATTCCCCCTGACTTGGTCCGAGTTCGTGACATCAGCGAGGATACATAAGTCCCACCCCTGCGCCCCTACGTCAGTTTTTTCTCTGGATCCGGATTTTGTTCTGACCTGTTTTCTGGCCTTCCCTTTTTTTACGCTTTGACGTTCCGTGGAACAGTGAGCGAATGCCTTCGGGCTTCAAGACGTGTACCTCCTGTGCACGTCCTATGTCGGCGACGGACCCTCACCCGATTTCCATGTGGTGCCTGGGTGAGCACCACGACTTGGAGAGTTGCGACGCCTGCCAGCACCCTAAGCCTAAATCACGGCGGGAGCGCCAGATGAAGTTGCTGTTGGCGCGCTTGTCCAGGTCGGTGTCGTCCCAGCGTCCGTCCCCTACCTCGGAGGCAAGGTGTGACTCACCGGCTGGTAGGTCCTTCAGTTTGTGTCCGAGGCCCTGTCCTCCTTCCGCGATGGGCGCCGTCTCACCCCGGGACAGGCGCCCCCGCCTGTCGCCTCCCTACCCGCCGTTTCCCGGCGCGGAGGCAAATAGGGCCCAAATGTCAGCCTACGCTGCAGTGCTGCAGGCTTCTTTGGCCCTTCCTCCACCTCCTATGAGGTCTGCGGATCCTTTGCCTCGCGCAGAGACTTCCACGGAGTCGCCGGCGGCTCCCGTGCCAGAGGTTTCGGCTTCAAGTCATAGGAGGGTGGCGTCATTGAGGTGCAGTCCGTCGGGACTCCCCTCTTTGGCGCCTTGCATCCCTGCCTCGGCGCAAATCCCTATGGGGCTCCCTGTGGTGTCGCAAGTGATCGCTGGGACTCCGGGCTTGTCCCAGAGTCCCCCTCAGTCCTCTGAGCAGGCGACTGCCTCACCAGAGGTGGAGCCGGCACCGTTTTGGCGCCGGGAGCCTGCCTACCTGGCTCTGGTGGAGTCGCGGGTGGAGGCCGGGACCTGGGCACCCTCCCGAGACCCCATCGGTCCTCGACGTGGGCGGCTGCTCGATCTGAGGCCGAGCCGGCACCTTTTCAGGTCTGCGGCTGCGCCGTTCCGGCATCGACCTCGCCCCATTCTCCTGGAGAGCACGTGGTGGCAGGAGTCGGTCTGGCGCCACGGATGACCCCTCCGGCGCCGGTCAATGTCGGTCAGGCACCGGTGGCAGACTCCATGGAGCCGCGCCGGTGTCGGGTTTTGGATTAGTCTCCTGGGGTCCCTTCTTTTCCGGAGGTCTGTCATCTGTTGGTGTGTTCCTCCCCGGAGACAGGGCGCCGTGTTGTTGCCTTTTCACCAGCATCTTCCAGGGAAGGCTGTTCGCCGTCCCCACGACCTTAATCCACGAACCCTTCTTTCCGTGGCTCGCGGCTGGCATCTCCGCCTTCCCCATTCATCTGTGGATCCCCACTATTCCGGGGCTGGCCACTTCCCCCGGGACATGGGGACGGATGGCTCAGTCTGCAGCCGTCTCCTACGGAGGAATTACTTTTCCCTCTGCGGTGCCCTACAGAGGCCAGTGTTGCCTTTGTTCTGGCAATTTCCATGGCTGCTGGTATTCTGAGGATGGGTGAACCTGTCACTCCATTTCCTACAGACAACCACTTGGAGATTCTCCACCAGGGGAGTTGTTCCTTCCTTTTGAAGCGTCACTCCATAATTCTCTTATGGGGGCGCCCTGCCACAGGCGATCTAGTGCCTCATGCACTGCTGCATCTCCATTGTCCTGCTCCGCACGACCCAGTCTGTCTTTCTTTCCACCTATCTACTCAGGGCGCTCTTCTGCAGAATGCCTTTCCGTTTTTGCCTGTGGTGTTGTTTCGATGGTTGGGTTCATGGGGGCGTAATGTCTTCGCTTCGTCCAGCACTGCCTTGCGGGCGCTTAACACTTTGTGTGTGTTGAGCAGGGCTACTTCTAGCTTGTAGGACTCTGTGGAGTCTCTGGTTTCTCTTGTCTCCCATGAGGGTGCCTGTGCTGATCTGCGGGGCCATGGATGGTAGGGAGTTGGCCGCGTTTATTCTTTGTGCGGCCTTGGATGTTGCCGATGCTCTTGGCCGTGCTATGGCCACTTCGGTGGCTCTCCGTCGCAATGCTTGGCTACGTGATGCTGTTTTTCCAGAAAATATTAGAAAGCGTCTGGTTGACCTGCCTTTTGACTGGGTCCTTATGTTTAATACTCATGCAAACTCTGTCATTCAGCGTCTTCTTGCGGGGCTCCGTCCTCCTCCCCCCTCCTCCTCCTCCTCCTCAGTAGGTTGGTTTGTTGATCCTCCGGGGCTCGGTGGGAGTCGATATCCCACTTTGCTTCTGGTATTCGGTTTTTGGAGCGGCTGTTACACTTTCTGTGAGGGTTACCGTGCCCTCGGGGTCATTTGGTTGGCCTCTCTCTTCTGTTGGCTGCTGGTTCAGCCCCCTTTTTGGGTGAGAATGTACCTTTTGGCTGATTACTAAGCCTTCTGTGGTTTCTGCCGCAGGTTTATACTTTGTTCTCTGATGTGGGATTATCTTCCCTAAGAGTGGTTCCCATGCTTTCTTTGGGAAGTGTACTCCCCTATGTGGTATACTTACAGCTATTGTATAGCCCTGTCTTATGCTGGGAGGGCGTGGACTCCCCCTTGTGGGTTACTCACCTTTCCTGGTGTCGCTGTATTACGCTGGTGCGGCTCTTGGTCCTTACTTGAGCGTGGCCTGGCCATCTATGGCGTGATGCTGTGGGGCTATTGCCCTTTCTCTGCTGTTTGGTCTGGTCCTCTGTCTGGTGTTTCTGAGGGGATAATTTCTTGTGTTGACGGCCTGGTCCGTCCTACTTGTCTCTCCTCTTGTATTCTAGCTGATCTCACTTCTTCGTGGTTCGATTCTGTCTGTAGCGGTCCCCTTTTAGGGGTCGTTCGGAATTTTTCTGGTCTTGCCCTTGTTCTGAGCCCGACATTGTCGGGGCGTTTAATTTGTGGCGCTTGTCAGCGGCTGGCTGCACCCGTCTGCTCTTCTTTTCTGTGGCCGGGGGCCTTGGCGTGGGCCCTGGCGTTCATGCTTCTTGTTCTGCGGGAATCTTGTGAGATCACGTTCTCCTTCTAACGCCTGCCTTTAATGCTGAGGCGCCTTTCTGTCTTGTCTGTTGACTTCCAGCTGTGATAGGCTCGGCTGCCCTCTTCACTGGGTGTGTTTACCGGTGGAGGGCTTTGCTTGCGTTTCTGCCTTTTCTCCCTGGAGTCTGTGGATGGCTCTTCTTCCTCTGTACGCCTCTGGTGGAGATCCCTGGTTCCTTGGTTGTGCTTGGGGTGCACTGGCCTCCTTTCGCCTTGTCCTTGCTTCCTCCTGCTTGATGAGGGTTGGGCCACCTCTTTTTGTCGTCATCATGCACCCCCTCTGGGGCCGGTGTTCTTTAGTGGTGACGAGGTTCTCTTCTGCCTGGGGGGACTGGTTATTCCCCCTGTCCCTGTGACTCATCCCCTATTGGGGCCCTGCTTCGTCCAGGCTGGAGAGGTCCTCTAGCAGACCCTCCTCCCTCTTTGGTATGGCTAGGGTATCTATTCTACGTTAAGGAATCTGCGGCTAGTAGTCCCTATCAGACGTACGAGTTACTTACCTTCGGTAAGGATATGTCTGGTAGAGACAATTCTAGCCGCAGATTCCTTCACGACCCGCCCTGCCGCCACGTTCTACGAGAACCTTTCTTTGGTCTTCTGCACTCGCCTGCCTCTGGGTGGTTGTTTTCTGCGAGTGCCTTTTCTTACTCCCTCCCTAGGGGGATACTTGTCTTGTTTTTGGCTCCATTTGTTCCCTTCTGGTGCTTGGTTGATGATTTCATGGGTGCTTCTTCGTCCCTGTACCCTGGTCTCCAGTGTGGCTTCTGCTTGTGCTCTTCTTCCTCTCAATGCTTGCACTTCTGGCCCCTTTGCACTTCTGAGGGTTGAGGTCCCTTGGCCGGGTCTCACCCCTTAGCTCTTGTAGGAGATGTCTCTCCCTCTTGATGTTGTCTGGGGGTGAATTGTCATTCCTCTTCCGTTCTGGCCTTGATGCCCTTCTCGGTTCTAGGCTGTGGTTGCAGACTTCTTCGTCTGCTGTGCAAATTTACAAATGCTTTCTGCCCCTTGGGAGGCTGTCATATTGTTTGCAGGCGTGCTTGCAGTAGCTGTTCTCTGTTCTTTCCTTTCATGATTTTTGGTGCCATAGTGCCTGGCACTATTCTGGATGGTGCGGTTCCACACCATTCGTTTCTTCCCTTTCTGTTATCTGATTTTTTCGCACACTGTTCCAGCATTCTCACAGTTTTGTTTGTGATGGCTCCGCATTGTGGCGCGGAAAGGTCTCCGAAGAAAACGGACGTAGGCGCGCCGGGGTGTGACTTATTTATCCTCGCTGACGTCACGAACGCGGACGACGTCGGACGGAGTCACGTGGTGCCGTTCCCCCGGCGCGCAGGGGTGCTGTGGCAGAAAAGTTTTCCGGATCCAGTCTCACGCCTGGGTATAATTCTATGTTAAGGAATCTGGTGCTAGAATCGTCTCTACCAGATACATCGTTACCGAAGGTAAGTAACTCGTACTTTAATTTTCTGTATTTATTTTACGTTAGATATTTATTTATATTTTCAACTATTTTACATATTTTAATTTAACATTCTTTCCTAGGGAGTTTTATTTTAGGTCTCGTCTCTGTCTCGATTATTTTCTGTGGGTAGAGTTGTAGTATCAGTGGTTGGTAATGTGTAGTGCAGGCTGTACAACTCTTTCTTTTTGGCAGTAGTGACTTACATTCATAAATGTGGCTCCATCCACTTTTTCAGGGGGTAGAGACATGTAAGTCTACACGTTTATGTAACTATTCTCTTGTATTTTGTGAATAGTCTAAAGTAGTAAAGTTAGTCAAAAGTGTAAGAGTAAATTAGCCGTGTAAATTGCTAACAACTGCAATTTAATTTTGTGAATAGCCCGGTTAGATTTCAGTGTAACAATCTATTTGCTCCTAACTATTTTAATTTCAGCTCAAGGTTTATGTTTTATATTGGGTTTATTTATTGTGAGTAATCCTTGTGTAATTACCTGTCCTTTTAAGAGTACTTGAAGTCCAAGTGGGAAAACTATATCAACATATGTCATCATTTTGCTTTGCTTTACGTGAAAGACTCATTTTTAGGTACACATTTTTCCAGTTCGTCATTAATCTCCTTTCAGTTTGATTAACAACTACTTACATTTGTGAAGATTGCATGAATATTCATTTGAAATGAGTTCCATGCCTCAAATGAGAAGTAACATGTTATGGGAAGTATATAAAAAGTTCCACATGTTTCGTCTTCTTTTCAGTTAATAATGTAATACAATTTATGATTTCACACTTTAGCTACCATCAGGTAGATGCATCAAGCATTTTTGCGAGCGCAAACGGTGCGAATCGCAAAATTCGGCCGTTTGCGCCCACAAAAATGTCATTTGAGATGCATCAAGGGTTCATGCACTTGCAATTTAAGAATTCGCGAATAATTGCAAGTTCTCAAATTGAGATTGCATTTAAGGAATCGCATGACATGACATGACTTTGATGCATCTGGGGGCATGTTTCCTAAACTCATTTTTTTTACCATGTTGATGGCAAAAAAAATTAACTTTGTGTTGTGACTGCAAAATGTGTTAAATCTTTATTTTTATGACTGTCTGATGTTCTAAGATATAGTTTTAAGAGGTAAAGACAACTATCTGTAAACTTTCTCCAGCAAGAACGTTTCAATACATATATAATGTAATCACTTGTATTTGTGTTAAGACGTGTTAGAACATCTGTGAAAGTATTCTAACATCTTCCCTATCATTTTTGTAGTGTTGTTTATTTCGCTACTGTATGAGAAATATAACGAAAAATGTCATGTTTTGTAGGGAGCATCATGTGGATGACCTGGGAAAACTGAGTAAGAGTATTAACTCCGAAGTGGAAGGTAACATTATCTCAGCACTTTACAGACTTAAAATCATTAGTATTGTTTTTCATGCTTGTGATTTTTACAATTTTCTTGACTTCGGAAATATTATTGACGCATGCTGGAATGACAGTATTTTATTACTAATGGAAACACTAGTAATGAAGGAGTCCATTGTTCAAATCTGATAGTCTTGTTATACACAAAGAATTACCTCACTGGGTTTTCATATTTGCACAGAGGAATTCTGAATTTGTGAATTTTACTATTGGTGACTGACCATATCGATTTTATAGAATGCAAATTTTCTTACTTATACAATAATAGTATTTCCAAATGAAGAATAACGCCTTGAAAAGTTTGAGGTGAGAGACTGAGTCATGTCTGCAAACTGGGTTGGCCACTGATATGTTACTGGTAAGTATGCAATGCATTATTTGCATGTTGTCCTAATAGTTGACATTGTGATGTATTATCTTTTGCTTCTGGCAAAAGTGCCCTTTCGTGCTTACTTACGATGCCTCTGTGGATGCTCAGCTTTTCTAGCTGACATATCATTAGAAATGTCAACCTGAAATTTGCAGTCTATAAATTTGCCAAGTCACTGATAGCTTGATTACGAGTCTGGCGGTCCGTTTACCACCAGACTGCGTGGGCGTGGCGGTGGCAGTAATATGCTTGGTGGAACCACCTTGGTCCTGACAAGCATATTTAAAGTTACCTCTCCACGGTTTTCATGGCGGTTCCTACTTAACCCGTTTGCTGCTGCTGTCGGCCAACTGCCGTCGCGAGCACTACCTCGGTAGTGCAGCGCACGTCCGTTGGCCGACGCGGCCCTGCCCGCTTAATTGAATGTTCCGCACTGGCGCAGAACATTCAAAGCAGCAAACGGGTTAATGAAAACCGTAGCAGAGGGAAAACCAGAGGTGCCCTATAGGGCCGCCTGCTGCCTACCGTCATGTGGATGCACACAGGGGGGCACAACAAGTGTCCCCGTGTGTATGCACACCAGTTCCTGCACGGCATGAACTTAGCAGTCCATGCCGCGCAGGAACTGTTTTTGGCATTCCCATTATAGTGCCCATTTTTAGAGGCACCGCCATGGGAACACCAAAGCAAAGCCCACCAGACAGGAGGAAACTCCTAATATGGGGCACATCGCGACCACTGCTTTGGAGGTGAAGCGGTAGGGGAGACCCGGCGCCGCACCGCCAAACTCCTAATCAGGCCCTGAGTGTTTGGTGTTTCAACTTTGCAGCCAACTGAATACTATTGTATCATACAACACTGTATAGTATTGACTGCATAAAGACAGAGTGGCGCCTTTTTGATACTGTTGAACAAGGAAAAATTCAAGGATTCTACAAAGTTCATAAATGTTCCAACATACAGGATGGAGGGATTGTCCTCCTGCATACTGTAACCGTGAAATGCTCTGTTATAACCTAATAGTCTTCAATTGACTCACTGTTAGGCAAGGCAGACGGAATGCATTCATATCTGTTAATGCTTCTAGAATTTACAGTCACCCTGGAGGATACTTTCATTCCTGCCTAGGCACATTTACAGGCCTTTTTCCCCTTCTCTGAAGTTGCACTCATATCCCTTAAAATCGGTACACCATGCTGCTGCTTGCTTCACTGATGGCGGAATAGAATTCAACTCTTTCACACCCATGCAGAGTTCCTTCCACTGGATGCCAATAGAGACTCACATACAAATCAGAATAGGCTGATTTACCTAAAAAGCCCCAATCCACCTTCACCCACACTACTCCAAATAGCAGGAGGTTTTACTATGCTTTCTCAGCCTCATTCCAACTTTATGAAACTCTTTGCATATCATGACTTTCAATCTCAACCCACGATGTGAGTCTCTCCTCTTATAATGTTCTGAAGTGAACTGAAATTACTCCTGATAACTAAGCAAATCAGTACATGCTGCTGCAGAACTTCCTACACCTACCAGGTATAAACTGGCCATCCTCCCACAGCCACCAGAAAAACAGTGCACTCCAAGTTGTTCCCCCCTTCTTTCCAAATAACCTGTTCCTTTTGAGGGGCGCACTTCTCTTTGTCGTTAAATCTCCATTTACTCATTTCTAGCCATATGGTAAAGCCCTGACTTACTATATACCCCACACCACTGTAAAGTTTCTCTTATCCCATTTCTCAAACATTTTATTTGACTAAATATGGTGGAAACCTATTTCTCCCCTACCTAATATAAATGCTGTGTATACCACTTTTTACAAGGCTCATGACACCAAACTGGCAAAATAAATATGTTAGATGTATTCAGTCGTATGTAGGTCTACAGAGGTACTCTATTATAACAGTCTATGTTTTGGTCCTGCCTAGCCACCGACCCAGAATTGTAATGACTTTTCATGACCACAGGCCAGACCCTGTGCTCAAACTCTGCTGCTCATAGCTGAAGTCAAAGCATAGTGGGTAATGTCCTCACGGGGGCTTTAGGGGTCATGCCCAACCCAGCGGACACAAGGATGCAGATGCACATGGTGGCTAGGCCTTGTGACTTTCTGAAATCCCAGTGCTCAACCCCTGTCACCCTGCACCTTTGCGTTGTCAAGGGGAACTATCTATACCGTTATAAACCTTAAAAAAAGGAGAGTTAAAGGTAAGTAGTTAGAAGACAAAAATGTATTACCAAATCAGAAATTCCATTAAAGGTCATTTGAAGGGACATTATGGTCATGATTTGCACCATTTTCAGCAAGCAACTCGATCATAATTATTCTCCAATGTATCGGTCAAACCCTTAGACATTGTGTCCCAGATATCATCATAAATACCTTAATTGAATATGTTGCTGTTGACATCCGATATCACCTCAGCAAGATTTGCCCTGGGTGAAAGAGTGGCTGAATTATCGTTCCTGAGCCGTGATCAGCAGCCGGGCACGTGCATGTAGATCATGTACTCAGCATGGTAGTATGTTGGGAATTAATATTTTTCAACCTTGACCCTCTTCAGAGGACTCCAACTGGCGAAGAAAAATGTGTCAATACCAGGATTCTTCATTAGAGAAGAGGGTTGGGAGTACATTTAGTGCCACAAAAGGACTGTTGGTGGTAGTGACCATTTCTTGGTATGACCATTTTGGAAAAGGGAAACCTGCACATAGAAACCTCCTCAGCAGATTGCACTGCAGTAGCTGGTTCTGAAGATGTAGTAGGGACACGTACGGCAGTTCCAGATACAGATACATAAGACATGATTGCATCTTCCTCTCTGAAATGAGATAAAAAATGAGCAAATACCACTAATTTGCTAAAACAGGAAGTAACTTCCATTAATTAAACTAATGTGTTGATTAGATTTTAAATCTGATAAAATAGGAGGTTGAGCGCAATAGTTCCTGCAAAATTAATGATATATAAAAGTCTCAATAGAAACATTTGAGATGGTACAAAGTACAGTATAAGTAGAATATTAAAAAATTCTGAATTAAATTGAAACTAAATAAATCATGCTTATGGTCCTTGACGGTTATGTAGAAAACAGAACACTATGGTCCAGAGGTACGTATATTGCATTCACTAAAAGTGGTTGTAATTTGCACATCTACTTTTAGTGAACCCATTGGTATTTTGCAACTAGCCCCATGTATTAATTGGTCGGTTTGCAAAATACCGAATCGTAGTGGGTCTTCATTCGACCTACTTCGTGAATAATAAAGAGGTATGTTGCATATTGTGGCCTTCTACAATTCACTGCCATTTAAAATGCAACATGTTTTTCTGATAGAAATGCGTTATGCGTTTGGAAAATAAAATGAATTATTTTACAAACTCTTTTTTAAACTGGGCTGGTGTTCACATTACCACTCTCATCCTCACCAGGTGAAGCTGTTGTGGACTAGTCTGATGCTCGGGTGCTGATGTGCAGATGCCCTCTGCAGTCTTAGTCTGCTTCTGGGAGGACGCGAGTACACGGAAAGATAGTTGTGGCACAACCCCAACTGAAGCTCATAGCCAGGCAGTTAAATCCTTGCTGGGCCATTACCCACAGTTAGTAGTTTGTAGTCTTGACTGGGGCAGATACATACGGGATGCAGTGTGCATCTCCCACGTGGGCCGATACATGTGGCAGACAGTTGTAGACCCATGCTGGGCCATGACACAAAAAGGTAGATAGAGCCCCAACCAAGGCTCATACACATGACAAGGTGGATGCAGCCTGCCTTAGAATACATCTATCTTTCATGGGTCTCTCAAAGAACGGCAGAAAGAGACCGGGAGACTCTCTGCAGCATGGCTCACTTCTGCCTATGCTCTGTCAGGCAATCTGCTTTCTCTGGGTGTTCCTGAGAATATTAACATGCTTGGTTACTCTTTCAATCAATCAATCAGGGAATTGTAAGAACGCTACTCACCCGTGAGGGTCTCAAGGCACTGAGGGGGGGGGGGGGTGCAGATCTGTTTAGCCGAAGAGCCAGGTCTTGAGGGTCTTCCTTAAGGTGTTCTGGGAGGGGGCGCGTTTGATGTCTGCTGGTAGCTCGTTCCAGGTCTTGGATTCAGTGTGCGAGAATGATCTTCCACCTGCTCTGGCTCTGTGGATGCGCTGGGTTTCGGGCAGTGCAAGGTTGGCAGATCGGAAGTTTCTTTTGGGTACGTGGAAGTTGATTCTGTCGTTGAGGTATTTGGGTCCATTGTTGTGTAGGCATTTGTAGACGTGAGTGAGGTTTTTGAACCTGACTCTTTTCTCCACGGGGAGCCAGTGGAGACTTCGTAGGTGTTCGCTGATGTGTCGGAGGATGCTGAGGACGAGTCTGGCGACGGTGTTCTGTATTGTCTGGAGTTTGCGGAGTAGGGACTTGTTGATCCCAGCATAGAGTGCGTTTCCATAGTCCAGTTTGTTGGTGATGAGAGTGTGGGTGACTGTCTTCCTTGACTCAGGGGGATCCACTTGAAGGTCTTGCGGAGGGTGTTGAAGCAGCTAGCGGTGACGGCGTTGACCTGTCGGTTCATGGTACGATGCCGAGGTTCTTGCCGTGGTCTGAGGGGGTAGGTGGGCTTCCGAGGGCGGTCGGCCACCAAGTGCAGTCCCATATAGAAGGGGTGGTACCAAAGACGAGGACTTCTGTCTTCTCGGCGTTGAGCTTCAGGCAGTTGTTGGTCATCCAGACTGCAACGTCTTGCATTCCTTTCTGGAAGTTGAGTTTAGCAGTTGTGGGGTCTTTGGTGAGGGAGAGGATGAGCCGGGTGTCGTTGGCCCCTCAGACCACGGCAAGGCCATGTAGATGTTGAAGAGGGTGGGGCTCAGTGATGACCCCTGTGGGACTCCTCAAATGATTTTCGTGGGGTCGGAGAGGAAGGGTGGTAGTCTGATCCTTTGGTTTCTTCTGGTGAGGAATGATCGGATCCAGTCCAGTGCTGTTCCTTGTATGCCTGCGCCATGTAGTCTGGCGACTAGTGTGCGGTGGGAGACTGTGTCGAAGGCCTCTGATAGGTCGAGTAGGATGAGGGCTGCGGAGTGGCCTTGGTCCAGGAGGGTGCGTATGTTGTCTGTGGCTGCGAGTAGGGCGGTCTCTGTGCTGTGGTTGCTTCGTAATCTGGATTGGTACGGGTTCGAGGACGGTGTTCTCTTCAATGAATCGTGTCCGTTTCCTGTTGACTGTTTTCTCTGCAACTTTGGCTGCCTAGGGGAGGAGCGAGATGGGCCAATAGTGCTTGAGGTCGGTGGGGCCAGCTGTGGGTTTCTTGAGCAGGGGTCTGACTTCTGTGTGCTTCCAGTCTGGGAAGGTGCCTGTTTTGAAGGTGGTGTTGATGGTGCGTTGTAGTTCGGGTGCGATGGCGGACGCACCTCTGTGGTAGATCTGAGGGGGGCAGGGTTCGGTGGGGGCCCCAAGTGGATGCTTTTCATGGTCGAGGCGGTGTCTTCGGCCGTAATTGGTGTCCAGTTGGAGATGGTGGGTTGGCTGGTATCTCTAGGGGGCAGGGGGCCATGTGTGTCACCTGGTGGATGGTCAAATGAAGTTGTCGTAGAGGTTTTTGATCTTGAGGTGGAAATAGGTTGCAAGCTTGTCGCAAAGGTCTTGGCATGGGGTGATGTCTGTGGCTACGCTGCTTGGGTTGATGAATTCTTGAATGACACTGAAAAGTTCCTTGGAGTTGGTGGAGTTGGCCAGGATTTTGTTGGATGAGCGTAGTGGGCCAAGCTCGTCT
This sequence comes from Lissotriton helveticus, assembly GCF_964261635.1. Classification (NCBI taxonomy): domain Eukaryota; kingdom Metazoa; phylum Chordata; class Amphibia; order Caudata; family Salamandridae; genus Lissotriton; species Lissotriton helveticus. Next base: position 1,877,627,137 of record NC_136059.1, read on the forward strand.
GCGCAGTTGGATATCCAGGTGTGGAGTTCTCTGGCTGCGTCGTTTGAGTCGGGTGCCCAGGTGTGGTTGTCTCGGGTGAAGGTGGATTTAAGTTGCTCGTCGGTAACCTTGCTCCAGTTCCTTCGTGGTGGGCCTGGGGCTGGTTTGGGGGCCTTGGGTTTGTTGATGGCGAAGTGTACGCAATGGTGGTTGGTCCATGGCGGCTGCGTTGTGTGGCTGAATTGGACGCTGTTTCCTGTCGCGAATATGGGGTCGGGGTGTGTCCTGCTCTGTGGGTCGGTGTGTTGACGAGTTGTTTAAGTCCGATGCTGGCGAGGTTGTCACGAAGGATAGTGAATTTTGGGTCGCTGGGGTTGTCGAGGTGGAACTTCAGGTCTCCAATGAGTATGTAGTTTGTTGAGGCGATGGCGTGGGGTGCAAGGAAGTCGGTGATTGTGGTGGGGAAGGGTGTTCGGGGACGGGTGGTCTGTAGACGAGGGTTCCCCGGAGTGTGGCTTTAGGGGTGTTCTGGATCTGGAAGTGCAGGTGTTCGGTGGAGGGGAAGGTTTCGCTGGAGGTGATGAGGGGGAGGGTGCTCTTGTGGGCGATGGCGACGGCCCCTCCTGGATGGTTGGGGCAGTCTTTCCCTGGGTCTTGTATCCGTCTGTGGATAGAATCTCTTCCTGTGGCGCGCGAGGGGCAGACTGACCGCTTGACTCTCAGCTCTTCCAGCAGAAAGTGCAGCCTGAAGGTGATGTTCGCTCAGATCTAGGAGACTTGCTGTGAGGCACACACCAGCCCTAGTCACACAGCAGTGCTTCAAGAACTTTGTGGAGTTCTCCCTTACTTGGTCATGAAGAACCTGAAACTAGAACAAGGTAGGATGGTTTGGATCTCACCTCTATACACATTGTTTAGACAAGGTGTGTGGATTAACTGTCCTAAGATTCAGACCTGGTTTGGGGGGTTCAGGTGTTCTTCTGAGGCTGCTCTTTAGACACAGCCTTTGTGTAAAGCAATGCTTTTCAAGGCATGCTCCACTAGGGCTGTCTCCAGAGTGGAGCACCAACAACATGGGCACAATAAGGTGTCAGGGTTCTGCACCTGGCCGTCATCATTCTTTCTTAAGCAGTAATCCGAGACAATAGGGCAGGCCTAACCTAGAAACAGAAAATGCAATCCCACACGTCATTCCTACCATCAACCAAAAGGGAGAAAGAACTAATCAACAGGCCCTTGCTAACAAAGTCTTCAAGGAGTTTCTAAAGGTAGCACTGTCTCCATTTTCCTCAATTCTGTGTCTTGATATCCACCCTTTAGGCACAGGAATGCTGACAATACACTTTCACTCTTCGTGGAAGATTTCCTCATTCTATATATTGGGCCATGCAAAACCAGGGGAATCCTAAATTGATCCCACTGGCTTCAGTACTCAGACTCATACACACAGAATTCTACTACCCCACATGTACTACTTGCATATTTTACACATACACTCTCTCGAAATGCACAGAGGATGTCAGGTTCTGAGTTTCACTTAACAGAGGGACTTTACAAGTGAGGGGTCAATAGGCTGCACTAATATTGACATAGATAAAATGTCTGGTCTACGGTATACAGCCTTCTGTGATAAACCTAAGACAGGAACATTAGTCCTCTGTTCACTGTGAGGGCAAGCTTTGTGTGCATCACAGAACAGATTAGCGTGGCATGAGGGTCAAATTAAATGTCAGAATACCAAATACACATGTAGTCGGACTGAGGACAGGAGTACACTCCCATATACAATATAACGGACATTCATGTCCCAACAATCCCATATATTAGTAATTTTTCCTAATTTATTGTAGTGATAAAGACCTTATCTCAACATCTATATAATTGCAATACTTTTATCTGTATAAATACGATGCAGATTGATAAGAAGAGCTTGGTGTCCATATACGTGATCTAATCATTGGCAGTTCTCCTAAAATATTCCTGTTCATCATAGCTGGTGCTTAGTGAGAGTTCATAATTATTCAGATTTCGACATCACATTGGGTTATAATACAGGCGGAGCTGAGAAAGAATATTTGTTCTGATGGATACTTCTACCTACAGATTCCTCACCTCTTGAAACCCTCCAGGTGCCAGGCTGGATATGGAAAACTTGAACCATTCTTCTTCCACTGTAGGAGGCTTAACATTGTTAGTGCCTGGATCATCAATGATACTGGAGCCATACAATAGCCTTCTTGGCGTAACCACACATTCTTTTTGTTCCGCTCCCACCCACACACAGCTGGAGTGTTCTTTTTGTAATGATTTTGACCCTAAAAAATAATCTCCTGCACTGCTAACAGGATGTCACTTCCCAGAAAATCAGTGTTCAAATAGTGCCAATCCTGCTATACATAACTATCTATTTCAGACCCCGCTGTGTTGTGCCCATGGTGTCCAGTGCTGAGACACAACTCCAGGTTGTGTGATAAATGTGGTCTCATGCATCCCAAGGTTATTAGGGAGAGGGAGGTCAAGTTGTTCATAGTGCCAGCCCACTGGACCCAACTGCAGTCCAGATCCTCCAACTCGTCACTTACTGGCAAGTCATCCAAGATATCTGGGGACAAATCAAAGAAAAAACACAAAGAGCTCAGGAGGAGGAATTATTTGGGGACGAGGTAATGCTCATATGATAGGACCCTGGGGTGCCTATACAAAGCCTTTCCTTAAGCCTTGGCTTTGTCTTCTGAGCCGAAATTCATTGATGCCACCCTGGCGCACCTCTTGCACTGGGTTACTAGCTAACTTCAGTTTCTAGGAGTTTCCAGCTCCTGGTCACTGACCCCTGTGCAAGACGTGGCCCTCATGCAGATGAAGTTAGTTCTGTTTTACTATGTACCTGCTGGTGCGTCCTCTAACCCCATGGATACACTGGATCCTTCACCTGGCCTTCCACTACTAGGTATTCCGTCAGCACCACTCGTCTCTGTTCAGCCATCTTCTAGTGCCATTCTTGCATCAGCTGAGACAGTTCCCCACTGGCACTGTCTTCGCAATCGCCGCCTCTTGCATCTTGCAGAAAACTTTCCCAAGGACATCCTGATGTGTTCTTGATGCTGGGCATGCTTACTGGTGAAGGAATCTCAATATAGAAGTGTGCCTAGAGATGAATTTTTTGACATACGGATCGTCCTATTTGGGTTAGACTCAGATCATACCCACAAGCCTACTTTTGTTGAACATGACAATGATGGCAGCATAGAGATCGACTCTCTGGCCCTGCAAAAGTGGCCTAGATACTTTGCCTGACGTTGACATAGAGTGCCCTTCGGGGTTCCTTTTGAAGGACGCAGTGTCATTTGCAGTCATTTTGAGGTAGGCAGCTGACATCCTCACAGAAATTTTGCATCTAGCATCCTCAGATTTAGAGTCACTGTTTGCCTTTTATGACGGATCAGTAGAGCCTATCCTAGTAGTTTTGGAAAAGTCTACTTCTACCCTAGCAGTGAACTGTCAGGTTGCCCGCCCACCATCACTCTGGAAATGGGGATCTCATGTTCTTACAGACCCGTCTGGCCCAGGTGAGTCTAGTAGTGGAATAGATTTTGGTTCAGGCAGAACCGTGTCTCATTCACTGAGACTCCTCTGGACCCTGAATCAAAAAAATTGAGAAAGAAAGTTTTCTTTTTGGATTGCCCTGCCCTTTGTTTCTGAAATGCAACCCACACAGATGGTAGTGTAAAATCTCCCTTACATATTAAGAGAGCATTTCACTAAGCCTGACAGGATGTGAACAAACACACCATGAGAGTGAATTTGGACTCTGTAGAATGCTCAGTGGGTTGTTCCGAAGACATAATCCTACAAGCCTCGTAATGATCCACTGTGAGTTCAGAGAGGGCCCAGGCTAACCTAATAGAAATGCTATGTGATGGTACCTGCCTGTTTGGGGGGAAGGCTGATTCTAACCTTGAAAGGATCAATGAGGGGCTGGATTATAGATTCTGGGTCTGGCCTCCTTTGCTTGCCAATTTCATAGGGAATATCGCAGGTTTTGCAGATTTTCCTGGGAAACAGCCTTTCAGTAGCTGAAACCTTCCCAGCCCAATCATTGCTCAAACCAGTTCCTGCACCAGTAAATGGAGCCCGTTGGTTCCAGTGATCATTGCAAGCAGCAACAGCCTTCTTTTCTTATTTTCTTCCTCCTCCTTCTCCCCTGCCCCCTTGCCTTCTGTATCCTGCTGATCACTCACTCTCGTTGACCCAGGCAAGCCCTTTCGTGGTATCTCCATTTTCAGTGTGCTGATGGACAACATCCGGATTCCCCAAAGAGAGCATTAAATCTTAGGTGATAATCAGTGACAGGAAATCTCACTTGTGGAAGACCTTTCTCCCCACTGCTCGAAGTGACATCTGTGATGACGGATGCCTTTAACTCTTTGGTGCAATGCAAATCTGGAGGCCTCAGGTCTCCAACAGAGGTGAGGTGTCAAATCTGCCTGCTTGAATTTCAGAAGATCTGCCTAATACTTGAAGGCCTTCTTGCCTGCATCCATGTTTGGACAGCTAAGGTAATTATTTACAACTTCACCATGACACATTAATATCAACAATTAGGGTGTCTTGGGCTCACGTAAGCTGTGTTCAGAGGCTATGAAGCTGTGAGATTGTATTCAGGCTTGTTGTATTCAGGCTTGCAATAGCTGGCTAGTAATGAACCATCTGGTGGGCTCCCTGAAGTGAAGGCCTCTAACCTCAGTGGGCACCCCCTTTGCTGTCCACAAATGGCAGCTTCAGTCAGTTGGTTCAGTACATCTTTGCCCTCTGGAGTACTCCTCTGGTGGTCATTTCTCTCTTTAGAAGAGTAAACATTGCCAAGTGTTTTATGCCTTCCAAGCTTCATTGAAGGGAGTCGTGGGAGATTAATGTTGTCTAAGGAGGAAATATCCTCTACACTATGTATTCCCCTATCCCGATCAAGCCATGATCAGGTGATCTTGGTGCCCACAGACAACCACAGAGGGTGTAGTACTCATGTGATTCGCTTGTCCATGACTACTCCTCTCCCACTCATACACAGGAGGGACCTGCTTTTGTCGTTGTAGAGGCCATTGCTTAGCTGTCCTTTGTGATTTTGACAATCAAAAGGTTTTTCTGATGGCCATTATTTCTACTCTGCGACATAGCGAGCTGCAGACCTTATGTTCATCCTCCGATTTATTCTTTCTGGACAAGCTGGTTTTGAGAACAATCCAAATATTTGCAAAAACTGGTGACCCCGTAGCTCAAGCTAAAACCCTGCTTTCATTCTACCAGTCTCCTTCTCCTGCCTAGGAGGAGGAAAGGCTCCACCTCATGGATCTTCATAGGGTAATGAGCTTCTACCTCTGAAGGTTTTGCACATATTGCTATGCCTAATCCAATCTTGGAATAAATAGTTCAGTCCTCTTAGACAATATATGCCCCATTTAATAGTCTTAATTTCCTTAGCTAGAAGTAATTGTTTCCTTTTATAATTTATGCCTTTCACATTCCCACCCTCAATTATAATGCTGCTGCTTATGTCTCTGTGATACTATTGAGTGATGCTTATTGATTGCTGACCCCCCTTTTCCTCCTAACCTGCCTACTTTCCCAGCCTATTCTTTCTCTCCTACCACCCTATTCTACTTCCCCCACCCCTTGATGCTTCTATCCCCTTGCAGAACGGATAAGTGAGAGGCATCTCCCTCCCTTCTTGAGGTTGAATGTGCTCTTTTTTCAATAACGTCTCCATTTACAGAGGCTCAGTACTATCGCCCCACTGGTTTTGTTCTGCCTATAATCATGTGCCCTTTTATCCCTCTTATCATGTCTTAGATCACACATGTCCGCCCCCATATAGATATAATTTTCATTTTCTAACCTGATCCTAATACTGTTTGCCACTTGAATGGAACTTAAATGTCATGCTTGAGTACTTGCATCTATATTTTATCATCAACATTCACTCTTCATCTTTTCACCCCTCATCTCTAATATTTCTTGTTTTTATGCCTTCTAGCCTTTACCATTTTCCCCCATGCATCCTCCCGAGTCACTCTCTAACTTTTACCCATTCTCATGATTATCACTCTTTTCGTGTGTTTGCTCATTGCCATACTCCTCACTATAGTCAGAGCTGTCGCTATCATCCATTGATGGGGTGGTGCCGGAGTCCAGAAGCCTATCACACAAGCTTCGTTAGGCAAGACGCTCCTCACCCACCTTATCATCTTATCTACTGATCTTCATATGGACTGCCTCAGCTAGGGACCACTCTGCTACATCTATGTGCCAATGTTGTATCTCAAGGGCACACTGGCCCATTTAAATGATGGCAACCCTGTGCCTAGCCAGCACCATTTCACCTGCAGAAATGTGTACGCCATTTTGCAACCTTTGGGCCTTTTCATGTTTTACAGTAGACCTCAGTGGAGCATTTACTCTATTCTTAGATGTGTGACCCCATGTAATTCGTCCACCACCCGGATCCAGTAACTCGCTACTGTCCAACAGTCCCAGGCCAAATAAAGGAAGCCAACCCCTTGAGTGCCGCAACGAGGGCAGTCAGTTGGCTTAGCCGGTATCATACAATGGAGATCCCTATCGGTCAGATAGATTTGTGCAGAAAATTGTAGTGTACTAGTTTGAAGTGGGCATTGAATAAGCTCACAAACTTGTGCCCAGGCCCCATCTTCCAGCTAGGTCCCTAAGTCTGCATCACAGACTGTGTAAGCCTGCCTCTGTCTACCCGCTACATCAACCCTCATGGCTTTGTATAATCGTGTGATCAGATCCCTACCCACCCACAGGACAGCAGGATCCCTGGTACGTGGGTGGCTCCAGGCGCTGCAGGGAAGAAGGGCCAGGTCTGTTTGGCCACCTCAGCCAAACCTGTCTGGTGCAAGAAGTGCCCTGGACCCAGTGCAAACTCCACATGTGCCTACTCAAATGTAATACCATTTTCACCAGGATACATTGCTTCTAGTTATAATAATACCTGCACAGAAATTGCAACTTGTCTGCAATTTTTTTAAATAATTCCATTATTTGATCTTGAACTATATTCTCTATTTGTATTGATTGGGTTTATCTATATTCTTCCTCTATTCTTTTCACTATTCAGACATTAGCTCCCATCTGTGATCTTTGAGAACAAGATTGCTTCTGCTACTTCATTTGAGCCCTGATTATGAGTGGGCTGGTAAATTCCGACCCGTGGATAAACAGGTGTCAGAATGACATGTTTGAGTGTATATTACTCATCCAATTATTATCGTAGGCGTTAAATACCTCAGATGTCGTTACATTTTGGCAGGTTAAACCTGCTGAAATTTAACAGAGGAAATTGTGTGGTATTTACTGTATCATGTGGATTTTGGTGCGTTAAACACCAAAATCTGCATGTTAGTCCCCACAAACTCGTGAAAGGTGTTATTTATCACACATGATAAATAAGGTACCCCGTGGTATCGTTATTCATCACATGCAATAAATAGCACCTAAACTCGTAATCAGGGACATAGTGTTTAAAGCTCACTTTCCACTGCATCTTCTGTCTTGACTGTTTTACATTTTGGAGTTGTGCACCTATTTCTTAGAAATCCAGAGTTGGGGTTCTCATTTGTCTCCTTCGTTACACACTTTAAAATGGCACATCTGGAAATACCTGAATGACAAAGGGTGGTAAAGGGTATGTATTCCCTATCCAAAATCTTTCCTTTGATCCTAATCTTGGAAGTACACTATGATTATTCAAGGGAGGCTTCCAGGTTTGAGTTGTCAATTGGCATTAGGTGTGTTAAGGCAATTGTCCTCTCCTTGCTGAGGGTCTCTGCATAATATGCAATACCTATTTTATCAGATTGCTTGAATATATCTGTAGATTAGTCTCCCCTTCTGCATCTTCCAGTATCCCGACAAATCTCAAATGAAACTTTTGTGACCAGATTTCAGTGTTTTCACTCTTATGCTCCAGTTTCTTTTTTGTCTTGATGCAGTCTGTGTATCTTGTCTCGCATCTACTCTTTGCCTGCTCTAATTTGGTTTCCATCTCTGTAAGATCACTTGCACAACTGTCCATTTGTGCTCTTCAGTCTCCCAAAGTGGCTTTGATACTTCTTTCTTCCTTCCACCGAATGTGATGTGTTTTTGTACAGTATCCAATATCTGCTGGAGGATATCGGGAATTAACTAGATCTACTTTTTACAGTTCTTCCAGTTTTATTCAGGTAGTGTTGGAATGTGGATTATTAGTAGGGGTAAGTATGCACCTACCACTAGCAATAAGGCCACCAAGGTCCAATCAAGGTCTCAATACACTAGCCTTTGGCTCCACCCTTGGTAGCTGGATGCGAGCAGGCAGGCTTAATTCAGTAAATGGGTATGTAAAGCATTTAAAAACACCAATACATTGAATAAGTAAGACACACAGCTTCAGCCCACGAACAACGCTCCCCACGACCGCACCAACGCCCCCCACCACCACCCTCAGCGCCTGGACCCAGATCAACACAGAAGACACCATCTGCACGATGAACTCTATCCACTCCGGATCTCCGACCGACCCCTGCCCCCACCACGTCTTCAACAAGGCCGACGCCATCATCGCACCCCACCTGCGGGACATCATCAACACCTCCTTCGACACAGCCACCTTCCCTGAGAGCTGGAAGCACGCCGAACTCAGCGCCCTACTGAAGAAACCAACAGCGGACCCCACCGAACTCAAGAATTACCGCCCCATCTCGCTCCTCCCGTTCCCAGCCAAAGTAATCGAGAAGACCGTCAACAAGCAGCTGGCCGCCTTCCTCGAGACGAATGGATCCCTCGACCCCTCACAGTCAGGCTTCCGAGCCAACCACAGCACCGAGACCGCCCTCATCGCTGCCACCGATGACATCCGAGCCCTGCTGGACAACGGTGAAACAGCGGCCCTCATCCTCCTAGACCTCTCCGCGGCGTTCGACACTGTTTGCCACCACACCCTAGTGCAGCGCCTCAGCGACTTCGGAATCCAGGAGAAGGCACTGGAGTGGATCACCTCCTTCCTCGCTGGAAGGACACAGAGAGTCCGCCTACCACCATTCAGATCGGCAGCCACAGAAGTCATCTGCGGCGTTCCTCAGGGCTCCTCGCTCAGCCCCACCCTCTTCAACGTCTACATGAGCCCCCTGGCGGCCATCGCACGCCAGCACAACCTCAACATCATCTCCTACGCCGACGACACCCAGCTGATCCTCTCCCTGACCAACGACCCCGCCGCCGCCAGAACCAACCTCCACGAAGGGATGAAAGATGTAGCCGAGTGGATGACGACCAGCCGCCTGAAACTGAACTCAGACAAGACGGAAGTCCTCATCCTGGGCTCCTCGCCCTCCGCCTGGGACGACTCCTGGTGGCCCCCCGCCCTGGGCACCGCACCCAAACGGACAGACCACGCACGCAACCTGGGCTTCATCCTGGACTCCTCCCTCTCCGTGACCAGACAAGTCAACGCCGTCTCCGCGTCCTGTTTCAACATCCTGCGCATGCTATGAAAGATTTTCCGGTGGATCCCCACCGAGACCAGGAAGACGGTCACCCAGGCCCTCGTCACCAGCCGACTGGACTACGGCAACGCCCTCTACGCCGGAACCACCGCCAAGCTCCAGAAAAGACTCCAGCGGATCCAGAACGCCTCAGCCAGACTCATCCTCGACATCCCCCGACGCAGCCACATCTCCGGACACCTGAGAGACCTGCACTGGCTTCCCGTCAACAAAAGAATCACCTTCCGTCTCCTCACCCACGCACACAAAGCCCTACACGACCAAGGCCCGAGCTACCTCAACAACCGCCTCAACTTCTACGCTCCCAAACGCCACCTCTGATCGACCAACCACGCCCTCGCCGCCGTCCCCCGCATCCGAAGAGCGACAACAGGAGGAAGGTCCTTCTCCTACCTGGCCGCCAAGACCTGGAACACCCTCCCTACCGACCTCCGCCTGACCCAAGATCACCTCTCCTTCAGGAAGAAGCTCAAGACCTGGCTGTTCGAGCAGTAGCGGCCCCCCACCCCCCCCCAAGCGCCTTGAGACCCTCTGGGTGAGTAGTGCGCTCTATAAATGCCATGATTGATTGATGATTGACACAATAAAAATCCCTCACCAATGTATTTAAATAGGAAATATTGTTATCTTGAAAATGAAATCACAATGACATAAATCCAATATAAGCAACTGAAGATATGAATTTGTAAAGATGAAATACTTTCTAGTGCTTAAAAACATATAGGGCCAACTTGGGACATCTGGTCATGCTTGACCAGGACAGAATCAAAGTTTGAGGCCGACTGCATGAAGCCTTGGTCGGATACACTATGTGGGAATCTCCAATCCAAATGTTACTTTCACACTTAGAAACTTTTCTGGAAGATTTTCTCTTGACTGTGAGCAAGGCACTTCGTCAGGCCAGAATCGCAGCGGGTTCGCCGGCTTGGTTCAGCGGAATCCTCAGGTAATCTCTTGGAAGTCAGAAGCTCCGGAGTTTTCAACAGGATGAGCCTGAAATTCAGTGCCAATGGTAGCTTATGGAGCTAATAATCTACAATGAGGTAAAACCAAATTGGCAGTTTTCCCTCACCAGGGCATATAACACACCTTTTATAATGTCCCTACTTATAGTTACATGCCCCCCACCCTTGGGCACATAGGGATGACTTAAATGTAATAATAAAGTAGATTACCACTTTAGAACTACCTTTAATTCCAAAAGTCGAATTTGCATATAATTTACTTTTAAAGACCGTCTGCAAAGCAGGGCTGCCTTTACAAATTACAGCAGGCAATACAGCAGTGCACCCTCCAGTGCAGGAAATCTACTGGGCCTCTAAACCCTATTAGATTCTAGGGCCTTATAGGTAGTTTGAACCCTACCTTGCCTTAATATATGCGAGGGACTTACAATGGTCTGTCATTGACAATTGTACTTATACCTAATTACCATATTCCTTTTTCATTAGAGGACTTGTCCTGGGTCTGAGCATGTTTAGCAGAGCCCAGGGCACAGTCTGAGTCAGTTACCACCAGTAGCATCATTTTATCTGTGGTTCTGTTCCTCTTACCCGCACACTCACTCTTCTATTGAGTAGCAAAGAAAAAATACAAATGCCTTTTTCTTCACAAATCTCTTCCGATTCTGCTGATTGTTCCATTGAGTCTCACTCTCCTTCTGTTGTTCCTTTAAAAGATGATAACCAATCTACAATAATAGCTGATAATTGCTCATCTTTTTGACCCCTGAATTCAGAATAATCTATTGCATTCAGATATAGGTTTTGGAATTGATTATTCAAGCTTTTTTCTAGTGCAACTTGCCAGTGCCCCCAGGTGCTTTGACTAGCCCTCCTGCTCCATTTGAGTTCTCCCTTGACTTATAATAGTTCATTACCAACCTGAGAAACTAGCCCTCTGTTGTGGGTTTATTATTCCTGTCTAGTCCATAAAGTTGTTGGGTCTTCCTACTCTCTTGTAGGTAACAGAGGGTGGCTGTGTTGTCTGTTTCCCCTCTAGTCAAATCCTTTTTTATTTATCAAGAAGGATGCACATGTAAGTCCTGTTACTCTCAACAGATTTGGTGTTTTGAACTGCTGGCTTGATTAAACCCATGTGAGCTAATTGCTTTCCTGATGCCACAGGGATTTCAGAGATTCACCAACCTTCACCATCTTTATATTCTCATCAGTTTAATTGCAGCTGCCCAATGTCCATCTTTAGCCCACCTGCTTCTCTGACCTAGTTGATTTGACTGTCATCCCCCAGAGCTATTGTGGGAGAGGACAAATCCTTTTGGTTCATTAGAATTCTCTTTTTGGCTAATCTTTCTGTACATTCTTCATCTTCTTCAGGTACAGAATCTCAATCCTCCACATTCAGTTTTCCTCCTTGTCCGTCTTTATTATATATTTGGACAGACGCCGCTCTGTGCTCACCGATGACCTCCCTATATATTTGTTTAGTTGTATCCATGGCGTGGATATTTTTCCTTTCCTTGTTCCTTGGCATTGTATGGCTAGGGCTTGAACTAGAGTTGTTGAGGTCATTGGACTTGGAGGTGCCAAGATTACTTTGAGCAGTTCCTTGATGTAAGATGCTAATAACTCCTCTTCATACCCAGTAGAATATAGTTGGAATAGAATTGTAATAGAGGAGAGTATAGTTATTAATATTAACATTCTTGCCCTTATTATTATGATTTTTAATTCATTCTAGGGAGGCTCTGTCCTTAATCTTCCTCCATTTCTTTAATGATTCCGTCCTCCCACTATCGATAGTATGCATATGACAACATTCTCACTGACTTTTCCTTTCTTTGAAGTGGTTTGAAATGGAAAATAGCTAACTGTGATATTTACATTTGTGGGTCCGTGTCACGTAGGCTGACATAAACATCTGATAGATAAAGATTCGAGATCATAGATCAGAAATGCTATCAGACATGGGGGTTCCAAACAAGAGGGTCTCTTGTTTTTTTGCTCTTTCTGCGGTAATTTATTATTCGAAGAACTAATGTGTACATGACCAGAGCAAAGATCATTGTAGCTAGTTTGTAGCCCTGCACCTATTTTGTATTTCAAAGGACTGTAACTTACTGGCAATAAATACCCTGCTCTCATCTTTTCTCATCCATACCTCCCTGCTACGTTCACACTCTAACCTACTCTACTCGCGTGTCCCATCCATTTTGGGTTAACTTGCTTCCTGTTAACTCATGCCCTATCCATTATCTTGCTCCTATTCACACCATCACCCTGCAGCCACGTACCCCTCTTCTTCCCCACCCATTCAGTCGCTCTCCCCACATCTGCTCTGACAAGCCTCATCTACTCTCAAACAGATTTCACTTTACTACCTCGTCCTCACCATCTCCATTTGTAAACTCATAATAGTAATTAGAGGTTTTCAAACAAATTAAACCTTATAATTGTAAGAATTGAAAATTCTAGAATTAGGAACTCTGCATACATTTTCCATTTTTGTCACACATTCCTTAAAACCGAACTGAAGGTTATATCTGTCCCTTTTTGTGACAAGAGTGTTCTGTATTGCTCTTTTGGTATATTTAGCTGTATTATATTTGTATAAGGCTTTTCTCAGTTAATTGCAACAGAGTACCACTAATTCACCCCAGCGGATAACAAGGGTGGCAAAGGTAATGTGCTTCTCCAATCTCCCTTAGCCCTGTCAATCTGAGGCCTTCTATCCTCCTTCAGCATTACCCTTAGGGTGTACCATTGGTTGGAGGGTCCTCAGAAAACAGCACCTGAAGCAAAAGGCATCTCCTATTTGGGCCTTCTTGACCTCACAGCCGAATCACCCGCTACTAAGGTAACCTACCCACATCATGTGCCTCACACATATTACAGCATTCCCCTTACACAATCTCAAACCCAGACTTCTTCTGCACATCACTGCTGTTCCATTGACACACCCACATTTCACTTAAAGCACCCACACATACCTCCTAGAGTATAACTGTCCAGCTCAGACCCGCAGGTAATCGTGCTAAGAATAAATATCTGACATGGCAATGCATAAATGACCTGGGTGCAGACTTTATCACAGAAACGTGGCTCAGACCCTCATTCACAAGCATCCTTGATGTCCTCATACCCGGAAGGCTACAAAATCCAAAATCTTGCACAGACCGCACTCATGTGACGAAGGAAGACTGGCTGTCCTCTTCAAGCTTTCCCGACCCTCCTGTAACCATACAACTCTGACGTCAGTTGAGCTGCTCCTCTACCATTTATCCCTGAGCATCATGCCTCAGCCTCCTCTCTATCAACAGACACTCTCTGGTCCAACAAGAACTAAGCCAAAGAAATATTGGACCTCATCATCTCTGCTTCCAGTCTGCACTACCCTCGTACTTCCTCAGCAACTTCAACCTTCCCTGTGCCTCATGCACCAAGATGATGAAAGAACTTCTTAACACACTCCTCAAAATTCTGGATCTCAATTACCACATCATCAAACTCACGGACTACATATGGAACACCCTTAAACTCATTGCGTCCGTCTCACCCTCAAACCTCTCCAAGTGCCTTACTGCTCTTTCAAAGACTTTGCCATTGACACCCTTCAAAATGGACTCCACAACCTCACAAAGACGTTACCGCTATCATTAGATGTTAACACATGACCTAATGCCACCATCAGAAGGGGGAATATTCCCCAGACCCCATGCTTTTTTGAGAACCCCGTGCTTGTGCTTCAGAATCTATTGATACATACTGAAGGACGCCTCTTTATTAAAGACGAAGCAGATGGTTGATAAAATCACTAGTTGGTGCCATATGCTGGCGCTTCCATCTTTTCTTTTTCCCTGAGAGCATTTTTTTTCAACTTCTAAACAGGTGCTAGTAACAACTGGGGCCCACAAAGATTTGGAACCCGGTCCCTATAAACTTCCGACACTACGGCCTCACTCAAAGAACTCTGCTCAGCCTACAGATATCTTATTAACTGATTGAAGCCTCCTGCTACAGAATAACACCCTAAAGCAACCTGTCACATGGGCTCTCACCCCTGTATGTACAAAGGCGATGTGATTACATGTTACGTGTCATATGTTGTAAGTGTAAAAAAAAAGAAACAAAGAAAAAAAAAAAAGAAACAAAGCTTTCATCAAGGCTGTCCTGCATTACATCAAACTACTCCCTGACGCTTCATTCTCACAATCAGTTGGCAAGTTTAACACAGTCAACCATTTCTCATAGAAACTGTGCAAAATGAGCTCCCACTTCAACAACATGAGGCAGAAATCCAAGCCCCCTACAATCCTGCATCACTTAATCTTTTCAGCCTCCCACGCACACCAAAATGACATAAGTACTACACCCAAAGCCAACTTCTATGAAGACAGTAGACTGCCCTCGTTCACCAGGAAGTCTCTTCATCGAGATGCTTTTTACAGTCCCCTAAGCATTGTTAATGCCTCACTCTGCTAATGAACTTTCCTGGACGAACACCAAACAGGAGAGATTCTCAATTTGCTGTAAAAAAAAACGTAATTTGACCTAGATTACCTCGCCGACTACCATCCATCCATATTTATTTCTCGGGAAAAAGGTGTTGTGAAGCAGTCGCCATCCTCCTGCGGTTCAGATCCTAATGAATAACCTGCAGCAGCTCTCCCAGTTACACTTAAGACCCAGCTGCAGCACTTAGACAGATGCCCTTTTCTTTAATGACAAAAATGACCCGTCTTCTGATTCTACTTCAGCTCTTACCTACCTTCCACAGTTTCAACCACCAAGCATTGATCAGAAACTTGGAACCATGCATGGGTTTTGCTGACCATGCCCTGTCTAATTTCACCCTTTTCCCTTGGCATCCTTCATCTGCTCACGATGAAGATCCAAGAAGGTCCCCATCTCCTGCAGCGTCCCTCAAGGATTCATCCACTCTACCTAGCATCTTCAACCTTTATATGGAACCTCTGGGAACTATAGTTGTATTGATAGCATCGGCATCTGTCCGTGCACGGTCGACACACAACTTTATCACGAAACCACTAAGAACTTGCGTACTCCAAATCTGTCCTAAAGATAAACCGATGACAAAACGCTTACATTGCACTAGATGAGCCTACTACTAAAAGTAGTTTGACACATTCTCACTACATAGCCATGTATCAGGCTGCTGCTTTCTTCAGCTGGTTCATGGATCGGAGAACGTGTTCACGCCTATAATTATTGCCCTTGTCACTGTTTAAATAGATCACATAAACAAGCTAAATGTACGCATGCTTTTGACTCCCAGAAAAACAATCCAAATCCGGCTGGTTGCTGCATGAGCGCGAGGTCCCACAACTGTGGCAGTGTTGAGCCTTAGTATAGGCGAGGTTTTCACTTGGCAAAGACCCTACTCGTTGTAAATTGTAATTACCCAACAGTGTGTGTGTGTGTGGTGAAGATATTTCCATGAATGTCCCATGTGCAACATTCCGTCCATCATTTTGTGTATTTTGCTGTTTACCCTATGTGGGAAGGGTATGCCCAGATGTGGGTCCCGTGCTCATTATGCCACTGGTGTCAATCTATCCTGGCTGAAGACGGCTGATAGCCAGAAACCAGTCCTAGGATGCTTGATTCCAGTCCAGGGAAGACATGACTTGGCAGTTCTGGCTGAACTGTTCCCATGAGGCACATGGTCAAGACTGATTTGCGTATGGCCATGTCTGAACTGGGGTGGCTTGGTGAGCAAAATAACGATGAATTAAACCCAGATCTGTGACTGGGGGGTGAATGTTTTGCCATTGTGCAACATTCCATCCATCATCTTGTGTATTTTGCTGTTCACCCTATGTGGGAAGGGTATGCCCAGACGTGGGTCCCGTGCTCACTATGCCACTGGAGTCAAGCTATTCTGGCTGAAGACGGCTGATAGCCTGAAACCGGTCCTAGGATGCTTGATTCCGTCCAGGGAAGACATGACTTGGCAGTTCGGGCTGGACTGTTCCCATGAGGGACAGGGTCAAGACTGATTTGCATATGGCCATGTCTGAACTGGGGTGGCTTGGTGAGCAAAATAACGATGGATTAAACCCATATCTGTGACTGGGGGTGAATGTTTTGCCAGTGTGCAACATTCCGTCCATCATCTTGTGTGGTATGCTGTCCCATGTAATTCACCACCTGGCAATTGCTTCAAGATACTTTATGACACAGAGAAAGAAGGGACACTGATTTTCTTTATGAAGTAATCAATACGTATCCTTTCTCTCTGTCATTTAATTTATGAAATGCTATTATGGATTGCATTTTAAGATCTTGAGATGCTCGGTTTCCTTGTACATCTTTTATACACTATTCTAAACAGCATTAATGATTGTTGTTGTAGTTTCCTTGCCATATATAATTTCATGTTTATTTCTTTTTGACAGATAACAGTGAAATGGTCGGTGGTTTTCAGGGGACAATTGACCAGGTTGCTGTGGTTGCATCGAACATCCTGTTCTTTGTTGTCTTGTTTGTGTTTGCCATCTTTGAAACGTAAGTTTAGTTTCTACATTTTATAGTATCATTAATGAAATATTGGGCCTTGGTCAAAATCTCTGAATGTCTTCTGAATTAATAATCATTACTCACCAATAATGCACTCGGATATATTTGCAGTTCGTTGTTGGGGACTGAGAGGCTAAAGCCTAAAAATATGAAGCAAATAGAAGCAGGTTTTCAAGGACACTGGATTATGTGTGCATTTAAAGGACCAAAACAAGGAGATTTTGAATTCAACTTCTAGTGGGAGTGTGAAAAATATGAAATTACCCATATATATTTATAATATAGTGGAACCACATAATTTATAAGGCAGTGATTTAAGATATTTTTATTACATCTCAAAGTAGGTCTGCATGTATAGGGACATAAATGGCTCCAATGCACAGTATATCATAGAGGGGCGGGGATAGCAAAAGAGTGCTGCACATAACAGAGGGAGCTGGCATATCAAGACAGTATACCTGATAGAAGGGGGTTTTCTTAACACTTTACTGCTGGGGCTTCCCATCTACCCCCCCTCCATCATCCCCATCTCAACCAACCTGTCCCACCCCTCCCATCAGCGCTGAGCCCTTTTTAGGTCTCACCTATGTAGCGCGCATGCGCTGCATAGGAGGGCCTTTAGCCGTCGCTCTGCTCATTTACAAGCTCGCACTCGTGCTTGTGGCCTCATCCACCTTGCAGGACTGAGCAGGGGCGCGCCACAAGCACAAGTGTAGTGCTTGAAAATGAGCAGACTGCGCACACACACACGCCTCTCTCCTCGCCCACACATGTTATTTTTACTTGTTCTGTGTTTTAGCTATTTACCTGAGCTTTGTTTATTTGGTTTTGCCATCTGCCGATTGAGCCTGCTTCACACTGATAGATTTTCGAGGTGAACTTTTTTTTCAAGACTTGAAATGAGAGCTCCTTTGTTTGCATGCAGCAGGACGTGGTGCTGGCACCTTATGAAATCACAGCGCCTGCTATTCTGCGGCATTTTGAGCATTACATTCTTAACTGCTCGGGGTATGATGATACGGTTGGCTGATCGGCAGCAGGGTCTATTGATCCTACCCAGGCCATGCGGGCTGCTGTTAACAAATTAATCTTGGGAGTCCACCACAACCACGTCCACCACCACCACCACGTCCACCACCACCACCATGTCCACCACCACCACCATGTCCACCACCACCACCATGTCCACCACCACCACGTCCACCACCACCATGTCCACCACCACCACATCCATCACGTCCACCACCACGTCCACCACCAAGTCCACTACCTCGTCCACCACTACGTCCACCACCACATCCACCACCACATCCACCACCACATCCACCACCACATCCACCACCACATCCACCACCAGGTCCACCACCACCATGTCTATCACCACATCCTCAATCGCCACGTCCACCACTACCACCTCCACCACTACCACGTCCACCACCAACACGTCTACCACCACATCCACCACCACGTCCAGCACCACCACGTCCACCACCACCACGTCCACCACCACCACGTCCACCACCACCACGTCCACCACCACCACGTCCACCACCACCACCATGTCCACCACCACCATACCCACCACCACCACCATGTCCACCACCACTATGTCCATCACCACGTCCATCCCCACGTCCACCACCACGTCCACCACCACTACATTCACCACCACGTCCACCACCACTACATTGACCACCACATCCACCACCACCACATTCACTACCACATCCACCACCACCACCACATCCACCATCACGTCCACCAACACGTCCACCACCATCTCATCCACCACCACATCATCCACCACCACATCATCCACCACCACATCATCCACCACCACATCATCCACCACCACATCCACCACCACCACGTCCACCACCACCACGTCCACCACCACCACATCCACCACCACTGTCAGGACCCTAACAGCTGCTCATGCTCTTTGCAGCGTCAAATCAGGCAAGACATGTCAAGGAGACTTTAACACCTACTCATGGTCCGACCTGGTGAGGCACAGGAGAACTAAGATGGCCGTCCACGTGCCCACGGCACGGTATGGGTTAGCAGTCTAGTCTCCTGAACAAAGCTGTGGGAAAGACTAGGTGATGCGCGAGTGCTCTTTCAACTGCGCACTTCACCTCAGCCAGAAACCTGTGAGGATGTTCGGAGTACACCGCTGAGTGAAGGAATACCCTAGTCATGTTTCATTAGAAATTACCCGTGAACTGTTCAGTTGAGGAGTAGTTGAAAGGGTGACTCGGCGCGTACATCCAAGCGCGAGTCGGCAATTCAGCAGAGCAGGCAAATTTAAGTAGACTCGGCGCATTTAATCCCAGCGAGAGTCGGTAATACATTCAGAGACATATTAGAGTTGTAAAGAAGGCAGAAGAGGAAAAGCGCCGTTCGTTTGAAGAGAAGAGTGTCGGCATTTCGGGAGCGCTGTGAGAGGCTGTTATCGAAGTCAGAGCACCTTCTGAGGAGCAGCACAACTAAAAAGAGCTAAGTGAAAACTCAAGTAATTTAGTAGTGAAAGTATTTCGAACTTACCTGAGTAGAGTTTACTGTGGATATTAAAAGCCTGAAAGTAAAAGTGAACACAAGGAGAAATTAACAGTATCCAGAGGGAATTCGCTACAGAAATGTTCAGTCAATTTAAATAATACTTACCAAGAGTGTTGAAATCTGCGACTACGTTCGCAACCTGCAAGAATAAGAACAGAGTCTAAGAAGTGGTCGCAGATAGAGGCAGCACAAGAATGTACAGAAAGAGATAAACAGAACCCACATTAGAGGACCACTCTTCCAGTTAGTGAAGTAAGTGCACTTACTTAAAATTAACCATTAGAGATAGTGTAGATAAATGAGAATTGGGTACTAATATGTTATTTACTTTAAATTAGTAACAACTAATCAGAAGAGGAAGCTAGAACGCCAACTAAGAAGCAGAAGAGAAGCAAAAGTCCAGCATAGACAGGGTGGGTGAGAAATATAAATATATATCAGTCTGAAGAGTAGATCCAGAAAGGAATAAAGTTAGTAGTTACTAAATGGTGTGTTAATTTACAGGTTCCATAGAACAAAACAGAACACGTCTGCAAGTGACTGACAGAAGGAACCAAGTCTGGACCAGTCTCTTCTTTGTTTGTTATTTTATCCAATTCCCCCGTCCCTTAAGGTAATGATTTGGAGATTCTGTTAAAAGATCTCCTAGCATTGCTAAGAGGGATTTGGGACCTAGCATCTCTGTTCCCGTGCAAGAACCGGTAAGCCTATATAATAACCAACTTGAAGTTCTGACAACCACCCCCACCACGTCCACCTCCACCACCACGTCCACCACCACCAACCGTGACAGGTAAAGTGTCACTGGAGGGCAGGGATAATGGAGTATCAACCCCGGCTGTACATGGGACATTTAAGGATGCATTTGGTGCGAGAAGACGGGAATAGGGGCTAGAAGTATTACACCAGACCCAATATACATTTTGAAGAGGCGCAATGTCACAGGGGCTCCTATAAAAGCACTTGCAGCATCTCAACCTCACAGTGGCATACCTGCACGAGCCACTCATTCAAAACAAGCATTGGTATAGCAAATAGGTCTCGCCTTTGGGACCTTATAAGTCTTTAGCCATGCAACACTTGACGTTGTTTCACCAAAGATATTGTGCTGGATAACTAAACACTTTCAAGGTCCCAAAAGGCAAGACCTATTAGCTATGCCAATGCTTGTTTGTCTATTTGGGGGTAAGTGCGCTTTGGGCTCCATACTTATTTCCACATAGGTTATCCATGTCAATTCAATTCAAAAGACCTTTATTCGAATTTCATAAAATCCATAAAAGTACAACATAAAAACAAATAGTACCATTTCATAATATAGATCAATTTACAGTGAACATAATCAAGGAAATTTTTACAGCTCTCATAGATCAAATTTTCAGGGATTTTTCCATCATTTTACGTACGCGAGATATCAGTCTTAAGAAAGTGCTTGTGCGAAAGGTTAGTTCATCTGTATCCAGTGAAAGCAACAATAAATAAGACTCCCCGAAGGAGAGCGGTCTTCTTTTTCTAAAGTATGGGGTTAAAAACCAGTTAATATACTTTAAATAAAATTGACAGAAAAATAGGAAGTGCAAATCATTCTGTGTACTTATACCATCGCACGGACATGAGTTATAATGTGCTGTATGACAATAACCCAAAGGGAAACCCCAATAAAATTTTTACAGAGCCCGCCCTGAGGCAGAATAACAGTGATCTTTCCCAGTTGGTCATGGGGAGAGTGAGGTAGGATGGAAGTGGTTGTCTGCACAATTCATTCTCCATGTATGTCGCAACGGTGGGTTTAAGTATTTCCCTTCCCATTCTCTCCGAGTTGTAAAATGCATATAAAGCTTGTTTGACCTCGTTCTTATCTTTAGGCTCAATCCTAGATGGGTCAGAGAAAAGATCTCCCCTGCCCACGGCATGCAATGTCTTTGAAACTCCCGCAAGCCAGGGGATGGCTAAGCCCTTTTCGCATTTGAGACAATCTTTTATGATGTCCTGTGTTAGGGCAGCTGAATTGTTCCTCTAGATCCTAATCCAGCATAGAGCTGGTCTAGTTCTGATAAAATCACATGTATAAGGAAGGTTTAATTCCTTATGGCAAATGAACTCAGAGGATGAGATAGGGGCGCCCAGCAATCTTCTACAGAACCGATTTTCCTCTCGTTGAATGCTGGGACTTGTCCCTAAACCCCAAACCTCTGCCCCGTATGTTGCTACAGGTACACACTGTAGCCTAAAATGTTTTAAAATAGCTCTAGTGGCGCCTATTTTCTTTGGGCGTGACAAGCTCAAAATAGAATTGGTGGCCTTCGAGAACTTGCCCATGGCGTGGGCCAAATGCCCATTCCATGAGCCGTTCGTAGCGAAAACCAAACCTAAATACGGAAAGGTGTTCACAGATTCTAGTTTATCTGTCCCTACATGTATAGTATTGAGCTTCCGCTTCCCATGCCCACATGCCATGATAAAAGATTTTTTAAAATTCACGCGCAGATCTAAACCCTCCATATATTGAACAAAAGTTTTAATAAGTAAACAGAGGGCATTAGGTGTGCGGCTCATAAGAACCGCATCATCTGCGTATAATAAAACAGGTAATAGTTGTCCCTGGATAATTGGCACATCTGTAGTCACTTGTTTTAGAGATTTAGCTAGGCCGTTGATATAAATAATAAAAAGCAGGGGGGCTAAAACGTACCCCTGTCTTACCCCTCTACCTATTTTAATAGGACCTGATACTTCCCCACCTGTCCCGATCCTGACCTGTGCCTTAAGGTCAGTGTGGAGATAGGCCAGGAAATTAACACGAGCTTCGTCCAGTCCATAGTCCAAAAGGATGGACCATAGTTTGGATCTATTGACTAGATCGAAAGCGGATGAAAGATCCATGAATGCAAGGTAAATCGGGGACGATCGAGCAATGTTATACGTGTCAACTATTATCTTCAAATTCAAACATTGCTCCTCCGTGCCCACCCTGCTCCTGAATCCCATCTGACAGGGGTCCAATAAGTCTCTATCTTCTATCCACTCCAAGATCCTGTTATAAAGGACTCGCCCCAGGATTTTTAATGTGTTGTCCAGGAGTGAGATAGGACGATAATTGGCCGGGTCTGATCTGTCGCCCTTTTTAAAAATTGGGACTATGGTGCTCATAGACCAAGTATCAGGCATGGGCACAGAAGGCAGACTATTAAAAACAACATTAAGAAGAATCAGTGCCCATAAATCCGGACTAAACTTAATAACATCAATGGGGAGTCCATCAGGACCCGGAGCCTTGTTGCCAAGGCTCTGGCTGATGGCTATTTCTACCTCATGGAGGCCAAACTGTAAACAGCACAGTTGACCAGGAACAAAGCTTGTTGTTATCTCTCTTGGTGAAGCATATATTATTGAAAATTGGGCTTCCCAAACATTGCTGGTTATATTACAGCTAATTGGATTTAATTGTTTGCCCATATCTCGTATTTTCCTGACGGCAGTCCAGAAGGGGCCACTGCTCTTTTGATTTTCACTTCCAACCAGTGTCTCCCACTGCTCCGTCAGTAATGCAGCTTTCCGTTCAGCCATTTTAAGTTTTTAGTGTTTCCTGGCCAGCTGTACCTCTACTATGCATCTGGGTTTTGCTAGTTAGTGCCTTACGTAATGCCCTATGTTCGAGGCATGTGGGCTGCTGAATTCATATCTGTGCATAGATCGCCGCCTAGTGTTGGGTCCGGATGATTGCACATTGTTGTCCTGGAAGAGTCTTCGAAGTATCACGAGATAGGTGGCTCCTCCCCTGGACTACAGTGCGCATGGGCATCCTCTCCATCCTCAGATTGTTTTTTTCCGCATTGGGTTCGGATGTACTTTTCTTTACTCAAGTTCGGAAACTTTTTCTAAAGGCCAAAAGGCCTTCGGGGTCGTCGGTATTGTTATTTCGTTCGGTGCCGAGTACGTGTTCCAGTCGTCGATGGAACGGAGCCCGTTCAAACGATGCCCCCTTTGCATTTCTAAATACCCACACATCGATGTACACCCGGTGTGTAACAAGTGCCTATCTCCGGAGCACATTGAGGCCAACTGCCTACCTTGTGCTCGATTCAGATCAAAGAAGACGCTTAGACTTCGAAGCGAAGCGCGGCAGACGATGACAAGGCCAGCGCCCGACCAGGTGAATATCTTCCACGAAGAAGACGACGAGGTCGTCAAGACTAAGGATCCAGAACAGCGGTCAGATCCCGGTTCGGAGCATGACTCCAACTATTATGAGGACGAGGAAGGAAGTGTCGAGAATGAAAACGTCGTCGAGGTAAGGGACGACGCATCGGCCATCGGAGCCGTAGATGACGACTCGAGCGATGAACCAGGCCCAACAATGAATACAGGGCCCGGTACGGACACGGAAAGACTTCCAAGGGCTCAGGTCGAGGCATTAGCCAAGATCATACTGAAGATTCTATAGCCCCGCGTCTCGGCCCGGCTAAGAATTTTATCACGCGAGCCATCGGTCGAAAGACTTCCAAGGGCTCAGGTCGAGGCATTAGCCAAGATCATACTGAAGATTCTATAGCCCCGCGTCTCGGCCCGGCTAAGAATTTTATCACGCGAGCCATCGGTCGAACGTTCCCAGTCACTGGGTAAATCGAAACTGAAAGCCGTGGAGTCGAAAACGAAACCGAAACTGCTGGAGACAGTCTTCGGATCGAAGAGTTCGGATCCATCGGGTTCGACGAAGAAAAAGAGTGTCGACAACCCTGCGGGGTTACAAATAAAGAGTGTCGACCCGAAGATCGGTACGCTGAAGTCCGTATCCAAAGTCAGGCACGTCGAGCCCACGAGGTCGACGTCGACTGACAGCGACACAAACAAGGGACTCGAGTCTCGGACGGGTCTCGATCCGAAGCAACGAGTCGACAGGCCACAGTTCGTCAAAGGCCTCGAGCAGAAGTCCAAGACCGGCTCGAAGGACCACGTCGAGTCGAGGCAAAAGGCGGCACCTACAACACAACAGGCGCCTAAGTCAACACAAGGCCAACCACGTATTGGCGAAAAGACAAAGTCGGTCGGACCGATATCGACACCAGCCCCGAAGAAGGTCAGTCAGTCGACAAATACAACACCACCGATAAAATTCGGACTGCCCCCGACGGCACGGCCTAAGGCGCTCGATCCGAAGACAGGGATCGAAACGTCTAAAAAGGTGTCATTGGGGAAAAGAAGTCATTCTCTGGAAGAGGACGTTGTGTACCAAGAGCCCTCCTATGACGAACAGGCAAAACTGCATATCGACTCAGACACAGGCAGACTTACAATTTATCAGAGGAAGATCAGGTCGGAAACTCCTCTTGAGACATATAAAATTCCACTCAAAAAGAAAAGGGATTCTTCCACATCACCTGTCCTTTTTGAGACTATAAGTTACCATGGCCAAGACACCTCTGCATACTCACCCACACGCTATGATGAGGATGTGGAGTATGACTACAATGATGTGGAAATGCATGCTGACCCAATTGAAGAACACTTTCTCTTTGACCCTTTTTCCAGTTCAGAGAAATCAGTCAAAACATTGCCAATGTTGAAAGGTGTCCTTAACACCCAGGAGACATTTTCAAAGAAACCACAAGAGCAAGGGTTCTTAACCCCAGAATCGAAAGGAAATACAGGCCGGCACCTGTGGACCCTACATATATTAAGGGACAGCTGCCATTAGACTCTTTGGTGGTATCAAATGCTCGTAAGCGTGCCAACTCACAAACAACTGGTAATGCTCCTCCTCCAGACAAGGAGTCCAAGATATTAGAAGCTTCTGGAAAAAGGGTGGCTGCTCAAGCAGCTAATATATGGAGAATTTCTAATGCACAAGCGCTATTAGCCAGATATGATAGGGCTCATTATGACACACTAGAGCAACTGCTACAACATTTGCATGATGCCTACAAGGAGGGAGCAGAGACACTGATACAAGAGGGTAAACTCATATCTAACGCATCTATTAAATGTGCGCTAGACGCAGCAGACACCGCAGCCAGGAGGGCCATCAATAAAAGTGTCATGCTCAGGAGACATGCTTGGTTACGCATCTCGGGGTTCAAACCTGAGATTCAAACTACATTATTAAATCAGCCTGTGAACCCTAATTATTTATTTGGTCCAGATGTGGACACAATATTAGAAAAGATTAAAAAGGACACCGAGACAGCCAAGTCTGTGGGTGCCCTGCAGTCACAACAGTTCAGAGGAGGCTCCTTTCGTCGCTCCGGTAACAGAGGAGTTGCACGAGGCCAGGCGTCCCAGCAGACTCCATACAATAAAGGGAACACACAACCCACCTATACTAAAAACACTAGAGGTGGATACCGTGGCAACAGCAACAAAGGCAGAGGACGAGGGAATAACCACTCCAGATCCTCCGCCAATACCAAACAGTGACGCCTTGTCACTGCCCCCAGACCATGTAACACCCGTCGGGGGACGATTACAACAGTTCCTGCCAGTCTGGGAAAGCATTACCACAGACAGGTGGGTGAGACAACTTATCCAGTTCGGCTATTGTCTAGAGCTAACCTCCACTCCACCCAACATACCCCCAAGACACCGTCCTATGTCCGCAGAGCACATACACTTATTGCAGCAAGAGGTCATCAGCATGCTGCAAAAAGGGGCCATAGAACTCGTACCTGTACAAGAGCTGGGTACAGGGGTATACTCGCTGTACTTCTTAATCCCCAAAAAGGACGGGTCTCTCAGGCCAATACTGGACCTCAGGCCCCTAAACCAATACATTCTGTCAGAACATTTTCACATGCTCACTCTACAGCAGGTTCTACCATTGCTCCGTCAGGGAGATTTCCTCGCAACACTAGACCTAAAAGACGCATATTTCCACATACCTATCCATCCAGCACACAGGAAATATCTCAAGTTTATCATACAAGATCAGCACTACCAGTTCAAGGTCCTGCCTTTCGGGGTGACAACAGCCCCCAGGGTGTTTACCAAGTGCCTTGCGGCAGTAGCTGCGCACCTACGGAGGAACCATGTTCACGTCTATCCCTATCTGGACGACTGGCTTCTCCAAGCAAAGTCAGCCCAGCAGTGTGCCAGCCACATGTCCCGCACTATTCACCTCCTACACAGCTTCGGGTTCTCATTAAACTACCCAAAGTCTCATCTTCAGCCCGCCCACGTACAACAGTACCTGGGAGCCACAATAAACACTCTGGCAGCAAAAGCGCAGCCAAACTCAGCAAGAATCAACAGCATTCAATTACTCATTCAAAAATTCAGACCCCAACACTCGCTCACGGCAAGGGTGTTTATGCAGTTGATAGGCATGATGGCCTCCTGCATCTTCGTAGTCCCTCACGCGAGACTACACATGCGTCCGCTTCAGGAACGCTTAGCACAGCAGTGGAATCAGGCTCAAGGAAAATTAACAGACCTAGTGTTGGTGACCGGTCGCGCATGCAACTCTCTGCATTGGTGGAACCCACAAAACCTTTGCTAGGGGCGACCGTTCCAAGAGCCTGTACCACAAATAGTGCTGACGACGGACGCATCTCTCCTGGGATGGGGAGCGCATGTCCTCCATTACACAGTGCAGGGACTATGGACGACACAGCAGAAAAAGATGCACATCAACCTGCTGGAACTGATGGCAATCTTTATGGCAATGAAGGCATTCAAAGTACATTTGTGCAACAAAGTCGTGTTGATCTGCTCGGACAACATGACTGCCATGTAGTACATACAGAAGCAGGGGGACACACACTCTCCACAGTTGTCACATTTAGCGCAAAGCATGTGGAAGTGGGCCATTCAGATGAACATATTCCTCATGGTGGAACACCTCCCAGGCAGGGACAACCAGATGGCGGATCTGCTCAGCAGACACAGTCACCAGATGCACGAGTGGGAGATACACCCCTCAGTGCTGCACCCGTACTTCCAGCAGTGGGGTCGCCCAGAGATAAACCTGTTCGCCACAAGGGAAAACGCAAAATGCCAAAGCTTCGCCGCCAGGTTTCCACACCCGCAGTCTCAGGGCAATGCGATATGGATGAACTGGTCAGGCAGATTTGCATACGCTTTTCCACCAGCCCCGCTCATACCATTAGTGGCACTCAAACTACGACAACACTCAATGACCCTCATCCTAGTTGCTCCAACGTGGGCGAGGCAACCATGGTACACCACGTTCCTAGAACTTTCCGTGGTGCCTCATCAAAGGCTGCGATTAACACCCAGTCTTTTAACGCAGAGCCATGGAGACATTCAGCACCCAGATCCACAACAGTTAAACCTTGCGATCTGGCTCCTGAAGTCATAGAGTTTGGTTACCTAAACTTGCCCCCTGACTGCATGAATATTATCAAAGAGGCAAGAAGACCTACAACCAGAGCATGCTATGCGGCAAAGTGGAAAAGATTTGTCATCTATTGTACCAATAATGACGTAAATCCGCTAGATGCATCAACTCAAAACATCATATGTTATCTGTTACATTTACACAGATGCAATCTAGCCTACAGTTCCATACGTATACATTTAGCTGCGGTAGCTGTTTATCTTCAAAACAGGCAGCACCTTTCACTCTTCAGAGTACCAGCTATTAAAGCTTTCATGGAGGTGCTCAAACGAGTGATTCCTCCAAGACACCCACCTTCACCTGTCTGGAACCTCAACGTGGTTCTAACCAGACTAATGGGACCACCTTTTGAACCTCTGCACTCGTGTGAAATACAATTCCTCACGTGGAAAGTGGCTTTTTTAGTGGCAATTACATCACTTAGAAGAGTTCGCGAGCTGCAAGCCCTAACTATTCAGGAGCCATTCATCCAAATTCACGCAAATAGGGTAGTGCTCCGTACTAACCCTAAATTTATGCCGAAAGTGGTATCCCAGTTTCACATCAATCAAACCATAGAACCGCCAGTGTTCTTCCCAAATCCAGATTCAGTGGCAGAAAGAGCTCTACATACCCTAGACCAGTGGTTCCCAAACTTTTGACTCCTGAGGACCCCCATTGAGTCACCACTGGAAACCGGGGACCCCCAAGCAATTTGTATGAGTTAAATTTCAAATATTAAAACAGTAATAAAAAAAAAAAACACGTGTTCACACAAAACAAATACTCAAAGTACTAAGGATTTTGGGGCCAGATGTACGACCATTTCATTTAGCGCCTCGCAATTGGCGACACAATGCAAGTGGCAAATTGCGAGTCGCTAAATAAAATGTACAACAGTGTGTTTAACACTGTTTGGGATTCCCAATGGGGTCGCAAATTGCGAGGCACATTAATATTAATGAGCCTGTCGCAATTTGCGAGCCCGTTGGAAATGCCCGACCTCCCAAGGATGGTGGCCTGCTGGGCTCAGCAGGCCACCATGTCTGGGACTGCTTTTAAATAAAGCAGTTTTTAAAAAAATGCAGTCCACCATGCATTTAAAAAAAAAAAGAAAATGAAACGTTTTAGTTTCATTTTTTAAGGGCAGGCAGATGTCCCTGGGACCTCTGCCTGCCCTTAAAAAATAATTTTGCATGCATTTGCAAAGGGGAAGGGGTCCCCTGGGGACCCCTTCCCATTTGCAAATGCATTACCATCTACTTGAAGTGGGTGGTAATTGCAAGTGTTTTGCGACCGAAAAACATTTGTACATGATTTTGAAACTCGCTAATTTGAAGGGAATGCCCCTTCCAAATAGCAAGTTGCAAAACCTATTTAGCGAGTCACAAACAAATTGCGACTCGCGAAATAGGCTATGTACATGGCCCAATAGGTTTTTGCATGCGCAAATGGGTTCACGAACCCATTCGCGCATATAAAAACGGATCGTACATCTGGCCCTTAGTATTTTATATTGAAGGAATAGCCCCTCTGTCACATGGATTTCATTTGTTTTATTGCATCTCTCATACCATTGTAGGATGTCAGAGCACTTTACATCACACACATATAGAGACATTGAATCATGCATGTAAATCAGTGTGTATATGAAATGTACATAAGGTAAAGGGGACTACAAGGATTACATGTCATTCATACTGGTAGGCATTTGTAAAGAGTGCTCCATCTGGAAAAGCACAAACTCAGGATTCAGAACATAACACAGTGGCTAGTAACATTAAAAATGTATTCCGCCCAAATAAATCTTTTTAGCAGCATCAGGATAATGAATAACTGGGAAAAAACATAAGTTACTAACTGGTACCATGCAGTTTGCAAGCAGCTCTTTGATGGCAGTTTATAGGCCCCTCTGCTAGATTACGATTGCCACTTATGAAGTGCACAGTAACAAAATAATCTCTGTGACAAAAGCAGTAACCACGGACCTATGCACATAAAATACTGCTTTTTAAAATGCATGTTACACGTTCTTTGCAGTAGGCACATTAACCCTCTGTGCTACATTAGTTAAGTCAAAGCTACCACTGAACCAAACTCATCTCTCTCCAGCAGGTACATTAATCACTGGTGTTATCTTGACACTTTTATTGTTGCTGGAAAGCTTCTAATTACACAAGAAACTTTTCTGTGCTTTTAAAACTGTTGCCTACGGACCCCCTGGGAATGCGTCACGGACCCCTGGGGGTCCGCGGACCACAGTTTGGGAAACACTGCCCTAGACGTTAAAAGAGCTCTCCTGTACTATATAGACAGGACAAAACATTTCAGAAAAACTAATCAACTGTTTGTTGCCTTTTCACCACAACATAAAGGCAACCCCATTTCCAAATCAGGCATAGCCAGATGGATTGTCAAGTGCATACAGATTTGTTATAAAAAAGCTAAACGCACATTAACAGTTCCCCCAAGAGCACATTCAACACGCAAGTTAGGGGCATCCATAGCTTTCCTGGGAAACATTCCTCTAGAGGAAATATGTAGAGCAGCCACATGGTCTACCATACATACATTTACCAAACACTACTGTGTAGATGTACACTCCAAGCAGCAAGCTGCTGTAGGACAAGCTTTTCTCAACACTCTTTTTCAGACTTCTGCAGCTGGCACGGGCAACCACCGCTAAGGGGGAGACTGCTATCCATTCTATGCACAGATATGAATTCAGCCGCCCACATGCCTGGAACGGAACATGCTACTTACCAGTATGCATCTGTTCTTGGCATGTAGGGCTGCTGATATTCATATCGCCCGCACTCCTCCCCGTTGCCTGTCGCAGCTGTAGCACTCAGAATCTCTAGCATGGACATCACTTACTGTATTATACTCCATCTCTGCCACAATGGCGAAAATCAATACGAGGATGGAGAGGATGCCCATGCGCACTGTAGTCCAGGGGAGGAGCCACCTATCTCGTGATACTTCGAAGACTCTTCCAGGACAACAATGTGCAATCATCCGGACCCAACACTAGGCAGCGATCTATGCACAGATATGAATATCAGCAGCCCTACATGCAAGAACAGATGCATACTGGTAAGTAGCATATTCCTTGCCGATGAACAGGCGGAGTCAAACCACCTCGGGTCTTTCTCTTTCTTTGGCAATGGGACCGATAGACAAGTTTTTATAACAAGACATAATTTGCCAAAGTCTGCTATTATCCTGAGGGAATTCCCATTAGAGGATAAACAGGAGGAGATTAGGTGGGAATGTTCCTTTTTCACATTTTCTAATATAGTCCCACTATCGACTCCCCTCCATTTTAATCGCAGACCATCTACCGAGGGTGTAATGTCCCTGGCACCATTTAAATTAGCATATACTGGATTAGGCCCCAGATGCAAGGTGACTATGAGAGGATTGTGGTCTCCAAATGATGTTTCCAATACTATGGATTTTGTTATTCGGTCTATTAGGTGAGGGGACATGAAAATAAAATCAATGGTTGAAGAGCAATCTCTACCTCTAAACGTGGGAGCACGATTGGTGCTAAAGGTATGACCTACATCCAAGGCATTACCAAGGATATGCTCAGTTAACATATTTTCTAATTCAATATCCCTTCGTTCTGCTTGATATAGGGTTTTTCCCTCAGACTGATGATTCTTTGAAATGTTCGCGTTAAAATCCCCCCCAATGAGGATCCCCATCTTCTCCTCTATGTCTAAATTTGATTCCAGATCCCGTAAAGTCTTAAGAGAGCGCTACAAAATTCATGTTAGGTACAGAATTAAAATCATTGTTATAAAAATGTAGTAGATAAATCCGGGTCTTTCTTTTGAATTCAAGAACCTGTATGTTCGGGTTCCCTCCTGATAGATCTCTAATGGTCCCACCAGCTAATATTTCGATCCCGATGAATAATCCACCCACTGCACGTCCAAAGTCAGGCTTCAGTGCAGTCACACTGAAACAATGATAGCCCTCTATGTGCAAATTTCCTGTAGCCCATGTCTCCTGAAACATAATAATATCTTTGTCATCCTGCAGCTGCACCCATTGCGGGTCTGACAATCTTGATTCTAAGCCGGCAACGTTCCAGCTGATGATTGACAGGTCAGGGTAAAGCAGAGAGCTGGCTAACTTACTCCTAACACCTTTATCTGTGCTCATCTTTGCTTTAGACGGGATTGGAATTGCATCATCGATTATGGCTATAGTTAAAGGAATCTGGTCGTATACTGCTGTTCCCTGAACAATTTTAGCTTTGGAGGCCTTTGAATATACCTCATTTTCATGATTTACCTCTTCGGTTGTGATATAACTTTCCCCGTTCCCCAGTCAGTCCTGTTTTTCTAAATTTGAGAAAGCTTGTTCGAACCGGTTGTAAGTTGGAATGTTATATATATATATACCGTAACTCATTCTGAGGCATATATTGGTTTTGGTTGAACCTTGGATTAGATCTCTCTCTTAAATTGTACTGGGGCGGAATAGGGAGGCGTGGGTAAGACATCGGTTGGGCTGAGTATATTGCCTGGTGACACAATGAGAGAATATTCCTAAAATTTGGATTTAGGTCCTGATAACACAGTGGGGAATTATTCCTAATATTCCCAATGTTATAGTTTGTATCCTGATGACATGAATTGTTCCTCAGGTTAAAATTTGGATCCATTAGGTGCCTATAAAAATATCCCAAGGTAGTATTAAATTCCTAGGGTGAGGGCAATGGGGAATTGGCGAGGGTATTCTGGGCCCAGTGGGAAGACCTAAAGTTTATGATTATGCAATCCCCGTCAAACTTTTTTCTCAACGGGCCCACCCACCCCACTCTTTGAGTTTGGATAATCTCATTTGATTCTTCCAGTGGAAAATTACAATTTCCAACTAACCAATGGAGGATTCTAATTTTAAGGCTTGTGGAGTTTTCCTCTTGGTCCTTCCTTAGTTTGTGGACATTAACTAATACTGCAACAAAGGCCCCGCATTCTGGAGGTAGACTAATGCGGGCAGGAATCTGTCTCGTATTAGTTGCCAGGGTTGGGCCCGTCTTGACTGCTGAAGGATTGTGGGCATCCTTGTTGGCTTGTCCAGCAGGTGCCCCTTTGTTTTTATCAGCAGTCAAGATGGTACTCTCTGGGCTAACTACCATTGTCGCACAAGTATTGGGAACTCGTTTAGCTGGGGGTTGTGCATTTGCTGAGTTTTTACTTGTGCCTGGTCTCAGTGTTAGTTGGGGGGCTTTATTGTGGGCATCTATTTTTGTGTTGGCCACGTTATATTTGTCCTTGATTCCACTAGTTGTACCCATATTAGTTTTATTTACTGGATTGAGCCCTGTTTTACCACACATTCATCCATCGCTCTCAGCCTATTTTCAATAGATGTAATCTGTAGGCTGATGGGCCCTAATAGTGTGGAAAGCAGGGTCTCCATCCTACTCCAAAAACCCTCATTTCTCAGTACTGCACTTACATCTACGGTTTGGGTGTGTATGTCATTGAGTTGTCCCTTGCCCTTGTCCCCTCTCTGGCCTACGGATCCGGGAACCCTCCTCCGTTGCTTGCGCCCACCCTTGCCTCTTTGCTTGTTTATTGGTGGCTCGATAACTATATTTTTCTGTTTGCACCTGGCCTTTTGCCCCCTAGTTAGTACTGGTGTACAAACACTCTTTTCCCTATCAATACTTGACATATCAGAGTCCAGGCACAAATCTATGCATTCTAAGTGTTCAGAGTCATTTACTGACAATGGTAAAGTCTTGGCTCATAATCATGTTTGTCGTGAGCATGGTGGGGGTTGATGACAGTCTGCTTCCTGTCAAAAGGTGGTCTGTAGGCGCCATGTCCTTAGTTCTACAAAGCTCATTATGGCCTGCTCCAGGTAGCCCTGCATATGATGCGGCAAGAAGAGAATCAAATGAATTTTCTTGCTGCATAAGTGGGGGCATGCTTGGTGGAAGCGACAAACGTCTTTCAGTGTTCTGTATGGCTGTTGCCACAACACCAATGGTCTTCTGAAGCATTTTGTCTAT
Organism: Lissotriton helveticus; assembly: GCF_964261635.1. Taxonomy (NCBI): domain Eukaryota; kingdom Metazoa; phylum Chordata; class Amphibia; order Caudata; family Salamandridae; genus Lissotriton; species Lissotriton helveticus. Next base: position 1,877,661,106 of record NC_136059.1, read on the forward strand.
GGCCGTTAAGCTTGGCAGTGGGGTAGTAGTGGTGGTAGTTGCAGCCATCTTCTGCCTTTCCTTTGGCCCAGGTGCTACCAGTGTTTTTCTCCCCATAATGTATAGTGGTCAGATTGTGCTCAATATCAAAATACAACAACTGGCTCTCTTCAGGGTGTAAATCGCCAATGACCTCGGGAGTTTGGGGGGAAGTATCCACATTTTTTCACTGACCTGATATGCTGGCAACTGTCAAATATGTTCATAGGTTATCTCCAGCCAAGGGGGGTGGCCCAGCCCAGCCCTGGACAGCCCCGGACGGCCACAGACGGCCCGCTCTTTGTCCGGGCTTCGTCCGGCACGTCCCGCGCGCGTCCCGCGGTACGTGACCCTGATGTTGTTATAAGGTGTCAGTGGGCAGGTGGGCGTGCCTCCACGCAGGTGCAGTCTTGCACGGACTCCTGGTGATTGGAGTCCCGTGCGGCGTGCCGGTTTTGCCCCTACTGCGGTGATTGCTTCGGTGCCCTTTGCTGTCAAGCCCCTCCGGGGGCGGTAACTGCTCTGGTTCCTGGCATAATGGCAAGGGCGATGCGGGACCCGCGCCAGCATGTCCGGCGAGGCGTTTTACACAGCCGGTGGGCGGGTGGGCGTGCCTCCACGCAGGTGCAGTCTCGCACGGACTCCTGGTGATTGGAGTCCCGTGCGGCGTGCCGGTTTTGCCCCTACTGCGGTGATTGCTTCGGTGCCCTTTGCTGTCAAGCCCCTCCGGGGGCGATAACTGCTCTGGTTCCTGGCAGAATGGCAAGGGCGATGCGGCGAGGCATTTTACACAGCCGGTGGGCGGGTGGGCATGCCTCCACGCAGGTGCAGTCTCGCACGGACTCCTGGTGATTGGAGTCCCGTGCGGCGTGCCGGTTTTGCCCCTACTGCGGTGATTGCTTCGGTGCCCTTTGCTGTCAAGCACCTCCGGGGGCGGTAACTGCTCTGGTTCCTGGCAGAATGGCAAGGGCGATGCGGGACACGCGCTAGCGGGTCCGGCGAGGCGTTTTACACAGCCGGTGGGCGTGCCTCCACGCAGGTGCAGTCTCGCACGGACTCCTGTTGATTGGAGTCCCGTGCGGCGTGCCGGTTTTGCCCCTACTGCGGTGATTGCTTCGGTGCCCTTTGCTGTCAAGCCCCTCCGGGGGCGGTAACTGCTCTGGTTCCTGGCAGAATGGCGAGGCGTTTTACACAGCCGGTGGGCGTGCCTCCACGCAGGTGCAGTCTCGCACGGACTCCTGGTGATTGGAGTCCCGTGCGGTGTGCCGGTTTTGCCCCTACTACGGTGATTGCTTCGGTGCCCTTTGCTGTCAAGCCCCTCCGGGGGCGGTAACTGCTCTGGTTCCTGGCAGAATGGCGAGGCGTTTTACACAGCCGGTGGGCGTGCCTCCACGCAGGTGCAGTCTCGCACGGACTCCTGGTGATTGGAGTCCCGTGCGGCGTGCCAGTTTTGCCCCTACTGCGGTGATTGCTTCGGTGCCCTTTGCTGTCAAGCCCCTCCGGGGGGCGGTAACTGCTCTGGTTCCTGGCAGAATGGCAAGGGCGATGCGTCCACGTGGACCACGTCCACCACCACCACGTCCACCACATCCACCACAACCACCATGTCCACAACCACCATGTCCACCACCACCATGTCCACCACCACCATGTCCACCACCACTATGTCCATCACCACGTCCATCACCACGTCCACCACCACTACATTCACCACCACGTCCACCACCACTACATTCACCACCACGTCCACCACCACTACATTCACCACCACATCCACCACCATCACATTCACTACCACATCCACCACCACCACCACATCCATCATCACGTCCACCAACACGTCTACCACCACGTCCACTATCACCACCACGTCCACCACCACCTCATCCACCACCACATCATCCACCACCACATCATCCACCACCACATCATCCACCACCACATCATCCACCACCTCATCCATCACCACCACGTCCACCACCACCACGTCCACCACATCCACCACCACCAACCGTGACAGGTAAAGTGTCACTGGAGGGCAGGGGTAATGGAGTTTCAACCCCGGCTGTACATGGGACATTTAACCCCTTGCATGCTGATGACGGCCCCCAGCCGTCATGCACTACAGTGCTCGTGTGCTGATGACGGCTGGGGCCGTCATGACAGCACCCGCCCTGAAATCTGCAGCACAGGAGCAGAATCGGCCCAGCATGGAAGGGGTTAAGGATGCATTTGGTGCGAGAAGACGGGAATAGGGGCTAGAAGTATTACACCAGACCCAAGATACATTTTAAAGAGGTGCAATGTCACAGGGGCTCCTATAAAAAGCACTTGCAGCATCTCAACCTCACAGTGGCATACCTGCACGAGCCACTCACTCAAAACAAGCATTGGCATAGCAAATAGGTCTCGCCTTTGGGACCTTATAAATCTTTAGCCATGCAACACTTGATGTTGTTTCACCAAGGATATTGTGCTGGATAACTAAACACTTACAAGGTCCCAAAAGGCAAGACCTATTAGCTATGCCAATGCTTGTTTGTCTATTTGGGGGTAAGTGCGCTTTGGGCTCCATACTTATTTCCACATAGGTTATCCATGTCAAATTTTGCATCTTTTTTTCCAATATCCTGGAGATTCTAAAGGTACTCAGAGTGTGTGGATTTCCCAGGAGGCATACATTTTGAGTGTTTGGGGAGAAATAGGAAAAATGCTACGGAAAAAAAGTGTTTTGTTGTGCTAAAGTCACCATCAAGCTATAGAGTTCTGGAACATAGACAAAATTCTGAATTCAGCAAGGGGTCATATTTGTACATCGATCCTGCAAGGATTTCCCAAAGAAACTAACTGTTGAAATAAATCTTGAAGATGAGTAGGTAGAAACTGCCATTGTCATGATGGGCGATCTAGAAAAGCAATATACCATTACATCCTCTAGACCCTTCTGGTTGCGGGAATAAAGAGGGTTTGTAGATTCTCCAAAAACCCGAGGTACCCAGAACCAACGACTGAGCTGCACAGCACAATGGTTTTTCATTGTGTAGGAAGTACAGATCGACTCATATGGTGAAATATGTAGAGTGAAAAATGGGTCTCAAGTAAATCAACGTATTTCTGAAATTGGCACAAGATATTGAGTTTAGAAGCAGTGGTTATTTGCACATCTCTTAATTTATGGGTACCCATACTGGCATGGGACTCCAAGGGCATTTTTCAAAAAGGCACATATAAAGCGAAATCCAGTTGGTAATAATAAATATTCTACTAATCTGTGTTCCCACATGTCTTCCGATACAAAAGGTAACTCACTTGTGTGAGTAGACCTTGTTCCCTCAACAGGAAATGAGCCAAAATTCAACATGGACGCATCACATTTTTCCTCTGAAAACTGGCTTTTTTCCCCAATAGGGTGGCTTTGAATTTGGTACCTAGCTTAGGTGGCCCTAGGAAAACCCAACAAATATGAAATTTTTTAAAATCTAGATACCTAGGGGAATCCAAAGTGGGGAGGCTCGCTTGGCTTTCACCATAATTTTTTGTTAACCAGAATCCCCTGCAAACCTCAAACTTAGGCTACAAAAACCCCATTTTCCTCACATTTCTGTTATGGAAAGTTCTGGAATCTGCAGGTAGGCACAAACGTCCTTCCACTCAGCGTTCCCCCTGGTCTGTTGATAAAAATTATACCTCACTTTTATGGTTAGGCTTATTGCCTGCGACAGAAAAAGGTCCAAAACTCAACATGGACACGTTACATTTTTCCACTCAAAACTGACCCTTTTTTCGCAAAGTGGGTAGCTGTGGATTTTGTGGAGTAGGTCAGCCGACACCTAGGGAAACCTAGAAAACCTGCACATTTTTTAATACGAGACACATGGGGAATCCATGGTGGGTGACTTGAGTGGCTCTCACCAGATTTTTTTTTTATCCAGAAGTCCTGGCAAATCTCAAACCTCGACAAAAAAACACATTTTTCTCACATAACTGTGCAGGAAAGTTCTGGAACCTGTGGAGATCCACAAATTGTGTACCACCCACAGTTCCCACACCTCTCTTGATAACAAATGTACCCCACCTCCTTGGGTGGGCCCACACAAAATGCCCTAAAGCTTTACGTGGAGAGATCAGCGATAGAGGTAGTTGCTGTATTTTTAGCCATGATTGGTTGACATCTATGGAAACCTACCAACCACAAACTTTAATGAAAACTAGACACACAGAGTATTTCATGGTGGTTTGCCTTGCATGAATCCCCTAAGGTTTTCTTAACCAAAATGGCCAGCATACCTCAAATGATACATTTTTCTTACATAGCTGTAATGGAAACTTCTGTGATCTGGAGGAATCCAGAAAAATTCCTGCCACCCAGGGTCCCCCCTCCCCACTTGTCCTGATTTTAAAAAAAAACGTCCTGTGTGTGTGTTGTGTTGCCTGCGACAGGAACGGGACAAACCAAAGTTAATGGGAGTTCCATTGTGTGACGCTTGTGTTTTTTTGTGTGTAACAATTTCCCTGATGTCTCGTGAGCTTTATGCCATCTCTAACAGATATGTTGTTAGGTACCCACTGTTAATAGTCACGGAGAGTGTGTGAGTGAGGGACTACATGGTAAACATGAGCAATTATCTTCTGCCAGTAACCCTAGTCTATGTGTTCGGGGCCCCTAGCAAGGGATCATCGCTGTTGTCTGACTCATGTAAGGGATTAGACTGCAATTCAGATAAGATAGTATCCCAGTAGGAGGGCGTGGCTAGCGGCCGAGGGAAATGGCCGCAGCTTGAGAGCTCCATCCCGCCCGTGGCTCATTATCTTCCCACAGCCTGAAAATCGGGGCGCTTACACGCCGTAGTGCCCGTATGAGCTGCAGGAAGCCTTTGTAGAAGCTCCGGCGCGCTGTAAACGGAGCCGCCGCTCCCTCTGCTGCTGTGATCGAGCTCCCGGTCGGTCCGGGAGTCTTGAAGACAAAGATGGCGGCCTCATAGTGAACACCGAGCGCGAGCTCGAACTGTCTCTCGGGAGGTTCCTCCCTCCCGCCAGTTGATGACCCCCGGTGCCTGGCCTGACAGAGGCGGGAGAAGCGCGGCACAGAACAACGGAGGCGGCCCTCTCCCGGATCCCGACGCTGAGTTGGGTCTGGGGTGCCGGCTCGGGACGGGGCAGCAAATTTAGGCCCCGGCTTTGGGGCCTAGTGCAGTGTGCATCTGGCGCTGTGGGGCGGACTGCGGCCCCCGCTTATGCCGCTGGGCTCACTTGATTGAAGAGGCCTGCCTGGCTGGCTAAGACTTGTGTTTGGCCCCCACAAACCCCTTCGGGGCAAAAAAAGCTCTGGAGCTCGCAGGGGCGTCTGGAGGTAGCACTGAGGCGACGGTGGGACGTCTGCCTCCCTGGACCCCACACGGATCTGGTGGCTGTCGCACTGCTTGAGGTGGAAACTGGGGGCACTTCACCCTTAAAAGGATTGTGTCGCTGGCTGCTGTCTCCTCCCCTCCCCCCCCTCTTCGTGTTGTGTGAATAGTGAATAACAGGGCTCAGTGGTGACCCTCCTGGACTGCTCTTTCAGGATATAATTGCCAGCTGGTGCCTCCTTGCTCTGCTGCACCCGGGACGGGGTGCAGGCCAGTGGGCCGGGGAACGAACTTGCGGCCTACAATGTGGGGCCCATCTGATGTGCGCTTATCACTGGTGTTGTGTGCGATTGAACCTGGTGGGTGCGGCTTGAATCTGCGGTGCGCTTGACTCGGCGCACGAATACTGGAGAACTGTGGGGGTGGCTCGTGACCCCATTGACGGGCTGCTGGAACCAGTGGCGGCTACAGAGGGGTCGGGGCTGCTGTTGCTGTGGGCATCCTGGACGCGACTCCCATGCCAACGAAGAAAATGGCGACAGGGGATAGAGGTTCGAGGGCCAATCCTCAGGCGCAACTCTCCAAATTCGCCTGGACCAAGAGTGGGGATAAGGGCGCCTCACCCAGAACGGACAAGGATGGCGCAGACTCGTCGCCCACCCCAGATAAAGAACCTACACTACATAATGTCATGGCGGCCATAGGGGGAATGTGTACTTCACTGGACTTAGTCATGACGGAAGTTTCTCTGCTCCGTGCAGACTTTAAGCAGATGAATGAAAAGGTGGGGGAGCTCAAGGTGGTGACTGCGGCATTACAGGAAGATACCTCTGAACTACAACGCCAAGTGTCTGAACTAGAGAGGAAACACACTCGAATGGCGCAACAACTGGACAACTATGAAGGGAGGGCCCGCCGGAATAACGTGCGAATCTTAGGCGTTCCGGAAAAAACTGGGGGACCTGCCGCGGATCTGTATGTGGAGGAGCTGGTTACGAAACATCTAAAGCTTAAGGCACTCTCTGCCTATTTCTCCATTGAACGAGCCCATAGGGTGCTGGGCGGGCGGCCCAAGCCTGGGGCTCCACCGCGACCCCTGATTGCTACAGTCTTTAACTTCCGGGACAGAGATAGTATTTTGCAGGCCTCCAAAATGGGTCCCCCGTTGAAGATAGACAACTACGAGGTTTCCTTTTTCCCGGATTTTACGGCACGGGTCCAGGCACAGAGGCGCAGCTTCCAAGCAGTTAAACAAGAACTCCGCAGCAGAGACATCAAATATGCAATGCTCTACCCGGCCAAGTTGAGAGTTGAACGGGACGGTAAATCATGGTTTTTTGATTCACCCGAGGTGGCCTGGGAATGGCTGGAGGGGTGGACAAGAGTCGGTGACCCGCATGGCTCCTGCCACGACAGAAGAGACCGGAGGAATGGTGAAGGGCCCGCTGCCCTGGCACAGGAGGCCGGGACGGAATCAAGTGGCCTTGATGAACAGGAATGAGTGCACTTTGTGGCGCATTGTTGGGCCAGTTCATGATATCCCCTGCAAGTATTGGGTAAGGGGGTGTGATTGAGGGGGATGACCCAGCGAGGGAGTGACTGTATGAAGGTACCTGGGTTAGAGGATTGTGAGTTTGTAATATGTACAATTTGTTACGCCTAGATATGATATGATCATTGGTTAAGGGCTATGTTTCAGAATGAAGGCTGTGATTTATTGTTGACATTAGACATTGCCATGGGATGGGGGACTCGCTATCCCCTGCGCGATTAGCAAAGGTTTTGGGGACACAGGCACTCTGCCATGTTGGGGGGTGGGCAGTTTGAGGTCCACAGGCAGGGGAGCAGGGTGTGGGGTGGAGGAGAGAGGGAGGGAGGTTCCATGGGACAGGAGGGGTGGTGGTATTGTTTGCTATGATGATGTCGAAACTGTGGTAGCAGCGGCGAAGGGGGGGGGCCGGGGGGGATTTGTTGAGTTTTGTTGTTTATTTTAGTTTTGGGCTAAGCTTTGACTCTTTATCTGCTTCGATGCATGCCTCAGAGGTGGGTCCGCAGGGATGTCTTGATTGTAATGGAAGACTCGGAACGAACAGGCACTGCGGCGGAGGTTAGTGCCTCACTGATGGCCCCAGTATCTCCTCTGACCTTACTTACTTGGAATGTGCATGGGCTGGGGGATAAGATTAAACGGGGATTAGTACTACAATATGTACGCCGTGCAGCGCCGGCACTGGTGTTGCTCCAGGAAACGCATCTCGTGGGCGCGACCTGTAAGGCTATGGACCGCTGGGGGTACACAATGGCAGTGCACTCTGAGTTCTCATCTGGCTCCAGAGGGGTGGGTATACTGGTGCGCAAGCGCTTCCCTTTACTTGTTCAGCAGGTTTGGAGGGATATGCAGGGTCAATTTGCTGCCATCTCCTGCCTGTGGGAGGGGAGGAGATTCAATGTAGTAATGGTATATATTCCGCCTGCCCTTCATACTGTAGCGCTTCCCGCCCTTGCCCGAGGGGGAGCTTATCATAGGGGGCGATTTCAACGCTGTCTTGAATGATGAACTAGACCGCCTCCCCGGCAGAGCGCCGGGGGGCGGGTAAGTCCCGACTGGCTGGTTTTATTGATGCGTTGGGTCTCACGGATGGATGGAGTTTCAAACATCCCGGGAGCCATGCATACACTTTTCACTCTGGGGTCCACAATAGTCTTTCCCGCATTGATTATTTCTTCCTCACCGCTAATAGTTTGCCACATCTGACAGAGGCGCTGATAGGTCCGCGAGGCATTTCCGATCACTCCCCGGTCTCCATGACCTACACCTCCTATTTGAAAACTAGAAGACGTATCTTTCCGATTTCCCCCGGTTATTTACAGAATCCGCAGATCAGGAAAGAGTTGATTGCAGTTACAAAGCACTATTTTCAAGAAAATGTGGGCTCGGTTCGCTCGCCACAGGTCTGGTGGGAGGCGTACAAAACAGTGTTGAGGGGACAGGCAATAGCCCTGATAACGGGTCACAGACGCGCAGCGAATGCTGACATACAGACGATCGAAACCGATCTGGCTGTGTTGCAGGAGGATCCCACTGGGGAAACAGCGCAGCAACTTTGCCTTAAACAGGCTGAGCTCACGGAGCATCAGAAAGAACGGGTACGACAACGACTCCAACATACGCAGCACATTATTTATGAAGTAGGGGATAAGGCGGGACGGCTACTGGCCTGGTTAGATAGGAAGGAAAAGGCCCAGAGGACGATAGTGCAACTTCACACCCTAGAGGGTGTGCTGGTCACCGCTCCGGCAGACATTAGTAGATGCCATGGCGGACTATTATGAGAAGGTGTATACCCCTACCTCCCGCATGTCCACGAAAGAAGTACAAACCTATATCAAGGATATAAAAATGCCCTCTTTGTCGGAGGAAGAGGCCATGCTCCTGGAGTCTGAGTTCACAAAGGACGAGGTTCTTGCTGCGGTTCAATCTCTGGAGTCGGGAAAAGCCATGGGTCCCAACGGGATTCCTATAGAACTCTACAAACGAGTATCTGATTTGACGGCTCCGCACCTTCTGCAGGTGTTTAAGGACAGCCTACATAGGGGAATACTACCACGAAACCAATGGATGGCTACGATCATTGCCATCCCAAAACCAGGCAAGCCCACGGACGTGTGGACGTCCTACCGGCCAATTTCCCTATTGAACACGGAAGCAAAGATATTGGCCAAGATGATTGCTACTCGGCTGACCCCACACTTGGAGAAGCTGATTCATCCGTACCAACCTGGGTTCATGCCGAACAGAAATACCGCTCTTAATCTCCGACGAGCCAATGCGGTGATGGCACAGATACCTAGTCTTTCAGAACCTGCGGTGATCCTTTCCCTGGACGCCCGCATGGCCTTCGACATGGTCGAATGGCCTTATCTTTTCACGGTTCTTCGGCACCTAGGCTTTGGCCCCAATTTTTGTGCATGGATAAAGTTACTTTACACTGAACCCCTAGCGCACGTAGTGGCGAATGGCCATATTTCAAGGGACTTTCGACTTGGGCGTGGCACGCGCCAGGGATGCCCTCTATCGCCCCTGCTCTTTGCCCTGATCCTTGAGCCATTGGCAGCTTGGATATGGTGGGACCCCATGATTAAGGGACTCAGCTGGACCGAAACGTGGGAGGATCGTATATCGCTATATGCTCACAACAACCTCCTTTATTTGACCTTGCCCAGACGATCAATTATAGTACTCCTTAACATCTGTGAAATCTTCGTGAGGGCCTCAGGGTATACTATTAATTGGTCCAAGTCTGTTCTGTTTGTCCTTAAAGGACCCCCACCGCAGCTCCCGGCTGATTGTCCACTGGTGGTCACCGACAGTCCCTTTAAATATTTGGGGTCTGGATAACGCCTAACCCAGAGGTCTTCTATCAGCGTAATTTAATGCCCCCTCTCGAACGCTTTCGCAGCGACGTCAAACATTGGCACACCTTGCCGCTGACCCTTCTGGGGAAAGCGGCGCTCTTTAAAATGATGACCTTGCCTCGGCTGCTTTATCTCCTTGAGAACACTCCTTTCTTAGTGCCTCCTAAGTATTTTACATCCATAAACGCACTTGTATCCGGTCTCCTTTGGGGGGACAAACCGGCACGCATTTCTTGTTATAAATTAGTTTGGGGTTGGTTCGATGGAGGCATAGCCCTCCCTGACATTCAATTGTATTATTGGGCGGCCCAGTTAAAAATCATAAATCAATGGCTACATGCTCCGCAGACACAGCCGGCGTACAAAGCGGACAGGTATGTTCTTGGGAACGGCGGAGTGATGCCCGCGCTTTTTGACAAAAAAAGTGTTGCAGCCCTGGTCGGCCCGACGGCTCATACGGTGCGGGTGTGGTATTTGGCTTCTGCCCGCCTTAAATGCAAGGACGCGCTTACACAAATGACGCCACTCTGGTCGTCACGCCGACTGGGCCGTCTATGTAATAGTAAAGGCTTTGAAGCCTGGGACTTGATCGGTATCTCTACGGTTGGAGACCTTTGGAGGCGTGAGGCCGTCCTTTCTTTTGAACAACTTAGGGACCAGTATGACCTGGCACGCACGGAGCACTTCCGATACTTGCAGATTAGTCATGCCCTGAAGTCACTAATCCAGCCCGGTGAGGAGCTACCAGAGTCTACCCCTTTGGAAGATAGGCTCCTAACGGAACATATGCCCAAAAAGGCTACTTCCTTCGTTTATCGTAAGCTCGCTAATAACCTGCCTGACCCGACCCTGAAGTTGAGGACCGCATGGACTGCTGAGGTGGGCGAGTTTGATGAGTCGGACTGGCAAACGGCGCTCTCCTCGCCGCGGGAAGTGGCTATACCAGCTAGGCTCAGATTAGTACAGTTAAAAATGTTGCATCATGTTTATTACACTAGGGTCTCCCTTTACAAGATGAAGAAAGCCACACATCGGTATTGTCTTCGGGGCTGCGGGGAGGAGGATACTTTCTTTCATACCATATGGGACTGCCCACGGATTGCCGATTACTGGGTGAAGGTTATGCGGACTGTATCTCAGGTGATTAAAGAGTCACTGGTCCCGGAGCCGAGATGCAAGACTGGGCCACACTCAGTATCATTGTTGGAAAGTGGGTTATTGGTAGGGGCAAATGTAGGTCTGCCACTGGCAATAAGGCGAGACCAGCGCGAGACCAGTGCCGGTGTTGAGGACGCCATCGGGCGGTGCCGTGAGGGAAACGGCTGCGTGATTGCAGAAGGGGAGCGCCGGGAGACTGCCTCCCGTAAGACTACATTCCCCAGCAGCCTTAGGGGCGCCCGTGACGCGAGGCTAGCGCACGGAGGTGCTTGAAAAGCCGACGCGCCCAGGAGCCCCTGGGGGAGCGAGACCAGCGCGAGACCAGTGCCGGTGTTGAGGACGCCATCGGGCGGTGCCGTGAGGGAAACGGCTGCGTGATTGCAGAAGGGGAGCGCCGGGAGACTGCCTCCCGTAAGACTACATTCCCCAGCAGCCTTAGGGGCGCCCGTGACGCGAGGCTAGCGCACGGAGGTGCTTGAAAAGCCGACGCGCCCAGGAGCCCCTGGGGGAGCGAGACTAGCGCGAGACCAGTGCCGGTGTTGAGGACGCCATCGGGCGGTGCCGTGAGGGAAACGGCTGCGTGATTGCAGAAGGGGAGCGCCGGGAGACTGCCTCCCGTAAGACTACATTCCCCAGCAGCCTTAGGGGCGCCCGTGACGCGAGGCTAGCGCACAGAGGCGCTTGAAAAGCCGACGCGCGCGGGAGAAGCCCGGGAGAAGGGCGGGGCCGTCTGTGGCCGTCCGGGGCCGGAAGAGACAGGGCAGGGCCAGAGACCCTGCTCAATTCATCTGGAGACTCGTAACGCAACCACAAGGTAAAGAGAGTGTAATAGCATAAGGTCTTTCGTGAACTGTTGTGCTATCGAATTGACCTCACCGTCGTAAGCTCTGAACTGGTTAGCGTATATTAAACTCTTGGCCCAGCACACATGCCGGGGCCCATGAAAGACAAGGCTATTGTGGGGGTGGGTTCTATTGACAATTTTCTTGTAAAAATTGTGAACAAGATCAATAATGATAGAAGGGTCTCCTTGGGTAGAGGTAATTCCTCAGATCAAGATCAAGGCCAAGTCAAGGAGAGCCCCTTTCCATTAGAGGTTCTACCGGATACTGTCACCATTACAGATATTGAACCAGAGGCAATCATTGCAGTAGAAGCACTGAACCACCAGGCCCCGGATACAGAAGTACTTGACAAGTCTATCTCAGAGTATGAGGAGGAGGCAGCTCCTGTCCAAATCCATTCTAGGCCAGTTAGAACCTGTAGGAAGCAGCAAGGTAAGAGGGCGGGAAGACATACACTGAAAAGAAAGGCAGAAACTTATCAATCTGATAGCAACCCCGTCCCGGATTTGCCTGTTATGGTGGGGAATAAGAGTGAGGATAATATAACTTTTGCCCTGGGCAATTGGGCCTGTTAATTCAAACTATGGAAGCCAAATTCGAGTTGAAACTAGCGGAATTTCTCAAACCACTAGTGTCTCAGCTGGAAACCGTTACTGCAGAGGTCAAAAGACTAGGTGGCCTGTTAGATAAGCAGTTAGCTGACATAGATAAAGTTAACCCCTCTCTACCCACACCTAATACAGACTCCTTGGAGAATGGCAGGAACGGGACAGCCATGATTGATAAAAACTTACACGCCTTACGTCAATCCTCTAGTGCTACTCAAGAATCTCCTGGTTCTTCTGTCCTACCCCCACCTCCATCTATCAGTACAGGAGTACACCCCAAACCTGGGCCAGTCACAAAGCCAATTGCTACCCCTATTAGGAGAAGTAATTTTATTGATCTTCCCCCTAGTTGTGCCCCTTACGTAATTGCATTAGTAAATGTGCCCCCACAAAACTCATCTTTGGTTGAGCCATTTGAGGAGTCACATGACTCCCTAAAATATAAAGTTGTATCTTGGCTGAATTCAAAATGTGGTTTCCCTCCAAAATTCGCAGGAGATATATTCACAGTTAGGAGGGTAAACTGGATTGGCCCCACACGCAAAACTTGCACTGGTGATTGCGTGGTGGTAAATTTCAGATCCCCCCAGCATGTGGCCACAGTTCTATTAAGGGCAGCCTCGATGGCCACCGATAGCAGCAGTATCTGTGTGCGCCCTTTGGGTTATTTCTATAATTATCTTACAGGACCTTCCACCCCTAGCTTGGGCAGCTTAGGCAGAAGCTCCTTCACACCTTATGGCCCTCTATCTGCTATCCCTAGCCAGACTCCAGGGAGGGAGAACCTCTTTAGGTTTGGACCCAACATTAGTACGCACAATAGATTTGACGCTTTGTCGGGTCTCGAGTTGTGCGATTGACGGGGGGCTGGAGAGGGTATGGAAGATGTTGCTGTAGTGGTCCATGCCCCTATGGCTCCTGTACCTTCTTCAGTTAGTAATGGATGTAAACCGGAGCTGGGTACTCCTGATAAAAGGGATAAGATCAGATTATTAAGCTGGAATATTGCCGTCTTACGGTCCAAGAGAGAAGATCCCAACTGGCTGAACTTTGTAAAAACGTATGATATTGTTGCTATGCAGGAGACCTGGGACATGGACTGTGACTTTTGGTTGGATGGATTTACTTCTTTCTTTGTCCCGGCATTACCATCTCCTGCAGGAAGGAACAGAGGGGGCCTGCTGATGTTGGTTTCGGTGAATGTAAAGGGTAAAATTATAAAAGTTGATTGTGACACCCATAACTGTCTAGTCTTAGAGGTAACTCTGGTTGACGGCAACAAAGTACTCTTTGTGAATTGTTATAATTCACCGAATGGCTACCCTGTAAATGAACACTTAGTGTGGCTAACTGATTTTTTAATTACATATAAAGAAAAGCAAACCACTTATTGCCATTTTATATTGTTGGGCGATTTTAATGTACATTTATGTGTAAATTGTGACCTAATTGACTCAGATGCCCCTGACAGTATTTCCCCCCCGCATTTTGAACACAGTCAGAAGGGGGTGGTTATGGAAAATCTATTGGCAACCAATGATTTATATGAGGCAGAATTTTTTGACAAAAATACTAGGGTATCTACGTATACTGGAAGGGACTGTGATTCAATAATTGATTATATATTTTTATCGTTAGGTCTTCTTAAATTCGTGATTTCTTATAACGCTGTACCGATGCCAGCGAGCGACCATAATCCCGTGGGGATGGAGCTAGTTAATGGCTTCTCCCTTATGAATTCTACTGATACATCTCAGGTTGTTTTATCAATTAAGACCAAAGACCAGGGGAGGAGGATGAAATGAAATGAAATGAAATGAAATTGGGTTTATAGAGCGCATGGCTGCCCAAGGGCGTCCCAGCGCTGGTACACTAATAACAGAACACAATAGGAAAGAAATTAGGGGGCCTTGGGGAAAAGAAAGGTTTTAAGTGATTTTCTAAATTTCAGGTAGGAGGGTTCCTTCCGTAGATCCCTGGGAAGGGCATTCCACTTTTTTGCTGCATTCAGCGAGAACCGGCGGCCTCCAGTGCGGGCTTTCCTCACTCTGGGTGTGATGGCCAAGTTTTCTCCGTCGGACCGAAGGGCCCGCGCCGGTTTATATGGACAGATCAAACCCCTCAGGGCCGGAGGGCCGTTACCTTGCAGAGATTTATAGGCAATGCAGAGTGACTTGAAGGAGATTCGCTCCTGAATTGGGAGCCAATGTAGGGCTCTGAGCAATGGTTTGGCTGAAGCCCATCTGGGAGCCCCCATAAGTAGCCTGGCGGCAGCGTTCTGTACTCGCTGCAAGATATTTATCGAGGCCTGAGGCGCCGCCAGGAGGAGGGCGTTGCCATAATCTAGTCTGGACAAAATTAGGCCCTGGATTAGGAGTTTTCTCGATTCGAAAGGAAGAAGGGGGAGGACCTTCTGTACAGCCCGCAGTAATCCAAAGCACCCTCCTGCCACTTTCTGCGCATGGGTCTTGAATGTTAATTGGGGTTCAAACCAAACCCCGAGGCTTTTAACTTTCTCCTTTGGCGGTGGTAGGTCCCCCATACAGGGAGGCCAATGCTCAGAGGACAGGGATGAAAGTGGGTGGCCCATGACCATAATCTCGGTCTTAGCTCCATTAAGTTTGAGTTTAGAGTCAGTCATCCAAGAGGAAATAGCAGTTAGGCATCTTGAGAGGTCGGATGGGTGTCCCCTTTGTTGTGACAGCGAGACGATAAGTTGTGTGTCGTCTGCGTAGCTAATGGATTTGATCCCGAAGGGGGCTACTGCCTCCTCTAGCGGGGCCATATAAACATTGAACAGTGTGGGGCTCAGGGAGGAGCCCTGAGGAACCCCACACTGAAGGGGGGTGGGTTTGGACATCGAACCATTTTCCCAAATCCTAAAAGATCTTTTCTCGAGGAAGGATTCCAGCCATCTGAGGGCTGACCCAGTGATGCCCAATTTGGCGAGGCGCTGGACCAAGGTTGCATGGTCAACGGTATCAAATGCAGCGCTTAGGTCCAGGAGGATCAGGGCCGCTGATCCCACTGAATCCAAGATGCATCTTGCCTCTTCCGTAGCCACTAAAAGGGCAGTGTCTGTGCTCTGGCCTGGGCGAAAACCTGTTTGGGAGTCACTCAGTAGGCCGTTCTTCTCCAAGTACTCTGAGAGCTGCCTATTCACCACCTTCTCGGCCACTTTGCCCATTCCCGGAAGCAAGGAGATTGGGCGGAAATTGGCCAGGTCTGAAGAGTCTAGGCCTGGTTTCTTAAGGAGCGTTTTAATTTTGGCTTGTTTCCAGCTCGGGGGGACCATGCCCGTGGCGTATGAGGTGTTTAACAGCTCTGTGGCCGTAGATGAGATCGTACTCAAAATTTGTTTGAGGATGTGCATAGGGGCTGGGTCAGATGGAGAGCCACTTTTTATGATGGCTAGCGTGTTGCAGAAGTCTTTCCTATTAATGCCGCTGAACGCCTTGAGTTGGTGGCTAGAAGGAACGGGGAGGGGGACTTCTATCGGTAGTGTAGCGGGCACTTGGGGAAGGCTATCGAGAATTTTTTGTATTTTGCCGTCAAAGAACTCCGCTAGCTGGTCACATCTTAATTCGGGGTCCTTATGCGTAGTTATAGGAGCTGGAATTTTGAGCAACTGCTTGACAATTTTAAACGTTTCCCTGGAGGAGTTAGCTGACGTTTTAATTTTCTCCTTAAAGAAATCTGCCTTGGATTTCTGCCGTGCGGTTTTATAGAGTCTCAGAGCAGCCTGGTAGGAGGTTTTACTAATGGGTGCCCAATCTTTCCTCCACTTACGTTCTGATTTTTTACAGGCTTTTCTGAGATCTCTTAATTCAGTCGTAAACCAAGGGGATTTAAAAGTGCTGCTCTTTTTTGTATTCAATTTGAGAGGCAGAACCGTGTTCAGGGAATTGGTAAGCCAATTATTGAAGTTTACATCTGCTTGCAGTACATCAGGTTCTGCATCGGGGGTAGATTGTTCAAGGGCAAGGATCAGGTCTTCCACCGATAGCCTCGGCCAATCTCTTTGAAGTATACGGGGACAGGTGGCCCTATTCTTTTCAAGATGGATTTCCCAGGAGAAAGGAACTAAATAATGGTCAGACCAAGGTAGGGGCAGAGGGGATTCAACTCTCAGCTGGGGAATGTTTGAAAAGATGGGATCTAATAAGTGGCCTTTATTATGAGTAGATTCCTTATTTAAAAGATCTAGTTCAAAGGTTTTGAGGTTTGAAATAAGATCAGCAGCTGCTTTATCAATAGGATCCTCGAAGTGCAGGTTCAGATCTCCCAGAACCAGAAAGTTGGAGGCCCGGGCTGCTGCTGCTAAGGTAGTTTCTAATAGGGAATCTGAGAAATGTTTTAAATTACCCGGCGGGCGGTAGATGAGGAATCCAGAGAGGGAAGACGTAGGTGTTAGTTGAATATTGAAGCCTGTACTCTCCGTATCTAAGATTCCGCCTTCCTCGAATCTACAGGTCAGGGATTCTCTGTAAATTATAGCGAGACCCCCACCTTTCCCTTCATCTCTGTTATGAGTCTGAATATTAAAACCACTAGGTAGGGCAGAGATGATATCGAAATCTGTATGAGGGGATAACTATGTTTCCGTGAGGAAGAGCAGATCGAGGTTACAATCTTCGATCAGCAAATTGATCTCTACCGCATGTTTTGGCAGAGATCTACAATTAAGTAACGCCAACCTCATGACTCGGCCAGTCTTCTTGCCGTTAGTCCCCACAGATATAGGATCAGGGCAGAATCGGCAGCGGCAGAGTGGGGCAACCGTCCAGTCCCGCTGAAGGCACCCTAGATCCCCGTGGTGTCGTAGCGCCAGCAGTTGCTCCCTTGAGAATTCAGCAGGTCCCGGACGAGCAACGGACATAGTGGCTGGCCCTAGGCCCGTTCTGGCCCGGACGGGCCCAGACGGGCTTGCCTCTGGCGCGCCTCCGGCGCGCCATCGGCGCGCCCGTTGCGCCCGCCCGCTGCGCGGACGGGAAATAGCCTCCATTTTATAGCGCCCGGGCCGTAATTCGCCCGGCCGCTAGAGCGCTGACCGTGCTTTCTTCCCAAAGATGTTGTGAATAGAAGGGTTAGACCCATGTAGTCAGTGGGACCTGGGTAATTGATTAGGGTATATGAAAGGGGTCCCAGACCAAGAACATAGAAAAATGTTTTCAATCACATAATTATTTAAATGGATTCAAGAAGCAAAAGATGGTGCTCAGTGTTTTTATTGTCACTGCACCAAAGGACATTCAATGTTCGAAAAATCATACATATAGTACACACATTTGGGTGCGCCCACAAAAGGGAAGGAGGGTGTGTGAGGGAGGGGGTGTATTTCAATTAGTTGTACATCACTAATCAAATATTCATAAAACATTAAATTCAGCATTCAAACCATGATTATCATAGATCCACAAGGAAGAGGTCAAATAACACACAAGTCCAATGAACCAATTTACAAAAGAAAAGAGACTCCCATAATGATTATTACTATCAGGCTGGGGTTAGGAGTTCTGAAGATTAGAACTTCCCTTTTGTGGGCGCACCCAAATGTGTGTACTATATGTATGATTTTTCGAACATTGAATGTCCTTTGGTGCAGTGACAATAAAAACACTGAGCACCATCTTTTGCTTCTTGAAAACATTTTTCTATGTTCTTGGTCTGGGACCCCTTTCATATACCCTTCTTCCCAAAGATGGCGGCCAAAGTCGTCGCCCTTCGGGAGCTTCTGTAGGTCCGAGTGTGGCCCTGACTCGGCCCTCGGAATGCTGGACGTGAAAGAGATTGAGCGTCCCAAGTGTCCCAGGCGGGAAAGGTAAGGCTGTGCAAATTAAGCAGCTAAAGTGCAAATTCTTAAGAACAAACAAACTATGCAAATAACAATTTAAAAAAAAAAAATTAAAATGAGGGTCGGGGGCCTAACTCCCGGCTTTCCGCCTCAGGAGTGCTCTGAAACTAATGGTAGTATAGTAAGTCTCCTCGCTCTTGTGGGTTGCTTTTAAGCGCCCGGGCCGTAATTCGCCCGGCCGCTAGAGCGCTGACCGTGCTTTCTTCCCAAAGATGGCGGCCAAAGTCGTCGCCCTTCGGGATCAAGTGGGGACAGGTAGTACCAGATGATTTTTTTTCTCACCATAACCACTGAGGCTACAGAACAATTGAACATCTGTGTTAATCCCCTTTCAAAAGGAGAGGAGATTCTAACCTCATTTGAAGACATCTGCCATATAGTATCCCTGAATTTAACATGCAAAGCCCAGGGAAGGAAAAATAGACCGGCATTAGGTTGGTTTGACACTACTTGTAGTAAAGCTCACAACCGCCTAAAAAAAACACTTAATACCTGCCCAAGGGACATAGCCTTAGTGCGGCAGCTGAGAAAGGATTATTCCAGGGCAACCCAAGCACGTAAACATGATCTAAAAAGGGAAGCCTGGGTGGAGCTCATGGATAAAGCTACCTTAAAAAATAGCTCGAAGTTGTGGTTAATAATAAATACCCCACTATTTGCACGTGATCAAAACGTGGAACTGGAACTTAATATCCCTGAGGACGACTGGCTTAACCATTTTGAAAAAATTTATGGAAGCAACATGGAGCAGGAGCTCTTTGAGCTTCCTGCTTCAGAATTTCCTATAGTGCCAGTAAATTTCAACATAATTGAAGTTATTGAAGCAATCGAGAGTAGCGCAGGTCAAAAGGCACCTGGACCCGATGGGGTTCCTTCGGATATGTTTAAGGCTAACCCGTTTTATTGGGCAGATATTTTATCTAAAGTTTTTTATGTTTCAACTGTTGAGGGATTTCCGAAATCTTGGTCCAGAGCTACCACAATCCCCGTGTTTAAAAAAGGCCAGAGGGGAGATCCAAGATGCTATAGGCCCATATCATTATTGGACTCCTCTGTTAAGATCTTAGGAAAAGTTGTACTAGCCAGAATAACAGCTTGGGCTACCAGGAATAATATCCTGACGGATGTACAATATGGCTTCAGAGCAAGGAGGAGCACAGAGGACCAATGCCTTAACCTCCACCTGATAATATCAAAGTACACGAGGGCTAAAAGGGGATCTATATTCCTAGGCTTTATGGACCTATCCACAGCTTTTGATCTAGTTAATAGATCAAAGCTGTGGACTATGCTCCTGACAATGGGCCTTGATTCCTCTTTGGTATACTTCCTGGCGGAGCTGCATAAAGATCTAAATGCCTCCATTAGGATGACTACCGACGGGAAGTGTACAGCAAACTTTAGGTCCCGACGAGGGGTACGCCAGGGCTGTATTTTGGCCCCAATGCTGTTCACGTTGTACGTGAATTCGTTGGAGGACAACTTAACAGCTGTAACTCAGGACATACCGTGCATGGGGGGGAGACCAATCCCGGTGCTCCTCTATGCCGACGATGCGGTGCTGATAGCCAGGACCCCGATTGCCCTGCAAAAACTCCTAGATTCTTTTGGATCCTTTATGTCCAATCTGGACTTGGTCATTAATAGTGCCAAATCGCATACAATGTCAGTGGGTTGTTCTAAAAGCAAAGAAAAAACATTCTTCTGTGGCAGTGAAGTTATCTCCGGTGTAAAGGTTTTTACCTACTTAGGTGTAGTGTTTGATCAAAGGGGAACCTGGGTTCCGCAGGTAACCTCCAAGGCAAATGCGGTTAGAAGTTCTGCTTCCGCAGTATTGGGGTTTGCAAAAAGACTTGGGGGGGACACCCACAGAGGCTATTCTGGCCATTTACAAAGCCAAATCAGTTTCTATAGCACGATATGGGGCAGCAATTTGGGGATACACAAAAACAGATTGCATCCAAGTGGAAGAAAATAAATTCCTACGATCATTGCTCGGTCTGCCCCAACAAACAGCGACCTATCCCCTACACCTTGAATTAGGGGTGGGATTTATTACTGATATGCTCAAATTAGCACCCATAATGTAATGGATAAAACTCTGGACCAGAATCTTAGTTTGAATCATATAATCATTAAAGACTGTATGAATCTAGATCACGTGAGGGATATCCAGTGGTTGTCATATGTAGAGAATGTGGCTGCAAAGCTAGGACGTCCTGAGATTTTTGAAAGACCGGAATCCCTATGTAAAGAAGATCTAGTATGGGTGAAGATCAATTTCATTAAGCACTGTGACGCGGAGCGAGAGGCGAAGGAACTGGGTAAATCCTCAGTGAGGAGTCATGTAATGATAACTACCACTCCTGAGATGGCGCCTTATTTGTCAGTGGTAACAAACTTTTTCCATAGATGGTTACTGACAAAATTCCGTTTCAATCAAATTCACACAGTCTTATGGGATATGAAAATCTGGTGTAAGTTAGAGGATTCTACCCCATGTAAATGTGATGACAAGTCTATTCAGGATACTGCGCATTTCCTATTTTTTTGCCCTTGGTTTTCTGAAACCCGTAAGCGATATGTCAAACCTTTGCTGAAAGAGATGAGTTTTTCTCAGTATAAACCTGCCCTGCTATTTTTGTTAATGTTGGAAACCCCTGTCATTATGTATTGTATTGCTAGTTTTTTTACAGCTGCTGTAAGAATTAGGAGATTAAGATTGGACTTTTAATGCTGCAAAACATTTTTTTTTTTAAAACTGTATTTTGTATATAAATTATCGATTGTGGGATTTGTATGGAAAGGGAATCATGAATTTAATTGTATTAATTTGACCTTTTATACTGTTTTTAATATGTATTTAACATGTTTTAGTATACTTTTATGATTTTAATTAATCGAATAAAGTGGTTTTGACTGACTGACTGACTGACTGACTGAATAAGGCCACTAACACATGATAGGACTCAGCATAGGTCTTAGAAAAGTATTCCTTTGCTCAACCCTTGGTAACGTGGCTGCGAGCAGACTGGCTTAACTTAAAAGACAGGTATGTAAAGCATTTAAAAACACAATTTCAGTAAATAATTAAGACACAACACAAAATAAAAATCCAACACCAATTTATAAAAATAGGTAATATTTGTATATTTTAAATGACACCAAAACGAAAATAATCCACTGTAGGGAACCTGATATATGAATTTTTATAGATTAGTCACTTTCTAGTGCTTAGAAACCAACAGCGCCCCTTTAAGTCTTTTTGTTTTCTCTGTCAGGGACACACCTTTATAAATTGTTCTGAAGAATTCTCACCACTGTAGTGGGCCGCCTTCTTCAGCAAGCGGGGTCCAGTTAGAACACCTTCCTGGCGTTCTGCTTGCAGGTCCCAAAGTATCCAACACACAATCCAAGGTTCTGGAATCTCCAAGAGGGTCCTTGAAAGTGTGAAACTTCAATTCCGCAATCCACTTGAACAAAACCCTTACAAATCCACGGTACTCCAGGCTTGGAATTCTTAGTGGGGCTGTCCAGGTGAGCTCTGTTAACCTGTAGCTTGCAGGGAGTTTCCACTCTTGAGTCTTTTGGCAGCAAGGTAATCCACAGGGCTGTAGTTTCAGATGGTGCAGTCTTCATAGGTCATGCCTTAGAGTGCCTTGCACACAGCAAAATCTTCAGCAGGTCACTTCTTGCTTCATTCAGTTTCAAGCAGCAGATCTGGCGCGCTCTGCCTCACTCAGCTACGTATTCAAAATTCTCTGGGTCAAGCACCAGGTCACTGCTGACCAATGAGAGCAGGGCAACTCCTCCTAGTTATGACCACATCCGGTGGTGTGTGGCATTAGTTTTCCCCAGAGTGCATCATCCTTCCAAATCCATAATGGCTGATTTTCCAGCAAGGAGGTAAGAGCTGGCTAAACACACCCCATGGGATATCCCATTTCCATGGACCCTCCCAGTACCTTCTGTAAATACCTTTCTTAAGCCTAGTCCTGACTCTCGGTCACGACTGTCATAATGGACTAAAACCCAGGCCTCCCCTCTTGCCTTTGAAGAGCGTAGTTTACGACGCCACCTCCTGGCCTGGCATTCCTATAGAACAGATCACTGCCCTCCCAGCAGCCTGGCTAATCCACTTAACTCTGACCAATCAGGGCAGACCACTGAAAGGCTGAATTTGGACTTACAAACAAGAAAGTCTCATAACTTATTGTATGTACACTTTAGGAGAAATTCAACAATATAATATCGTTGGATTTACTACGACCATTCTGGGAAGTCTTTGAATGGTCCGGATAGTCCTCTCCTATCAGTATTTATTAATCAATCACTTCCTACCATGTTATCCTATGGGCTATGGGGTTTGCAATGGGGAAAATGACTTGCTCCACTTTTGTAGCACCAGGGCTTATAAAACCATATTTTATAAGTATTTCCCTAATTTCTACCGGACCCCCACCCCCTGTGCAACTAGGGGAGACTTCAGGGGTTCTGAATCTGCAGAAATATTGCAGATCACCCTTACCCAATTCTTCCAGCATCAAAGTCGAATTTGAGCACCTCTTTAAGACAATGTGGGGAGTGAAATGTAAAATTTCACTTTACCCAGGCTTCTAAAAATTCATTTTATAAGGGCGCTCCTTATAGATAACTGACCCCCCACCCCTGGGATACCTAGGGGTGACCCTGGGGTTCCCTAATATGCAAAACATGGTAGGTTTTTAATTTGTAAGGGCCCCTACCCCCAAAGTCGAGTTTGGGCACAATTTAAGGCTTAAAAAGCTGTCCTGGCCACCAGTGCAGCTTTTAAACTGACCTCAGGCTTCAGCACTGCACACATGCTGATGCATAGAATCTGGTGGACTCTAAACTGCCATGCCCCAGGATACTGGAGACTTCTAGGTAGTTTCAATCCCCTGCCCTATTACATACTAGGGGCTTAGGTGGTAGGTCATGCCAACTACAGGGGTATCCCACCATACTATAGTGTACCCATGTGTATGTTGGGTGTCTTAACTGTGTTCTAATGTGTTCCTTTTAGCTTGGCACTGACCCTGGGCCTGGTTAAACAGAGCCCAGGGTCAGTCAGAGTCAGTTACCACCAGTTCTAGTCAGCAAAAAGTTGGGGGGTGCCCAGGGCACAGGATGACTTTGCAACAATCATGTACGCTAAAAGGAATATAGCTAGGTTCTGGGGTGCATCACAGGTGCCGGCGCTTAGGGAGTGGTGCTCAGATCTAGACTCTGCGATGGTGGCTGAAAGAGCAGTGTATCTGAATCGCAAATGTCCGAAAAAGTGGGCTAGAATCTGGGGGGCGTGGAATGAGTACAGGGGTTTCATATGTGAGCCACCGCAATTAGGCAGTGACAACAATTCTGAGTGAGGGGGGGGAGGGAGCTCCGAGGAAGGGGGGAGGGCTATCGAACTGTTATAAATATATTGTGTACCCGAAGTGCCAGTGAATTTGCTTCCATGATGACCCACTATTCCTGTAAGCATGTATTGATTTTTCTATGCCCACTGTTTAATGCTTTGAATCAATAAAATTGTTTTAAAAAAAAAAAGATAATATCCCAGTAAGTGGTAATGGATATTTCATCAGTTCAAGTGTATCGTCTCTGTTCACGGCTACACTCTCGGCTTGTGTCCAATTGAGCATCGAGCCCTCCCAAGCCGCAAATGGTAGGGGTTCCGAGGATTTCCATCTCCGGGTAACAAGGCGCTTAGCCACTATGAATCCCAAGTCTAGAAAGTGGGAAGTAACCATATGTTCCTTGTGCCTGCGATGCAGTCCCAAGAGGCATATTTCCCATTTGTGCAGGTCCAGTGCATGCAGATAAAATTGATGTGATACTGCAGTAGTAGTTGTGTAAATAGGGGCATGCCCATAGCATGTGCAGCAAGTCAACGTCTCTCAGGGCACAGCACATTGGCAGGTGTGAGATAAGTCCTGTGTACTATATAAAGCTGAATAAGCTTTAACCGGGCATTACGCAAGCATGGCAGTCCATTCCTCATCAGTGCAAGGGCATGTTAAGTCTGCTTTCCAGTGTTGTCGTAGAGTTAGAAGCTGTGGAGTATTGAGGGGGGAGGGGAGAATCACTGAACCATCGTATGAGGTATCCACCCTTGCCCATCACATGCAGATATTGGATTGTGAGATGGATGGGCAGTTCGGCGGTCATGTTCTCCCAGTGGTTCCCCATTGTGGCGATCATTGAGTTGTGGAGTAGAAATTGGCCCAGAGGCAGGCCGTCCTCCTCCATCAGCATCGCGTATGTTGCCAAGGTGCCTTCCCTGTATAGGTCCCCCAGCATAAGGGATCAGATGTTTAGTAATGTGGGGGCACCGACGATAGCAGCGTTGCCTCCCATTTCTGTTCAAGGGCTGTTCAGTATACATTCAAAGCACCCACAGTACACATCTGATACATTCACACTTTGCACGAAAAGCTCAACCTTTAAAGTATTCATTGTTTGCATTCCTCTGGTGGTGCTATCCGATGCTGGTTTCAAATAAGAAAGTGTCGCAACTCACCCAAAATTTGACCAGCCCACAACCCCATTCACCATTCTCCTCTGCATTTTCATCCCAAAACTGAAAATAGTCATACAGAGCAGCTCCAGCAACAAAGAAGGTCACCAATCCTCCTACACCATCACCATAATAGCCTCCATTCCCTGGTATCATCTACCACATCCAGTTCCTTTAAACTATCGGGTTGATGGAGCCCTAGCGATGTCCCTCCAGCAACAAATTAGATAGTCACCCTCCATCAGCATCAGTAACCAGAACAAACACCCACTCAAAATTACCTATCTCCCAAAGGACCCTCCCCAATGGTACTTTGACTACAGAATTAATCAAACAGAAGCAGGGTTTCAAGGACACTGTGGATTATGTATGCTTGTAAATGAGCAAAACAAGGAGATCTTCAGGTCAACTTCTAGTGGGAGTGTGAAAAATATGAAATTACCGATATAGTAATAATATAGTAGATCCACAAAATTTATAAGGCAGTGGTTTAACTTATTTTTATTACATGCCAAAATAGGTCTGTTTGTACATGGACAAAAATAGCTCCAATGTAGCTGGGAAGTAACAGCATTGTACATCACAGGGGGGATGGGCAAGCAACAGAGTGCTGTACATAACATAGTAAGGGAACCAAACACAAACCTTTTGTGTTTCCACCCAGATAACTACAGATATCTAAGCTTGGTCAGTGACTTATTGCTCTTGTGGCTGAAACCAAGGGCCAGAATATTGACGGTCGGACTTACTATACTAGGCCGGTACATGGTGGATAACAGTCATCTTTGAGAGTGTAAAAAATTGTATCATCTCGGTTGAGGGCTGCAGAGTCCCTCATCATTCCGCTAACTGAATCTATTTAGCATGGCAAAGAAAATACTCCAAATGTAGAAATCTGGGGTAGTTACTTAAAAATGGGCTGCTCGTTTCTAAACTGTGTGTTGTCTGATGAACAGATTTTAGAAGCTGTAAAGACAGACTTTGTAAAAACTCATCACACCCACTCCTCCCTACATCCAGGCCCCAGCCAGAGAGACCCCTGTGAATGTGTCCAGTGGCATGAGACTGAATTCAGCACCAATATATTACTTTCCTGTTCAAAATCAAAGACACCTTCTCCAAAGAAAACACTCCAACCATTGTTCAATACTTAGTCCATGAATAAGTTCAACAAATATGTCTGGATCACTGCCCTCTCTGCACCCATAAACAACCTACTTAAATTAGAAAGCTGCTATATTCTGGTCAATGCTTACATTTGCTTCACTTCAAATTCCCATTTTATTTGTAAGGTACTCCTCTCACTAGGCAACACAATTCTGCACCAACAAATACCTTCTATACAAGGTGGTGGAGTATTGACAATGCATGCAGAGGGAGTTTCTTGTACAAAAAAACGGTGCGAATGTTGCATGTACTTCAAATACACGGTTATGTTTTACTCCACCTCCCCAAAATGATCCCTCCCATTAGCACCTCTCCAAAGGAGCGGTACAAAATGGGGAATCTACCCCCGCTGAGACCCAACCTCCCACCACTGCCTCTGCCACAAGAGTGAAGTCATATCCAATAGCCTGGGATACTGAAAGTGGGGTCAGGGACAGATGAAGTTCAGCAAGAGGCATAGGAAGGCTGGTGAAGGACTCTACATTAGAATCCCATGTGTTGCCATAAGCCTTGCCCAACTGCTCTGCCACATCAAGAGCTAACACATCTATCTCCCCAGCACAAGACACTTAAGGATGTAGTGCCAGCTTCCTGCATGACCCATCGGGAAGAGGGCGCTCTGAACGGTTCACGTAGGTCAATTAGCAGTTGCGTTCTCCATAGGGACAGATGTTTGCTGTCATTGCTTCATAAGCCTTTATGCATTTCACCGCACACAGTTTTGGGGAATCGGGAAAAGAAGGGTAGTTAAGCACACAAGAATTACATTTTGTACGTCTTGACATATGTAAGGTGACCCTTTCTGGGGTAAATACTATAACCACAATATCTATAGCTCTGACATCTGAGACACATCGGCTAGAGATTAAGCTGAGAAGATTGGCTAGTTTAGCCGAGATTCCCTTCCATGATAGGCATTTATTTGAAGACCAAGACATGAATAGGTTGAGGACCTTGTTAACATCCCAGTTCTGGAGGAAGGTAGAGGCAAATGCCTCTCAAAAGCTTGTTCACCTACAGGTGATCGCCCACCTGAGCATGACCTGCCTATATCGCCAATCTGAAGGTATTGACTGTTCTGTAGGCAAGCCCTCCACCAAGGAGGCGAAGAAGTTCATGATATGGACAACATCTGCCCCCACGTGATCCAGATGTGTATGACACCAGCCCATCCATCAAGTCCATGCTGATCGATAACGATTGACCGTACTGTCAACCCACGCCTTGGAGAGTAGGGATGCAGTGCCTCTCGAAAGGCCTTGAACTTTCCAGCATTCCCTGTAATCCTCCACGCCATAAGAGGTGGACACCCCTCCATCACCAGAGGATGGGAATTCTCCTCCGGATCCCGGAGGAGACCCGGAAACAGGGGTAGAAGGATTAGAGAATCCCAAGAAAGTTCCAGAAGATCTGTATACCAAGCTTGCGATTGTTCAAGAAAATTCCCTAGGCAACTTATTAGTCTAATAAATATGCAAGACCATTATTCCCACATTATAGGAGAAGACTCATTGTACGACAAATCTTTTTATTCATACAAATCATTTAAAAAGACCATAATTGATTCTATTTTACTAAATAAACATATTTAGGACAATAGCATAGCAATAAAAGCATCAGTAATGGCAATAACGATTGTTTTCCAAATGCCTCATACAACAGGAAAAGCTGCATGTCCTATAGGTATGGTCCATGTTGGAAGAGCTGTACAATCAATCATGAGGTTAAATGTATACAAATATGTTAAAGTATTGATAAATTAATTAGCACAAATGAAAAACAATAAATGCAATAAATTTGAAAATGCAGTTTGATGACTTTAAATTCAATGATGAGTCTTCATAGTATCTACACACATTTCAGCGAGCAGAGCACCTTCATCAAGAAAGCTACATTAAATCATATGCCAGGACCCAAAAAGAAGGTGGTCAAGAATGTACATCAAACATGTACTGGACATAGGAATGCTACCAGTTTACTTATTGCTGTAAAAAGGAGGCTCAATAACTGGTCTCGGTTTTATCATGACTGAAGCCCATCATGTAGAGATATATGAACAAGAATTAAAAACAGCAACTTTTATAATATAGGATCAGCGTCTAGGAATGAAGCTGAGAAGGATATTTCTATTTATATGATAGCTATATGTTATCTCGATGTAGGAAATCAAATCTCATATTAATTCCAGACCATTGGGTGGAATGGTGCTAGGCAGTAGAGCATCACTGTATAGGTCATAGTCGAAGATTCTTTGCGATCTCCATGTCTGGGCCACCAGGACAATGTCTGCCGCTTGACACTAGACCTGGACTGAGAGACTCATGATCATCACAAATGGGGGTGGGGGAAGGCATAGCCCCTCTCCGGCTGCCAGTTTTGGAGGAAAGCATCCGTGGCCGCTGCCTCCGGGTTTGGGAGCCAGCTGAAGTATCTCAGAAGCGATCTATTAGAACCATGCAGAAGACTTTTTGTCCCAACAGGCATGTACTGTGATCTTTGTTCAGTCATCCGCACCATTTCATGTTATACGTATCTAATATATATTGGTTCAAGATCTAAGGACTCTGAAAGCCACAAATCCTTACGTGTATTTACTGTTTTTATTTTTTGTTTGTGCAAGAGTACAACTCTTATAGGGCATTATTTCGGATGATTAATATGTATTTAGCTGCCATATCTCTTTATGGTACATTGTATTTGACTGTTATCTAATGCATCTTCCATCTGTTTGTGATTTTATCAATCAAGATGGCCAGTATAGCAACACCAAACTCTTTTCCTCGGGTTGTAGAAGTACTTGCTTCGACTGGAAAGTGTGGTACCCGGTAGTTTTACTGTTTATAGATCTTTTAGAAGGCAAGGAGTGCCCTCTGAAAAGGAAATTCTATTTACTCAAACATTGTCAAGGTGGTGGTGATCTTAAAGAATTAAAAAATATACCACCTTTAGAAAATCCTGGCTATAGTCAAAGATATTTCAAGAAAGTAAATGTTATAATGGATAGATATAGATGTTATTCTGGAGTACAAAGGAAGGATGAAACCATTGAAGAATATATGTTTGCACTTCAAACTTTGACAAAATCGTGCAAGTTCGAAACCATAACCTATGACCAAGTATTTCGAGATAAGGGTATGATGAGAACCAAAGGTAAGAAAGTCCAAGAGAAATTATGGGTGTGCACTGAAATGTCATTGAATATTACAGTGAACATCGCTACAGACATTGAGCAGTCTGAGTAATTTGCAAGTGAATGCAAATACATGTAGGAAGGTTGTCCGTTTCTAAAAGTAACCTCCTAAAGTGGCACGTTACCATTAAAGCGAGAAAAAGAGATAACATGGAAGTTCTGTTGTGAAATTATTTATCTTGTTGGAAACTTCAAAAGGTTCCAGTCACAGATAACAATTTGTAACCGCTGTATGCCTAAGGGACATTTTGGGATTGTATGTATGGCTAAAATATGTACAAGATTCAAATTCATCATCGAAAATGAGGAAAAAGTGGATGAGTTCAATTACAATTGGTTACTGTATGTGAAAGACCGTGAATTTAAAGGATTTCCCAGGTGTGTTAGGTGTGTTTTTGTCGTGGATGGCAAAGCAGGTGAAGATGAATATTCGTTTTCCTGGTATCGTATAAGTAGATCTCTAATGGAAAAAATCTGGAAGAAAAAACTTTGCCACCTCATGATGTATAACCTTGATGATTCATGGGTCATAAACTTGATTTATTGAGATATGTTTGAGTCAACAGAGGCAAAAATGTACATGGCCAAAAGAGGTGCTCTTATTTTGGGGTTGCCCCATCAGCAGGAATTAAATATCCATTTAAATTCCAAAACGGCGCCACCAGTGTATTCCATAAGGGGTGAAGGAAGTAACAATGGGTATTTTGCTCTTTTAAGAAAAGATTTACAAATGTAACAATTTGGGAAATTCTATGGTTGCAAACACAAAATTGTAATGAAAGCCAATGCTACACCAATTCGACAAAGAGTTCCTAATGTACCAGTAAATTATAGAGGGAAACTTAAAACAGTTCTGGAAGATTTGTGTTCTAACCAGATCATTGAACCAGTAAAATCCTCTCCATGGGTTTCGCCAGTTACAACTGTGACGAGGTCCAATAGTTGGGACATCAGATTACCAAGGATAGCATAAAGCCACAACAAAGCTCTGTTAAATCGAGTTGAAAACCCCCACAACACAAACTAAAGAACAACTGTTTTCTTTCTTTGGTCTAATCATTTTTTTTCTCCAAATTTGATGACGGTGATGCCATAAAAATGTAACCTTTTCGTCATGAGTTTGTATATGGTATGGAGCAACAGGAGGTGTTTACAGAGTTTAAGCAGGAGATGTATTTTGTGGAATTCAGAGGATGTCAAAGCTCTGCTGGACTCAGTAGTAACTCGCCTGGACATCGCTCCTCATTGGATTACCACATTGGATTCATGGGGATCAGCCCGCCTGGAGATGAAAGGGGCTTAAAGCTCTTTCACTTTGAAGTATGTGGCTGTGTATTCTCCTTATTTTTGCTTATCCTTTTCCTTTACAACGCAAGTAGATACTATACCATATCCCAAAGAGGAACCTGAGAACTATGTCGCCCTATTAAGCGACATAGATAGATTAAGTAAGCTGGTTAAGGTATTTTATGACCCATGACATTTCTTCTGCTTGTAAAGATTCAGTAGTTTAACAATTTCATAGACTTGTCACTTTTGTGCTTTGACGCTCCCCTCTGTGGAAATCTCCATCCCGGGGTCTGTTTGATGCTGTCAGGAAGCAATGCCGTCGTAATTCGATAGTTCATGAAATGGGAAACTAAGGACCAGTGCTGAAAGTGAACAATCTACTGTGATTACTGTTCCAAAGATGAGAGATTCTTTTTGAAAGTATTCTAATATATGCTTTGGAAATATTATCATTTTTAACATTGATGGATATTTTTTTAATTTATTTATTTAAACTTGTATTGCGCACAGCTACCCTCAATGGGTTTCCCGGCGCCAGAGATAGATAAAAGAAAGAAACAAGCAGAAGGCCCGAAACAGGGCTGGCTGTGCAGGGAATTTAATTAAACAAAAGGGTCTTCAGTTTTTTACGGAATGAAAGGAGATCGGAAAGGAAATCACTTGGTATATATTGTGGATGTAACCTGTTTCACTGAATGTAGTACGAGGCATCTGTAGAAATAATATTGTACGTCGAGGTTTAGTGTAAGTTTGTAAAAACTATTTGTTTTACAGACTACATTTTTTTCAAGAGCATATAGCAAGAGACTTAGGATGTTGTATGCATTTTGTGTTCTAGGCCTCAAGACTTTGGGGAAACGGTTTGCAGCGTTTCTTGCCTCGTAGTCCGCATATCATGTTATGTTTATTGCTGCAGTGTACTTAGTAAGGTTTGGTAATTTGTAATATTTCGCAAACAAAACACTAAATTCTTATTCACTTTTTTACATTTACTTCCTAGCATAGCTACACCGTTAACAATGGACATGTATGCATGGACGAGAACCCAAGCCGTCTTTTATAATGGAATAATCCTTGCTGCAATGGGTGTTGAGGCTGTGATTGTATTTATGGCGGTGAAAATACTATCCAAGAAGTAGGTGTATTTATTGTAATATTTTTAGATATTCAGAATCCCCCCAACTCTCAAAAACGCTTAAACGTGCCATGTCATTTTGCTGTCCAAAATATCCACGTCCTCAGTTGGCGACTTTTTCACATACCTAAACTATCATGTAAACTCATTTTGATCATCTCTAGAAACTCTCTGTACAGTTGAGCAACCTAATTTCTAAGAGTACTTTTCTCCTGTTTGCAGACCTATGCCTCTGAACTCTACATCAGAAAAAAATGCTTATTCCTGCCACTAACTGGACTCTGTTGACTACCGTCTTGCCATCCTTTTGAAAGCTGTAAGATGGGCTTCTCTGAGAAACAGTACACCGTGTAGCCCATAGTGGCCATATGAAGTGTGTACTGTTTGCTTTATAACAAACCCATTGGAGTGGAGAAAAACAATTTAAAAATATTTCATTGAGGATCTGTTGAAGTTACATTATGGGAAAATTAGTTATAACATTTTATTTGATAACATAATTACATCAGATCTCGCAACAGTTTGACAATCGTCATTTTTATAATGTGTGACTTACCCATGTGAATTCATTTGTATCAGGAATAGCCATGTGAATGTTTTCATTACCTGGCTGCTTATAATCAACTAAGTTTTGATTTGACCTGTAAAACCTCGTCCTTAAATATTCGCTCCAAAATGATCCTGATTATCACATCCCTTTTCTTAGCTATCCCTGTTGTGTCTGATCTCCCCAACCATTTTGTGGTGCTTTTTTAGGAGGTTGTGGAATTTTTTTCCAGTAGCATTCTCCAATCCTATAGGCAGACCTGCTTAATAAATCAACTTTCTGACCTTCACCAATTCATTCATCACATGTCTTGGAATCCTTCACCCATCCTGCATAAAACATGCCTCTTGCTGACTCAGTTATTTCTAAAGACAGTGGTCCCTAGACAAGGATTAATGAGAGCAAACAATAAATATAGACCCAATCAGTACTATATTTTACAGCTGGACAGTTGTTTTTTTTATATATAGTTGCTTAAATATACACAAAATTCAGCAAGAAACAAATAGAGTGGGACACAAGCCTATATCCAACTTAGTGGGAAGGACGCACAACATCAAACAAAAAGGCTCAGGCAGAGTAAATTGTTTCTATGAGACACATTTTGGTAGGACAAGCAAATTATATTGGAGACACCATTACACATGATAAGTATTAAATAAAGAGGTGTATATGTCGTACAACAAGTCAACTGCCCTGACGTTCTTCACCTTTGTGGACAACCACCCCTTTCCTTCAGTCTGGAACCATGACAGATTTTCTGGATAACCACATAAAATGTATTTTCATGCAAGAGGTTGTCCAAAAAAGAGCTTCAATAGATTCACCGTTCATGGTGAACAGGCATGTTCGATGTGAGCAATAACCCAATGAGTGTTTTAAAGAAGCTCTCTTAAGGTGATCTCCTGTTTAACACGTGTATTAATACTTTATTAACAGGACTGGGGAGCGTGCTATCCTACTTGGAGGACTGGCAGTCATTTTTGTTGGATTTTTTGTGTTACTGCCGTGGGGACAACAGTTTCCCAAAATAAAATGGGAAGGTAAATCCAAGCTGTTATTCTAACATATTCATTTTCAGTGGACTTTATGGCGCTCACAGATGATCGACTTGTTTTTACCTCTTCCCCAGATATAAAGAATTCTTCCATTCCTAAAAGCACCCTTGGCCTGTCGCATCCAGCTTCCAGGGAGGTGAACACTCAGCCTCCAACCAACAACACTGCGGAACCCACGGGATGCCCAGCTGTGCAGTCCTGGTGTCAGTACACCCCGGTGATCCACTTGGCCCAGTACCTCAGTGCGGACGTACTGATAGGCATGGGTTATCCAGTCTGCAACGTCATGTCCTACACGCTTTACTCGAAAATTCTTGGCCCTAAGCCCCAGGTGAGGAAGCCATGTGCACTGAGACATTTAGTATGGTATGTCTTGGCTGATTGACATTAACAGAATAACTACAGTATTTGGTCTTGGCTCCGTTTGACTGAATGTTCCTCACATCTTACGGCAGTGTATCCTCGTGTACATGCATTGCAGCAGTGACACTGGACCTTGTTTTCTTTCAGGGGCTGTACATGGGATGGCTGACAGCGTCTGGAAGTGGGGCCCGCACCCTGGGCCCCGTGTTCGTCAGTCAGACGTACACCCACCTTGGACCCCGCTATGCCTTCGGCCTTATTTGTGGGGTAGTGCTGCTAACAGTAGGCCTCCTCGGAGGAGTGTACAGGAGACTTATTCCGTTCTCTGTCCGGTACGGAAGAATACCAGAGTAAAGACAGTATTTGTCAGTATTAGCCATCATTCCAGGAATTGGGACTGGTGAAAGGCTTCCAGTATTCAAGAACGTTTTGTCTGCTTGCTGCTAACTCTCGTGCAATAGAATGTCGCATAGCAGTAATTGACAGCACTTTATAAGTAATATATTTTCCTACTACTTACAGAGAAGCTAATTGCAATGAAATTATATTATGACCTTGGAAATATCAATGCACTAGTTGTCTGCCACTGTGACCTCAATACACAGGGGAAACTCTGGGAAATAATACTTCAAGCTTTCCTAAATGACTTTAATTTCATTCCACACTACCAACCCGGTGCCGGGTGTTTGTGTGGAAATCAGTGAAAAGTACAAAATTCTATCGATAATCACAAGCTACTGAAATAAATACAGAGAAACGCTTTCTTTCCGACTAGGCAAAGGGAAATTGTGTGGCGGAGGTTAAAGGGTATATGCCTGGACTTGTGGGTGCTAGAGAATTAAGAGAATGTTGAAGAGAAAATGGCTTGGGCAGCAGCAATTTCAGATAAAATGGTCTTTGCGGCATAAAAAGGAAGTGGTTGGTTGGATTTCATTTGTTTAAAGGATCGAAAGAGGATGAGACAGAGGGGTACCCAGGGTATTTCGTGCTAAGGAAGGAGAGAGATAAAGTACATAAAAATTCATTCATAATTTCTAGTTCACCAAATAATGTAAAGGACACAACTCTCAAAAGTTAATTACTCCATGAAAATAATTTGGTATCTTTAAAACTGCAGTGGATGCAATTTAGTTGAACAGACAGACTTGTTCACATAACTTGAAAATATGCCTGCGTTATCCTCCCCCTTGGCTCGCTCACGTTCTCAGTCTTTATATCATTGGTACTCGCAAACATTTTCTCAGGGGCCAAAAAGTTTGATCTGTGATGTGACAGAGGGCCGCATTGATGCGAGCAGGGTTACGGTCGCGGGTGGGTGTTGGCTTAAAATGAGTATAGGGGAAGCAACGCATATACATCTAGTGACCCAACTGCACAATGTGAAACCAGAAAACCTGGGATTAAGCCCGACTTTCCAACTTTACCAAATATGTGTGAGCGTAAAATTGTTTTATTTCACGTCTTTTTCTTCGTAATCATATATGAGGACCTCGAAATACATGACTTCAGGATGTGCACTGTACAAAGCCTTCTCCAGTGTTTAATTTAATAAAGCATAATTTTGTTCATGTATAATAGCAACCATGGCCACCCAAAGGGTGCACATAACAAGTGACTTGCCTCTTAGTTCACAGTGGCATGATTGTCAGGGGAGGGAGGTAAGCATGAATGTTTCTAAAGTCATGTCTTAAACCTATCACTTAAAAAAATACTTCCGAATGCACTGATATAATATGATGTACTAATGCGAAACGGTTCTGCATGTTAATTAAATACACATTTTGAATTTTGAAGAGACTATCATATTTTTACACAGTTGTCGCAACATGTATTTAAAAATGAAGGTGTTCCTAAAATTAAGTGGTGCGTGACACTTTGGTTAGTTCCTTTCTTTAAATTCAATTAACTTGTAAATAAATGATTGTCCGTTTAAAGTCATTTTAATGCTAGTGCTGAGTTGAGTAAACAGCAGTCCAGTGCTGCTGTGTACCAGAGGGCTCCAGGTGTAGGTCAAGAGGGTTGCAAGTGACCCCCTGGCCGTACTTTGAATATCACTGCTTTATGTCCTGCAGGTCATGTTATCTGCTATTGCTGTTTAACGGAGCCTTGCATCAGTGCAGGCCTTATCAACTGACATGCCCTAATGCAGTTTGTATCTTTGCCATTTCCAATTTTACAACTAGTTGGCGTGAGTTAGAACCTGCTTCTACAACATACACTGATTTCATACCTATTGCATGGCCACAATTCTGTCTCATATTCTCTGCCAGTTTTCTCGCTCCATCTTCAGTTTTGAGGATGAGTGGTTTATGCTGCAATGTTTTAATTATGTGATCTGAAAGAGACACGTTAGTGATAGATTCCTTACCTTAGAATATCCCCAGGTGTCAGACTGGATCCTGAAAGTTTTTTCGTCAGCAGTACCCCTGCACGTCAGTAGGCGTCGTCGTACAGCTCCGCATATGTCGCTGGCATCGGAGTCGCTGAGATGACGTCGCTGGCGCTACTTAGACTCGCCCACGCGCGCTGACGTCAGTTTTTCTTTTTCCGCGCCAGCAAGAGCAGATCCGGAGAGAGCGGTACCCCCAGTCATTTTTTTTCACTGAGTTTTTGGGGACTTTTTGTGAGAAGTTGGCCTGATTTATGATGCTCACTAGTTCTAGTGATCACTTTGTATCAGTCCAAACAACCCTTATGGTAATTGGTTGTAAGTCAACCTTATAGACCAGCTATCCTAATGGTAGCATGGACAAAGCAGTCTTAGGCTAAACTCTTTTGGCATGTGAAGCCAGCTGTTTTACCACAATATAACCCCTTGAATACCAGATGAAAGGACACCACACAGGTTGTTATGAAAATAAACAGTATATTTATTAATAACAACACCTCTGAACTCTTTATGAGGTCAGAGGGCTAAGCACATGACAATCTCTTAAGAAAAATACGACAAGTTGCACGAAATTACAATGGTGCCCTAGGCGCACGACAAACCATATACTAAGTAAGTGGAATGTGAAAGTCGATAAAAGGAATGGAGCTGTCCAGAGGCTGTAGGATCGATGGGACCACGCTACACTAATTCTAGGTAAGTAATAGGAGGCCCACGGAACGCGCGTGCGGAGTGTGAACTCACACGCGAGATGCGTAACAACATCTATGGACAGTACAGTTCAAGTTAAAGGTGAGTACGGACAAATCTGACTAGGTAGGACTAAAACGACTGTGGAACTGGACACTAGGACAGTTAAACTACCCTTGAGCACCAAAATGCTCTCGTTACCTCACCCACGGGCTGCGGGTGCATAGGTGCCAAAGTGTGTCGGGTTTTCGCGTTGAAGTCAATGGAGCCTGAAAGAAAACATGCTGCAGGCGACCAGGAGGAAGATGTCCGGTGCGATCCAAGGGTGGATCGGTGAAGAAGAGAACCTAAAAGCAGAGGGGACAGTGTTCAAAGTCACTAGCCAGTGACCGGTGTGGAACCAGGAAGGAACCAGATGCTGTCGTCGCAATCAGATGAAGAGTGGACGCTTGACTCTGCAGCCACGTGGCCCAGGAGGTGTCTTCGACGACCAGGATGGAGGCACGAGCTGTCCCACGCAGGCTCTCGCTGTCGGCGGTGTCGGATCCGGAATTGGAGTCAACAGGCCTTGGCAAAGGCAACCCACGCGGTGAGTGGAAAAGACGTCTGGTGCGAACTAGGAGAGTCCGGGGTGCCCCTCTTTTGGAAGGGAGCAAGGGCCAGTCTGGAGCAACCAGACCAGCAGTGAAGATTCAAAGATTCGTCGTCTAGGAGGCCACTAGCCAGCCGGCAAGTGACCAGACAACGCGTCGAGCAGCAAACAAGCAGAAGGGCCCCACGCAGATCTCGTGGAAGCTGGAGGGCTGATCTTTGGTGCAGGGCCTGCTCGGGGCTGGGGCTTCTCAATCCCCAAAGCACTTGGTCGAGTTTACCTCGGGAGTCGTGCTGGAAGCGAAGTGCAGGTTCGTTCAAGATGGCCGGTCCCACGTGTCTCGTCGCACCCACGGGTCTCAGCTTTCCTGTAGATGTGAGTTGAGGTCGGAGAGGTCTGGGAATCCGGGTCTCGTCGGGCTCTGAAGTCTGGATCCTCGAGGGAAGACGACAAAGTGAAGCCGCTGGACGCTTGATGGTGCCTGCAGTTGCAGGGTGGACACTCCTTGTCCACAAGGGAGATTCTTCAGTCTTCTGTGGAGCAGAACGTCGAAGTCCAGAGTTTCTTCTTGTAGAATTGTTCAGGATAATCTAATTTGGAATGGGACCAGCTCCTACCTTTATCCTGCTAAAGGGGGCTGCACTACTGACTAGGTCCCTCTCCTGTGTGGGACCAGGACGGGGGTGGTTACACCCCCTATCCTTTGTCCGGTTTCCCGCCAGAGCTGGGGCTGGAGTGCCCCAGCAACTGGTTTGAACCGGTGTATGCACAGGGCACCTTGTGTGCCCCAGGCATGTCTCATTCCTTTCAGGCCTATCCTACCCAATACACAAAATCCTGTCTGGGGTGGTGCTAGCACCTCCCAAGGCAGGAAACCCTTTGTCCAAGCCTCCCTCGCTGGAAGGACTCCCAGCAGCAGGAGGTCAGACTTTTGTCTGTGGTGGAAGCATCCATTTTGTGATGCCAAGGCTTGAGTTAACTTTAACCGGGGTTCACAGTTACATACATGTCGTGTCCCTCTAGAAGGGTGGAATGCTACCCCCATCGCCAGAATTGGCGAGGGGGTAGTATTCCAATTTGTATGACACCTTACTCGACATGTTTTGATAATGTTATACCAGAGTTAGCATTTAACCGCGAGGTTGATAATGCACTTAAGAGTATATGGTATAGCGTTATCATGGAAACAGCTAAAGGACTTGGTTCCGAAAGCTGTAGACAGGCTCGGCTCATGCTAGAGCACCATCTCACATTATTTATTTATTTGTAGGTTTGTATCGCGCCGGCATCACACCCGAAGGTGTATCTCCGCGCGGTGCTGTGAAGTGAACAGGTCGGGCAGCGTTCGTCCTAGAACAGAGTTGTCTTTAGGCATTTCCTGAAAGCTGGATGGCTCGGGCACTCTCTAAGGGAAAGGGGGAGGTTGTTCCACAGCCGAGGGCCCATGATGGAGAGGGCACGGCCTCCCTGTCTGGTCTTATTGTGTCTGGGAACCTGTAATAACAGTTGATTGCTGGACCTAAGATTGCGGGAAGGGCGGTGGTATGCAAATTTTTCGGCCAGATAGTGTGGCCCTAGGTTGTGGAGACTTTTATGCACCACACAGCAGATCTTAAATTCCACCCGTTTTCGAATGGGAAGCCAGTGGAGGGCTTTGAGGAGGGGCAAGGATGGCGTTCTGGGGGGGGCATTGGTCACCAGACGTGCCGCGGTATTTTGAACCACCTGAAGTTTGTTAAGCACTCCTTCATTAGCTGCTAGAAATAGGCCATTGCAATAATCCAGGCGGCTCAAAACGAGGGCCTGGACCAAGGTCTTTCTTGTGTTATCTGGTAGAAGGGGGAACACTTTCCGAAGGAGGCCAATAATGTGAAAGCAGGATCCTGCTGTGGTAATGGCATGGTGGGCAAGGGTGAGGTCATGGTCTAGACGGACCCCCAGGTTTTTCACCACCTGTTTCGGGGAAGGGGCCTGACCCAGAGTGGAGGGCCACCAGTCAGGGGTCCACAGGATTTTTGCCTCTCCGAATAGCATGACCTCCGACTTTCCCACGTTACACTGGAGAAAGTTCTTGGCCATCCAGCTGGCGATCGCAGTCATGCCGTTGGAGAAAGTTTGTCTTATCTCCGGGGTAAAGGTTTTAAAAGTGAACAGCAGCTGCGTGTCGTCAGCGTAAGAGATAGGCATAAACCCGAAAGACCTCATGATGTTGGCCAGAGAGGAGACATATACGTTAAACAACGTAGGGCTGAGACAAGAGCCCTGCGGGACTCCTCTGATGATGCTGGCCGAGGTGGAGCTAAAGGAACCCATATTCACCTTCTGGGTTCGCTCGGAGAGAAAGCTGGTGAACCACGCCAGGGCAGATTTGTCAATGCCAATCTCCTTTAGTCTGGTAAGGAGGATGGCGTGGGATATGGTGTCGAATGCTGCGGACAAGTCCAGCAGCACCAACACCACAGACAAACCTCTGTCCAGGGACATGCGTATAGCATCCGTGACGGAGAGAAGCGCCGTCTCGGTGCTATACCTGGGCCTGAACCCCGACTGAGAGTGGTCCAAACTGACGGTCTGCTCAATGAAGCTGGAAAGGTGGTGGTTGACATGCTTCTCCATCAGTTTGCCGACAAACGGCAAAAGGGAGATTGGCCTCAGGTTGGTCATGTCTGACCAGGGGATGGAGGTGTTTTTCCTGATCGGCTTGACCATGGCCTCTTTCCACTCCCTGGGGACAAGTCCCTCGGAAAGGGAGCGATTGATCACCGTCTGAATGGAGGGACTGAGGACACTCCCAATGAGGTGCATGACACGGGCGGGTACAGGGTCCACTGGGCTGCCTGATTTAATGGTCCTAATCAGAGAGTTGACTTGGTCCAAGCTAATCTCGGGGATAGAGGACATAAGTCCACATAATTCCAAGCACTCTGCCTTCAGGATTGATAAGGTCTGCCATAGGAGTGACTGATAGGAGGATATGTGTCCATTTTTAGGGTTAGATATAGGTATACTATATCTATAGCAAAGGGTGATTACACCACCTTGCCCCAGCTGTCATGCAGCCAGTTGTGTCAGTTTTAGATAGCCAGCTAGGGGTGGCATAATACATGCTTCAGCCCCTGGTAGGCCCTGGGTACACCTATGCCCTGGATACCTAAGGTATACTGTACAGGGACTGATAAGGTGGCCCAGTACCAATTGGTAAATGCACCTAAAGTACATGGTTGTCAATTTTAGAGAGAGATCAGCTAGGCTGTGGGTCTGATTAGCAGGCCCACAGCCAGGGAAAGTCGTAAACCAGGGAAGCAAAAAGCAAAAATCTGGGGTGACCATAGGATTGCAGACCCCACTCTCCTACGTAACCCCCCCCCCCAAACTTAGGGACATTAAACTAACCTTGACCAGGTGAGTCTTCCTGTTCTAAGTGGAAATACCTGGAGAGACCATCTGCATTGCCATGGCGAGTCTCTGGTCTGTGCTCCACTGTAAAGTCCATCCCCTGTAGGGAAATGGACCACCTAAGAAGTTTGGGGTTTTCACCCTTCATATGATTTAGCCATAAGAGGGGCTTATGGTCGGTCTGAATCTTGAAGTGAGTTCCAAACAAGTATGGCCTCAACTTCTTCAGGGCCCAAACCACAGCTAAGGCCTCCCTCTCAATAGCTGACCAACGTTTCTCTCTAGGGGTCAGCCTTCTGCTTATAAAAGCAATGGGCTGGTCATGACCATCAATATTCAGTTGAGCTAGAACAGCTCCCACGCCCAACTCAGATGCATCTGTTTGAACAATGAAGGTTTTGGAGTAGTCAGGACTCTTGAGAATAGGTGCAGTACACATGGCCTGCTTTAGGTCATCAAATGCCTTCTGACCGCTAACTGTCCACTGAACTTTCTTTGGCATTTTCTTGCTTGTCAGGTCATTAAGTGGTGTCACAGTGGACCCATAATTCTTGACAAACTTCCTATAGTAACCAGACAGGCCCAAGAAAGCTCTGACCTGTGTCTGGGTGGTTGGAGGAGCCCAGTCCTTTATGGCCTGTATCTTGCTCTCCAATGGTTGAACCTGGCCTCCACCCACAAGGTGGCCCAGGTACACAACCTGACTCTGCCCTATCTGGCACTTAGTAGCCTTGATAGTGAGGCCTGCCTTTTGCAGGGCCTCCAAAACTTTCCTCAGGTGGATCAGGTGATCCTCCCAGGTGGAGCTAAAGATAGCAATATCATCTAGATATGCTGCACAGAAGTCATCCAACCCAGTGAGAACTTGGTTCACCAACCTTTGAAAAGTGGCAGGTGCATGTTTCAAACCAAAGGGCATCACCAC
This sequence comes from Lissotriton helveticus, assembly GCF_964261635.1. Classification (NCBI taxonomy): domain Eukaryota; kingdom Metazoa; phylum Chordata; class Amphibia; order Caudata; family Salamandridae; genus Lissotriton; species Lissotriton helveticus. The sequence goes on from NC_136059.1 coordinate 1,877,702,630, forward strand.
AAATTGTTAATGACCTCCTGGGGTAGAAAATGCTGTTTTGGCCTTGGCATCCTCAGCTAACCTGATCTGCCAATAACCAGCTGTTAGGTCAAATGTACTTAAGAAAGTTGCAGAAGCCAACTTGTCTATCAGTTCATCTGCCCTAGGTATTGGATGGGCATCTGTCTTAGTGACAGCATTGAGACCCCTGTAGTCGACACAAAACCTCATCTCTCTCTTACCGTCCTGGGTGTGAGGTTTTGGCACTAGAACTACAGAACTAGCCCAAGGGCTCTCTGAGGGTTATATGACTCCCAATTCCAACATCTTTTGAACTTCTTTCTTGATGCAGTCCCTGACGTGGTCAGGTTGCCTGTAGATTTTACTCTTGACAGGCAGACTGTCACCAGTGTCCACCTCATGGATGCACCAGTTTGTCTGACTGGGGGTCAGTGAGAACATTTGTCTAAAGGATTGAAGAACCTGTTTACAATCCTCTTGTTGATGTTCAGAGAGGCTGTCAGAAAAGACTACACCATCCACTGACCCATCATCAGGGTTCTGAGTGAGCAGGTCTGGGAGAGGGTCACTCTCTTCCTCCTGCCCCTCATCTGTGGCCATGAGCAAGCCCATGTCCTCCCTGTTGACAAATGCCTTGAGCCTGTTTACATGAAGCACCCTGTGGGGGCTCCTGGGAGTTCCCATGTCCACCAAGTAGGTGACTTCTCCCTTTTGCTCAATGATGGTATGGGGTCCAGACCATTTGTCTTGGAGAGCTGCTGGGGCCACTGGCTCCAACACCCACACCGTCTGTCCTGCATGGTAAACAGTTAGGACAGCCTTTTGGTCATGCCAAGCTTTTTGAAGTTCTTGGCTGGCCTCAAGGTTTTTAGATGCCTTCTCCATGTACTCTGCCATCCTGGAGCGGAGACCAAGTACATAGTCCACTATGTCAAGCTTAGACTTTTTGAGCGGTAACTCCCATCCTTCCTTCACAAGACATAGGGGTCCTCTTACAGGATGCCCAAACAGAAGCTCAAAAGGGATGTAACCAACCCCCTTCTGTGGGACCTCTCTGTAAGCAAACGGGAGGCAGGGTAAAAGGATGTCCCATCTTCGCCTAAGCTTTTCAGGTAACCCTTTTATCATCCCTTTGAGGGTCTTGTTGAATCTCTCAACAAGCCCATTGCACTGTGGGTGATAGGGTGTGGTGAATTTATAATTGACACCACACTCCTTCCACATTGCAGTCAAGTATCCTGACATGAAGTTTGCACCTCTGTCAGAGACAACCTCCTTAGGAAACCCCACTCTGGAGAAAACTCCAAGCAGGGCCCTGGCCGCAGCAGGAGCTGTAGTGGTCCTAAGGGGAATAGCTTCTGGATACCTGGTGGCATGATCCACTACCACCAGTATAAATCTGTACCCAGATGCTGTTGGGGGGTCCATTGGTCCAACAATGTCTATCCCCACTCTTTCAAAGGATACCCCCACCACGGGTAGTGGTATAAGGGGGGCCTTTGTTGTGCCACCTGATTTGCCACTGGCTTGGCAGGTGACACATGAGCGACAAAACTCTTTGGTGTCTTCAGACATATGAGCCCAGTGAAAGTGTGGGGCAAGCCTGCCCCAAGTCTTGTTCTGGCCTAAGTGACCTGCAAGGGGAATCTCATGGGCTAAGGTGAGAAGGAAACCTCTAAGAGACAAGGGGATGACCAGCCTCCTGGTAGCACCAGGCTTGGGGTCTCTTGCCTCAGAGTATAGGAGTCCATCTTCCCAATATACCTTATGGGCACCTGTAGCATTCCCTGCAGCCTCAGCAGCAGCCTGCTGTCTGAGGGGTTCAAGAGAGGAACAGTCTAATTGGGCCTGTCTCAAGTCTGCCCTGGAAGGTCCCCCTGTCCCAAGAAACTCACCCTGATCAGGTTCAAGCTCTTCTAGGACAGTTCCTTCTGGGGTCTCTGGGTCAGCCTCCTGGGAGGGCTGATCCTCAACCTGAGGCCGGGGGGAAGGCTCTGCCTTAACCCTACCATTCATTCTCTTGGGTAGTGGCTGGTCCATTCTTCCAGGATCCAGCACTTGTTCAGCAGGGCATTTCTTTGCCTGTGACCTAGTCACAGCAAGGACATGTGAGGAGAGTCCTGGCATTTCTACATGAGTCCTGTACTCCACATCTGACCACAGTGAGGATTCCAAATCATTGCCCAAAAGACAATCTACTGGGAGGTCTGAACTAACTATAACCCTTTTGAGGCCAGTTACCCCTCCCCAGGAGAAATTAACAACTGCCATACTGTGATTGGTAGTGACATTGCTAGCATTGGTCACTAGGTAGTCTGAACCTAGCATGATCTGGTCAGGGTCCACAAATGTTGGTGTCACCATGGTGACACTGGCACATGTGTCCCTGTAGGCCTGAGCCATTTTTCCATTGATTAAAGGTGTTTGTTTGTATTTGCCCAGAGTACTAGGACTTACAGTAGGGGTCATATCCATGTCCCCAGTAAAACCAAGAACTGCCTGAGTAGGAATTCTGACTAAGTCAGAACCCACCTCAGTTCCCAGGGTTAACCCAACTATAGCCTTGGGAGGTACACTACCACTACTAACTGTACTAGGGGGTGCAGGTGTCTTAGGGACAGTAGTGGTAGGAGTTTGGCCTTTCTTGGTGCACTCACTAAACCAGTGAGTCTTACTTTTACAGTATTGGCACCATGGTTTCTTAGGACCATCATTCTTCTTCTTTTGGGAATTTTGGGACCCACCCTCCTTAGGTTGTTGGGGCCCTGTTGAAGACTTCTGGTCATTTTGCTTATTCTCAATACCCTTCTGGTCTGCTTTCTTCTGGCCACTACCCTGGTTCTGCTGCTTGACCCTTGCCCTGACCCATCTGTCTGCCTTCTTTCCCAATTCTTGGGGAAAGGTCAGATCTGAGTCAATCAAGTGCTGATGCAACAACTGGTTCTGACAAATATTTAAGATTTGCTCTCTCATAATTAGATTATACAATCCTGTGTAATCAGTAACTTTACTTCCCAGTAACCAGCCTTCCAAAGCCTTAGTGGCACAATCAACAAAGTCAGTCCAATCTTGAGCCTGAGTTTTCTGGGTGTCTCTGAACATTAACCTGTACTGTTCAGAGGTTAAGCCAAACCCTTCGATCAGTGCATTTTTCAAGACTTGGTAATCATTAGCATCCTCATCTCTAACAGTGAGGAGCTTATCTCTACCTTTACCTTCAAAGGAGAGCCACAATATAGCTGCCCACTGACTCTGGGGTACCTGCTGTACTTTGCAGGCTCTCCCCAAAGCAGTTATCCACTTGTGGATATCATCTCCTGTCTTATAGGAGGGCACTATTTTACTCAGGTTTCTAGTATCAAAACCCCTTTCTCTATCCCTAGGGCTATTGCTGCCACCAGTGGGGACTACCCCACTCAACTGTGGCTCTCTAGCAAAGGCAAGCTTCTCTTTGGCAAGGGCAAGTTCTTCCCTTTGGATCCTCAGATTAGCCTCCTTCATCTTTGCCTCATGCTCTCTCCTCTGAGGGGAAGTCATCCTCCTCTGAGCAGATGCATGAGAGGCACGAGAGTGCACATATCTATTGGAGTCCCTAGAATGAGATCTAGCTCTTCTAACCCCAAAGTTAGGCCTGCGTAGGGTCAGCACTGGGGGTCCCCCAGTTCCTTCCCTATGTAGGTCTAAGTTGGCCCTTGTGAGTCTGCTGACTGTGAGAAGTTGGCCTGATATGCAGTGCTCACTATTCTAGTGATCACTATGTATCAGTCCAGACAACCCTTATTGATGATTGGTTGTAAGTCAACCTTATAGACCAGCTATCCTAGTAGCATGGATACGAGCAGTCTAAGGCTAAGACTCTAGAGGGCGTGTTAAGCCAGCTGTTTTACCATCACATATACCCCTTGAACACCAAGTGAAAGGACACCACACAAGTTGTTATGAAAATAAATGTATATTTATTTCTAACAAGACTACCCTGGCTCTTTATGAGACAGGGAGCTAAGCACACAACAAAACTCTTACGAAAATACTTAAAGTCGCACAATTTACACAAATGCCCGAGGGGCACGAAAAACCATATACACAAGAAGTGGAATGCGAAATTACTAGCAGGTAAGTACTATTCTCATAGGCTTTAGAATCGCTAGGACTGGACTACTGAACCTTTAGATTACAAGCAGGAGGCCTAGGGACGTCGTGTGCAGAGTGGGAACTCTCACGCGTAAGGCGGGAAAAAGTCTATGGAGGCTAGTAAAGACAAAGTTACTGTTCTCGGGCGAACCCGACTAGGTAGGTCAAAAACGAAAGTGGATCCGGACACTTCGAGTGTTGGACTACGCTGGAGCACCGGAGTACTCGGTTTACCTAGCCCAGGGGCTGCGGCTGCATAGGGTTCAAGTGGCGTCGGAAACCCTCGTTGACGAACCAGGAGCCTGAAGAAAGAAGTTGCTGGCAGGCGGCCAGTGAAGAAGTTCGTGGTGATCCAAGCCTGGATCAGGGAAGAAGAAGACCTATAAGCAGAGGGGACCAAGTTCTGAATCACTAGCCAGTGATTTAGGTGGGCACCAGGATGGCACCGGACGAAGTCACCTCGACCAGGTGAGTGGGCGCTGCTGGGCTCTGCAGTCTCTCGGACCAGGAGGCATTGTCGGCGACCAGGATGGAGGTGCGAGCTGTCCCACGAAGGTATCTGCTGTCGACGTCGCTGGACCCAGGATTGGGGCAACAAGTCTTGGCAAATGCAAGCCCACGCGGTGGACTTAAAATGGAGTCTGAAGTGGACTAGGAGGGTCCGGGGTGCTCCTCTGTTGGAGGGGAGCAAGGGCAAGTCTGGAGCAACCAGACCAGCGGTGTTTGTCATCGTGAAACGTCGTAAAAGGGCTACTAGCCAACGGGCAAGTGACCTGGACAACGCGGTGAGCAGCAAAGAGCAGAAGGGCCCCACGCAGATCTAGTGGATGCAGGGGGGCTGAACTTCGGTGCTGGAGCTGCTCAGGGTCGGGGCTTCTCTTACCCCAAAGCACTGTCGTGTCCCTCTAGAAGGGTGGAATGCTAACCCCGTCGCCAGAATTGGCGAGGGGTTAGTATTCCAATTCGTATGACACCTTACTCGACATGTTTTGATAAAGCGATACCAGAGTTGGCATATAACCGCGAGGATTATAATGCACTTAAGAGTATATGGTATGCGTTATCATGGAACAGCTATTAGGACTTGGTTCCGCAAGCTGCAAACGGGCCCTGCTCATGCCAGAGCACCATTTCACATTATTCCAAGCACTCTACCTTCAGGATTGTTAAGGCCTGCCATAGGAGTGACTGATAGGAATATATGTGTCCATTTTAGGGTTAGATATAGGAATACTATATCTAAAGCAAAGGGTGATTACACCACCTTGCCCCAGCTGTCAAGCAGCCAGTTGTCAGTTTTGGATGGCCAGCCAGGGGTGGCATAATACATGCTTCAGCCCCTGGTAGGCCCTGGGTACACCTATGCCCTGGATACCTATGGTATACTGTACAGGGACTGATAAGGTGACTCAGTATCCAATCAGATATGTACCTAGGGTACATGGAATCCATTTTAACAGAGAGAGCAGTGGGCCTGGGGTCCTGAATAGCAGGGCCCCAGGTCAACTAAGTCAGAAAACCAGCAAAACACCAGGCAAAAAGTTGGGGGCAACCATAGTCAGGATCTACCTTCCTACATAACCCCCCCCCCCCCCAAACGAAAGGAGATAAGGCTATCCTTGACCAGGTAAGCCTATATTGCCTAAGTGGCCATATAAGGAAGTACCAGCACTGGCATGGTTACCCCCTATCTCATGGTCCACTAAGCAATCCCTCACCCTATGTCAGGCCTGTCGTGGTTGCTCCTCGGGATTGGATTGATGCAATAAAGGGGGCCCACCTCTAGATCATCCCAAGTCTGGCTATCATTGTCACAGACTATTAAGGAGATCAAGCGGGGGAAAAAGATAGGTCCGGAGGGGAACAGCTGGGCAACTGGAACCGAAACCTGCAGATGGAGAAAGCAAGGGATGAGTGGAATAAGAACCCTCAGCTGTAGCTAATTTATACACTGCGTTACTCCTTTCCTCACCTGCAATAACCTGCAGGTATGCGGAAACAAAGGGGTGATATAAAGGGCTCTTCTACGTCCCCTGGTGTTCCTACTAGAAGACACAACAAAAGAAAATATCAATACACCAATGTTCTCTCCCTTTCACAGTATCTAGATGAGCATATGTGATGGATTTACACCTACCCAGAACGAGGATGTAGAATACCAGGATGCCACTAGTAACAAACAGTTAAATATCACTCCTTGTTCGGTATGTTCTTAATGATAGGCAAATTCCCCCCTCCGAGGAGATGTATGGTTTGCAATATCAAAGGTCAGTGTAAGAAGCAAACAAGTCATCCCCTATAATGGGTCACCAAGAAAGTTCCTGAAACCAACATAGTAATAAAGCAATTGCCCAATGTCAAACAAAACACAGCGTCTATGCAGATACTTCTCTGCAGGCGCCAAACAGCGATAAAGGAGGTTCCTTGAAGAGAATGCGGCACCTAAGCCTAGGTGTCCGGCAAGGGTAGGAACTTCCCACTCCCAGTGATTGGTTTGGAGCAGAAAACAAATGAACACAGCACTTCCTGGTGAAGCACAACAACACCAGCACCCCCCTGGTAGCGGAAAACCTGAAAACCGCGTTCACTGCTCTGAATTCGGGCGCTTCCTAAGCCCCTCCTGAGTAATCCGCAAGGCTGGGGGTAGCGGACCACAAAATACTGTTTTCACAACGGGCGCTTCCTAAGCCCCACCTGAGTACTCCACAAGGCTAGAGATGAGACCCCAGGAACACGTCTCACAAGAGCGGGCGTTTCCTAAGCTTCTCCAGCCGGAACAACGGATCAACGAAACTGTGAGCTAGACTCCGCTCACCTCGAAAGAACACCACAAAGTGCACAGGAACTGCAAGTACCACTTGCTCGCCAAGAGGAATAATCGGCAGCGTCTCCCTCTGCAAGCGCCCTGTTATTCCATCCGGTCGCACAGCGTCATTCCAGCGCGCCGCGCTAAGGATCATGGGGGTTGTAGTTTTTGCGAGTTTTTTCGCCCGCGCTCGTTGCAGTCAGTGATTTACCAGCGGCCGGGGAATCCTGACACCCTAAGGGTATCTGAGGGTCTCCACCATAGGGAATCTCTACCTGTGGTGTGTTTTGGCAAAGTAAAAGACTGGTGCTGGGATGGAGTACTGAAGTGAGACATCACTAATGTTGGGCTCAACTTCCTCCAATCACCATCTACCATGTGTGCCTTTCTTTCCAGGACTGAGTTGCTATGAGCTCTCAGGGTCAACCTCTGGCTACCTAAAGCTGGAGGCTGGGTCCCTCTGTTTGGCTTACTGGAGGGACAGGTCAGGTCTGGGGCCCTCAGGTCCCAAGTTTGGCTGTGCCCAACAGTGTCCATCTGTGGGAGGTCCCTAACTAATTTTAAGGGGGATCCCTCAAGAGTTTGTGTTATTTTCACTTGGCTAGGACTACTAGTTTCAGTGCCCCTAATCTGCTGATTGGGGAATTCTTTTGGACAGGGGGCCCTTTGGGGTCCAACACTGGCCTCCCTGACCTCTACAGCCCTGGGCTGACTGAGGCAGGGTAGAGAGGGGCAGGTTACCTGCTCCAGACTGGGACCCACCTTGGAAGGGTCCACTGACATCAGGGGTTCTGCCAGGCTAGGCCTGACTACCTCTGTGGCAGTTTCTTCACAAGGGGTCAGATCAGTTCCCTGAGGAGGCTGATCTTTTCCTAAAGTCTGGTGGGAGGGAGATTTCTCTTCCTCCTCAATGCTCTCTGTCTGAGTGGAGTGATCCATAGTTTCAGGCTTCACAACACTATTATCTGTCTGAGTTTGAGCTGTGGCCATCACAACTCTACCAACCTTTTCAGGAGGGGACTCAGTTTGGGTATGGGCTGTGACCATCACAGCCCTGCTAACCTTTTCTGGGAAGGAAGCTGTCTGAGATTGGGCTGTGACTGGCACAGCCCTCCTGACCTGTTCAGGGAGGACATCTTGGACTGGGGCTGTGGCTATCACTGCCCCACTAACCTTACCATGGAGGTTCACCATTTTCAAATGGGTTTCTTGCTCTACCTCAGCCCAGGCTGAGGTCTCTAAATCCTTCCCCAGTAGGCAATCTACAGGCAAGTTGGATGACACTGCCACTCTCTTGGGGCCAGTGACACTTCCCCAGCTGAGATTTACCACTGCCATGGGATGAGTTTTCTTCACTCCATTAATGTGTGTCACCTGGTATGTGGCACCAGGTAAAAGTTGCCTTGAGGGGACTAGACTCTCAGTCACCATGGTGATGCTAGCCCCTGTGTCTCTGTAGGCCTCAACTTTCATTCCATTGATGAGGGGCTCTTGTCTGTATTTGCCCAAAGTGTTGGGACAAGTAGTGAAGTTGGCAAACCCCATGCCATTTTCACAGACAAGAGTATCGAAGTCAGGGGACCTGGTTAGGCCAGAGTCCCCAGGAACTCCCAAAGTAAAGGCACCCAAATTCTTGGGGGCACTCCCACCACCTGGGGGATTACTACTAGTAGTAACAGGAGGTTTGGGAATGTTACCTGGGGGTATGTTCTCCTTATTGGGGTTCTTTGGACAACTGCGGTCAGTTTTCAAATGACCCACCTGTTTGCAGGGATAACAATAAGGTTTCTTCTGGTTATTGGAAGGATTCTGGGACCCACCCCCCTCAGAGGATTTTTGGGGCCCTGATGTGGTTTGATCTGGAGATTTATTCCCACCCTTCTCTTGAGGCTTGGTTGATTCCTTCTTCTGGTCACCACCTTGGTTCTTGGGCCTAATCCTGGTTCTGACCCATTTGTCTGCCCTCTTACCCAATTCCTGTGGAGAGGTCAGATCAGAGTCTACCAGGTGCTGGTGTAATAACTGGTTCTGACAATTATTTAAGACTTGCTCTCTCATAATTAGATTATACAATCCTTTGAAATCAGTAACCTTACTACCCAGTAGCCAGCCTTCCAAAGCCTTAGTGGCACAATCCACGAAGTCAGACCAATCCTGAGACTGAGTTTTCTGGGTATCCCTGAACAGCAACCTGTACTGCTCAGTGGTTAAGCCAAACCCATCAACCAGTGTATTTTTCAGGACTTGGTAATTGTTAGCATCCTCAACTCTAGTAGTGAGGAGCTTATCTCTACCTTTGCCATCAAAGGAGAGCCACAGTATAGCTGCCCACTGACTCTGGGGAATGCACTGCACAGTGCAGGCCCTCTCCAAAGCAGCCATCCATTTCTGGATGTCATCCCCTTGTTTAAAGGGGGGCACTATCTTTGTCAGGTGTTTAGTATCTAAACCCTTCTCTTTATCTCTTGGGAGATTGCTGCCACCAGTGGGAACTATCCCACTCATCTGCTGCTCTCTAGCAAAGGCAAGCTTTTCTTTGGCCAGGGCAAGTTCTTCCCTTTCAATCCTCAGAGTAGCCTGTCTCATTCTGGCTTCATGCTCTATTCTCTGAGGGGAAGTCCATCTCCTCTGGGGAGAGTTCCTTCTCCTCTGAGAAGAGGCATTAGAGTGCAGAGATCTATTGGAGTCCCTAGAAGGAGATCTATTTCTCCTAACTCCAAGGTTAGGCCTAATTAGGGTCAGTACTGGGGGTCCCCCAGATCCTTGCCCAAGTAGGTCTAAGTTGGCCCTAGTAAGTCTGCTGACTGTCTCAGGACCTTTGTCTGCCTCATCCCCAGAGGTCTCCTCTTCTTCCTCCTCCTCAACTGCATCTGCTGTGTCAAGGAGGTCTGGATCACCAAGGTGTCCCTCTAAGGCTGGCATATTCCCATCTCCCTGAGATGCTTTCCTAGCATCATATGTCTCTGAGACCTATCAGAAAGGGAATGGTGGGGTTAGACCCCTGTTTCAGTTTCCTGGAGGTACACACTTGTCTCATCTCCTGGAAACTGCGAGCTGCATATCTTGATTTGACCTGTGGAGGGTCAATAACCACAAGGGGAGTCTCAGTAGACTCTCCACGGGTAGACATGCTTTTCTAGTGAGGTGTAAGTGGTGCACTTACCTACACTATATGTTTACCTACTGATCCCTTGCTAGAGTTGTAGTTTAGGGTGTGCTAGGCCCTAGGAGCTACAACAGCTGGTTCAGTAGAACTCAGAGTATTCTAAGCTAAGTTATATGTACCTCAGTACTTATGTGATCTTTCAAATGATATTCTTAGGATACGTGTGGTAAAACAACAGCAAGCTCAAATCCCACCGCTGCCACCAATGTGAGAAGTTGGCCTGATATGCAGTGCTCACTATTCTAGTGATCACTATGTATCAGTCCAGACAACCCTTATTGATGATTGGTTGTAAGTCAACCTTATAGACCAGCTATCCTAGTAGCATGGATACGAGCAGTCTAAGGCTAAGACTCTAGAGGGCGTGTTAAGCCAGCTGTTTTACCATCACATATACCCCTTGAACACCAAGTGAAAGGACACCACACAAGTTGTTATGAAAATAAATGTATATTTATTTCTAACAAGACTACCCTGGCTCTTTATGAGACAGGGAGCTAAGCACACAACAAAACTCTTACGAAAATACTTAGTCGCACAATTTACACAAATGCCCGAGGGGCACGAAAAACCATATACACAAGAAGTGGAATGCGAAATTACTAGCAGGTAAGTACTATTCTCATAGGCTTTAGAATCGCTAGGACTGGACTACTGAACCTTTAGATTACAAGCAGGAGGCCTAGGGACGTCGTGTGCAGAGTGGGAACTCTCACGCATAAGGCGGGAAAAAGTCTATGGAGGCTAGTAAAGACAAAGTTACTGTTCTCGGGCGAACCCGACTAGGTAGGTCAAAAACGAAAGTGGATCCGGACACTTAGAGTGTTGGACTACGCTGGAGCACCGGCGTACTCGGTTTACCTAGCCCAGGGGCTGCGGCTGCATAGGGTTCAAGTGGCGTCGGAAACCCTCGTTGACGAACCAGGAGCCTGAAGAAAGAAGTTGCTGGCAGGCGGCCAGTGAAGAAGTTCGTGGTGATCCAAGCCTGGATCAGGGAAGAAGAAGACCTGTAAGCAGAGGGGACCAAGTTCTGAATCACTAGCCAGTGATTAAGGTGGGCACCAGGATGGCACCGGACGAAGTCACCTCGGCCAGGTGAGTGGGCGCTGCTGGGCTCTGCAGTCTCTCGGACCAGGAGGCGTTGTCGGCGACCAGGATGGAGGTGCGAGCTGTCCCACGAAGGTATCTGCTGTCGACGTCGCTGGACCCAGGATTGGGGCAACAAGTCTTGGCAAATGCAAGCCCACGCGGTGGACTTAAAATGGAGTCTGGAGTGGACCAGGAGGGTCCGGGGTGCTCCTCTGTTGGAGGGGAGCAAGGGCTAGTCTGGAGCAACCAGACCAGCGGTGTTTGTCGTCGTGAAGCGTCGTAAAAGGGCTACTAGCCAACGGGCAAGTGACCTGGACAACGCGGTGAGCAGCAAAGAGCAGAAGGGCCCCACGCAGATCTCGTGGATGCAGGGGGGCTGAACTTCGGTGCTGGAGCGGCTCAGGGTCGGGGCTTCTCTTACCCCAAAGCACTCAGTCGAGGGTCACTCGGTGGTCGTGCTGGACAAGCGTCGTGCAGTCTTGATGATGGCCGGTCCCTCGAGGTCTCGTCGCACCCACGGGTCTCAGCTGGGCTGAAGATGTAGGTTGAGGTCAGAGGTGCCAGGGAAGCCGGTTCTCGTCGAGCTGGGCAGTCTTGATCCGGAGGAGAGACTTACAGCAGACCGCGATGCTTGGTTGGTGCCTGCTGCTGCAGGGTGACTACTCCTTAGTCACAAGGGAGAAATCTTAGGAAGAGTCTTGAGTTCCTCTCGTAGAAAGTCGGTTCAGGATTCAAAGATTGATCTAATTTGGAAGGGGGCCTGCTCCTACCTTTATCCTGCGAAAGGGGGCTGGCACGCGACTAAGTCCTGCCCTATGGGTGGGACTAGGAGGGGGGTGGTTACACCCCTCTCCTTTGGCGGGCTTTTCCCCAGCTCAGGGGCTGGTGTGCCCCTGGAACTGGTTCAAGCCGGCCTATGCATAGTGAGCACCGGGGTGCCACTTGCAGTCACCTTCCTCCAAAGCCCTGCCTACCTAGGATACACAAAATCCTGTCTGGGACGGTGCTGGCACCGCCCCTGACAGGAAACCCTTTGTCCTTGCCTCCTGCGCTGGGAGGACTCCCAGCAACAGGAGGGCAGACTTGTGTCTCGGTGGCAGCATCCATCTTGTGGAGCTGAGGCTATGTCTGACTTTAACCGGGGTTACAGGTTACCAACATGTTGTGTCCCTCTAAAAGGGTGGAATGCTAACCCCGTCGCCAGAATTGGCGAGGGGTTAGTATTCCAATTCGTATGACACCTTACTCGACATGTTTTGATAAAGCGATACCAGAGTTGGCATATAACCGCGAGGATTATAATGCACTTAAGAGTATATGGTATGCGTTATCATGGAACAGCTATTAGGACTTGGTTCCGCAAGCTGCAAACGGGCCCAGCTCATGCCAGAGCACCATTTCACATTATTCCAAGCACTCTGCCTTCAGGATTGTTAAGGCCTGCCATAGGAGTGACTGATAGGAATATATGTGTCCATTTTAGGGTTAGATATAGGAATACTATATCTAAAGCAAAGGGTGACTACACCACCTTGCCCCAGCTGTCAAGCAGCCAGTTGTGTCAGTTTTGGATGGCCAGCCAGGGGTGGCATAATACATGCTTCAGCCCCTGGTAGGCCCTGGGTACACCTATGCCCTGGATACCTATGGTATACTGTACAGGGACTGATAAGGTGACTCAGTATCCAATCAGATATGTACCTAGGGTACATGGAATCCATTTTAACAGAGAGAGCAGTGGGCCTGGGGTCCTGAATAGCAGGGCCCCAGGTCAACTAAGTCAGAAAACCAGCAAAACACCAGGCAAAAAGTTGGGGGCAACCATAGTCAGGGATCTACCTTCCTACACTGACTATCACAGAACCTTTGTCTGCCTCATTCCCAGAGGGTTCCTCCTCCTCTTCATCTACATCTTCTGTTTCAGGGAGATCTGGATCACCACGAGTACCTTCTAAGGGGGGCATGCTCCTATCTGGATTAGAGGGGTCTGTGTCAGCAGCCCTTCTGGCATCATATGTCTCTAAGAGACCTAACAGAAAAGGAGTGGTAGGGTTAGAACCCTGTTTCAATTTCCTGGAGGTACACAATTGTCTCATCTCCTGGAAACTGAGAGCTGCATATCTGGAAAGGACCTGTGGAGGGTCACTAACCACTAGGGGAGTCTCTGAAGTCTCTCCATGGGTAGACATGCTTTCTAGTGAGGTGTAAGTGATGCACCTACCTACACTATGGGTTTTCCTACTGATCCCTTGCTAAGAGTTGTAGTCCGGGTGTGCTAGGCCCTTTCTACTACAACAGCTGGTTCAGTAGAACTCAGAGTATTTCTAAGCGTGTTATATGTACCTATAGTACCTTATGTGATCTTTCAAATGATATTTCAAAGATTATATTTGGTAAAAACAACAGCAAGCTCAAATCCCAACCGCTGCACACCAATGTGAGAAGTTGGCCTGATATATGATGCTCACTAGTTTTAGTGATCACCTTGTATCAGTCCAAACAACCGTTATGGTGATTGATTGGTTGTAAGTCAACCTTATAGACCAGCTATCCTAATGGTAGCATGGACAAAGCAGTCTTAGGCTAAACTCTTTTGGCATGTGAAGCCAGCTGTTTTACCACAATATAACCCCTTGAATACCAGATGAAAGGACAACACACAGGTTGTTATGAAAATAAACAGTATATTTATTAATAACAACACCTCTGAACTCTTTATGAGGTCAGAGGGCTAAGCACATGACCATCTCTTAAGAAAAATACGATAAGTTGCACGAAATTACAATGGTGCCCTAGGGGCACGACAAACCATATACTAAGTAAGTGGAATGTGAAAGTCGATAAAAGGAATGGAGCTGTCCAGAGGCTGTAGGATCGATGGGACCACGCTACACTAACTCTAGGTAAGTAATAGGAGGCCCACGGAACGCGTGTGCGGAGTGTGAACTCACACGCGAGATGCGTAACAACGTCTATGGACAGTACAGTTCAAGTTAAAGGTGAGTACGGACAATCCTGACTAGGTAGGACTAAAACGACTGTGGAACTGGACACTAGGACAGTTAAACTACCCTTGAGCACCGAAATGCTCTCGTTACCTCACCCACGGGCTGCGGGTGCATAGGTGCCAAAGTGTGTCGGGTTCTCGCGTTGAAGTCAATGGAGCCTGAAAGAAAAGATGCTGCAGGCGACCAGAAGGAAGATGTCCGTTGAGATCCAAGGGTGGATCGGTAATGAAGAGGACCTGAAAGCAGAGGGGACAGTGTTCCAAGTCACTAGCCAGTGCCCGATGTGGAACCAGGAAGGAACCAGATGCTGTCGTCGCGATCAGATGAAGAGTGGACGCTTGACTCTGCAGCCACGTGGACCAGGACGTGTCTTCGACGACCAGGATGGAGGCACGAGCTGTCCCACGCAGGCTCTCGCTGTCGGCGGTGTCGGATCCGGAATTGGAGTCAACAGGCCTTGGCAAAGGCAACCCACGCGGTGAGTGGAAAACACATCTGGTGCGGACTAGAAGAGTCCGGGGTGCCCCTCTTTTGGAAGGGAGCAAGGGCCAGTCTGGAGCAACCAGACCAGCAGTGAAGATTCAAAGGTTCGTCGTCTAGGAGGCCACTAGCCAGCCGGCAAGTGACCAGACAACGCGTCGAGCAGCAAACAAGCAGAAGGGCCCCACGCAGATCTCGTGGAAGCTGGAGGGCTGATCTTCGGTGCAGGGGCTGCTCAGGGCTGGGGCTTCTCAATCCCCAAAGCACTTGGTCGAGTTTACCTCGGGAGTCGTGCTGGAAGCGAAGTGCAGGTTCGTTCAAGATGGCCGGTGCCACGTGTCTCGTCGCACCCACGGGTCTCAGCTTTGCTGTAGATGTGAGTTGAGGTCGGAGAGGTCTGGGAATCCGGGTCTCGTCGGGCTCTGAAGTCTGGATCCTCGAGGGAAGACGACAAAGTGAAGCCGCTGGACGCTTGATGGTGCCTGCAGTTGCAGGGTGGACACTCCTTGTCCACAAGGGAGATTCTTCAGTCTTCTGTGGAGCAGAACGTCGAAGTCCAGAGTTTCTTCTTGTAGAATTGTTCAGGATAATCTAATTTGGATTCGGACCAGCTCCTACCTTTATCCTGCTAAAGGGGGCTGAACTACTTACTAGGTCCCTCCCTGGGTGGGACCAGGACGGGGGTTGTTACACCCCCTATCCTTTGTCCGGTTTCCCGCCAGAGCTGGGGCTGGAGTGCCCCAGCAACTGGTTTGAACCGGTGTATGCACAGGGCACCTTGTGTGCCCCAGGCATGTCTCATTCCTTTCAGGCCTATCCTACCCAATACACAAAATCCTGTCTGGGGTGGTGCTAGCACCTCCCAAGGCAGGAAACCCTTTGTCCAAGCCTCCCTCGCTGGAAGGACTCCCAGCAGCAGGAGGTCAGACTTGTGTCTGTGGTGGCAGCATCCATTTTGTGATGCCAAGGCTCGAGTTAACTTTAACCGGGGTTCACAGTTACATACATGTCGTGTCCCTCTAGAAGGGTGGAATGCTACCCCATCGCCAGAATTGGCGAGGGGGTAGTATTCCAATTCGTATGACACCTTACTCGACATGTTTTGATAATGTTATACCAGAGTTAGCATTTAACCGCGAGGTTGATAATGCACTTGAGTATATGGTATAGCGTTATCATGGAAACAGCTAAAGGACTTGGTTCCGAAAGCTGTAGACAGGCTCAGCTCATGCTGGAGCACCATCTCACATAATTCCAAGCACTCTCCCTTCAGGATTGATAAGGCCTGCCATAGGAGTGACTGATAGGAGGATATGTGTCCATTTTTAGGGTTAGATATAGGTATACTATATCTATAGCAAAGGGTGATTACACCACCTTGCCCCAGCTGTCATGCAGCCAGTTGTGTCAGTTTTAGATGGCCAGCCAGGGGTGGCATAATACATGCTTCAGCCCCTGGTAGGCCCTGGGTACACCTATGCCCTGGATACCTAAGGTATACTGTACAGGGACTGATAAGGTGGCCCAGTACCAATTGGTAAATGCACCTAAAGTACATGGTTGTCCATTTTAGAGCGAGAACAGCTAGGCTGTGGGTCTGATTAGCAGGCCCACAGCCAGGGAAAGTCGTAAACCAGTGAAGCAAAAAGCAAACGTGGGGTGACCATAGGATTGCAGACCCCACTCTCCTACACTTTTTGTCTCTGTTTTCAAGTATATATCAATCTACAGGTGCATAGGGATGTCCGGTTTTAAGTCCTGCACGGCCTGTCCCTACACGATGTCAGCAATGGACCCACACCGTGAGTGTCTCTACTGCCTGGGCCGCGACCACGACTCCAAGTCGTGCCCCCACTGCTGGGCCATGGCTTCGAAAACTTTGCGGGATCGGTCCCAAAAGTGGCTGGAGGCCCGGGAGTCGGTTCCGTGCCATTTAAGGTCCCGTCGCGAGGGAGGACGAGGGACCTGCCTCAGAGCCATCACCATCATTCAAAGTCATCGCACTCGGAGTCAGGTAAGGCGAAGCACAAGAAGGTGAAGAAGCGTCGTCGCTCTTCGCCTTCCCCTTCCAGTGGAGCCTACGCAGTTGCCGATGGCCTTTCCGCCCTTTCCGGGTCCATCGGCGACTCGGCCCAGATGCAGGAGTTCCTGTCAGCCATGACACGTGTCTTCGGACCTTCTGGCCCCGCCGGTGCGCCTTCCGGTTCCGCGGGCCTCGCTGGGGGTCCTCGTTCTTCGACGTCGCCGGCCCGACATCGTCGATGACTCCGGCGTCTACGCCGAGGGACCCCCATGGATCCAGACCTGGATCCCTGTCCATGCCGGTTGGCCCTGTATGACCTCCACCGGCATCAACGTCGCCGGCGCCGGCTGCATACCCGGCCAATGCCGTCCCCGGCTCCCTCTCCGGCGTGGGACAGGTGCCAGAAGGGTGTTGACCGATGCCGATTCCGACGCCGTTTGGGAATTTCTTTCCCTTTGTCCACCCATCGCCGCATGTTCCACCTGTTCCACCTGTTCCACAGGCTATGGAGGATGGGGAGGACTGCAAGGGGGGTCTGAGGACCCTCTTGCAGCCCAATGCGAGTTAGACCCAGACTGGGCTGAGGATCCGGGGGATCCAGGTGACCAGGATTATGCTCCGGAGCCTGGCGCACTGTCTCCTTCTACCGTGGCTACAGAGGAGGGTGGATCATATTCTATGATGTTGCGAAGGGCAGCCGAGGCTCTCCACCTCGAGCTCCCTACTGTGGCCGTCAGGACTAACCTCCTGACAGAGGTGCTTCGCCCAGCTTCTGCTTCTACTGAGCCGCTGCTGCCCTTTAATGATACACTCTCAGTTCTTTTGGACACCTGGTCCAGGCCCAACACAGGGGCTCCTGTGGACGTGGCCCGATGCCATCGCCCAGCCCCGGGCGATTGCGTTTTCCTCTTCCAACACCCCACCCCCGAGAGCTTGGTTGTCCAAGCCTCTGCGTCCCAAAGCGCATTCCCTTTTGCACCTCTGGACAGGGAATCCAAGAAACTGGAGCAGTTTGGGAAGAAAAAGGTTTCTTCCGCCATGTCAGGCCTGTGGTCTGTGAACACCGCATGTCTCTCGGGCTGTTATTCCCATTCTGTGTGGGATACAGTTGCGCAAGTGCTGCCTCAGTGTCCGGTGGAGGCTCGGACAATACTTTCCCAAGCTAATGCTGAGGGGAGAGATGCAGCCAAGTTCACCATTCATTGTGGTCTTGACACTGCAGACTCACTGGGCAGGGTGATTTCAAAGACAGTGACGCTTCGCTGTCACGCCTGGCTGAGGACGACTGGATTTTCTGGAGATGTCTAGAACACGTCGATGGGCATGCCCTTTCATGGCACTCGCCTGTTTGGCAATAAAGCAGATTCCGCGTTGGAACGTATCTGAAAGAAACAGGTTAGTATTAGATTCCTTACCTTAGAATATCCCCAGGCGTCAGACTGGATCCGGAAACTTTTGCGTAGCAATACCCTTGCGCGTCGGTAGGCGTCGTCTGCGGCTCCGCGTCCGTCGTCGTTGGCGCTGGGATGACTTCGCCGGAGTACTTAGACGCCGCCCTTGCGTGCTGACGTCAGTTCCTATTTTTTCCGTGCCAGCAAGCGCCGATCCGGGAACAGTGGTACCCTTAGTCATTTTTTGACTAAACTTTTGATCTTATTGTTCATTTTTTCTCGAAGTCGAACGACTCCGACGGTGCCGGTAGGGATGCCCGGGTTTAAGCCCTGCGTCGACTGCAACCGACTGATGTCGGTTACCGACCCCCATCGCCAGTGTCTTCATTGCCTGGGGCCCGACCACGATGACAAGTCGTGCCCCGACTGCCGGGCCTTGACGTCGAAGGCTAGGCGGGAGCGGTCCCGAAAGCACCTCGAGCTCCAGCAGTCGGCCCCGCGCTGTTCGAGGTCCCGGCCCGGAAGGAGGTTGAGGGACCGGTCGCGGGGCCGGAGTCATCACGGCTCGGAGGATCGACACCACTCCTTGAGCTCCAAGTCCTCAGGTTAGGGGCACAAGAAGTCGGAGAGGCGACATCGCTCTTCCAACTCCCCCCCGATGTAGCCGGGGGTTCGGGTGACACCGCCCACGCGGCTCCGTCAGAGCCGCAGGCGTCGCGGCCTGCTCCATACCCGCCGGTCCCTGGGCAGGACGCGACGCCGGAGGAGATCGACACCTTCCTCACGGCCATGAGGTCGCTCACTCCTCCGTCGGGTTCCGCGGCGCCTTCGGGCCCAGCAGCCTGACTGGGAGCCCAAGCGCGGATCCGGGTTATCGCCGGTCGACCTTACGACCTCGCCGGCTCCTAGGGTGTCGCCCCCGGCGCCGACCACGGTCGACGCTGTCCCCCCCCCCCCACCCACACTCCAGTTCCGACGCCAGAAGATGGGTGCCGAGGCGGATTGGGAGGGGTCTGAGGACCCTTTCGCACTTGAGTGCCAGTCTTATCAGGACTGGGCAGGTGAGCTAGGGGACGCCAGTGGTCTGGACACTTCGCCAGACCAGACACTGGTTTTGTCTCCCCTCCTACCGTGGCTACGGAGGAGGGGGCAGCCTATATTGTGGTGTTGACGTGGGCGGCCAAGGCCTTATCCCTTGAACTCCTCGTCTCGGCCGTGAGGACTAATCTCCTCACTGAGGTCCTTTAACCGCAAGCAAACTCTTCGGAGCCTCTGTTGCCGTTTAATGAGGCCTTGTCTGACGTTCTTCTGGGCACCTGGTCCAGGCCCGCTACAGGTCCTCCTGTAGATAGGAATGTGGCCAGACCCACCGCCCGGCTCCGGGCCACCCTTGATTCCTGTCCACCCACCCAACTCCTGAGAGCCTGGTCATACAGGCCTCTAACTCCCAGACCGCATTCCCGACGGCTCCCCCCGATCGGGAATCCAAGAGGTATGAACAATATGGCAAGAAGATGTTCTCCTCACTTTGTTTGGGGTTGCGGTCAGTTAACACCGCGTGCCTCTTGGGCCGTTATACCCACTCTCTGTGGGACATGGTCACGGATGTGCTGCCACAATGTCCGGAGGAGGCCCGGACTAAACTCGCCCAAGCCCTTGCGGAGGGTCGAGATGCGGCACGGTACTCCATCAGATGTGGACTGGATACCGCGGACTCGCTGGGTAGAGCGATGGTAACGACGGTGGCGATTCGTCGCCACGCCTGGCTGAGGTACGCCAAATTTTCGGCTGATGTCCAAAACACCCTTATGGACATGCCGTTTGATGGCCGTCGTCTCTTTGGCGACAAGGCAGACAGTGCGCTTCAGCGCTTTAAGCACTCCAGGGCTGCGGCCAAGTCCTTGTCGGCCTGCGCCAGCAATCTGCTGCCTTTCGCCCCTTTCGTGGCCAAGGGAGGGGCGCCCCCACACGTCCTGCCAGCCACGGGCCGCAGATTAACATCCAGCGTGGTGGCGGACGTGGTAACCGCCGTGGCGGTGCCCGGGGACAACGGCGCCGCCAGTCCACATCCAACCCCGCAGAATCTGCCTCAAAGCCTTCCTAGTCCGAGCTTTCAGGCCCACGAGACGCCAGTGGGGGGCAGGGTTCGCCATCACCTCTTTCACTGGTGCGACATCACATCGGACAGGTGGGTGCTGCAAATCGTCCGAAGGGGCTACTCCCTCCCCTTCGAGGCGACCCCTCCAGCCATGCCACCGCAGTACCACCGCGTGTCGGGGGGATCACTTGAATCTTCTGCGAGAGGAAGTTACGTCCCTCTTGGCCAAGGGGGCCATCGAGCGCGTTCCTGGACCAGAAGTAGGGTGTGGTTGTTAATCCCACTACTTTCCAGTTCCCAAGAAGGGCAAAGGGAGCCTGTGCCCTATCTTGAACCTGCTGAACGTCAAAGGCTTCCTCCGGAAGGAGAGGTTCATGATGCTGACACTGGCTCAGGTCTTAGCTGCCCTGGACCCAGGAGACTGGATGGTAGCGTTGGTCTTGCAGGACACTTATTTCCACATCCCCGTCCTGCCGCCCACCGGCGCTACCTGCGGTTCACGGTAGGCCACGAGCACTTTCAGTTTACATGCTCCCCTTCGGCCTTACCAGCGCCCCACAGGTGTTCACGAAAGTGATGGCTGTGGTCGCAGCTCATCGTCGCAGTTTAGGGGTTTCAGTCTTCCCCTACCTCGACGACTGGTTGTTGAAGGCGGGCTCGCCCCAGACAGTCGTCAGCCACCTCCAGACTACGGCCGACCTCCTGCACCTGCTGGGGTTCTCCATCAATGTGCCGAAGACGCACCTGTGTCCCTCTCAGAAGCTCCTCTTCATCGGAGCGGTTCTAGACTCAGCGCAGTTTCGGGTTTATCCTCCCGAACAGCGGGTTCGGGATATTCAGGCCCTGATTCCGATCTTTCAGCCTTTATCCCGAGTCTCGGTCAGGTTGACGCTGCGGCTTCTGGGGCTGATGGCCTCCTGCATCCTTCTGGTGCATCACGCTAGGTGGCGGATGCGGGCTCTGCAGTGGGACCTGAAGTTTCAGTAGGCCCAGCATTAGGGCAACTTGTCCGACCATGTCTTGATCTCGGAGGGCACTGCAAGAGAGTTGCAGTCGTGGCTCACGGACCGTGATTGAGTCAGCGGCAGATCCCTCTCCATACCCCAACCGGAGCACGTAGTTGTGACGGACGCGTCCCTCCAGGGCTGGGGAGGCCACATGGGAGAGGCGGAGATCAGAGGCCTCTGGTCTCCGGCGGAGTCCCAGCTCCATATCAACCTTCTGGAGCTGCGGGCAATCCGACTTGCACTGAAGGCATCCCTCCCCTCTGTCCGGGGGAGTGTGGTACCGGTGTTCACGGACAACACCACCGCCATGTGGTACTGCAAAAAACAGGGCGGGGTGGGGTCGTGGACCCTATGCCAGGAGGCTCTGCGCTTCTGGCAGTGGCTGGAACATCAGGGCGTGACCCTGGTGGTTCAACAGCTGACAGGTTCCCTGAACGCCAGGGCGGACGAACTCAGCCGTCTGTGCATGATGGATCACGAATGGCGTCTGAACTCGGATGTGGTGCAAGGCCTCTTTCAGCAGTGGGCAGAGCCTTGGTTAGATCTATTCGCCACAGAAGAGAACGCGCAATGTCATCAGTTCTGTGCGTTGGAATTTCCAAGGCGGCACTCGCTCGGAGACGCTTTTCGTCGCGAGTGGAGTTGCGGTCTGTTGTACGCCTTTCCGCCTATACCACTTCTGCCCAGAGTGCTGAAGAAGATCAGGCGCGACCGGGCCCAAGTCATCCTTGTGGCTCCAGACTGGGCACGGAGGTTCTGGTATCCCGAGCTACTCAGCATGTCTGTTGATCCCCCGATTCGTCTGCCCCTTCAGGAGGACCTTCTGTTGCAGCAGCAGGGGACGGTCCTCCACCCGAACCTGTCCAGTCTCCACTTACATGTGTGGAGATTGAGCGGCGGCAGTTGAGGCCATTTGACTTGCCTCCTGAAGTCTGTAATGTCATTCTGGCAGCCAGAGGTCCCTCCACAAAATCGGTATACGCCTGCAGGTGGAACAAATTTGTGGCATGGTGCACAGCAAAGGCTGTGGATCCCCTTTCTGCCCCTCTTTTTGAGGTTCTCCTCTTTCTCCTTTCTCTTGCCCAGCAGGGCTCTGCTCTGGGCACTCTGAAGGGCTACCTCTTGGCCATTTCCGCCTTCTTAAGGCTACCTGATCAGCCCTCTTTGTTCAAGTCCCCGGTTGTAAATAGGTTTTTGAAGGGCATCACTCGTATGTTTCCTCCAGTTCCTTTCCTGATGCCTCAGTGGGACTTGAACCTTGTTCTCACTTTTCTGATGTGCGCTCCCTTTGATCCACTTCATAACTGTCCTCTTCATCTCCTTACTCTGAAGACCACTTTCCTGGTTGCCATCACCTCTGCCAGGAGAGTGAGTGAGCTCCAGGCCCTTTCTTCTCAGCCTCCTTTCCTTTCAGTCCATCCGGACAAAGTTGTGTTGCGGACGCGACCCTCTTTCCTGCCCCAGGTAGTCACAGCCTAACACATCGTGCAGTCCTTCACTTTGCCCACCTTCTTTCCGCATCCCTCGAAAGAGGAAGAAAGGCTCCCCAGTCTGGACCCAAAATGTGCGCTCTCATTCTATTTGGATCGCACACGCCAGTTCCGGGTGGATGACCAACTCTTTGTTGGTTACGTGGGCGTTAAGAAGGGACGGGCGGTGCACAAACGAACCATTTCTCGATGGGTCGTCTTGTGCATCAAGGCTTGTTACTCTTTGGCTCGAAAGGAGCCTCCTGTGGGGCTTCGTGCCCATTCCACACGGGCAACGGCGGCTACTACTGCCCTGGGCCGGGGAGTCCCCCTGCAGGGCATCTGTCAGGCAGCTACGTGGGCCTCGCTGCACACGTTCGCAAGACACTACTGCCTGGACAGCCAAGTCCGGAGAGATGGCTTTTTCGGCCGTTCCGTTCTCCAGGACTTTCTGGTGTGATCATTGGTTCGCAGACCCACCACCGGGGTTGGTATTGCTGGGG
Organism: Lissotriton helveticus; assembly: GCF_964261635.1. Classification (NCBI taxonomy): domain Eukaryota; kingdom Metazoa; phylum Chordata; class Amphibia; order Caudata; family Salamandridae; genus Lissotriton; species Lissotriton helveticus. The sequence continues at coordinate 1,877,725,801 of NC_136059.1, forward strand.
TATCTATTCTAAGGTAAGGAATCTAATACTAACCTGTTTCTTTCAGATGCACAAGTTACTTACCTTCGGTAATGATATATCTGTAATAAACAGTAGTAAGAAAGGCCGTGCTGTACACAAGAGGACTATCACCCGCTGGGTCGTCTTGTGTATCAAAGCCTGTTATTCTCTGGCTAAAAATTAACCTCCGGTGGAGTTGCACGCCCATTCTACCAGGGCGACAGCAGCTACTACTGCATTGGGACATGGGGCCAGATGTAGGTAATTTTATTTTACCACCTCTTAAATACCGAATCATACCGATTCGGTATTTAAGAAGTGGTAAAATATAAGTACCGAGATGTAGGTAAATACAGATGTGCATTTACCGAATCGGTAAAAATCGGTATTTACCGATTCGGTAAATACTGACCGGTAATGCCCATTCATTCCTATGGGCTTTGAAGCCCATAGGAATGACTGGGCATTACCGATTCGGTAATTACCGAATCGGTAAATACGGATTTTCACAAGGGTGCAGGGGGTGTCACTTTGACACCCTCTAGCACCCCCAAAACGGGTTCAGGTGCCATGTGGCAGGCATACCTGCCCTAAGGGCAGGTCTGCCTGTCATATGGCACAGGTGTGCATGCACACATGTGCATGCACACCTGAATCGGTATTTTACCATCAAATAGGATTTGATGGTAAAATACCGATTTTTTTAATGCTTGTGGGATTCAGAAGAGTCCCACCTACATATCAATTTTCCCGAATCGGTAAAAATACCGACTCGGTATTTTACAGAGTCGGTAAATTTACCGATCGGTAAATTTACCGATTCTATAAAATACAGGGCCCTACATCTCAAATTGCATTTACCGGTCGGTAACGGCCGAATTCGGCCGTTACCGACCGGTAAATGCCTACCTACATCTGGCCCATGGTGTCCCCGTGCAAGACATCTGTCAGGCAGCCACGTGGGCCTCAATGCACACTTTTACCAAGCATTATTGCCTTGACAGTCAAGTCTGGAGAGACGGCTGCTTTGGCCGTTCTGTTCTCTGTGACTTTTTGGTGTGATCTTTGTTCGCAGACCCACCACCGGGGTTGGTTTTCCTGGGGTATCTATTCCAAGGTAAGGACTCTATCACTAACGTGTCTCTTTCAGATGCACAAGTTACTTACTTGTGTAACGATATATCTGTAAGAGACATTAGTTAGCGATAGATTCCTTGCCGCCCCACCCATCCTCCCCGTTCTGCGAGCTGATTTCTATGGTTAAGGTCATCCCTTTCAGGGCCCTAGTTTCAATGCACCAGTGGTCAGGATCTTGCACGGCTCTGCGTTGCTGGCGCAGAAAGTAATGTACAGAACTGACGTGGGCGCGTCGAAGTAGCTCCAGCGCGCCATCTCGGCGACTAGGATGCCAGCGACTTATACGGAGCCGTACGACGTCACCTACCAACACGCAGGAGTACTGCTGACAAAAAACTTTCCGGATCCAGTCTGATGCCTGGGGATATTCTAAGGTAAGGAATCTATCACTAACTAATGTCACTTACAGGTATATCGTTACACAAGTAAGTAACTTGTGCTTTTATGCTAGTGGCAGTGCAGTCAGCTGCCACATAGTCTTTTTCTAAAAGAAAAAAAATATTCTAGATTTTCTGCTCACTACGACCTTACTGGTACCACTGTTTGTTGATCACTTCACTCTTTAGCAAAATACTGCTTCAGAACTAATCCAACTACCCCAGTTCAAACAATGCAATAAATATGTCCACTCAAGGTCAGATTAAGAAAAAAAAGGGACGGAGAAGAGAGTGATTTTCAATGTATATGTCTTATGAACAATGAACTGCATCTGGTAATGTCTAGAACTAACCTAAAGGATTCTCCAAAGGACAGTTGGTGAGAGCAAAATAGAGGGGAGGTGGAAGGAAAGGTTGGAGGCGATAGTTGTTAGTAGAGAATAGTGACAGATTTCTCCTACTGCTGTATCACATAAGTAAGTATATCTAACTGTACAACAAAGATATCGGTTTCCTCCATGCTCTTGGTTGGATTCTGCTACCAAGCACTACGGCCTTCTTTATTCCTCCTCCACTCTGTAAGAATGATATAAAACCTAAACCCTCCATATTGACCACCCATTCGTGTCAAACCTATATACAGCAAACAATTATTCAATAATATATAAAAAGATATGGAGGGGGCGTGTCCAAGATGGCAATCGTGTAGGACGTACTTTTAGTCCCTCCGACTCCGCTCCGGTATAGCGTTGTCCAGCACCCCTCCGGGACCTGCATAGACGACCCTGCCCTGTGCTTTCTGCTCTGGTGTCTGTGGGGAACGCGCTGAGCAGCCAGCGGACCCCCGTGGCCTCATCTGAGGGGAGTTCGGTCCCTGTCCGATCGGAGGCCTGTAGCGTGGCTGGGCTGGTGAAGCCGGGACCTTGCGTGGCTCGCTGCGGCTGCTGAGGGGTCACTTCCGGCTGCGATTTCGGCGGCTGCTGCCTGTGGCTCTTGGGTGGCGCCGGCGGCGGGAGCTGCCTGCTCTTGCTCCGCGGCCTCCTTACTGCCTCCGGAGGTGCGCATTCCGGAGTGGACCGGTGACACGCTGGCAGTGCCCTGAAATTGAGCCTGGGGATTCGGGCTTGGGCCGGGCCTACCGCGGCTGTCTCGCCCTGACCTGAGGGCCTGCTGATCGGGCTGTCCCGCGGCCTCGGCTGGAGGTTTGCCGCTTCCCTCGCTGCTGGGGACCCATCTTGCTGTTTCCTGCTCCCTGCCGGGGGAACCTCGGGGAGCGCCGGAGAGCCCGGTGTGTGTGCGCTGGACCTTCACACCTTCCAGGATAGAGCGGTGACGTCGGAGCCCAGGAGTGGGGCCTGACTGCCTGAGTGGGGTGCTTGAGACCCTGTAGACTACGGAGCCATCTGTTGGGGGGCGCTACCCAACCTGGTGCCTGGGCATGCTGCCGGGAGCTTGCCCCCGGACCTGGGACCTGTGATTACCGGCCAGTGGAGTGGACTTGTTCCCCGGACCCGGGGGCGGTTTGGCAGTCCTCAGCGCAGACAAGGCGGCCCACCTATCAGACCCTCGTGAGGGAAATCGCTGGACCCAGTGTTGCTGCGGTGAATTGCTGCTGTGAGTGCCCGCTGTGCTGCGTCTGGAGGTGAGATCCACGGTGCTGCTTGACCCTGGGTATCTCTGACTGTGGTGGTCCCCCTGGTTGTTCGGCGCATGTGTTCTGCTGGCCTTATGGGGCGCTGACGACATCAGGGTGCTGGATCTGCGTTAGGGGGTCTCTCCCCCCTGGCGCGCAGCAAGGGAGATCAAGCCCTAGCTCCGCCGGCTGAAGACTTGGCCTTCCTTCACCCCTGGGGCCTGCGGGGAGCGGCGGCGGCTGCGGGGCTTCGGGTCCCTGGCGACGGACCCACCGGCGGCGAACCTGCTGCGTTGCACCTCTATTTACAGTGACTGCCCAAGCGACATCGAGGCCATGTCCAACAAGGCTCGTAAGGAGAGACCGGGCAAGGACGGGCCTCCGAGGGGGTCTCAGCCGACAGCGTCGCCCGGCCCTAGCGCTTCACCCAAACCAAGGGACGACGAGGCACCCGCCACTAAAGCCTTCATGCTAGAACTGTTCTCCGCGATTAAGGAAGATATCTCGGAGCTCCGCTCCCAACTTACCTCGGACCTCCGCGAGATGAGAAGGAATGTTGATGACATCGGGGAGCGAGTAGCTACACTTGAGGACCATGATCTGGGGATGGCTGATGAGGTACACCAGCCCCAGCAGGATGTGATCCGTCTCACGGAACAGAACTTAGACCTCCAGGCCCACGCAGAGGACTTGGAGAACAGATCCCACCGGAATAACATACGCATCCGAGCGGTGCCCTGGGATGGGGAAGCTGGAGACCTACGGGGCTATGTGGAGGCCCTTTTTCTTCAGATCTTGGGGGAGGAAGATCTCCGCGAAGTTCGTATGGACAGGGTCCATAGAGTTGGCCTGCCGAGGAGTGGTGGCGCTCCCCCCCTGACATCCTGGTTTGCGTTCATGACTTTCAATTGAAGGAGCGCATACTTTGGAAAGCACGTGAGATTCCCTCGCTGTAATTTCGGGACCATCGTTCCCAGCTATTCCAGGACCTAGCATCCTCTACGCTTCAGAAGAGGCGCGAGTTCCGCCCTGTCACAGCCTTTCTACGCGAGCAAACTGTGGCTTATTCTTCGGGATACCCCTTTCGCCTTATCTTCAGGTGGCAGAACAGGTTGGTCCAGATTTGCTCCCTGCAGGCTGCTAAGGACCTCTTGGGTCTGGACGATACGGCTCCCTCCCCGAGAGGTGGGGGCTCCCCCTCGCGGCAGAGACGGCGCTCTTCGTCCTGGCAGAGAGTGGGCAATGCGACGGCATTGAGGAGACCGGACCCCACGACCAGTTTGCAAGAGAGAGGAGCGGCGTTGCCTCTGTGACCACGGTGACGGAGGCTTCATCACAGGGCAGCTCTGGGGCGGCCTGAGCCCGGAATGACTGCATAGTTGGCGTCGGAGGGGCTCCTCCGCTTCAGGTACTGTGGGTCCTTATGTACTTTTTGGGAAGACACCCTGGTCCGGACCACTGGGAGGCCACTGACTGTCACCCGGGCCCCCGTCTTCTGAGGGTCCCTACAGATTTCCAATTCCTGGGTCTGTCGCTCCCTCTGACCTGTAGGGTGAGACTTTTCTTCGCATTTTTCTGTTGCTTCTTTCTACTTAGTTGTTCTTTGGCTAGGGTTGAGGGGTTGGGTGGGGAGGGGGAGGGGGTTTGTGGGGGGGTTCTTATGGGAGGTAGGTTAGTTGGGAACGGGGGGTACGGTGGTGGTGACCAGGTTGTATGTATGCAGATGAATGGTGGAGGATGGTATGCTGTGTTTTTGCCTTTCTGCCGGACGGGTCCGAGTGCCTGGGGTTCGCTGTGGCAGAGGGGAGGGGGTGGGGGGCTGAGGGGGTGGTGGCTTCCGTGTGTCCCCCTAGGCTTGCCTGCTTGGAGGAGTGATTGGTTGGGAGTGTTAGCAAGGCGTGCTCTTTGTTGGCCCTGGGCGGGAGGGCTCGAGAGGTCTCTACACTGCATGCGAGTAGCCGGGGGTGGAACCTTCCCTGTATCATGTCGCTTAATATAGGAACCTGGAATGTGAAGGGGTTGAACTCCCCAAAAAACGGCAGAAAGTTTGGAAATATGTGCAGGATCACCAGCTGGATGTGGTGGGCCTCCAGGAGACCCATTTAGCGCACAAGGATGAACTCCGCCTTAAGCATAAAAACGTCCCCCTTATTTACAGGTCCTCGGCTTCCACAAAGCACAGGGGGGTGGTCTTCTCTTCCGGTCTACCCTGCATTTTCAACCCGTGGGCGTGTGCAGTGATAGGGAGGGTCGTTGGCTGATGGTCAAGGGGTTGTTGTATGAAAGAATGTGCACCTTTGTAGTAGTGTATGCTCCGAATGCGGCCCAAAATAGCTTTCTCCAAGACCTGCTGCGGAGGGCGGATGATTTTGTGGAAGGTGGCCTATTTTTGCTGGGGGACTTCAATCTGGTTTGGCACAAGGAAATGGATAGCTCTCACGCTCAGAGGTCCGATGCTGGGGTATTCTCCACTGAAACACAGCGCCTGATTGGCGAACTGGGGCTGGTGGATGGGTGGCTCTCTCTTCACCCCCAGTCTCGGGACTACACCTTCTTTTCCCACGTTCACCATACTTATTCTCGCCTGGACCATATTTTTTTAAGCCAAAATCTTAGAGGAGATGTCCGTGAAGCCCGTACGTTCCCGCTCTCTGTGTCTGACCATAGCCTGCTCGTTCTGTGCCTGAGCTGGTCGGCGAGGGGTGATGGTTTACGGATGCGGTACTTCCCAGCCTCGCTTGTCCGGGACGAAACTTCCTGTAAGGGACTGCGTAAAGCCATATGTGAGTTTTTCGACCTCAATCCCATTTCCGACACGTCGATATTCACCACTTGGGATGCCTTTAAGGCATCGATGAGAGGCACTTGCCTGGCCCTCAATGCCAACCTTAATAAATTGAGACGCAAGGAACGTGAGGATTTGGAAAGAGAACTCCCTACTCTTGAACAGGCTCATAAACAGAAACTCAGGGCCCACTATAACAACAGGGCGGAGTTTACTCTGCTGAAACTCCGACACTTCTCCTATTCCCAGGGGAACAAAGTGGGGAGACACTTAGCTCGCCAGCTTCGGGAGAAGCGTGAGCGTGAGTATATTGGGGCATTCAGGATGGGATGGGGACTCTGCACCATCGAGATGGAGACAAGGCAGATCTTTTCGGATGCTTTTATGAGGAATTATATAGGGGGGAGACTTCTGACCCTGAGAGTCAACAGTCCTACCTGGATAGTCTTTCACTGCCCCGGGTTTCCAAGGAATGGAATGATTTGCTCGTGGCCCTATTTACCAGAGAGGAAGTCCTGGGGGCTATTAAACGCCTGAAACCGCATAAGGCCCCTGGGCCGGACGGTTATACCGCCCTGTTCTATCAAACTTTTGCTTCGGAGGTGAGCTACTTCCTGGTCTCCCTTTTTAACGCCATGGCGGTTGCCGGGGAAACGTCGGGATCAATGGCTGAGGCCGTGATCTCCATTATCCCCAAGCCAGGGAAAGACCCATCAAAATGCTCCTCATATCGCCCGATAGCTCTTCTTAATGTCGATGCCAAATTGTACTCCTCTATCATTGCAGAGCGGCTTCAGGATCTGATGCCGGCGCTCATTCATCCAGATCAATCTGGATTTATTAAGGGTCGCCAGACCCACGACAACACGAGACGAATCATCCACCTGATTGAGAAAGCTCACAAATTCAAGATTCCGGCGGTCCTGGTGGGCCTTGACGCGGAAAAAGCCTTTGATCGAGTGCACTGCGGCTTTCTCTTTCACACCTTGGCCGCCTTTGGCTTTTCATCTAACTTTCTCACGATGATACGGGCGAACTACAGCTGCCCTCGCTCTAGAGTGGCGGTCAACGGCCATCTATCTGCGTTCTTCTCGCACTCGCGAGGCACCAGGCAGGGCTGCCCCCTCTTCCCTCTGCTCTTCGCCCTCAGTATTGAGCCGTTAGCGCTTGCAGTTCAAGAGCACGAGGAGATACGGGGTCTCCCATTCACGGGAGAGCAGCACAAGATTACCCTCTTTGCTGATGACGTTCTCCTCACCATCAAGGACCCGGCTCATTCTCTTCCCTACGTCCAGCAGGCTCTACAACACTTCGAACGCGTGGCCTGATTCAAGGTCAACTACGGCAAATCATTCGTCCTGAACCTTGCGCTCTCCCCAGCGGAGGTGGATGGATTGCGATCCATCACTCCCCTCTCGTGGGCCTCCCATTCCATCCTATACTTGGGGATCCGGTTGACTCCCTCGATTGGGCAATTGTACTCTGCGAATTTTCCCCCGTTACTGGCGCAGACCCGGGCGGAACTGCAGCGCTGGAAGCCGAAGTACATCTCATGGCTGGGTAGAATCCACGCGTTGAAAATTGTTCCACGGCCACGCTCCACTTACCTTCCACAACTGTATGCGGGACTACGGAGTGCCGCCTACTGAGCGCTTTCGTCACGTCCAACTGCTCCATTGGGCCACCTCCCCTGCAATCAACGACGCTGCCACGAGACCCCCTTCCGCTTTTGAGGCCTTTCTGCTGCGGACCTCCTCCATGAAAGGAGTTATCTCCTTCCTTTATAGCCTACTGCTTACATCTGCGATGTCACCCCGCCCCCGTTACATTGGTACCTGAGAGAACCTGCTTGGGCGAGATATTTCGGACGGGGAGTGGTCGCATCTGTGGCGTGACATCGCTGCGCATAACCACTCGGTGGAACTCAGAGAAGCCCATCTTAAGACCCTCATGGATTGGTACCTGTACCCTGCCAAGTTACATCGCATTTTCCCATCCTCCTCTGACAGATGCTGGAGGGGCTGCGTTCTCCTTGGAGATTTCCGCCACATTTGGTGGGACTGCCCGATCATCCGGTCCTTTTGGGAGGAGATTCTCTCCCATATTAAGGAAATTCTAGGTTATCCTGTGGATGACTCCATGGCGCATGTCCTGCTGGGACTTCGTGACCCAGCGCTCGAGCACCAGACCCGGGCAGACAAAAAGATACTGTGGTTATGTCTTGGGGCTGCTAAACTTACTCTGGCTTTGGCCTGGGAGAAACCGGAGGCCCCAGGGATCTCCCTGTGGCACGCGAGGCTAAGGAGACTACTAAGCATGGAACGGATGGCGGACAACTTCTTAGGCAACTTCAAAAACTTTATGTTCCGCTGGGGCCCCTTGGTCCGTTTCCTTTCCAGAGGTCTGCCATCAGCGGTATGCCCATCCACGATTCGAGCTCTCCACTTATTTCAAGTGTGAATGTTGTGTTTGGAATGATTGCCAGAACGAATGTTGTCACCACCACTAGGGGGGAGGGGGGAGGGATGGGGGAGGGTTCTTTGTTCATTGTTCTTCTGGCGACACTCTCAATGGCAATACGGCTGGCACAGGACGTCAACGGCAGGCACGCTTCTTTCCGTGTGGCTCTTATGACTGATGACGCATACTCTCCACTATGACTCTTGGCCTGTGAGTCTCAGTCCAGTCCGGGATACCGACGGACAGAGCGGTGTCTCCAAATACTGAGCAGGATGCCAGGTGAGGTGAGGAGCACTCCCGCATAAAGACGGACGGTCGAGTCCTTTTCAAACACTTTCCTATGTGACTGAGGATCGTCCTTACTGCCCCCCACCGTTGGATAAAAATTGTATCCTATGCCTGGGTTCCCCCTTCTTTTAAACCATCTTAAAAATCACGACTGGAAGTCTTCCAATCTGACCAACACAGAACTGTGCCTTTGGAAGGGATTGTGACCCTCTCTCGATACTCTAGGCAACAAACGCGAAAATAAATTATTGTAACTTAGTAAGCCATCACCATCCCCAGAAGACTATCAGAAATACCGCCATAGGAGAATTTTATATTCCACAAATAAACCCAGATGGTGTTCTTGGCCTACCCCATGGATTAACTTGGAAATGACCATGTATTCATAACGATAGATCCTATACCTGTCCCCCTCCCAGCTAAAAAATCTTTCAGCCCTGACGAAGGTGTGGCCATCTGGCCTAACACCGAAACGCGCGTCGGCTTGTGTGGCTTGCGTATCCAGGAAAACGACAGATTTGTACACTTCAGGATTTCCTTATATCCACCAGGATCTCCGTAACTGTCGTATGCCCCTGGAAATATTACCCAGACCCATGGAACAAACCTAACATCTCCATGTTGTAAATACCAGGAACCTTGCCATGTTGTAAATACTAGGACTATACTAGAGAATGAAAGTTGCACATAAGAATATGAGAATGAGTCTAATGATATGAATGAGTGTGAAAGAATGAATGCTGTATAACACATTGCTGGGTAGGGTTTGTTACAGATTTAGAACTAATTTTCTCTATTTTACCTCTCCCCTTTTATCATGTATATCTGATGTTGTATATATTATGTGGATTCAAAAAAAATGTAAATCACCCTTTGTACCCTGTCTTTTTGATACATAAAATCAAAGAAAACCAATAAATAATATATGTACAAAAAAGTTAAAATTCTCCTGATATATATGTACACTGATTCGCCTTGTATATTGTGCAGTTCTGGTTCCTAGTTATGCCACCCCTCCAGTATTAGTTGGATCCCGCTAGGGACCATAATATATCAAGGGCAGGGTTGTTTTTTTGATTTCTCTCTAGTTGTTTTTCCCCATCTGCCTGCCCATATCATTAAAACCCACTGGGGAACCCCCTTCTTTCTTCAACTGTGAGTCTCCTACGACCTGGCCTGCACCTTCTACTGCCTTCAGTTCTGCTTTTTTAAGCTGAGTGATGACCGTCCAACGTCCCTGCCGTCCTGGTGGCCTGCCTTATTGATTGCCCCCTGTGTGGGAAGTTGTGCGGAGTTGTCGCTTCTTTTCTTTTCCTGTGTCCTCTTTTCTTGAAAATAAAAATAAAAACGTTATAAAAAAAAAAAAGATATGGAATCAGAGGTTTGGAGGGCGGTATATATTTCACAACTAGAGAAGAACAAATGGCGGTACGAGGTCCTACAAAACTACCATTGTAGGTGTTAATGTACCCTCGATAATCTACAATAATCTGTAGTGGTGTGATAAACTAGGAGGCTGTTATGGAGTAAAAGACTTGTCCTGAAAACTGTAGGAAAGGGCTGTGTCTTTGAAAAAAATATATATTTTTTCATTATCTGCTTATATTACAGCTTGTCTTTTCACAGTTCACAATGTCAAACGTGTAATTAAATGTAAGTAAAACTACAAAACGAGCAAACAGTACTTGGGATGAGATATGTTTATGGCATAACTTCACATAATATTGTCTATGATCAGAAGTCATTGGTGTTACCACGGGTGTCTTCTCTGTGCCAGAGCCTTTCTCAGCCAGGTCCAAAGAAAGATTCCCCTCCAATTATGCTAAATCAGACATGTCCACAGAGGATCTAAGGCCAGCCATTGCATGAGTTTTGTTACCACCCTTCCCTGTTCAGAACAGAATTGGGCCCTAGATGGAGTATTTATGTATTTGGGCATCTTCTTACAGCGTTGTCTTCTCCATGGTCGGCCCTCTGTGTTGTTAATACTTTTTTATTGGTTTCTGCCCTTTATCATGAAAAGTCAAGTAGTCAGATCAGTCTTCGTCAGTGAATTAGACTGAAAGTGTTTCCAATTAGCATGCCCATAAGAAAGTCACTGGCATGTTTGAGAAGAGGAAGCCCCTCTGAACTGTCCAAATTGGGGAAGATAGGCAGTGTACCTAATCTAGACCTTACACTGTATAAGAGTTGTTTGTCTTCCCTCCATTTTGAATGGCTCTTGCCTTATTCCTAGTTTAGTTCTTGGTAGGTTTTCAGTTGTTGCCTGCCAGTAGACCCATGTTAACAGCTGCCTTTTCCGGCTCCCCAACAGCCCCTTCCCCAGTTGGAGCTTGTAGCCCCAATCAGGATATTTTCATTATTCCACATAGACTCTCCGTTTTGTATGGTACTCCATGTATTAAGGCATTTTTGGATTGTGTGCTATGCATGTTTGGCAGAATGTATGATAGAATTGCAGCATTCTAGAGGCCCTCCGCTTCTAGGTCCAGGTCGTCTTTAGTAAATAACAATTGTTTCCCCATGCCCACCCATTGTGGTTTGTGAATACATATCCGTAGTAATCTCAAAAGGAATGCCAGCTAATTGTCCCAGTCTTCAGACCCCACATTAGGCAGCCAAAGGACCGCTGATACTGTTGGCGCATGTGAGTTTGGGGTTTGTTGCACCCATGTGAATTTTTGATCATTCTCTCAATTTCAAATAAAATGGATGTAGGGACCGACTCTGGGATTGTGGCAAAAATACAATTAAACCTAGTTACTGTTCATTTTCACCATTGGCCGTGTACCACAACGGAATAGCTGCAAACATGACCACTGGAGAAACTCAGCAGACGTCTTTTGCATTAAAGGACATAAGTTATTGGACATTATGTGAGCCAGGCCCTGGTTATGTAAACTACCTAGCTATTTTATATCTTTAGGAACCTACGTGAAGGCAAAGTCCTCCAAGATCGATGGCTTAGTGACTTTTGCCACAAGTAGGGCTTCACGTCTTTAAAAAAATTACTTTTTCAGCTTTTATTACGTTGAACAATTCCATCACTGCGTCAGAGGACAGCACATGACAATTTCTGCATATTTGTCTCTTAAAGCTTTTTTGTGAATACAAGCTGTGTATTTACAAAAATATGAGTAAACCAGGCCATATGTTACATGGAGTCCACACCCAATTCATTTGTCAGCAACCCCCCTCTACATCCAGTCTGTCAGCAGTTATTGACCATTTCACATTTCAGTACAATGTTGTCTTCCACATTAACTTCAGAGCATAGACCGCTGTGCACCCACATCCCAGAATCTTACATCTGGATGCTGTCATGTTATTATATTAAACATCATCCTTTAGGGCACCATCTATTGTAATAATCATGTCTGCCCACAGTTGAAGGACAACCTCTGCGTTCTCATCTCCTAGGGGGTTTCGCAATTTAGAACAATTAATGCAATACCCAGAAAATGTTGAAGATTTAGATATTAGGAACAGGATCGTAGGGAACAACGTTTTGGAATAAGTTAATATAAGAAGAATGTCATCGGCCTCAAATATTTTTTTTTTCATTGTGGAGCATTCTATATATCGGTATCTGTTATTGTTAAGCATTCTATGTATCGGTAACTGTTATTGTTGAGCATTCTATGTATTGGTAACTGTAATATTATTGGATTGATGGATAACTGCTGCTGGCAGTCCTAGGGCTAGGAGGAATAATAATTGGGCGAGAGGGCAATTATTTCTGGTTCGCCTTCCAAACATAAACATATTGGAGAAGAATCCTCTGCTACTGATTGAGGGCATCGGTTCTGTATACAGCCACTTAACTTTGGCTGTGAAATCAGATCCCAAACCTACTTGTTGAAAATGCAACCCCATTCAACAGAATCGAAAGCCTTTTCAGCATCTGATGAAAGGGCAGTCTTGTTGTAGTTTTTTCTGCATTAGGGTCCTCATATGGTGCCTTGATGATGGTCCTGGCACGAAACCAACCTGATCTTCATGAACAAGGAAGGGAGTCCTCGTCAAAAGTCTGTTTGGCCGTATTTTTTCAAGGATCTTACTGTCTAACGACCTAAACCAATCCACTGAGGATTTCTATAACTGGTTGAATACAGCTGCAGATAAGGTGACACCCGAGGTAATTAAGAAATCCATAATCAAAAAGGCTTCATCGCCATGGTACTCACCCAACTAAAACTGATAAAGATCAAATGCAGACAAAAGGAGCGAATCTGCAGATCCCAATATAACACAGATCAGAAAAAGGAATACTGCGCAGTCCTTGAATATAAGGCCGCAATTATACAGGCAAAGGCTGCATATTATACAATTAAAATTCAAGAAACTGCAAACTCATCTAAAGAATTATTTAACACGGTAAACGCTTTGATGAGATGTCCACGCGACATAATGTTCACGCCAGAACAAATATTTGTAGATAAAATAGCCACTTTTTTTCAAAACAAAGTGCAAGCAGTGTATGCTAGCCTAGAAAAATCAATACATAATATAGAACATATAAATGTAGCGCAACCAGAATCTAGGATGGAACATGAAGGCTTGTTATCTTTCTCACCAATTTCAGAAAAAAGGGTAGAGGAACTGGTGTTAAGCATTAAATCTGGCTCCCCTTTGGATCCCTGTCCCCCATACATAGTGCATATGGCATCAGAAGTTATCAGCTCTGCTTTATGTCCACTAATCAATAAAATTCTGTCTGATGGACTTTTTCCAAAGGCATGGAAGAAAGCATGAATACGCCCACTTTTGAAAAAAACTAAATTGGATCCACAGGTTGAGATGAACTACAGACCTATCTCCTGTTTGCCTTTTGCAGCGAAAGTATTGGAAAAATCAATGAACCTGGAACTAACGTCATTCCTGGAAACAAACAACCTGTTACATACCACGCAACATGGTTTCTGCGCCAAACATTCCACAGAGACTGCTCTAATTATGGCAACAGAAGAAATACGTAAGGTAACAGATAAAGGGGGTAGGGCTATATTAGTCCTGCTTGACCTAACCGCAGCCTTTGATACGGTTAACCATACCGTGCTTAATCAAAGGCTGCAGGAGGTTGGTGTCAAGGGCACTGCACTCTCTCTTTTATCATCCTTTCTGTCAGACAGGAAACAACTGATCTGTTGGAATGGCCTAAGATCAGAAGAATTTACTCTGCTGGGTGGAGTCCCGCAGGGATCGGCTTTATCGCCAACATTATTTAACGTATATGTGGCTCCATTGGCCAGGATGATAAAGAGCCATGGCTTTAAGTTGGTGTCTTATGCTGACGATATGCAGCTTATAGTATCTGTAGCTGAGTCAGCAGACACCCGGGCCACAGACTTCTGCAACTGCATTTCATCCCTGATGAGCTGGATGATTGTGAATTGTCTAAAATTAAACGCGGCAAAAACAGAAGTCCTGGAATTTGGCGCAAAAGAACAAATCTGGAGCCAGTCATGGTGGCCAAATGCCGCTGGACCAACTCCGATACCGGTTTCAAAAGCTAGGAATCTGGGAGTAATGGTTAATAAAAATCTGACCTGGGCACCACAAATTAATCAGGCCACGTCCGTATGTATAGTCACCCTGAGAGGATTGAGAAAAATTCTCCCGTATATTCCTTTTGCCCTAAGGAAAACGGTGGTTGTTTCCACCATCCTGTCCAGAATTGATTACTGCAACGCCCTTTACTTAGGAATGGGTGTTGCGCAATTAGATGAGCTTCAGGCTATTCAGAATGCAGCAGCCAGAGTACTGCTTGGGCTTCCTAGACATCACCCTACATCAAAAGCCAGCAGTAACCTTCACTGGCTCCGTGTACGCAGACAAATAGAATTCAAGTCACTCTGCTTAGTTCATAAAGCCTTGTTCGGAGAGGGCGCGAAAGATGTACAATCTCTTTTTGCGCACTACGACCCTACTAGGACATTGAGATCCTCCTCCCTGGGACTTGCACAAATTCCAAAAGTAAAAAGAGCACGTTGCGGAGGTAAGCGCTTTTCATTCCTGCATCCAAACTCCGGAATACACTTCCATTTCATCTCAGAAGTCTATCTAATAGACATGTATTCAGGAAAGAAATCAAAACATGGCTCTTTCCACAGTAACAGTTAAGATGCCTTCATGACCAAGTTTTTTCTAACATAGCGCCAAGACGCCTCGGCAATAGTGCGCTTTATAAGTATAGTCAGTCAGTCTGTGCTCAGTAAAAATAATTGTACAAAAATTGTGAAAAATGTTGACCAGGGGTTACCAAATGATCCCTTTAAAGAAGAGTATTGGCATTGTAGAGAGATGAATCAAATGAAGATTGAAAATGAAAAACCACAATCACGACACAAACCTCATTTTCTAATTAAATATGTTCATTGTCATATACCTACTTTTTCTTCAACAGGATACATATTCACTTCTTTGGTTTTCTAAAATAAAAAGCTGCCCTACACATAAAGTACATAGATAAATCACAAAAATATACACATGGTGAGAATGAAATAATCAGTACACCATATATATCCCGAGGTCTAAAGGCAAACAAACAAAAAATATCTGGACTAACCAAAGCTCTACAAAGATACACAAAATTTGTACGGATTCCCATCACTCACCATTCCAGGTGACATGCTTCATCATCTGGGTCTCCTTTAACAGGGCTAACACTCCACCCTAATGATGGAGGAGCCCAAGGCTGTTTTTCAAAATTACAGGTACAGATGTGAGCAGAAATGTTGTAGCAAGTGTATGGGAAAGAAAAGTGCAGTGCAAAGATTGCGATGTGAAAGCTAAAATTGAAGCGTAATCAGACTCCAACTTTATTCATGTCTGATACGAACAAAGATTAAAAACAGTGCAATGGGACAGTTTCTATAAATAGCCGTCCACTAGTAATCATCGGTCCACATGTTTAAGCACCCCAAGGCAAAACTACACCCAGTGCTTTCGTCAGGACCTAATGGATATCAAAATGCTACTGCGATATAAAGTGATATAAACTCAAAAACGTAAACAACATAAAGGATACACTGTGAACCAAGTTTGCTCACCTCCCCGACGGCTTGGACGACCGTCTGAGGTACCGACGGAAAGAGCGGTGCCTCCTTCTTCCTGAGCTGTTGCCAGGTGGGGTGAGGTTTTTCCTCCATACTCTTGAGATTTTCCAGGAGGTTCGAGGAATGGTGATTGTGAGCAAACTTGGTTCACAGTGTATCCTTTGTTGTTTACGTTTTTGAGTTTATATCACTTTATATCGCAGTAGCATTTTGATATCCATTAGGTCCTGACGAAAGCACTGGGTGTAGTTTTGCCTTGGGGTGCTGAAACATGTTGACCGATGATTACTAGTGGACGGCTATTTATAGAAACTGTCCCATTGCACTGTTTTTAATCTTTGTTCGTATCAGACAAAAAATAAAGTTGGAGTCTGATTACGCTTCAATTTTAGCTTTCACATCGCAATCTTTGCACTGCACTTTTCTTTCCCATACACTTGCTAAAACATTTCTGCTCACATCTGCACCTGTAATTTTGAAAAACATCCTTGGGCTCCTCCATCATTAGGGTGGAGTGTTAGCCCTGTTAAAGGAGACCCAGATGATGAAGCATGTCACCTGGAATGGTGAGTGATGGGAATCCGTACAAATTTTGTGTATCTTTGTAGAGCTTTGGTTAGTCCAGATATTTTTTGTTTGTTTGCCTTTAGACCTCCGGATATATATGGTGTACTGACTAGTTGATAATGGGGCTGCATATCCAGTTGTGTCTATAAACTTTGGCCTCTGACCGTACTCAAAATATAGTGTGTCTTGAGAATGAAATAATCCCAGTGTTCACACACAAAACATGAATCAATAAAAAGATATGTTATGCTCTTTAATTATTTATAGAACTCACAGCTACTCAATAGAGCATACAAAAGCGTTTCGAGGTGGACTCTTTAAATAGATTGATCGC
Source organism: Lissotriton helveticus (assembly GCF_964261635.1). Lineage (NCBI taxonomy): Eukaryota > Metazoa > Chordata > Amphibia > Caudata > Salamandridae > Lissotriton > Lissotriton helveticus. The sequence continues at coordinate 1,877,742,440 of NC_136059.1, forward strand.
GGAATAGCCATGTTTTAAGTTGTTTTCTGAAGAGACCTTAATTGCCCAGTTGTCTGAGTGTAGTGGGCAGCCTGTTCCAGAGTCGAGCCGCTTGTACCTGGAAGGAGCGGCCGCCCCTGCGTGAGCGGGCAAACCTAGGCACAGTCATCAGATGGAGTTGAGAAGATCTTACATTTCTGCTAGGAGTGTAGAAGGATGCCAGCTTCCTAATCTAAGGGGCTCCTGTGCCATGCAGTGCTTTAAAGGCCAACACTAGGGCAAAAAAGTGAATTCTATTACGGATCGTCAGCCAGTGTAAGTTCTTTAGGTGGAGTGAGATCTGTTCTCTAGGACCCAGCATAAGAATAGCTTTGGCAGCCGTGTTTTGTATAACTTGCAGTTTATGCTGGAGGCAATCCGGAAGGCTTAAATAGAGGACGTTTGCGTAGTCCAGTCTTGATGTTATAAGGGCCTTGACCACTGTCCTTCTATGAGTGAGCGAAAGTAGCGGAAGAAATCTCCAGAGAATTTTCAGGGTGCCATAACAGGTCATAGCAACTGATTTGACTTGGGTTTTCATGTCAAGAGAGGCATTCATTTTACCCCCATATTTCTTACTGCTCCTACTGATTACTGAGGGGGTGGAGTATCACTAGGCCACCAGCCTCTCCATGCTTCCTGGGTAAATGAGCTAAAAAAGGATCACCTCAGATTTCTCAGGGTTACATTGCAGTTGGTTGAGTCTGAGCCACTTAAAAACCTCGCTTAGGCATTTGTTAATCCTCTCTCCGTCGGGCTCCTTGCCCCTTTTTCAGGTGAACAACAGCTGAGTGTAATCAGCATAGGATATAATAGTTGCACCATAGGCCTCAGTCAAGAGGGGCGAGGGGAGCCAGATACAGATTGAACAACAGCAGGCTCAGAATGGATCCCAGAGGGACACCTACCTTCATAGGAGGAATGCAGGCCGCGAAAGGGGGGACCAAATCTCCTGGCTCCTATCCTCCAAAAAGGAGGAGAACCATTCTAACACTGTGCCCCCTAGACCACAACCCTTAGCCTCTGCAGGAGACGGTCATGTGGCACGGTGTCGAAAGCAGCGGACAAATCAAGTAGGAATAGGACCTCTCTTCCTCCTGTGTCTAGGGTCTCCTTAATGGATTCTGATATCTCAAGTAGGGCTGTCTCTGTGCTAAAGTTAGCACGGAAACCGGATTGACTCATATGGAGAAGGCTGTTTGTTTCAGTGAAATCGGTGATTATAGATTGAAATATTTTTCAATAGATTTCGCAAAGAAAGGCAGTAGGGAAATATGCCTATAGTTAGATGTTATAGTAGGATCTGCAGTAGTTTTTTTTAGCAGGGGGAGAATGTTTGCCCTCTTCCAAACAGATGGAACCTGGCCACTACTCAATGATAGGTTCATAACCTTATTGACCTCTGGATTAATGATCTCCGCCATATCCGCAAATATTTTTGCGGGACAGGGATCGGACTGAGACCCTGACTTTAGGGTTTTCATTATAGCCAGAGATTGCTCCAGGGTGATAGGAGGAAACTGAAGGATGGTAGCGGTGCCAACTGGAGTAGGTGAGTGCAAGGGAGAAAGAGAGTCACCCTGCCGCACCTCCGCAGTAGCTATTGATTTATGAATCCCGAGACTTTCTCATGGGAGAAAGAAGCCAACTGACTTATCCAGTTTTCTAACACATCCCTTTTCGAGACTGCTGTCTGCTATCCAAAAGTGAATATCCATTATATCTTTGTTTTGTATTATTGGGTTCGCTGACGTAGGACATAAAACAGTGCCATAAAACGGCCAGCTTATTATTATTATTTTTTTAACAAAAAGTGAATAATGTTTCAATGTTCGTTTGATTCATCTCTCTAAAAAAACAATATTCTTCTTTAAAGGGATCATTTTGTGACCCTTTGGCATTTATGTTGAATGGTAAACATTTTTCACAATTCTTGTGTAAGAATTGCGTTACCCAACAGACCTTTGTCATTTATAACTGTATACCCGGGTTCTGAGGGACACAGGGCAACCCCATTATATTTAATGGTCCAGTCAAAATATTGGTCCGTAACTAGGATACCTGAAGGGGTCTTTAGCTGGTTTAGTAATATGTGATAATATCACTTTGTTGAATGGAGGAGGGAGGTCTTTCTTTTGAGCCTGCTTCTTTAAATACTTAGCACAGCATTGGGGCAATTTTGAATTGTATAATATTCAGTGGGTAACCTATCATCTCTGAGGCCCTTATTTGTGTTCATGTAATCTCCGGTCTTACTATCTTAGCCTCCAATATACCAATGTCCACAGCACAGCACTCGCTTCTAAAGTCAATTTAGGTAGGGATACATTGGTTAAGAAAGGGATCGAGGGTGTTCCGAATCACATAGGTGAGTGTAAAAACTGGCAAATTAACCAAAATTCTCAAAAGAGTTCATGAGCATGTCATCCTGCTAATTGAGTATTGCCGGAGGTGCACATTTAGATTCCTGGTGCCTCAGTTAGGTGGTAAGTAATCAGCCCTGCTTTTACCATAAACTCATCATTTTTTTCTTTTCAGTCGATGGCAAGGATATTATGCCCGAGTTTTATAGTTGGCATTAACGTCAAATTTTGCTCTAGTCTGATCCCTTAGGTAGGGTGGGGGCAGGCGGGATATTTTATTGTATAGTAATGTCCGTATCGATCTCTCCCATTCCTGTTGGATCCTTTTAGCGTATAGTCCATTTAATCCGGAGAATTTTACCAATTCGCCCCAGGTATATGCTTTACCCACTGACCAGATTGTCTGCTCATTGTCTGTAGGAAAGTCGGTAAAAATGCATTGTAAATTCTTCTCTTCCTTCTCAGTGTGGGGGATGAACACTTTTAGTTACAAAATGTCTGAGTCTTCTGCTCAGATGCAATAGAACTGGAGAGTGATCAGACATCACCAATAAAAATCGCATTGGACGAAATATATAGCAAGAGGTGGCCGTTATCAATAAAATAGTCTATGTACATGCAAGTGCCATGCACACAAGAGGTAAAGGTACTTATTTTTTCCCCCAAAGTGTAGCACTGGCCAATTCTGTGGCCTTCCATTAAATCCAAGGTAATCCTGTATCACTAGATCAGGTCCATCCGCTATGTTTCAATACCCTCCCAAAATTATTTGAATCTACCAATTTCCATGAGGTTTCTGGACCGCTTTGGGGGAAAACAGTCATCTTGGGGCCTGTTGGGGCATTTATAAATCCTACACTAGTACTTTGCCCTGCATAAATATCTTTGCTAGGACAACCCTTCCTTCGGGCTCAGATCAAGTCTTCTATATAGATATGGAAATTGATTTCCTAAATATTATAGTCTCCCCACCTGTTTTACATGCTGCAGTGTCTGAAGAAGTGTGTCCTGGAGCAGATGCCTTGCAAGCATAGAAGACCTTTCTCACCTGGTGCCTGGGTCCATGTCTATGAGGGAAGCGTGTCTGTGTAACAGCTTATCTCACCACGGATTAGAACAAGAATGCAAGGTCTGAGTTCTATATTTTCGCACTAAGGAGGATGAAGAGACAGAGTGTTTGGACAAAATAGCACTGGAAATGTAATCTTTTGCGTATCCCAAAAAGAGAGGTGGTGAACGTAAATTAGCGCACAAGGGTGGAAGGGAAACAATAGGTGGGTGAATGGGTGTTTGGCTACTGAACAAAGAGGTTTGTATCAAGAAACTGACAAATCACCACCCCTGTCAATCGAAAAGAGTATATGAGTAAGCTCTAACGTTAAGCAATCAGAATAAGAGAGTCTTGCCACCATGTGCCTCATTACCAGTAAGATGACAGAATACCTGCATGTGGCACCACTTCTAAATCGGATACGAAAAGCCCCCTGAAAATGACCACATAATGTGGATCCCAGCTGAGAACCACAAATGAATAGAAATGCAGACTATGCCCTGAGCGCTGGTGTAGCCCATTGCGGCCGAGAACGCTGGTCAGTAGGTTGCTCAATAAAATCTGGCAATTACCTCATGTACAGATGACCTTTGTGCTAACAAATACTTGTAACCATACATAAAATGAATTACATACATTTTGGGCTATGTACGCAAAGCAGTCAGTGGTGTTTCATTGTACACCTACTTAAAAAGCACTACACAACCAAGGACCAGTATACCTCAACATCTGATTTCACACCATGGCCAGACATTGCCACTCGCCCAACCTGTTCTTCACCCTCTTACCAAGCATCCTCCTCCTACATCCCCCACAGAGACGGACACAATCTACCTTACTACATGAGAGGTGGCAGATCTGTCCTGAAGTTTCGGTAAAAGCTGAAAACTTGGCTCTTCCAATAGGCCCCAGCTTTCCCCCTTTCACAGGCTCCAGGATACCCTGCCGGGTGACATGTGCGCCCAGCAGATAGTAGTAAGCAGCCCTTTTATTAACTCTTGCAAAGTCACCTTAACTTGTCCTTGTCTCTGGATTATTCTCCCTTCTAACATGTTTGGCTCAGTGGTTTGTGACAGTGACAAGAGATTCACAATCTTAGAGGAGACCTTGTTCTTGTCTCCAGATCCTGAGACGTCACCCCTTAGCACTCTACAATCTTTTTAAGCCTGGCCTTATCTTATGTCTGTACTCTCCATTGTTTCCAGGAGCCATTTGAATTCTACTTGTTTATAAAAATTCACTGCTTCCATTCACTGTGATCAACATAGAAGGCTCAAGGTGGCCAAAACAATGTCCCTTTTCCAAGGTTGGGGACTCCAAAGCCAGGAAGATTGTCCTGATGTGCTTTCCTGGGAGAATCTGCCGAGATGAGCACCTTATTTTTGTTGAACATAAATGGACAATTAAGCCAAAATATTATATGTCTGGGATGTTTGTATTGCAGAAGGTAAGTGTGGTGATCTGTACTGCTATTACTGTCATCCCTTCTCCCAGTGATGTCACCCTTTAGATTGTCCTGTAGCGAGGATTCCTCCCCAGTGTTCCCTGCTTGGCAGTTGCTACTGCTGTGTCTTCCCCTCAAGCTGGACGGCTCTCTTCTCCTGAATAAATCCTGAACCCTAACCTTCTGCCTCCGCCTCATCTTTACATTGGCGACAGAGGATGGTCAGCAGTTCTTCAGCTGCTGTTAAAACCTTCAGAACAACTTCATCATCGAAGCGTTTTGAAATTCAGGACTTTTCATATTCTTCCCATGATCTCCATCGTCATGTGAGTACATTTACAAATTTCTTTCTTCGCTGCACTCACGGAGAGCCGTCGCAGCTACAGAACTTTTCACCGCAATACTACTATTTGAACTCATCTGCACATCTTTTCCGGCACGTCGCCCAGATTTGTGCTATTTGCCTCATTCTCTGTGCCAGCCCGCTCCGCTTTCATCAACTGACTCTCGCTAGGACTTTCGCCACATTTCTAGACTTTCCTACCTTTTTCCTCGCGCTCCCAACAATGCGCGCATTCTCCTCCGTTGTTCCTTCCCCCTCGGGCTACGCCTCAGAGTGATGACGTCGTAGAACTTTGCCCTCCATCAAGCAGTCCAGCGTCCCAACGCACCAAGCGTATTCACGCACTACGTACGCCTGTCACCATAGCAACTCAGACGCCTTTCCTGCTTCCAGTCACGGCTTGGCTTCGCTACGTCACAAAGGCTTCTTCTCGCTACACTCAGCTGCTCAGTCATCGAACTCTCTAACGTCACAAAGATCTCCTTCCTTTCTACTTCATTCATCACGCTGATGCGCACAGCTCTAGCGCATGACGGATTAAATGACCACAGCGGATTAAGCACTTTACATAAAAAATAAAAAAAAACTTCAACTTCGCGCTGATGCGCACAGCTTTCACGTTTCTCATCAATACTTCCACACTTATGTTTTACACGCGGATGTCTACATTATCATCATTCACACGCTGATGTGCACAGCATTTGCACACTGATGTGCACAGTTCTTACAAGTGAACAACTCACACGCTGATTTGCACAGCATTTGCACACTGATGTGCACAGTTCTTACAAGCTATTGTGCATTTCATTTGTACTGCCATTGTTAATTGTTCTAGCCCATTTCTTTTCATTTTAAATACTTCATTCCTAGAGAAAATAGAAGATACCACAATGCAAAGCGTTTCTCCTCCAGCCCCATTTCTTCAGACTCCTGGTGATCCTCCTCTCGAATGGAAACTATGGTTGAGATCCTTTATGGCCTACTTGGGTGCTATAGATGGTCTTAGATATCGCGCTGAAAGAAAAAAAAGTTTAATGTACTACCATCTGGGTGTCGAAGGCCAGAATGTCTTTGATCATCTTCCACCTTATATTCCCCCTTCCGGCGAAGCTCCTGATGAATTTGATATAGCCATAGCCAAATTAGACAAGTACTTTGTTAAAACCAAAAATATGGTTGTTCATCGTTACAAATTTTTCACCAGGGCTCAAAAACCTGAAGAAAGCATTGACACTTTTGTTACTGCCTTGAAAATTCTTGCTTCTAAATGCGAATTTGACAATTTCACCTCTCAACTTATTAGAGACCAACTTGTTGCTCGTTGTTCTTGTAAACAAATCCAGGGAAAGTTGTTATCATGCAAGGATCCTTCTCTTGATAAAGCTATTGACATAGCTAAGAGTATTGAGACTTCCTTGGAAGATTCCAAACAACTAGAAGTTTCCCTTTCCAATACTTCTATTTCTGGTGCTGTTTCCAATACTTCTATTTCTGGTGCTGTTTCCACTAAAATGCCCCCTCCCATCAAGACTTCTAATTTTGTTCCTCGTGATTCACGCGGTTATTTTAGGAGAATGGGAAATACTAGCACCAGGAGACCCTTTATGCCTAACAGACAATCCAACCGGAACACTTTTTGTTTTAGATGTGGTTCTTCTTACCACTTTTCTAATTTCAAAAATTGTCCTGCTGCCAACCAACAATGCAGTCAATGTGGCAAAAATGGTCATTTTTCAAAGGTCTGCATGAGAGGTAAAAGAAGTGATGTACGTTGTGTTATGAATGAGAATGACTTTTCCCCTGATTTAAATTCTTTTGAGCATTCAACTGATTATTCTGAATATGATGTTACCAGTCAAGAATATGTGGTTGTTGTGAAGGACAACAATACTGCTTGTCGTACTTTTCTTGTTCCTGATCCCGAAGTTGATGCCACTATTGACAAATGTCATATTCAACTACTTGTAGACACCGGTGCTCGCATCACCATTGTTTCCTACGAAAAGTATTCTCACTTTTGGCATGACAAATGTTTACTTCCTCCTGACGTTCTTTCTGTAGCCTTTGAGGGAAGTAGAATTAATCTTTTAGGTTATTTCTGGGCTGAGATTTCTATTTTTAGCAAAGTTATCAAAGGAAAAGTTTACGTTGCTAAACGGGGCATCAATGTACTGGGTCTCATCCATCAGGCAGAATTCGGTGTCACCATTAAGCCTGGTCTACCCAATCCTGTATTTATTGAAGAGTGCAATATTCCTCATTCTATGTCTTCATCTCCTGCCCCTGTATGTAACATTTTGAATGATAAATTGTGGGAGCTCAAATTTAAAAAAGTTTTTGAAGATCGCCTTGGTAAAATCACCAATTTTCAACATTTCATCAAAGTCAAAGATGACATTACTCCTGTCAAATACAAACTTAGAAATGTCCCACTCAGTATCAGAGAGGACTTGTCCAAACATCTAAAATCCCTGTGCGAACAAGGAATTATTGAGAAAGTTGAATCGACATTATGGCTTTCTCCCATCGTTCTTGCTAGGAAAAGGTCTGGTGACCTTAGGATGTGTGTGGATTTACGCAGTCTCAATCAAGCTATCTGGGTTGATGGTTTTCCCCTCCCTCGCATTGAGGATTTAATAGCAAAAGTTGGTTCTTCCACTTGGTTCTCAAAATTTGACTTAAAGGCGGCCTACCACCAGATTGAGTTGCATCCCCTCTCACGTCACCTCACTGCCTTTGTCACACCTGATGGCGTATTCCAATTTCGTCGTCTTCCCTTCGGCTTGGCTTCTGCTGCTGCTGTTTTCCAGCGCATCATGTCGGAGATGTTTGAGGAACTCCCCAATGTAGTCGTCTTTCAAGATGATATTCTTATTTTCACTCAATCTGAGGACGAACATGACAAAGTCATTGACCAAGTCTTTCACATTTTGGAACATAGAGGCGTGACCTTACAAAAGAGCAAGTGTGTTTTCAAAACCAGAGAAGTGGAATATCTTGGTCATATTATTTCTGAAAATGGCATCAGGCCAAGATCTGGTCTTGTCAAAAGCATCATTGAAGCTCCCGCTCCTTCCAACAAGGAACAACTTTTGTCCTTTCTGGGTCTTTGTGAGTTTTATTCAAAATTCATGAGAGACTATGCCAAGACCACAGAGTGTTTTAGACTTTTACTAAAAAAAGGTGCTACTTTCAGCTGGTCTGATGAGTGTGAAAAAGGTTTTCAACTTATCAAAAAGCACATTACCAATGCTCCTGCTCTTCAACCCTTCAATGGCAACAGAGAAACTATTGTCACTGTTGATGCTTGCGAATATGGCTTAGGGGCAGTTCTTTCTCAAATGGCCTACGGTAAAGAATTTACCGTCGGATTTGCCTCCAGGACTCTCCGTCCTGTCGAAAGAAAATACTCTGTTATTGAGAAGGAACTGCTTGCGTGTGCTTGGAGTGTTGAGAAATTCAAGTCTTACCTATGGGGTAGACCGTTCATTCTTCAAACCGATCATCGTCCCCTTGTTGATATCTTATCAGGCAGAAACGTTAATCGCACCACTGCACGATTGGCTAGACTTTCCACTAAACTTTTGGAATTCAATTTCAAGGCTGTCTACATCCCTGGCGGCAAAAACAGACGGGCAGACTGCTTGTCAAGGCTACCTCTACAAGTACCTGATGAGAATGACGAAACTGATATTGAGGAATGTTTTGTGGCCAATATCTCCCAAACGTCTGTTTCTTTCGCTGAATGTGACTGGATCAAGGCTGTCGAGAATGATGCCATTCTCAAAGATGTCATCTCCTTCATACAAAAAGGTTGGCCTAAAGAGAGAACTCTTTCTCCTGAACTTCAAATTTATTGGAAAATTAACTCTGAACTTTCTTTGGAGAATGGTAAAATTGTTAGGAGAGATAAGTTTATTCCCCCTTCTGTTTACAGAGAGAAAATTATTACTGATGCACATTCCGGTCATCTTGGTGCCACCATCACCAAGAGAAATGTCAGATCGAATTTTTGGTGGCCAAAAATGGACAACCAGATTATTGAAGCCATCAAACTCTGTTCATGCTGCAACACCAGTGACAAGGTTCTCATTTTAGAAGGTGTTTCTAATTCTGTGGTTCCCCCTCCCGCCAGGGCCTGGCAAAAAATTGGTCTGGACTTTTTAGGTCCGTTCCATGTCCTTCCCAACACTTCCAAATACTTCTTGGTCCTTGTTGATCATCTTTCCAGGTGGGTCGAAGTCGAACCTATAAATGTTCCTAATTCCAAGAGTGTTATTGATTGTTTAAGCAGAATCTTTCTCAGGGAAGGGTGTCCTGAAGAAATCCTTACCGACAACGGGGTTCAATTCATTTCCAAAGAAATGAGTGTCTTCCTTAACAATTGCTGTATTAGACATACCAGAACTCCGTTGTACCATCCCCAAAGCAACGGCAAAACCGAGAGATTTAACAGAGTCATTGTCGAATGTGTGCAAGCTGCTTTCAGGTCGAAAAATTGTATCTTTCAGGCTGTAAAAGATCTTATATGGTCTTATCGCATTTCTCCCCATATTGCCACAGGTTTTTCTCCTTTCGAGCTAATGAGAGGAAGAAAAGCTTGCTCCCAAGCTGTCCCATTTTGGTTGGTCAAGAGTCTCCACCGGGGCTGTGATTTGGAAGCAGTGTGGGAGTGTGCCAACAAAAAATCTTCTAGTTCTCTACCCTGTCCTGGTGAACCTAAAAGAGAGTCTTTCCATAACATTCATCCTGGTGACTGGGTTAGAATCAAGAATCCGGTCATAGTTAAGAAAGGCTTTTCTAAATTTCTTGAATCCCAACAGGTTGTTGATGTTCGCAAGAATGCTGTCAAACTGTCTAATGGCAATTGGTGGAGCACTTCTCGGGTTGCCAAAGATCCCTCCCGTGCAACTGCTCCTTTTTCGAATATCAATGTTGGCAATGGTTTAAAAGTTGATTCTAATGTTAGTGCTGACAATTGTTTAAGAAGAAGTTCGAGGGCTATTGTGAGGCCCAACAAATACCGTGATTTCATCTGATTTGCCTTTTCTCATTGTTTTACTGAATTGTTTTTTTTTTAAAAAGGGGGGAGGTGTGTGGTGATCTGTACTGCTATTACTGTCATCCCTTCTCCCAGTGATGTCACCCTTTAGATTGTCCTGTAGCGAGGATTCCTCCCCAGTGTTCCCTGCTTGGCAGTTGCTACTGCTGTGTCTTCCCCTCAAGCTGGACGGCTCTCTTCTCCTGAATAAATCCTGAACCCTAACCTTCTGCCTCCGCCTCATCTTTACAGTAAGCAAACATAACTCGTGGAGAGTCTGGTCTGTTGGCATTTGTGTACCAAATTCTTTGAGCCCTTTGGAATTCCAATTTCCGTGAGAACGTTTGGCTAACTAAATTTGGTGGAGAGGAATTTTAAAAAATCCATCTTATTCCTGTGTACCACTTTCCCCTACAGCAACCATTCCTCCTGACCCAAGCGTTGAGATGAACCCGACTGTCTGCTTTTTCATTGTACCAACATGTGTCTCGGAGTGATTTTCTAGTTTGATTTTAGTCATCTCTTGCTTATCTGCCGACAATGACCTTTCTGCAATATGCCACAAAATTATTTAGTGAAGAGATGTCTAGGGGGTTCTGGTAGAGCATCCACAGTCACTTTGTCAGAATATGCTTCAGAACAATTTCAGGAGAATGGTGGAAGGAGTTAGTAAGCGGCAGAGTGTAATGCATCAAACACTCCTCCAGAGAGCATTAATTGCCACAGAAAATAATAATCTTACTTTATAACAACATTCCTTAATACATAGATCAGAATATTTAAATAAATATAGTCTGTAGTAAGCACTATATTCAGCGGTGTCCAGCCGGACACATCGTTTAATTAGTCAAATGGTTTTCAATATTTTCAAAAGCGGGATACAACCCTGCATTCATATAAGGGATCGAAACGTCGTCGACCTTTGGAATAGGTTCACGTAGTCAACCATTGTGTTTTATTAGTGTGATAACTATTAAGGACAGCCTTTGCTTTATTCTAATTTATTCTGAAGCTTCCTTTCTTTGTTTGCCTGAAAATCACCCAATTTTCTGTATGTTTTGTTTTGTTTTTCATGTACTGGGTGCAGGATTGTATCCCACTTTAATGTTGGTTGCTTTTGAAAATATTGAAAACATTTGACTAATTAAACTATGTGTCCGGCTGGACAGCGCTGAATATGGTGCTTACTACAGACTATATTTATTTAAATGTTCTAATCTATGTATTAAGGACCGTTGTTATAAAGTAAGATTGACACCCAGGGTCCTTAACTACCTTTTTGGGTTCCCTTGTTCCTGTTTAACTCTCAGAAAATATTAATGGCAGAGCTGAAATGTGACCGTTGATGTAAAAGGAGGTATAACTTCAGTATGGTGTCCATATGACCTTTGTGGTTTTGCTAATGGTAATTCATCTTAATACTGCAAAATTGGCCACACCACAGATCAGTTTTTTCTATTATATTTGTACCGCAGCTGCCTACTTCTCCCTTGGTGTTAAATCACTCATGAATTTCTTTTTTGCTAAGAAAAGGAACTCTCACTCCCATTGGACGGGGGTCTGAGCAAAATGGCTTGCTTAGAAGTCTACGGGCACGAAGAGCCATTTAATCAACAAACCTCTGTTTGTTTCAGTTTGAGGATCATTTCAAAATTCAAGGAAGGGATTCCGCTCTTACTTCGCTTCCTTTGACGTCAAGGTCCGGGCTGTTCCTCTCTCACCTCGCTGCTTTTCTGGCTGCAAGGGTGCTTTGTGCTCCATACTTCCCACTCTTCTCCTTGCATGCCATACATGAACTTCCAAATCCAACAGCTTGCGATCCCTGTTGGCAACATGTCTCACTCTGTGACCTCTATTGCCGAAGGGCAGGCACGCTCTGATACTATGTGTGGAAGGTAGGTCATGGGATCCTCTGCTCTCTAGTAGTTTAGCAGGAGCGACAGGGGCCTACAAATTCACCTCTCTGTTTCACCCTTTCTAAAGCCGACATCCCTCTTATTGGTCATGGATGAGGTGCCCACGTGAAGTCATAGAGCAGGAGCCTCAGCATGGATACGCCTGCTTCATGTGCAGCTTTGCTGTGTCTCCCCGCATAGCGTTTTAATGATCCCATTTCAGGAAGAGTGCTTGGGTGTATGCCTATGGTCTGGATGCTGTTATGAGTTCTGCCCAGAGCCGTCTGGTGTGCATATAGAGAAAGTGTAACTCTATAATGCAGGAGACTTTGGAGTTCCGTATGAAGTACTCGAGCGGGGAGTATAGTGGCTTGAAACTACCGAGCACTGTTTTGGTCACTGAGATAGCAAGGCACTACATTAAGGAAGGTCACCTTCATTGGTGATACAGTTGGTGTAAAGCACCCCAGGGATAGTGAAACCCCCATCTCTCCCTGACTCCAACAAACTGTTAAAGCCTGGTTCTGATGTTTCCAAATGAACAGGAGCTGGGAGTCCTCTTGGGCCCAATCCAATACCTCTTCCAGAGAAGCTGTTGCATTACTTGTTTTGAGTCCTACATTCCATAGAGGTTCCTATGTGCTTTTCAGTGTACCATCAAGCCAGTTCCTCCACCCGGGTGTTGCGCTCTTGAATCTTTGCATCGAGATGTTGAACATAGCTCTCTCCTGGGCACAAGTTGTGGGGACTCTGTTTTAGGATGCTCTGGGCTATATCACCAATGGGTGATAAAAAGGCACTCAGCAGTCAATGTTGGTATCTCTTCAGTGCACAAGATTGCTGAGAAGGAATAAGCTGCCAAGTCAGTGAGTGATACGCCTTGTCTCAGGATAATGTACTGATTTGCTTTTGCAGTACTTTGCCTTCATCTTGCCGTCCCTAAACTTCAAGAGGCGTAATACATAGCGCACAGACTAACCCCCTGCTCAGTCCTCCCATCGGGTGATGTTTTTTTTAAGAAACTCCAACACTGGAGTAGCACTAGACCTAGGACTGTATGACTTTGTACACCTGTCTTCATCACCATATCCCGGTGGGATAAGAGCTTGCACCAGTCTCGGGGAACTTCGTGGTTACAGCTTGTGCCAGCAGTTCATGTCCTCAATATTCCTTTGTTTAAGAGTCCTCCACCAGCTGTCCACCTTGCCGGGAAGGAGTATCAGCTGTGAACTAGTGTAACTACTCCGAACGTTGGGATCAGAACAGCAGGATCTCTCATTTACTCACCTAGCCCTCCCCCAATTTCCCTAAAAATAAAGTCTTGGGGCCCGCATGCTTATATCATCCCTCAGTGCAGATTAATTTATTTCTTTGCGGGGCAAACTCTAAGCATCTGTTCAAGTCTTCCGATCAAGATTTCCCTCAGAGGTGCAAAATGGACAGAGCTTTGTTTGAAGTTGGAAAAGGTTTTCATCTTTCCATTTGAGTGGATCCTTCTGCACTAAGGCTCTTGCAGTTGCATCTTTTTCGCCATCCTTTTCTGAGGTGCTGCAGCGAAAATAACAATTCCAAACCCAAGCCTCACAAGAACTAAACATGCTAATGACTTTCCAAGGGTTCTGGTGTCTATCACCACTGAAGCATGACTGTCTCTGTGGTGTGGAATGACGGTGCCCTACAGCTTCCCCATCCATTTATGTCCAGAAAATCACTGAGTAAGTCAGCATGTCTGGACTTTCTATAGAAGGTTGAGCTCTTCCTTTTCGGACAAATAGAGGATCCTCTTTCTGATACCTTTCTGGATTACAAACACAAACAATTTTGAAGAGAAAGGCAAATTACTTTGCCCCCGAACATCTCTACAATTTTATTCAGTTTTCTCCTTGCAGAATATCACCATTCTCATTTTAGGCCCACATCTCATCAGCTGTAACTAGTTGTACTCTGTAGTCTTGCAAGATACTTAATTACTTCCTTGCATGAAGGAGTTACCTCTCAGCTCTACAGGGGAATTCGTCACATCCAGTTCACGATGGCCGTTCAGCCTAGACTTGGCCCTGATTCTCAGAAATATCTGAACTTCAGAGGCCGCATTTCTGCAGCAACAGTAAATCATTGCTAGTGCCAATGGCATAAGCAGGGCTACATCCAGCTTGGCGCTTTCCAGAGCCGGCCTGGGAACCCAAAGCAGCCCTGGCAATGTTGTAGGACCTGCCCACCCCTTCCCCCTCATGGTGGAGGGGCGGCGTGGGTGCATGTGTGAAACACTGCAGCTTTTGTTACTGGGGCCTGATATTGCAGCACCGCCCCAAACTGGCCCCCAGTTACAAAAAACCCGGCCCCTACCCTTCTGGCCTCCTGGGAAAACACCTGTTACGGCCAGTTCAGCCATTTCCTCTGGGTTCAAGGTGAACTACCAAAATCCTCATCATTACCATCAAAGAAGTTCTGGTTAACTTGGGGCTAATCTGGACACCCGACCTTTCAAGACCTATCCACCCTGCGGTGTACATACATCTTAGGGGGAGCATGCAAAGAAACCAGTGCCCTCTGCATAGATTCACTCTGATTGTATCACCACCTTCTACGCTGTACAGTGCTCTACTGCCTTCCAACTAGATTTGCTCTATACAAATACATTGATACAGAGTGTATTGACAACTCTAGGGAGAACAACGACGCGTTAGCATTATTGTTTTAGAAACTCCTGAGATGGGTGCCACTCTACATCGGAGTAGCCTCCTCTGCCAAAGTCCACATTAAGTTGTTACTTTACAAATGTTATGTGCGAGAATAGTCTTCTGGATATATCAAATTTCCTTAGTAAAATATTTATCTGCTTGGACATCATAATAACTATATTTTGGATTGATCCATTAAATTTGGTTATCCTTACCAATTTTTATGAACTCTCAAGAGTTAAAGTGCATGAGGTAAGTGTGTCTCCTGTAAACATAATCTGTATTCATGGTGTACGGAGGCATAGTCAAATATTATAACAGATTAACCTTTTATTAACTATTTTTCCCATCAATGCTGGCAAACTGTTACATTTTTGTCCTGGGTATCTACACACTCCCATGACAGACTCTCCAGTGTTTGCACAAACTGGACAATGGCATTGTGTCTTGTTCCCTTGACTCTCACTTATGCATGTCATGCTATAAATGTATACAAAAAAGTGATGGCTGGAACGCTTGAATTAATTTCAGCCACTGGTAGGTACGTGGGCCACATCCCAGTACATTGTTATTTTGCTCGCCATACCACCTCAGCTTGGACCCAGCCTATGCAAATCAATGTTGACCCTGCTCCAATGGGAGCAGTCCAACCCGAACTGCCAGGCCAGGTCCTCCCCGAACCAGAACACAAGAAACCCAGAACTGGTTTTGCCCAGATTATGGTCAATAAGCCTGGTATAACTTTTTTCCAGTAACAGAGTGTGATCAAATTCAATGTTATGGCGGTAATACATCCAAATTAGAATGAAAAAAAACTTTTTTTACTGCCTTACAGATTGCAATATTGTATGTTACAATAACTTTACACAACTCAATTAATGATCACAAAACCTCTTCAATGTGATTTTACCTCACGTCCTGGTTTCAGTCAAAGTCTTTTTTATGCATATAAAAAGAAAACACATGAATAAAGTGCTTCTCCGTGAGTCAACTCTGCAACCCGCACTTGACAATGGTAATAAATAGCATATTGCTGTCTGCAGTATACTGTATATTATAAGGGCATACTGGCTTAATCTACTTACACTAAATGTTTTGTTTTCTTTTCTGTTTTTTGTAAGACCTTTATTAGGTATTATCGACGTTACACGGCATTGAGCCTACAACCCTGCGGGCCGGCTGCGATGATGTACATTAACCTTAAATCTCTGTTAGTATTACACAGCCTTTTAGCCGACAACCACAGGTCCGGCGGCACAATATGTGAAATAGAAGCAATTCGCTCTGACTTTACTACAGATACAGTGTTGTCTCACATTTTCTTATGGAAGTATGTAAAAACATTCGTTTCCAATAGTTATAATTAACGATAAACCAAACAGTAACTTTGGCAGGTCGATGGCATTCTGAATAATCCCAAACAATTGTACTTTCAATCATAGTCTTGTGCACACCGGTTGCACCGAGGGTGACACATGAAGCGTCTGCACTGGATGTATACATGTGTTGCGGTCACTTCACACTTCATCTGACATAAGATCTCTATCCTCTTCCTCCTCATCCTCTGAACTGACAACATCATCCTCAGGCAGTGGGTCATACAGGTCCCCCCTATATGTATTCCAGGGCATCCAGACCTTGTTCCACTTACGTGGGCATGCCCTCATTGTATATACCGTCCTCTCTGTCAGCATCAGCCAATCCATATTTTAGCACCAATGTGTCAATGTCGGTGAGTCTGCTGCTCCCCACTTCTGTGCTATATTTCTCTTAGCTACCATAATTCCTATCGTGCCCCAAATCAGACCGTGACGTGAGAGATCGTTCGGGTCCCAGATATTCAGCAGGCATTTGCGGGGCTCTGGTGTAAGGGAGACCCCCACTGTTTGTGAGATAGTGCGCCTTACTTGCCTCAAGTAGTCCTGTATAGCCGGGCAGTCCCAAATGGTGTGCAGAAAAGACCCTTCCTCCCCACACCCCCGGAGACAGTAAGAATGCTGCGCCCGGTGGAGCTTGTGTAATGTGATCCTGGTGTAGTAGATCCTATGCAGAATCTTAAGCTGCACAAGACGAAACTTAGCTGAGACGCTCACCTCTTTTGGTGATGCTAGCGCTTCGTTCCATTCAGGTCGTTATAAAGCGCTGTCAAAAACAATGGGAGAGAGTTAAGGGATTTTATCCACCAAAGTGGACGGAACAATACTCCTAGTCCCCTAGGTTAGGTATCTGAATTAACAAAAATAATAAGGAGTATCACCAGAAAAAAGGCTCAGAGAGCGATTTCTGCGGGATGATTCACTATCAAAGAGAAGAAAGTCCTTCTTTGCTTATTAGTAACCCCTCACTCACCGACCTGGTCGGTGACATGCTTCATCATCGGGCCACCCTGATGGCCGAGTGCCATCAAGGTGTGCTTCGACACCTGAACTACAGTGGAGCTGGTATGTGAGTGATGAATGTGAAAAAACGATGTAGGTGAGTTAAAAATTGTCCTGGTATGACTTATATGAAAAAACTTTATTCTTAAAGCTACTGGACAATGCTAAAATATAAGTGTTGATACAGTTAATGGTATAGTTATGACCAAAAGTATCTGGGAAAATGTGTGGTGGGTCTACATGTTTCAAACCGTAATGGGAATTACCGGTTTTTCTTCAGGACCAAAACAAGGAATAGGGTGGTCAGGGTACACTAACGCCCTGCCGTGCCTGCAATTCCCTGTGCCTTAGCAGCAAAATTCGTGGTGCTAGGCAAAAGAATGAAAGTATAACCCAAAAGTGGCTAATCAAGAAAAGCGCTGTGGAGAAAAAAATAATAATCACAATCAAACTAGTTACAAGCCTGCAACGTAGTGAAGTGACGGTGTCTCGTGTCTTCATATCTCTTGAATCATCCCATACTGAAAGTTTATATGGTTTGTGCAGAATTTCCGGAGTGCACAGTGCAGCTCAATGAGTATCGTAACTGATTCATGGCGCAGAAGAGCCCTCAGTTATAACCAAGCACACCTATCAATTGTAGCGTGCTATTGTGGTATTGGGCGTAAATTTATTATTCATTCACACGCATCAAGAACTATCGGTGCGTGGCTATGCAACACTCGTACCATATTTAGGTGGGGGGCATAGCGAAGTGATAACTGTTTCTTAACTAAACATATGACAATACCAGACACACACGACAAAAACACATAAAGTAGACCATGCTTACTCCTAATGGAGGGTCATAGGGCAGCACGGGATTTGGGAGGGGCGGCCTGGTTTAGAAACATATTCTGAAAAAGAGAGCATTGGAGTAAAAATAGTTAGCCCGTTAGGGAGACATCCGGGGAATGGGGCCGTGCCCCGACCAGAGGCACAGAGCTCCTTCTTGCCCTGCTGTTCGTCGAGTCTCTACTTACAGTTTCGCAGGCTAACGGTATCAGTGTACCTACGAGGTCCCTCCACGCGCCCGTAAACGAAGTGAAGACGGGGCCGGGGATAAGAGAGCCGCCAACGCGGAAGTTGGGGGCGTGGCTAGCCTCATGCGCTGACGTAGTGACGTCATACCATTGCGCTACGGAGGCCTCCCGGGGACATTGGTTCCCATAGTAACAGCGCTCGTTTTGTTGTTGTTCTTAGTGGGGATACAAAAGGAGCGTGTCAAATAATTAATACAAAGGGAAACAAAATGTTTAAGTGAAAAAACGGGGACATGAATTTGAATAGTTACATTGCCCGTTCCGTGATGGGTTCATATAATTAATTTGCCCATTCAGTGGTTCATTACTAGAGAACCTACATTTAAGTTTGTACACAGGGTGACAGATTTTTGGGAAAAGAGTTTTTCAAAGGTAGTCAGTTTCAGGACATTTGAGGAACGACTGGTCCTACCAATCAAAAAGGCTGATGCTAAACCTGCGGGGAGTGGAAAACACAGCCCGGGCTACTGAGGGCATAGGGGGGTCATAGAACGTTGGCCCATTGTATATTATCGTTAAGACCATTGATGTGTGTTGACAGTCTATACACCCATCTTTGCTCTTTTTCATATAGGCGTTTCTGTAAGTTTGGCCCAGTTGGTAGTTGTTCGATGACAGTCCATACCATGTCGTTTGGTGTGTGATTTTTCTCCAGGAAATGGTCAGTTAATCTCGTTGCACTTTTTTTGCAGCGGATGGTGCTGCGATGCTCGCAGATCCGTTGCTTGATCTTCCTGGTGGTCATTCCAATATACTGTTTTTTACAGGTGCATTCAATCAAATAGACAACATTGCAGCTATTGCAGTTTGTGTGAGCAATTTGTCTCCATTCTTTGCCTTCTTCCAGCTCCAGTGTCTTTGTATTCCTGGTTAGGTGGCAAACGCAGCAATTGCCACAACGATAGTGACCTGTCACATTCGGGAGGCCCCAAATTTCAGTGATAGATTGGGTAGTTGGGGCTGTCTTAGCTTTTGGTCTGGTTTTTACCAGAGTGTCCTTTAGACTCTGTGATTTTTTAAAAGAAAAAAGGGGTTTTTCCCAATGTAGTTTTCCAGAGTTTATGATTGCCCAATGTTTATTTATGCTCTTAGTCACCTGGTTTGATATTGCGCTGTATGTTGTCACGCAGGTCAAAGGTATGGGGTTGTCAGCTCTTGATCTTTCTTCCAGGAGTACATCTCTCGGCTGATTTCTGGCCCTTTTCTGGCATTTCTTTATGATCTTGTCGGGATAACCACGACTCTGTAACTTCTCTGTTAGATCAGTGGCTTGTTCCTTATATTCAGACAGTTTGCTGCAGTTCCTTCTTAGCCTGAGGAACTGTCCATATGGGAGATTTTCCCTAAGTGGACGCGGATGAAAGCTCTCAAATCTTAAGAGGTTATTTTTTGCAGTGGGTTTGTAATGAGTCCGGGTCGCTAACTTGTTGTTCTCCTTGCTAATCACAACATCAAGGAACACAATTTTTTCCTTATCATAGCAATGGGTAAATCTTAAGTTGCCATCGCAGGTGTTAATCCAGGAGATGAACAGGTCCAATTGCTCAGTGGGTCCCTGCCAGATTGCTAGGACGTCGTCGATATACCGTTTCCAAAAGATCAGGTTATCGCGAAAAGGGTTAGTGTCATTAAGAATGAATCTCTGTTCAAAGTCATGGACATAAAGTCCGGCCACGCTGGGAGCAAAGACACTTCCCATTGATGTCCCCCCTGTTTGTAAATAGAGGGTGCCTTCAAATTCAAAATAATTACATTTCAAAGCCAGACGTGCACATTCCAAGAAGTTATAAAGCGCTGCCAGTAAACTGTGTGTGCCTAGTTGCTCTCTGTCGGCCCTGTAGGCTGGGTCATCCTGGGGCACATGTAGCCAGTGATTGATAGTCTTGAGTTGTGTTGCCCAGTAGTACATCTACAAGTTCGGCAATGCAATTCCACCCTCGTACCAGCTTCTGTTCAGCTTTACCTGCGCTATCCGTGCCGGACGGGCCCCCCAGAGCAGGCTAGAGACTACGGCTGTCACTTGTTGGAAGTAGCGTGGGAGTACCGGATACGGTGTGTTTTCGAGTGCATAAAGGAAGCGTGGCAGTGCCATCATTTTAAATAGCGCCGCTCTCCCCAGCAGTGTCGAAGGCAGATTTCCCCAATGGTGCACATCTCGCCGTAGGCGATCCAATGGCGGCTTTAAATTTTTATCGTAGAACTCGGCCGAGCCCTTAGTGATATATATGCCGAGGTATTTAAAGGAGTCCGCCGCCACCTCTAGTTGGCAATCATCGGGTAGGGCTGGGGCCGGTCCGCTCAGCACATAAATCACTGATTTTGTCCAGTTAGTCATGTAACCGGATACTGCCCCGTGGGCATTACAAAGCACAAGAAGCTCTGGTATGCCACTTTCTGGTTCCGTCATGTAGACGAGCATGTCGTCGGCGTAGAGGGAGACTCTATCTTCCCATCCCTCCCTCTAACCGATACCTTTCAACAAAGGAATAGTCCTGATCAATGTCGCTAGTGGTTCTAGTACCAGGGCAAACAACAACAGGGACAGAGGGCATCCCTGCCGAGGCCCCCTCGCAAGTTGTATGGTGTGTGAGATGTTGCCGTTTGCTGTTACGTGTGCAATCGGGTTCGTATAAAGGAGTTGTATCCAGGATATAAATTTAGGGCCGAAACCCATATGTGAAAGCACCGCAAAAAGATATTGCCATTCGACCATGTCGAACGCCATTCTGGCGTCTAATGACAGTATTACTGCCGATTCCGACAATTGCGTCGCTCGTTCCAATGCTCCATGGACGCGGCGAAGGTTCAGGGCTGTATTTCTGTTGGGCATAAAGCCCGATTGATCCGGGTGGATCAGTTGTGGGAGGTGGGACATCAATTTGGTAGCCAATAGTTTCGCCAAAATTTTCGCTTCTGCGTTGAGAAGAGATTTGGGCGATAGGAGGTACATCCCATTGGTGGTTTTCCGGGCTTCGGGATTGCCACGATGGTTGCAGTGCGTTGGTCTGGCGGGAGCTCAGTAAGTTCTAGACTATCCATGTACATTGCCAGCAGCGGCGCACTTAATGTCTCAGACATCAGTTTGTACCACTCAATGGGAATCCCGTTGGGGCCCAATGCTTTCCCGGACGCCACTGCGCTGATGCCACCTTGTATTTCCTCAGTCGAGAGGTCTGCTTCCAGTTCCTCTGCTGCCTCCGATGTAAGCGACTGAGTCGGTATGGGGCTAAGTATATCTAATGGCTCCTCTTTCGTCACCTCTCTATTCGGGGTATATACCTCCTGAAAGTAGTCTGCAAATGTGTTGACTATCTCCTCTGGGCGTGATCGTAGCGACCCGTCCGAGGCGTGGAGCTGTAATATGCCTTTGGTGCCTCCCCCCTTTTTGTCCAACCAGGCTAGCATTTTCCCAGCTTTATCCCCTACATCATATATTTTGTGTGCGGTTGCCGTAATACCGGCAACAGTCTGTCGCTTCAGATGGTCCCCGTGCCGCTGCTGGCACCGCTGTAGTTCACGTAGCGACCCCGGCGTAGGGTCCGCCATGTGTGCCGTATTTGCTGCATGCAGCGCCAGTTCCAACTCTGGTAATTCCTGCTGTTGCGTTCGTTTATGTCCCGCAATGGACGCTATGGCTTGCCCCCGTAGGACAGTTTTATAGGCCTCCCAAAGAACCGAGGGAGATGCCACTGTGTTCGTGTTTTCAGCAAAGTAGCATTTCGTCTCCTTCTGTAAATGTTTACGTATTTGGGGGATCTTGAGATATCCCGGGTGTATCGGGTATATTCTTCTGCGGGTCTTCTCCTGAAGGACAGAGTTAGGGTCAGTGGGGAGTGATCTGATATCCCCCTGGGCTGAATGCCTACGCCGTCAATTACTAGCGCCCCGTTGTTCAGTGTCAAGAAATAGTCAATGCGTGACAAACTATTATGTGTCGCGGAGTAATAGGTGTATTGTTGCAAAGTGGGGTGCGTGTGTCTCCATATGTCTTTCAGTCCAAGTGCTTCTAGGAAGCTGTTGAACCGAGAGGGTCCTGGTGTGTGCGGTCGAACAGGGAACCTATCTACTGTGTCATTCACCGTTGCGTTAAAATCTCCTCCTATAATAAGGTCCCCTTCTGGTAGATCTAAGAGGAATTTCCCCAGGGCCGGCAATGCGACGGAGTGGAGAGCTGGGGGTATGTAAACTGATACTATATTCAGCAGCTTGCCTTCCAATTGGCCATGGACCGCCGCGAAACGTCCCTGGTCATCTGTTTTGGTGTGTAGGACCAGAAAGGTGGATGTCTTCCGTACCAGGATCCCTGTCCTCCTCGAGCCCGATGTAAATTCTGAGTGTACTTCCATTCGGTAGCCTCTTCTATCTAGTGCCTTACATGCCCGCCCTGTAAGATGTGTCTCCTGCAAGAGGACCAGCGCCGGGCCAAGTCGTTTGATGGCCTTTGTCACTAGACCCCTCTTTATTTTGTCACCTAATCCGCGCACATTCCACGTCAGTAATTGTAGTGGCGCTACACGTGTTGCTCGGGCCCCTACCTCAGGGGTGTCAGGTCGTGTGTCGTGTGCCATGTAGAAGTCGTCTTAGATTGATAGTGTCTCCAGTGTGTCAGTGCCCAGTGTCTAATCCTCAGTGGTATTGTCAATACGTCTCGTCCATTTTGCCCTGCCTGTTCTCTCAACAACAACTGAGTAATAACAACGGGTTGCCCCCTGCCCTCCCCCTCCCTGCCTCCCTGCTTAACGGACATTGAACCGCCCGCCCCCCCAACTTAGCAGAGTGCTCGTCCCCGTTTAAACCCATAGTACTTGCTTGCCGGGGTAAAGGATCCGTGGAGGCATCGGCCCTTCATGCCCTCCGTGGCTCTTTCCAAGCCAGCATCCGATTACAGCCTGACCAGCATTGTTCATAGCGCCTAGCGTTCCCATGGCAGTCGCTCGTCCATGCGCCCGTTCAGTGTTCATTGTCTAGTGATCCTGCTCCTGGCGATCGATCAGGAGTTGTGCGTCTTGATGCCTGTGAGCCAGTGCGTTCCCCCTGCTGATGGTTCCGGTCGTTCTTGTTTGTACGGCGAGGTGCCGCTGCTTGTCTCCAACCCTCCAGCCAGTCATGCGCCATTTCCGGTGTATCAAAAAACCAGGTCTTATTGTCCGCCACTACTCTCAATCTCGCCGGGAATAACATAAAGTATGGTATCTCTCGTGCTCTCAGCGTCTTTTTGACGTCCAAGAAGGATTTCCGTTTGCGGGCGACTTCCGCAGTGTAGTCCGGAAAAAAGGCAAGTGTGGAATTATGCACTCGGATTGGTGGCGCGATTCTTGCAGCTTGGAGGATCGCGTCCCTGTCTCTAAAGTTAAATAACCTGGCCAAGACCGGCCTAGGGGCCGCTCCTGGTTTCGGCTTGCCTCCAGGGACTCTATGCGCTCTTTCCACATAGAAGAAGTGGGACAAGCCCTTGGGCTGTAACCTGGTCTTAATCAGTTCTTCTACATAGAGGTCCATCGCTGGCGAGCCTTCAGACTCTGGAATTCCTAAGATTCTCACGTTGTTTCTTCTGGAGCGCCCTTCCTGATCGTCCAGCTTCTCCTTAATCAGTTTATTTTCAGCTTCAAGGCGAGCCACCGCCGTCTGCAATTCCGAGGTGTCCTCCACAAGGGATTTCGTGACTATCGCGACCTCCTTCATCCGCTCCGCCATTTTGTGAAAATCCGCTCGCAGCAAAGCGACATTCGTAGAAATTGTTCCGACTGTGGTCTGCACTTGAGTTAGGGCTGCCATCACGTCTTCAAGCGTTACTTTCTTGGCTCCATTTCCTTCTTGTGAATTCCCCGTGGGTGAGCGCCCATCCGTCGCCGGTGTGGTGCTTTTTTCGTAGGCATATTTGTCCAATTTTTACTGCATCGCATTAGTTTTCGGACCTCTGCCTGCCATTATGCCGCCTCGTAGGTTTCTTTATGTCTGGAAAGAGCCACTCGTTTTAGCGTTTTGCTCCCAGGGTCCTGCAGGAATAGTTACGATCTTGAACCACTGCGCTGGCCTGTGTGTGAGGTCCGGTGTGGGGATTTATTCTGCCTCAATCATAGTATGAGGGTCCACCTTGACTTTCGGTAGTGCTATATCGCTACCATTGCGCCAGTTTATTCTGTTCGTTGCGAGTTTTTCTGTAATGAGGACGCCGCGCTATTGTGGGGCCTCCCAGCGATACAGGGTGTCCTCAGTCCGAGGTTGTGTAGGCTCTCCCACGTACAATGGGCAGGTACGCGCTCGGTGGCCCGCGTTATGCTCTGGGTCCTTTAGACGCGTTCCTCCTGTGTGCACCCCTCGCGGTCCCTCTCTGCCTCTGCTGCCAGTCAGTCACCGCCTCACCTGTCTGCCCCGGTGTATGTGCCACTTAGGCCGCCTGGGGCCGGTGCTCCGGATTCCCGCAATTGCCGCTGCGGGTTGCGCTCCTTCCCGCTAGTTACCGGGCGGTTACTTTGTACGGCCGGCAGCCAGTCAGTGGGGGGGGGGGTTGTCTGTAGCGGGCCCCCTCCTTCCAACCCTGCTGTAGGACCTCGCCGAGGGAGTTCTCATGCTGAGGTGCCGCTGCTTTTGCGCCAAGTATTCTTCTGATGAGGGGTTTCGGTATTCTCAGCAGGGGGCTGACGTAGCGCTCCAGTCGGCTGCACATCCGTTGGTCGCGGCGGATCTGCTGCGGCGCCTTGATTTTCAGGAGTTCCGGACTCGGGGACGGCAGGGCGCACTTCCTGTTCGTCCCTACCGTCCTGCTCCTACTTCCGGTCGGGCTCTCGTATCACTGCAGGCCGGTGTCAGGGTTTTGCTGAGGGCCGCCGGGCACTTGTACCGAATAACTCCGGTTCCGATCGGGCTGCGATACCGGATCTTCACCGGCCAAAGCTGCACGGTCCCCGACCTCGGTCCCAGCCTCCGGAGTCTGTTAACTTAGCGGATTAATGTGCGGATCGGTGGAAGGGCTGTCTTCTCCACGGAGCCTTCTTACTACGCAGCCATTGCAGTCGGCTGCTAGCCACGCCCCCACAAAATTTTTTCTTGAGTATACTCCAATTTTCAGCAGCTTGACCAAGAATCCAATGTAATCTGATCACCGCTGTTCCTGATAGAAAAAGCTAAGCAATGGCTGTAATCCCGTAAAACAGTTCTGTTAGACCTTACATCCTTGGCGTATTTTCCTCCCAAATATTTTGCCTTCCCTCCCCCTGTTTTGCTAAATTAATTTTTGTTGGCCTCAGGACTCTGCACACCTTACCAGTGCTAAAATGCTAGTGCGCACTCCTCTAAATATGGTAAAATAGACTTAAACCCAATTGGCACATTTAATTTACTTATACATCCTTAGTAAAGTACATGTACCCAGTGCTCGTAAATTAAATGCTACTAGTGGGCCTGCAGCACTTATTGTGCCACCCCCTTAAGTAGCCTTTTAAAACGTGTCCCTGGATTGCCAGCGCAGCCTGTGCGCAGTGTTAAACTGCCATTTCAACCTTCAACCTGGCAACCTAACCCTTTTGCCAGGCCTCAGTCTTCCTGTCACCCCTAGGGGAGGCACTAAGGAGTCATTAGGCCAGGGTGCAGTGTATTTAAAAAGTAGAACATGTACTTATAAGTTTTACATGTCATGGTAGTGAAACCTCACTTGTATTTCACTCCTGTGAGTTCTACTTATCCAAAGGATAACATTGGGATACCGTATTATATTTAAAAAGTGACAACTTCTGCTTGGTACCAGGTGGAAATGACATGTTTGGTCTAAAATGAATTGTAATTTAAAATCCTCTATTATGGTAAAGTCAGATTTTAAGTCACAATTCTGAAAATGCTGCTTTGATAAAGTTGCCATTTTTGTGTCCTAACTATTTGAGCCTCCAGCATGATGTCCTCTATGTATTAGGTATAGAGCCTTGAACTTCACCCGCTGATCAACAGGGGGGCTAGTGAAGAGACACCAATGCATTTTTCTCAGAAATATGTCTTGGAATGTCAAGCAAAAGCAGAGCCGCCGCATTTTGAACAACTTGTAGCCTTTTGGTCAGATGTGGGGCCCCCAGGTATAGAAAGTTCCCATAGTCCAGGCGTGAGAGTACTAAAACCTTAACAAACCTTCTAGAAAGAAGGGGAAGCAAATCTAAGAAAATTCAGAGAGTACTAAGGAGGCCATAGCTGCTGGTGGCAAGTTTTCCAAGCTTATGCTTTCATTGAAAGTGATTTGTCAAGCGACATCCCCAAGCTTTTTATAGAAGCGTTAGGAGTTGGTGCTGTGCCTAGACATTCAGGCCAAGCTACCATCGGCTGGAAATTTAGTTTATTACCCAGCACCATGATCTCCGTCTTATTCCCATTTTGCTTGAAGCAGCAGCTCGTCACCCAGCTAGCTACCTTTTCCAAACAAGGGGTAAGTTGTTGAGGCTGAGTTACCTGCCCAGGTGCGAGTGAGACGACCAGCTATGTGTCATCTGTGTAGCCTGAATTTAAGGACAATATCTGCCAGCGGGCGCATGTAGAGGTTAAATAGAATAGCATGGCACTAAGTGTGGATCCCTGTGGCACTCTGCACACCGGGGAGAAGGCTTTAGAGTAACGGGCTTTTTCACAAACCTGAAACGTCCTGTCATTAAGGAAAGATGTGAGCGAATGAAGAGTAATATATTTTATTCCGGCTTCATTAATTATTTGGGTGAGCATTCCTTGATGTGCTGTGTCAAATGTCGCACTCAAATCGAGGAGAATGATGTACAGCAGCATCTTAAGCTCCTCTGCTACCGCCAAGAGTGCTTTTCAGTGCTGTGTTGGGGATGGAACCCAGTCTGAGTGGGGTGAAGGAAGGCATTCTTCTCCATTCATTTCGATTTGAATGTTTTTCTAGAATCTTTCCCACTGCAGACAGCAGTGAGCTAGGCCTGTAATTCCCAAGACATAAGGGTTCAAGATTCTTTTTTTTTTAATAGTGGTTTTACCACTGCATGTTTCGAGGCTCAGGGGACTAAGCCACTTGATAGTGAAAGATTGAGAAGATCCAGCAATAAAAGCTGGAAAAATACATTCTGCTCCTTAAAGGAGGATATTGGAGGGTATGGGGGGGGGGGCAGCAGGGGACCCGGACTCCACTTTACTAAAGAACGTTGGTAGTAATTTGTGGGAGATGGCAGGGAACGCTGTTAGGCATGTCGTGTAGGTGCCCACTGTCTTTCCCCCTGGGATAGGGTATGGGATACTCTTCGTACTTTGTACAGCAGAATAGATATAGATTTTCTTTTGAAAGAACATTGCCAGATAATTGCAGCATGCTACAGTGGGCTCTGGAAGAATACTGTCTGAATTCAAGGAAGTTAAGGATTTAACAATTTGGAATAGGTTCCGAGACGAGTTAGAAGTCCTTTCGATCTTGGATTTGAAGTAGGATGTTTGGGAAGATTTAATTTGTAGATGAAAGTTTCTAATGGCCAAACGGTAGATCTTTTTTTCTTGCTTTTCATATGACTTCTTCCATTTTCTTTCCAATTGTTTTTTTTAACAAACTTGTTATTTTCAGATTCAAATGGTCCACCATGGGCCCAATACAATGGAAAGACTCGTTTAGTTACATACAGTACATCAAGATTGAGTAGTTACAATATTCAACCTCACTAAGCAAACAAGCAATGTATACATTTCATGCCCATCCTGTAGATAGAGAACATACCACCCTCCCCTCAATCCCCCCTGCCCCTTGCCATGCTGCCCAATAACACAGATACAGTCAGTCTCTTAGTTCCTGCTCAGCCCACAGACTTACGCCCATCCCCCTACAATGTTTGGGTATAGACAATGTCTAGCCAACCCTTCTTCCTAACCTGTTTGGAGATTGTGGGATCCCCACTGGGGTGTCTGGATATGGGTCACTTAAACATTCCACTAAATTCTCCCAGGCAGGTGCCTGCCAATCTTGCCCCTTCACCTCTCGGAGCAGGACTTTACTCTCAAACCCAGCCGATTTAAAAAGTTCTTCCCTCCATTTAGCTATTGAGGGCCCTCTGTTGGCCTTTCAACACATAGTGATTTCTCATTTTGCACAAATCTTATCTAAGTCCTTAAATCTTTTGTTGGTTTTAAATTTGGCAGGACGTGGGAATTCCACCAGCAAGCAGGGTATAGGTGTGCAAGGGATGACCAGATGAGTAACGTAATTAGCACTGTGGGGTTTATGATGGGTATGCCTTTTGGGTGGCAAGGTTATTTTCAGGGCTTAGGGTGGGTGTGGGTTTTTGGTGGACAAGGGAATTTGTAGGGTTTAGGGTGGGTGTGGGTTTTTGACTGGCGAGGGAATCTTTAGGGTTTAGTGTGAGTGTTTGGCTGGCAAGGGAATGTTTAGGCTTTAGGGTGGGTATGGGTTTTTAGGAGGGAAGAGAGTTTTTAGACTGGGTTTGGGTTTTTGGGTGGCAATGGTATTTTTGGGGTTGTGTGTATATATATATATATATATATATATATATTCACTGAAAAAACCATAGGTTATAGACCATATATAGTTAGGAATTAGCATTTACAAAACCTTATTTTACTCACACAAAACCATTGAAATTCGCATATATAGTTAGTTGCACTAACTATATATCGCGCACCCGCAATCCACTGCTGATTATGTCACATATTACATCATTCATGACATGCTCAGTGACATCACTGATGACATCTCAAATGACATCACTGATGACATCACTGATGACATCTCAAATGACATCACTGATGACATCACTTTGGACATCTCATTTGACATTACTGATCACATCACTGATGACATCATTCATGTGATAATACGATGAACCTCTTCAGACTCTAATATAACCTTAGATACACTCAGTGTAAACAGACACTCACAGACTGTCACTCGTCCATGGAGTTACTCACACACCTAGTCAGTCATGCAAAAAATCAATCACACCTCCATTTTCTCAACTATACAGTTATACACACGTTACTTATTCAAACATATACTAACACATATTTACTCTCTTATACAATCCCGGATACAAGTTCACAATGATCCATACAGCCACTCACACATCCACTGGATCTTATGCACAGTTATTTATATATGTCAACTCTCACATGTACTGTGTTTTACATATGTACTTACTTTGACATGTAGCACTGAGATATCCATTCACTCACCAATACACTCATGCACATAGTCAACCGCCCATACAGCTGTTTCCACATGCACTTTTGAACCCATACATCTAGTGAATCAACTGCTCACACATCTATGCACAGAGTCATACACCTCCCAGTCACCCACACACACACACTCAGTCTCCCATACAAATACTTGGGCAACCAATCAATAACACATATAGTTACTCATATAGCTACTGATCAACACATGCAGCAGTTTACAGAACAACAGACATAATGATGCACAAATTAAGACAGTTTAGTCACTAACCCATGCACTCAGTGAGACACATTTAATCACTCACTCATACAGTCAGTCATGCACCTACTTAATCCTTCATCCAGACACTTATACATCCACTCATTCTTCAATATGTAAGACATATTTTAAATTTACAGAAACATACAGTCACTGGATGTAGTCATCAGTGATGTCATCAGTGATGTCATTTGAGATGTCATCAGTGATGTCATCAGTGATGTCATTTGAGATGTCATCAGTGATGTCATCAGTGATGTCACTGAGCATGTCATGAATGATGTAATATGTGACATGATCAGCAGTGGATTGCGGGTGCGCGATATATAGTTAGTGCAACTAACTATATATGCGAATTTCAATGGTTTTGTGTGAGTAAAATAAGGTTTTGTAAATGCTAATTCCTAACTATATATGGTCTATAACCTATGGTTTTTTTCAGTGAATTTCAATGGTTTTTCAATAGCAAATATCAAAAGCTTTAAAATGTATTCTTCTTTAAATCGAAAAATATATTTTATATGTTTTTAATACAATTTTTTTATGTCTTTTTTTATTATTTTTTTTTGTTTCGCTCCCGGTCCGCGATCCCGTTAGCTCAATTTGCTGCCGCGACCCAGTCCGCGAACCGGTAAACGTTCCGTCTGCGCAACTGCCGTGTTAGAAAACAACATCGTGACGCGTCGCGTAACCGCGACGTATCGCGTTGTCGCGTAATGCGTCATATGACGCGCCGCGTTAGCGCACCCGGAAGTGCTCCGGTGTGCGAAGCGAGGCGCGAAGCGCAGCTTCCCGGAAGCGATCCGGGGCGCAGCGCGGAGCGCGTAACGTAAGCATAACAGGTCATGTGACTTGTTAATAAAACTTTCCATTGGTTCATTTCACTTTTGGTTTCCTAATGATGTAAGGCTAGGTCATGTGACCTAAAAATAACACTTTTCATTGGTTTAGAACTATTTTTTTTCCCAAATGATGAAAACCCCTCCTTGTTTCCTCACTCTGACTTTCAACTTTGTGAGAGGAAGACCTTTTTTGATCACTTAGAAATGGCAAGTCTTGTAGCTGCAGCTGGTGACCCCCCACCACCACCTCCTATGAAGAGAGGACCACCTCCTCAGGTTATCGTTCAGCAAGAGGAGGAAGAAGAGGAAGAGCAGCAAGAGAGGCATTTTTTGCCTGAAGAGCCTAGGAGGTCCCATGTCAAGGAAAATTTCATTTGGCAATTTTTCAAATATCCCCAGGGCCAAAAAAAAAGCAAATGCCCGCTATGTTACTTGCCTTATCTGTAAAAACGATCTGTCCAGAGGGACAGATAAAAAATATAGCAATGGCAATTACACCATGCATCGCCATATGCAGAGGTGGCACCCTAATAATTATAGTGCTGCGCAGGTACGTGACCTGCAGGATAACCCCCCTCCTGTGGCCAGAACATCAAATGTAGAGGCAGTGAAGGGACCAGAGGCGAGGGAGATGGTCCCAAACATCCAGCTAAAGTTTGGGATTGTCAAGCATGTCTGCATTTTTTGCGGCCAACTGATTTGCTACAGGGAGAGTAGCATCACTTTAATCAACAGAGCTATCGACAATCTAATTGTCCAAACCACCCCAGACAATAAATTATCTTTTTTTTTTGTTGCTCCTGTTAAACCCTTTATAATGAATCATTTTCGTTTCTCCCCCCCCAAAAAAACAAAAAAAATATAAAACCGTTCTAAAAATACAAAAAAAGTAAAAAAATGTTCAGAAAAATAATAAAAAATATATAAAACAACAAAAATAATTAAAAAAAAGTTCTTTTCAGAACTACCTCCCCTTTATAAAAAATTGCTAGAATGTTTAGCACTCTGGCAACCTCTATTTCTTTTGATTCGCTTCCCGGTTCGCGCGCCGGTACGCGAACCAGAAGCGAACCAGAAAAAAAAAAAATTAGTAAGTATAAGGGAAGGAAAAAGAGAGTAATGTTAAAAGAAAGACAGCTAGAGGGAGTAACACAGAGATACTGTTTAATAGATCTATTTACCGAAGAGAAGATGGAAGAGGGTATAATTGTGAAAAACAAAATAGATAAGGAAGTGAAAGAAAAAAAGGAGAGTAGAAGAATAATAAACAAGAGTTTCTTAGAGAATGTGAGTGAATGTTCAAAATAAGAAGAAAAACAGTAAAGGAAGTGGAATGAGAGGTAGGGATAGAACCGGACTAAAAGAACAATCCTGAGGGAAAGTGTTAAGAAAACAGTGAGCAAAAGTAAATAGGAATAAAACAAGATGTATGATAGTGACTAAGGTTAAAACATGTGGAATAACAGAAAGCAGAAAAGAAGAAGTGACAGAAAAGGAATGATTGAAACAGCAAAGAAATGTAAATAACATAGGGGCATATTATCAACACAGGCGATAAAATTATCTCTGCTTTTATTGGCAGAAAACTGCCGCTAAAGCCGCTTTTGCGGCAGTTTTCTGCCGATAAAAGCAGCGATAACTTTATCACCTGTGTTGATAATATGCCCCTTAGTGTGTTTGAACTACAGGGAGAAAGCATAATGAACAAGTAGTGAAAGAGTGATGAGTCAGAGATAGTGAGAGTAATAGAGACGGAGTGAGTGAACAGGAGTCAGGAACTATGAGAACAGAGGGACTGAGAAAAGGAGTGGAAGGAATAGAGTAAGTAAGTAATAGAAAAAGGAATGAGGGAAGTAGCAAAGGCAGGAAACTGACGGTTAAAGAAATGAAGCAGTGGAACTAATAGAAGTTAAATGTGATAGAAATGTAACGAAAAGAGTACAAAACACTTACCTTATAATTGTCGTTAACTTAGTCACTTGTTATTTTTATACTTTCAATCTGTGAAAGAAACAACAAAAATTTGAAAAATATTAAAACATGTATTTAAAAATTAGAAAAGACAAGGGAAAAGATTGACAATCATCCAATTTTACAAAGAAATAAAGTTAGAGATAAACATGCAGAAAAAAAGAGAAAGAAACGGTGATAGACAGTCAGAGACAAAAAGAAATTGAAATAGAGTAAATTACTAAGAGAAAAAAAAGAAGATACTTTCAGTGACAGAAAAGAAGGATAGAAGAGAAAACTAAATTGAAGTTGTGTAAGCTACTAAAAGAAAGTGAGTAAGGTAAACTATATAAGGAAAGGGTGAATAAGGAAAAGAGAGTGAGGGAGAGAGGAGACAGAGGAAGTGAAGGAAAGAGTGTCAGATACAGACTGAGTGAGGCATCTACACAATGTGATTCATAATGTTAGGAAACACAGGTAATGTAATTGAAAAACGTTCAATTTTTTTTGCTCATTCCACAATCACATCACTTGTGTTTCCTTTGCTTAGGTATCTCATTGTGCAGATGTAGTCTAGCATATGAAAGACTACGCAGAAGGTGAGCACTGTATGCAACAACTTTGACACTTACAGAAGCCTCAGTTTCTCCATGCCCCCTACACAGTCCTAAATATATACATTTTAAGCTGACAGTATCTTGTTGCAGATGAAGTGAGGCCTATCTTGCAACATGGTGCATCTTTTGCACTGCTGCTGCGTCACAAAAGTGACGCAACGGCGGCGCAAAAGAGGCGCACGGGCATCATAAAACTGCTCCTAACATTTTAAATGATTGTTTCAGGATGCCGATAAGGTGTGGCCTATCCAGAGATTTGTATGAGGTGAGGCCTACTCAGAGTTACAGATTAAATTTAGGCTTGTTGAAGAGTACAGAGGAGATAATACATGTGCAGGCCTACCAACGAAGTGAGTCATGTCCACCGCACTCTTGAACAAAGGCCAGACCTCCTCTGTCTCCCTGGACAGGCCTAAACCTCATCTGCACAATGTGATTCGTAATGTTAGGAAACACAGGTGATATAATTGAAAAACGTGCAAATATTTTTGCTCATTTAACAATCACATCACCTGTATTTCCTCAGCTTAGGTATCTCATTGTACAGATGTAGTCTAGCATATCCAAGAGTACGCAGAAGGTGAGGACTGTATGCAACAGAGCAATGTACATTACTCACCTCCCTTGACACTTACAGAAGCCTCAGTTTCTCCATGCTTCCTACACAGTTCTAAATGTATATCATAAATACAAAAAGTACAGAATTAATTATACATATTAAATGGTTTATTTTTGCTGTTCTCAGAATATATCAAATTTCACTTAAAACAGTGACTTGAAGGTATTCATCATATAACAGCGGGGGGAAAAAACACAATCAAAATGATTGTTTAAAAAAACCATATAACATAACCAATCAGAAATCAGAACTCCTTAAAAGTAACTTACTTTCCATGACGTCGAAGGATGTCCTATGAACAGCTTATACTCTGTTGTGCTGTTATTATTTTCAGCCCGCCACTTTCTGAAAGAAAAGCTCCATCGTTTTGACAAATATGTTACATACAATAAATGACTTCTCGCTCTCTACCGTACTTCTCCTCAAGGCCAAATCGTCTAAGAGCCATTTATAACTCTTGGAATTCTTCTAAGCAAATCCCGTCATTTTCTTTTTCCGTAACTTTCAGAAAGAAAACGTTCAAGATCACTTTCACAATCCTGTACTAGTAATATTTTACCATTCTTGCTCACTCATGTTCCACATTTCCTATGACACTGATACTGCTTACTATGAGGCACACTTACACTACCTCTATGACTACTACAATTATTTAATTCTCTACATCACTTTTAATCACAAAGCAATTTAAAACTGTACATAAAATTATATCAACTCCTAGAATCATTATAGGCCAGTTACCTACCCAAAATTCTTTCTTCTGAAAACAGAAAGTAAGAATATTTTTAAGTCAAAAGGCAACATTGTTTCATAGTCATAGTCAAATGTGAATAATTTCCGAAACATCAGCTTTTTTTTACATTTTCAATAAGCTGTGTAATAAGTGGATGTTGTCAAAGGACCATCATGTCATATAGTAGCTGTAGTTAGAAATGTTCTTCCTAAAATCAACGACTGTGTAGCCATAACATTTGTAATTAAAGTTGAAAACTTACTTTCATCAGGTTTATATAGTTGGAATTTTTAAATGACATTATAACCAAAAGTTTGTTCAAAAAATGTAGACAGCGTTGCAGACTTACATTACCTCTACTCCATGTTTTGATTGCCTGCTTGAATTAGCTTATTAAAAGAAACTGTTTTTCTGAACTCATTCAAAGTGCAGTTATTTTTCCATGACGTCAAGTGTTATGGTAAGAATACCGTTTGCTTTGGGAAATACTCTGTTGTCCTTTAACTAATCCGTGCCCACCACTTTCTGTAAGAAAACCTTCTTTTTTTTCAGGAACTACTTAAAACTCAAAAATAACTTTTTACTCTGTACTACACTTATCCTCAAGGCCAAATAGTGTAGGAGCCATTAGAACCTTTTGAAATTCCTCAGAGCAAATCCCGAGATTCTTTCTCTAAAATTTTGGTTGTAAAAACACCAGGTAAGAATTTTTAAGGTCAAAAGGCAATTTTTTTTTGAAAGTTAAAACAGAATCATTGCAGAATGACCAGCCGTTTCTAGACTTCAAATAAACGGTGTAATGTCCTGATGTTGTTGAAGGACCGTCATGATATATAATTGCTGCAGTTACAAAAGTCCTTCCTGATATTGACAACTGCGAAGCCACAACATTTTTAATTAAAGTTGTCAATTTTGTTCCATCAGGCCTACATCGTTGGAACATTAAAATGACATACTGGCCATATGTTCGTATAAATAATGTGGACAACATTGCAGACTTACATTGGCTACACTAAATGTTGTGATCAGCTGCTTTTACTAGCTTACTAAAGGACACTGATTTACTGTCTGGCAAAGTTAAATATATAAATCTTTCAGACTCTACACTAGTAGTACTTGATACCCTACAGTTCTCGCAGTCATGCTGCCATTGATAAGAAAGGCCAAACAGATGATCTACATCTACACCTTCATCTTGCAATACATCAAGAATATACATTAAAAACTCCTGACAATCTTGCTGAATATTTTGAGAGAATTGCGTTTCACCTGAACATTTGTCTAACAGATTTCGAATTTCAGACACACTTTCTATTTTTGTTCTATCAGTGCTACATTTCTCTAACACAGAGTTCAGTAAACAGCAAAAACTTTGATCCGAATTGATCACAATCTGTTGTTTTAAAGTTTCTAGAGAAAAGACAACATTAACCACTACATTAGCATAGCAGTTGACACCAGAACTATTTTCAAATTGAAAACCAACAACATCTTCAACAGAATCCATTTTCTTTCTGCTTATAATTTTGAGTTCATCGACTTTTCCTCTTTTTGCTACAACCTCCCTACTATTTGTCACATTTCTTCGTTTCCGGCCTACAACACGTTTCTCAAACAAAGGATATTGAGGCAAATGTGGCGCATACT
This sequence comes from Lissotriton helveticus, assembly GCF_964261635.1. Taxonomy (NCBI): domain Eukaryota; kingdom Metazoa; phylum Chordata; class Amphibia; order Caudata; family Salamandridae; genus Lissotriton; species Lissotriton helveticus. The sequence continues at coordinate 1,877,778,569 of NC_136059.1, forward strand.
CTCTTCTTAACCTATTGTATTCCTTAACACAATCTAGATCCGCACAAATGTTTGTGACATCACACTCAATCAAGTACAATCCCGATAAAGTTCTGACTCGTGACAATGCCACATATGCCATACCCTCCTTGAACACAGAACTGCCAATATTCACCAATGCACTGTCTACACTTAAACCTTGCGATTTATGGATTGTCACCGCATATGCCAAGCAAACAGGAAACTGCTTACGGCGAACATATAAGTCTTTTACAAGCAAAAACCTAGCAGAGCAACGACCAATTAGCTGTACTTCCTCAATGCCATCAAATTTAATTTTTAAAAATTCAATTCCATCTCTATTTCTGTATTTCTCAAAATCAACAACATTACCCATTGATCCATTTACCAGACCTCTTTCAACATGTAAATTCCTTCTTAAAATTATACGGCAATTTAAGCACACATTCAGAGTCTTTTCAAAACCAGCAGTTTTAGATATAGTCTTCTCTAATGAATCCAATTTAGATTTCAAATTCTCAGACAAAATAATTGTTGCTCCCATATCAGACCCTCCAGCTTATCGCGATTTCGCGATTTGCAAAAAAAATCGCGAAATCGGCCGATCCGTGCAAATGCCGCGATATTTACAAAAACGGCCGCGAAATCCGCCGTTTTTGTAGCCAGTCAGCAGCAACGTCTCCTTTCCATCCGGTTTGGCGGTTGCCCAGAGTGCAGTTATCTTTAGAATGTGTAGCCTTTCCTTGGGCACTCCATACAAACAGGGCGTTTGATGTGTTGGATTCGGTGAGGTTTTTTTTCCCAGTTTAGGCCCTGCGCACTCTACAGCTATCATCAGGGTGAGGTCACAGGAGGAGAGGCCCTCGCTAATCCCCTCATTACGGCTGACATGTTGATGGCCCTTCTCCGAGAGGGGCTACGGGGCTCTCTCGGCAGGAGGCGCGCCTCGCCCTGGCAGGAATCTGTCCTCGCGGATTAGAGACTGCTCCAGCCCGGTGACTGCTGGAAGATGGAGGAAGGAGAGTCTGAAGGGGGGGACGGAGAGAGAGAAGAGAAAGAAAGACAGCAGGGAGGGAGGAAGAGATAGGGAGAGGGAGAGAGAGAGAGAGGGAGCAGGGGAGAAGAGAGAGAATAGAAACTAGAGGAAGGAACATCTGAATGGGGAACGGAGAGAGAGAGCAGAGAAAGAAAGAGAGACAGGGAGGGAGGAAGAGAGACAGGGAGAGGGAGAGAGAGAGAGAGAGAGAGGGAGGAGGGAGGAAGAGAGAGGGAGAGGAGCTGGAGGAATAACCGAGAGAATAGAAACTAGAGGAAGGAACACCCGAAGGGGGGACGGAGAGAGAGGAGGAGAGAAGCTAGAGGAGTACAGAGAGAATGGAAACTAGAGGAAGGAACATCTGAAGGAGGGGAACGGAGAGAGAGAGAGAAGAGCAAGAAAGAGAGGGAGGGAGGAAGAGAGACACGGAGAGGGAGAGAGAGAGAGAGAGAGAGAGGGAGGAGGGAGGAAGAGAGGGAGAGAGGGAGAGAGAGAGGGGAGTCGGGAGGTCTGCAGGAGGACAGACAGGGAGAGGGGAGAGGAGCTGGAGGAGTAACAGAGACAATAGAAACTAGAGGAAGGAACATCTGAAGGGGGGAACGGAGAGAGAGAAGAGAAAGAAAGAGAGACAGGGAGGGAGGAAGAGAGACAGGGAGAGGGCGAGTTATCTTTAGAACGTGTAGCCTTTGATTGTTTAACGCCAGATCAAGTTAATCGATATCAGAAACCATTAAGATATTGTTTTCTCTGCAAACAGCTCTACAAATTCTTCTTCAGCTTTCATTTTCGAACGCTAAGCTGCCAGCTGTCTCTTCTGCCCTGTGAGTTGTCACTTTAGACCTACTTCACTCTACAGCAGCACTCGGTCACTTGCCACACCTTACACCTGAGAGATTGCGCAGCTTCATGCTGGTATTTCTTAAGTCCACTAACCATTGCTTTTTCATGCACGTTACAGCTTTGATACCCAGGCTTTGAGAGGTCTACTCCTACACAGGAACCTAGACTTGTGACCACTGATAGTGTAAGATAGTGTCCGTTTTTTTTTGTCGGTTACCCATGCCGTTTTCTCCAACGGCAGTGTAAAGTGTTATAGAAGTCGAATCTTTCTTTAACGTTATCAGTATCTTTCCCAAGCTACGCCAGGGAGGAGCACTGTCCTTGCTTGCTACCAAAAATGGACCTGCGGCACAAGACTATTTATGATCCCTTGTCTGCAGTTCCTGGGGATGGGGGGGGGGGCGGGGGCTGCTCCCAGCCGCGAGTACGTTGTTAGCCAGACCCTCTAGCTTATCGCGATTTCGCGATTTGGAAAAAATCGCGAAATCGGCTGATCCGTGCAAACGCCTGCAAGGAACACGGCACAACTCACAGCAAGAAGGGAGAGAATGCTTTTCGAGGGAAACAAAGTGTCTACATTGTAATTAAACCAAATATACATAGCTTCATGTTGTTAAATAACTAAAAAAGCTAAGATATCTGTGTTTGTTGTAGGAAAAATGGCCAAATAAAATGCCGCAAAATTGCCGCTAAATTTCCATATTTGTGCCGCTAAATTTCCATTTTTGTGCCGCTAAATTTGCGAATCCATGCCGCTATATCCTGGGGGGTCTGCCATATGCTCTATTCTGTCAATAGCTTCCAGTTTCACAATCTCTTGGTTTTCTAAATTCAACATTTTATTGTTGAAGATGGCACATTCTGCAAGAGTTGGCATCAAACATATTCCAGATTTCTTCTCAGTAATTTTCCGAAAAATATTCTCTGGCAGAACGTCTTCTTCTGGATACAAATTTGACAGTAATCGTGCATGTAAAGCTTCTTTCCCATGCTCGGTCACTTTTCCGATTCTAACATCTTGTAGAATATTCTTATAATCTTCATCCTTCGCTTGACGCATATTTTCACGCAGTTCAGCATAATTGAAGTTTAACCATATATTGACGTTGCCAATGCTCCATAGGCACTTCCTGGTATCTTCATGCGTGAGCATTTTGAACACAGGTTGTCCTTTCACTGGTGTCAGCTGCAGAAGATCACCGAAAACAATGATGTGTTTGCCACCAAATAACACATCATACTCTGTTTTGAGAACTTCTTGCATTCTCAAATGCACAAAGGTAAGCATGACATTGGAAACCATGCTTACTTCGTCAATGATAAGAAGTTTAATTTTCCTCAAGACTCTTGAAACTTCACAACAAGCATCTCCAGATAACTTGTGGTATTGTAATTTGTTATCATGCTCCACTGGCAGCATCAGTAGACGATGCAAAGTAATACCTTTAATGTTATGTGCTGCCAGTCCAGTTGGAGCGGTGACAACACAAGACAGCGATGACTCAGTCCTTTTCTGCAAATAACATGAAATTGCTTTAATGAGGAAACTTTTTCCAGTTCCTGCTTCTCCACTCACGTACAGTCGGACAGGCTTCAACGACGTACATGAGCACTCTTTCTTCTCATGACTTAATCCATGATCAATTTGGTTGGTAACTTCGTCATATATTTTCCTCTGCTCAACGTTGAGTTGTCTTTCCAAATCTTCTAAGTTAACCGCATCCTCCTGAGCATGTGCCATGGCTCTTTCCACTTCAATCATGGCAGTGGCAGCTTCATTTTCGATAACTGGTCCTCCTAGTGGATCCTGACTCAATGAAACAGAACTCTGACTGTCCTGAGAACTGTCTCTAGCAATCTCGGCTGCAATTGTTGCTTCCTGCTCGATTCCCGCTTTCAACATTTCTAGATATTTTAGAAAAACAGGACATTCTATGGTCTCCTTGGCGGCATTGAAAGAGTCTTCGTAACCGAGGAAATCTCCAAGCAGTTCCTCTTCTGCACGCCAAGGCTTGAAAAGTTGCAAAAGTGCTAAATAGAAAAACTCTTTTCTTTCAGGAGATTCGCCACTCAATTTTCGATGGTTTACCAAGTGGCATTTTCTTTGCTTGACCAGACATCCCTCACTTCCAATTACAGCATACACTCCTTTATCAATATCTTCTTTGATGTTCCTCTTGAATATGTAATTTTGTAGAACCTCATACAGACAAACATTCTCGAGGTGACTGCTTCGATTTGGATAATATGTATCCAACATGTTGGTCTTCAAAATATCGGTACTGTTTGGCTCCTTTTCCGCCAAATACTCAATTTCCCGCACAGGTTTCAGAACTCGATTACGCGTTGCAGCAAGACCAATACTCGCCCAAATGATACTCTTAGATTTGGCATAGAGACTTGCTGAAGACAACCGGTCAGAACATTCGTAAGCTCCGATTTCTCGATGCGACAACATCTTCAGACTGAAACTGTACAACTTGTTACTGAGGCTCTTTTCATGGGAAATGTCCTCCCACATATCCTTCAATTCTGTCTTTTCTTTTTTGGTGATGTAAGATGTCACATACCGAGCCACAGCCATACAGTTATCAGCCACAAACTGTATATCCATGTTAGCATTCCACATGGACAAAATCACTGGGTTGTAGTCGTTGATGTACTTGGACTCTTCGTTCCTTTTCAAATTGTATGTATTTTTGGGTGATTTCCTCGTCACATTATGTCGCAGCGAAGACATCAAACTGTTCACTCTTCCTTTAGAAATCACCGGTCGTGGAAAGGCGAAACGACATTTTGTGTAGAACTTGTCCTTGTTTCTGAATTTACGACGACAGTACTTTCCACAACGATGGCTTTGGAAGCGTAAAACTTGTTCTATTGGGCTTTTGTCTTCCTTTGTGTTTGAAACAGCATATGTAGAATACTGTTCTATGAAACTCATCACTAAGTCATCCGGATCTGTTCCAAATTTGGGTGCATCTTTGATCCATAGCAGCATATGTATATGAGGAGCACCTCTTGCTTGGTACTCCTTTCTCCAGAAGAAATCCAACACCTCTCCAAGAGGTGGATTTTTCTTGTTCATGATGAAAGACATCATAGCTTCAAATCTATGATTGAAGTACCTACATACATTCACTGGATCCAAAGAGCACAGTTCTCCGGGTGTCTTGAATTCGATATTTTCAATGTTTCCATTTGCCTCTCGTAGAAATTCAAGTAAGTCTTCCCAGCCATACTCGGCACAGCTGAGAGTGAGGAACCATGTGGGAGTTCCTAAGTTCCTCAGCATAAATTTTAAATCTCCATGTCGACGGTACCAGTACTCATTAGTACCACGCAGACATGCCATGAGATTAATCAGGTGAGAATCCAAAATACTGTCTTGCACATCAACTTTATCCATAAAGTCCCTTGCTGAGATATTTTGCATCTGTATACCACTTTTCAAGATGTGATTCACTGCATATGACAGTCCAGACAGATCGCTTTCAAACAGTAGATGAAACAAATAGGGAATGCATTGACGAAACCTAGGATCTTCTGCATACAATCGTAAAGTCCGGTATTCAGAAGCAGGAATTTGATCAGGTCGCTCATCATATCTTCCTCCTTGACCTGTTGGAAATAGTTGTGGGAAACACCGAGCTTCCAAACTTTCCTCCCAAACACTAATGGGACTCCCTTTGGCTTGTTTCATTTGAAACAACTCAATAGCATTCCCCATGACTTCCTTGGAATGCAAAGGATGAACACTATAATGTTCATATATTTCTTCATTTTTAGAGGCTTCTACTTTCTCAATTTGTCCAGCACACAAATCGCTGTCCTCTTCTTCACTTACTTCCTCTTCTGCAACATATACGTGTATAACCCTAGGCATTCAATAACAACATAGAGGAGAACTGAGATCATACTTGAGGGAGAACAAACAAGGCACAAAATTCATTAAAAAATTCACTTATTTTTAATTTATACAAGCATATAAGAAAAACAATTTATATTATACAAATGTAATCAAACTCAATAATACATAGTTGGTCATATAAAAATTAAAACATAATTTTAAACATAACAATAAATATAAAATCAATTGGTGGCATTAATGGGACTCTACGCGCGTTTCGGCGTCAACAAAACGCCTTCTTCAGGAGCCACGAATAATTCTGTAAAAAAACATATAAAAATTCCAACTGTTAATTTACCATTCGTACAACATTATACATAAATAATTATGAAGTTGTACATCTGCCTTATTATTTAAATCCTTTTTCTCCTCTTATAACAGAATTTAACTTTATTTTATTGATCTCACAATTATCCTCTTTAATAAACACAGTATATACTTCGAACAGATTCATAGTCGATTTAATGAGCATTTGCATTTGTGACTTTTTTCCCTTATTATTATACTTTTGGTGATAGTTTATAAGCCAAATAAAACGATATGACCCTCATTCCTAAGCAATACTTACTTAAGCTAACTGATGGCTGTTGTTTTTCCTGACCAAACAAAGATATGTTGACAGGTAGACTCTATACGATGTAGATGCGTTGTCTTGATACAAGCATCACAGCCTGGACCTAGTGAAATGAAAAGGTGGAGTCAGACTAATAAGACTCCTAATCTTGTTTTAACCCTTCTTATAAAGTTTGGACAGAGGGGTCTGCTATATAGTACTCACCGATTAAAAACTCTGACACCTGTTTATATACAGGTTGATGTTCATAAAAACGGGAACTTCTTTATATTGATGTCTCCACTTTATTTTTAATTTTTTATCTAAGGGACAAAGCAATTTCAATGGTTTAATATTTTGTGTCTTATACCATGAACTATTAATATGAGTCCTAAAGGGATTTCTGGTCAAATTGATTTACCAATAATGCTTACATTAGTGAAGGGACAGTCTCATGTTTACATAAAAGGTATCCGGGTAAAGCTCTTGATCTTTAAAGTATCGATGTTCATCAGATCGGGCACCTAAAAGTAATGACATGGGCTCATGAGAATATGTTTAGTTAGTCCAACAAGAGGATCTAATACACGTTAAGTAAACCGATGATTACTAACCGCGAGTGCAGGTTTCCCCGGTTAGACTTGTGATAGAGTCAAGCGTTCCATCTATGATAACACTGGATTAGGATCCGACGTTTCTCGTTTAGGGCTGGATGTTACCCGGTGGGTTCTGGGCACTTGAGTCTGTGTAAAAAGAGATAAAGGAACAAGCGGAAAATCAGATCCGCTCATCCGACTCCAGTTTACACTCTTCCCTTCCCTAAACTAGTGGCTCTCATTCTAATAACGCACTTACCAAGATAGGACTTCGTGCGGGCTGCCACGGCGGATGTCCAGCAACGTCTCCTCGGCGGTTGAAAGAAAACGACCACCGCTTTGAAGCTGGGCACTTTAAGTACACCCCGTTATTAGTCACGTGGACTGCCGTATTCTAGATTTTTAAATTTTAAAGCGCCAGTGATATAATATCAGCTTTATAAGGATTAGTTGTTTGAAAGGCAGGATCACACGATATAATAGCGTGCGTGAAGCAATAATCACGTGGTTGCTCTGTCATAGCTCAGGGGAACCGGCACCCAGCCGCCATGCCGAAGACAATCAACATCCGGCAAGGGTTCGAAACCAACCTGGTCACTTCTAATCCACCCTGTTTATTAGTCAGTGAACTGCCGTATTCTAGATTTTTTTTAAAGCGGCAGTGATGTAATATAAGCTTTTATCTCTATGCTTCCAATCACCAGGATTAGTTATGTAAAAGGCAAGATCACACGATATAATAGCATACATTGTAATGATCAGGAGGTTGCTTGGTCATAGCTTAGGGGAACCAGCACATAACAGCCATGCCGAAGACAATCAACATCCGGCAAGGGTTCGATACCACCCCAATTCCAACTAAACATAGAATGCAAAAAATATATATTTTTTAATTTAAATATAAAGATTTAAAATATAACAAATATAGTTGTGTTGTTTTGTAATTAGACGACATATATTTTCTCAAATATATAATGCTGTAGTGTCATTTGTTAATATAACATAAGCTATGTTTGGACCTAAAGCACCTTGGATACAGCGTTCCATAATAACTCTGGGTTTCAGCACATCTAGAAACTTATTGCCAATATGACTGAAATTATTTAATTAAAATATCGCATTTTCCCACGGAATTTCTCCGTTCAAACCTTGTTTGAATGTGTTCAGAACAAAAATCCAATAGACTTCTTTCTTTTTTCGTATGGCGCATCCACCTTTATTTTCTGGTGTCCTAATTGTTTCGAGGATGCGCCACTCAAAGTCCTCTGCTTTATGATTATTCTCCAAAAAATGTTTTACTAAGGGAGCTGCAAGCTTCTTAGTTCTGATTGCAGAACGGTGTTCCGTAAGCCGTACTTGGATTGGTCTACAAGTTTCTCCAATGTAGCCCAACCCACAAGGGCACCTTAAGAAATACACGACGTTCGCTGTTTTGCAATTCCGTAGTTCACAAGCTTTGGTTTCAAAGCCATTATGTGAAAAATGTTCACCTGTAAGTATGGTAGTACATGACTTACATGTTGAGCATTTTTGAAAAGAAATTATAGCAAACAATTCATAAGAAAACGCCATGTCGTAGCTATACACACGAGTGTGTGCATGAGAGGTTTTGGCGTTTTCTTATGAATTGTTTGCTATAATTTCTTTTCAAAACTGCTTTTGCCCTACCTATAGCAAATATATTTTCGCGTAGGGGTCCCCTGTTTTTCAAATTTTACATGTTGAGCATTTCACAGTGCCACGCACTGGAAGATTGTCAGTTAAGGATCACTGATTAGATCCAAGCCTGGAAGATTTTACACCAAACTTGGAATGGACGATGTAATCCTTAATATTCTTATTCCTTTTATGTGCAAATAGGGGCTTAGGCAGGTTCTCTTTAGATGTCGGATTGCAGTTAAGGATGTGCCAGTTGGGAGGAGCCTAGCTCGCGGCCGTAATGGTCGCCCTTTAGCTCGGCTCCCGCAGCCCTCCATCCTGATTGCCTATCCTGTCTTTTATCCTGTCCCGGGACGGCGCATTTTTGGGGATTTGGAAACATAACGGCTTGTTTGTACTTACCACCTGACCCCGGGGTCTCGGCGTGCAGTGGCTCCGGAGTTGTGGCCTCCGAGAGATCGGGGCCTCTGCGAGACTTGGACCGGGACCAGGCCGGTGGGATCCGACGGCTCTCGGCCCCGGCCGAGAGCGAGAACCAGTGTTGGGAGCCGATGTGCGAAGATCCCGGCGATCCTGACCCGGGCCTGCCTTGGTGGCCGCGCGGCCGACGTGGGTGAGAAGCCCCGGGACCTGCTTCTTAGAAGGGGTCTCCCCCCGCCGCTGCTTTGTCCGGCGGCCCTGGTCCTCGGGGCCCGGACTCCGCTTGTTTGGGGCACCGGTGCTGGTGCTGGCGGAGACCCGTTTTGGGCGGACATCCTTTTGGCATCGAGGCCGCCCTTGCTGGGACCCCCGGCGCTTGTAAAGTCCTACATTTGAGAACTGTTATTTCCGGGGGTCCTAGTGGGCGGCGATTGGACTGATTCACGAAATGGCGGCCGGCCCTCTGGAACGAGAGTCACCCTGTGGCGGCGGGCCCGAGTTGCCTGATTGTGTGGGGATCGGATCTAGTGGGCGTGAGCCGACAGTCAGAGATATCCTGGAAGCCCTGAGATCCCTACACGCTTCCCTGGCCCTGGGCGTCTCGGTGGGTCCGCCACGATCTGCCGCCATTTTGGGCGGCCGTTTCTTCTTGTCGCCCTCTTGTTTCGACGACTTCATTGCCTCACCCCCCTCGATTGACCTGAGTGTCTCCACCACTGATCGAGGATCGTGTAGTGTGCTGGTAACTTTGGGGCGCCCTGCTTTTCACGGTTCGGACCCCGGGGACTCGGATGCTGTACTGCGACCCTGTTCGACATTGTTGCCTGAAACTATGGGTGGACTTCCTCCTGTGCCGGCTTCGATGACTTTGCCTGTGTCTATAATTGGGACCACCTCGCCCGCTCCAGTGGCGCAACTGAACTCCTGTTTTTCATGGCTCGTGCTTCGATTGTTGATGCATCAATACTTTCAATTTGGACTACTGCTCACTTGTGGATCTATCTACCCCCCACGTAGCTATGCTAGTCACCATTCCACTCGATTATATGCTGATTTCGTATTTAGTATGTGGTTATACATTGCCATGTGGTGGGTGGGGTTTGTCGCTCGAAAGGGTTGGGGGTGAAATGTACGACTTCTGCTTGATTCCCGGTATACGATTTCGTTGCACAATTGTTTCTGATCGTAGGAAGGTGGGAGGTCCCCTTCTCCTAATATTTTGTGGCGCGTGATGGGGTGTCGTCCTGGTCTGTTTTAGATTGTGCTTGTCCGGTTGGGCGGAGGGCTGCGGCCGACCGTTTGGATTATAGTTATTCTGCTCCTCCCTCCTGTCGTCTTCTTTTCTCCGCTTTTGTTGCCTTTTTGTCTCGTTTTTCTTTCTTTCTTCTCGCTATATTTCGGGTTCTGGTTTAGGGCGACAGGCACGCTGTTTGAAGGGTAGGCCATAGCCTTCTACAGGGGTGCAGGGTGGGACGGGTGGGTTGGGTTCTATTTTTTGTTTGTCTTCTGGTTCTATGGCCCTTTTGTATCTCCTTTTCGTGAGGCCGCGTCTGTCCCGACCTCCTATGGTGTGTTTCGGGTGGGGGTATGGCGTCGTTACTCCTCCTGCTATACTTCGGCTGTCTTTCTTCCCGATCGCCATGCCCCCACTTGGGCCGCTAATCCTTTTGACTCCTGTCTTCCCGCCACGGGGGGCATGTGTCGGCGTGTCTTCTACCTTTCTTTTTTCATGATTTCTTATTCCCTTTTTATTGTTTTGTTTTTCTTCCCTCCATTTTCCTTTCCCTTCCTCTCCCCCCTGCCTACTTAGTCCCCTCCCCCCTTTTTCCTTCCTGTGTCCCAGAGGGTACTATGACGGGCGGGCTTTGATGCATTGTTCTTCCGATCCCTCTGTTCTGGCTTGGTAGTGTCTCGGGTGGCGGGCGTGTTACGAGGATAATGCTCAGGGGCTGACTGTGTCTCACATATCCTGATTTCCGGACTGCATTGTGTTGTCCCCCTGATATTTTGCCCCATGCCCCCTTCTTAATGTTGAGGTTGGTTACGGGATGTCGGATGCCTCCGTATTGCAGGTGAGCCTGTCATACGTCCTCTCCCCATATTATAAAATTAAGCCTTATTTACTCCTGTGTTTTAGCCCTTTAGTTTCTGTATCTCTTCTCCCCTATTGCGATTGTACGGCCTCTGCTTTGTATTGATTGATTATGTAATATTTGCTTGGTGACTCCTGATTGTTTTGTACACTGCGGCCGGCCGGCTTGGCTGTGGGCCTCGACTTGTCTTCTTTTGATGTCAATAAAGGTTTTCAAAAAAAAAAAAAAAAAAAGGATGTGCCAGTTAGCATTAATCAATTGTCTGACGCGTTCATTTAAGGTGGAATGTCTCGTAACGCAGACTAGTTGATCTTTTGTTACTGGCTCTTTTGTTCTCAGTAGGGCGTCGCGATCATAGAATCGTGCTCTTTTGTAAGAATTTCTCACAAGCCTGTGAGGATAACCGCGATCTAGGAACTTCTTTCTCATTATAGATGATTGTCTATCATAATCAGTGAGATTAGTACAATTCCTCCGGACTCTCAAAAATTGAGAGAACGGAATACTTTCAGGCGCCTTCTATTGCAAACATCTACATGTCTGCTTTTGAGGAGAAATTTATTGAAAATGAGGTTGCCCCCTTTTTCGAATCTATCTCCCATTGGTCCAGATATATTGATGACATCTTTTTTGTCTGGACCAATGGGAGAGATACTTTGATGGAATTCCTGGAATGGATCAATCTTGTTGATGTGAACTTAAAATTCACGGCTCAATATAGTACTGAGCAAGTGGAATTCCTTGATCTTCTAATAAAAAATCAAAATGACGGTTTAGAAGTTGATTTATATGTAAAGCCTACGGCACGTAACACACTTTTACATTTTCAAAGCTTTCACCCGAAAAGCCAGCGTGAAAGTATTCCGTTCTCTCAATTTTTGAGAGTCCGGAGGAATTGTACTAATCTCACTGATTATGATAGACAATCATCTATAATGAGAAAGAAGTTCCTAGATCGCGGTTATCCTCACAGGCTTGTGAGAAATTCTTACAAAAGAGCACGATTCTATGATCGCGACGCCCTACTGAGAACAAAAGAGCCAGTAACAAAAGATCAACTAGTCCGCGTTACGAGACATTCCACATTAAATGAACGCGTCAGACAATTGATTAATGCTAACTGGCACATCCTTAACTGCAATCCGACATCTAAAGAGAACCTGCCTAAGCCCCTATTTGCACATAAAAGGAATAAGAATATTAAGGATTACATCGTCCATTCCAAGTTTGGTGCAAAATCTTCCAGGCTTGGATCTAATCAGCGATCCTTAACTGACAATCTTCCAGTGCGTGGCACTGTGAAATGCTCAACATGTAAGTCATGTACTACCATACTTACAGGTGAACATTTTTCACATAATGGCTTTGAAACCAAAGCTTGTGAAATATGGAATTGCAAAACAGCGAACGTCGTGTATTTCTTAAGGTGCCCTTGTGGGTTGGGCTACGTTGGAGAAACTTGTAGACCAATCCAAGTACGGCTTACGGAACACCGTTCTGCAATCAGAACTAAGAAGCTTGCAGCTCCCTTAGTAAAACATTTTTTGGAGAATAATCATAAAGCAGAGGACTTTGAGTGGCGCATCCTCGAAAAAATTAGGACACCAGAAAATAAAGGTGGATGCGCCATACGAAAAAAGAAAGAAGTCTATTGGATTTTTGTTCTGAACACATTTAAACAAGGTTTGAACGGAGAAATTCCGTTGGAAAATGCGATATTTTAATTAAATAATTTCAGTCATATTGGCAATAAGTTTCTAGATGTGCTGAAACCCAGAGTTATTATGGAACGCTGTATCCAAGGTGCTTTAGGTCCAAACATAGCTTATGTTATATTAACAAATGACACTACAGCATTATATATTTGAGAAAATATATGTCGTCTAATTACAAAACAACACAACTATATTTTTTATATTTGAAATCTTTATATTTAAATTTAAAAAAAATTTTTTTTTGCATTCTATGTTTAGTTGGAATTGGGGTGGTATCGAACCCTTGCCGTATGTTGATTGTCTTCGGCATGGCTGTTATGTGCTGGTTCCCCTAAGCTATGACCAAGCAACCTCCTGATCATTACAATGTATGCTATTATATCGTGTGATCTTGCCTTTTACATAACTAATCCTGGTGATTGGAAGCATAGCTGTATACTCTTAAGCAGATAAAAGCTTATATTACATCACTGCCGCTTTTAAAAAAAATCTAGAATACGGCAGTTCACTGACTAATAAACAGGGTGGATTAGAAGTGACCAGGTTGGTTTCGAACCCTTGCCGGATGTTGATTGTCTTCGGCATGGCGGCTGGGTGCCGGTTCCCCTGAGCTATGACAGAGCAACCACGTGATTATTGCTTCACGCACGCTATTATATCGTGTGATCCTGCCTTTCAAACAACTAATCCTTATAAAGCTGATATTATAACACTGCCGCTTTAAAATTTAAAAATCTAGAATACGGCAGTCCACGTGACTAATTAACGGGGTGTACTTAAAGTGCCCAGCTTCAAAGCGGTGGTCGTTTTCTTTCAACCGCCGAGGAGACGTTGCTGGACATCCGCCGTGGCAGCCCGCACGAAGTCCTATCTTGGTAAGTGCGTTATTAGAATGAGAGCCACTAGTTTAGGGAAGGGAAGAGTGTAAACTGGAGTCGGATGAGCGGATCTGATTTTCCGCTTGTTCCTTTATCTCTTTTTACACAGACTCAAGTGCCCAGAACCCACCGGGTAAGATCCAGCCCTAAACGAGAAACGTCGGATCCTAATCCAGTGTTATCATAGATGGAACGCTTGAATCTATCACAAGTCTAACCGGGGAAATCTGCACTCGCGGTTAGTAATCATCGGTTTACTTAACGTGTATTAGATCCTCATGTTGGACTAACTAAACATATTCTCATGAGCCCATGTCATTACTTTCAGGTGCCCGATCTGATGAACATCGATACTTTAAAGATCAAAAGCTTTACCCGGATACCTTTTATGTAAACATGAGACTGTCCCTTCACTAATGTAAGCATTATTGGTAAATCAATTTGACCAGAAATCCCTTTAGGACTCATATTAATAGTTCATGGTATAAGACACAAAATATTAAACCATTGAAATTGCTTTGTCCCTTAGATAAAAAGTAAAAAATAAAGTTGAGACATCAATATAAAGAAGTTCCCGTTTTTATGAACATCAACCTGTATATAAACAGGTGTCAGAGTTTTTAATCGGTGAGTACTATATAGCAGACCCCTCTGTCCAAACTTTATAAGAAGGGTTAAAACAAGATTAGGAGTCTTATTAGTCTGACTCCACCTTTTCATTTCACTAGGTCCAGGCTGTGATGCTTGTATCAAGACAACGCATCTACATCGTATAGAGTCTACCTGTCAACATATCTTTGTTTGGTCAGGAAAAACAACAGCCATCAGTTAGCTTAAGTAAGTATTGCTTAGGAATGAGGGTCATATCGTTTTATTTGGCTTATAAACTATCATTAAAAGTATAATAATAAGGGAAAAAAGTCACAAATGCAAATGCTCATTAAATCGACTATGAATCTGTTCGAAGTATATACTGTGTTTATTAAAGAGGATAATTGTGAGATCAATAAAAGAAAGTTAAATTCTGTTATAAGAGGAGAAGAAGGATTTAAATAATAAGGCAGATGTACAACTTCATAATTATTTATGTATAATGTTGTACGAATGGTAAATTAACAGTTGGAATTTTTATATGTTTTTTTACAGAATTATTCGTGGCTCCTGAAGAAGGCGTTTTGTTGACGCCGAAACGCGCGTAGAGTCCCATTAATGCCACCAATTGATTTTATATTTATTGTTATGTTTAAAATTATGTTTTCATTTTTATATGACCAACTATGTATTATTGAGTTTGATTACATTTGTATAATATAAATTGTTTTTCTTATATGCTTGTATAAATTAAAAATAAGTGAATTTTTTAATGAATTTTGTGCCTTGTTTGTTCTCCCTCAAGTATGATCTCAGTTCTCCTCTATGTTGGTTTTGAATGCCTAGGGTTATACACGTAACTGTTTTCCCTGTCCTAGGAACTGTATTTACCTTTACAAGGGGTCCTTGTTATTTCCACATTATTTCTTCTGCAACATATACATTCTTGTAGTACTTATTGTTTTTCTTCAAATACAATGTTGCCTTTTTGACTTTCCTAACATCCACTAAATCTTGCCAGATTTTCTTACTCTTTGTCGGAACCCCATTAACTAGGATAACCAGAGGTTCTTCTTCCACTTTCTCTACTCCAATTGTATTAATGTTTTTCTTCAAATCTAGAGGCAAATAAACAACTCCCTGTCTTTGGCTCCATTCGTACAATAGCCTGAAAGGGATGGACACTTTGAATCAAAATAGATTCATAAGTATTTAAATCCTTCAATTCAGAAGGAATCTCAACCAATTCCAGATTATTATGAACCGCTCTAGCAGGCATCTGGTTTTGATTTAATTTGTTACAACAATAAGTACACACACGTTGATCCGATCCCAAATCAAAACAATTTTCTACCATCAAGTATGTTGCGAAATCCTTCCATTCACTATTATTTTCCCTTTCACTTTTTGCATATAAATCCACTAACTTAGTCTGATTCTTATAATAAGTGCGTCGACAATACACACAAGTGAAATTAGGCCTCTCACTTGATTTCACCTGAAACGTGGCAATTTCCTTCTGAAAATTATCTGTACTGGAAACCTGTACACTCTCTTCCACATTACCTTCTTCTTCTGGGTCAATTTCAACATTCTTCTCTTTACTTGCAAAGTAACAAAACTCAATTTCTTCACAAATATTCTTCACATCTACTTCAGAACCATGCAAAAGAACAGTGCATAATTGTTTAAGCATAATTGCTGGACTCTTAGCATAATACAACATTCTAACTAATTTCCTCACTTTATTATGATGCACTGCTAGCATCCTGAAATGATGAAAAACACTCTGGCATCCTCTCCTGGAAAGACAAGCCAGTGAATGACCATGCAAACCTGTCATTTCTCTCACTCTGCAAGGATCTAATTCTTGCAACAACTTCATTTTCTGTTTTAAAGTTTTCTTATTAAATGTCCGTACAAAATCACAAAGCAAATTGATGGAATCCTGTCGCACACTGCAAATACTACTACACTTCCAGGTGTACACTGGTCCCTTAGGACGTCTTCCTAAAACCTCATTACCTAACACCTCTTCTGCCTCTGTTGACACAAGTTTTTCTTTTTCAACCTGACAACCATCTTTCACCTCATATGCTCGACCGCTGGTGTCAACTGCATGCACCAAATCATTATCCTGGAAATAACTCTCCTCATTAAAAAATGCCTCACAACTTGAACTATGCATCCATTCTCCTGAAAAAACTTCACAAAAATTACTACGATTAACTGTTCTCTTCCATCTACTATTTGTTTTGAAATCATAAATTACCTTGTTTAGTTTCCTAATTCTATTGATTATCAAAATAAATAACTTTCGCTTAATTTCGAATGCCTGATCAATAATTTTCTCAATGTTTCTCTTTCTCTTATAAAAAGCCACTTTCTGTTGACGTTTCTTAACATTTTTTAACAAATTGCTAATTATCCTGTTGCGGAACATTCGTCTACGAATGTCCCTAAACTGATTTTTCCTTCTACTACCATGCACAGAGTTATCTCCTGCTCTAGCAGTAACATTTTTGATTGGCCTTTCCTTTCCGTTTAAATTGGCTCTCTTTTTCTGGACTAAAACATGTTCTGCAGTGATACTTTTTTTTCTGCAAATGTTTCTTAGGAATGATTTCGTTGTCTTACCCGGAGGTTTCTTGGTGACTTGACGAGTTTTTATTGTAGAGGACTGCTGCAAGCATGTAGTAAGCTGCTGTCTTTGACGTTTTGTAGCCTTTCGGCTTCTTTGCTTCGATGGCATAGTGTAGTTTTGAAATGATCTGCAGTTGAATCTGTGGTAAAATATAATAAAAAATGTTATTAACCACTATTACCAAACAGTAAATCAATAACAGTCGTCAAAAAATGAACACACTACTTGTTAATTCTACATACAATAATTTTTAGTGCATTGGCAAATTTAAAAATCACAAATAGTAGCAAAGAAATAGAATGCTTCTACATTTGACATGTGCTCTTTTATATGTGAATCTGAACTAATTTTATTAGCATATTTCACTATTTTATTAAAGACACTTCACACAAGCTGTTTTTAAAGTTGTGTTTAATTTTAAATGAAATGGTTAACATGGTTACTTTTCATTTCCAGTAACTTTTAAAAATAACTCTTTATAGTTCCATAGGCTCGAGCAGGTCAGCTTCCCACCCTATGTCATACAATTCTGACAAATCGGCATCCTCATCATGTTCTTCATCATCCTCAGGATTTAAATCATCCAAGGGATCTACTTCCACTGATGTTTCAATGACAAGTTCAATGATAATATCGAGATCAACAGTTTGCTCATTATCACTCATGCTTGATGTTGTCGTTATCTTTAAAAAAAGAGAACAACAATGAGATGTTGCAGAGTAAGAGACAAATCTCAGAGACTATAATAGTAAAATTGTTTAACAAGAGTAACATTTTGCAGATATTATTTAACCATGTCCAGCGATGCTGAGGAGGGGAGGCCTATGTCCAAGTTTTCAGTGAACAGGACTCATCTCTTCTTAACCTTGGATAAGCCTCACCAACTCTGTGTCCCCTGCTCATACTTAAATGTAAAGGGGCAGATTTATGTTAACTGGCGCATCCCCAGGGATGCAACAGTTAACGTGCGCTGCTGCTCTGCCACCCATGATGTGCCGCATTTACAATGTGGAGCACCATTGAGCAAAAATAGCACAGATGCGTCACGCATCTGTGCCGCAAAAGCGGCACATTGCAGGAATCACGTCGTAAGCGCGACATGTCTACTGCAATGCACGGAGGCAAGCCACACATTGCATGGTGCATCACTCCTTATGCCTGTTTCAAACAGGCGTAAGCATTTGATTCAGCAATGCCATAAAGCTGACTCAGTGAAATCTTCTAAATTTCACCGTGTTAGTTTTACAGGGCTTTCATACAAATGAATGCCCACCCTGCAACAAAACGCCCACATGAAACCTGACGCAGGTTTCATGTGGCACAGGACTTTACACCGTGACACATCTGCCTAGATGCATCAAGTTGTAAATATGTCTCAACATAGCGCATCTTTTGCGCCGCCGCTGCGTCACAAAAATGATGCAACAGCGGCGCAAAACAGGCACACGGCCATCATAAATCTGCCCCTAACATTTTAAATGATTGGTTCAGGATGCCGATAAGGTGTGGGCTATCCAGGGGTTTGTTTGACGTGAGGCCTACTCAGGGTTACAGATGAAATTTATGTTTGTTGAAGAGTACAGAGGAGATAATACATGTGCATGCCTACCAATGAAGTGTGTCATGTCTACTGCATTCTTTAACAAAGGCCAGACCTCCTCTGTCTCCCTGGACAGGCCTAAACCTGATCTCCACAATGTGATTCGTAATGTTAGGAAACAAAGGATGATGTAATTGAAAAACGTGCAATTTTATTTGCTCATTTCACAATCACATCACTTGTGTTTCCTTTGCTTAGGTATCTCATTGTGCAGATGTAGTCTAGCATATCAAAGAGTACGCAGAAGGTGAGCACTGTATGCAACAATTTTGACACTTACAGAAGATTCAGCTTCTCCATGCCCCCTACACAGTCCTAAATGTATACAGTTTAAAGTGACGGTATTTTGTTGCAGATGAAGTGAGGCCTATCTTGCAACATGGTGCATCTTTTGCACCACTGCTGCGTCACAAAAGTGACGCAACAGCAGCGCAAAAGAGGCGCACGGCCATCATAAATTTGCCCCTAACATTTTAAATGATTGATTCAGGATGACGATAAGGTGTGGCCTATCCAGAGGTTTGTTTGAGGTGAGGCCTACTCAGGGTTGCAGATTAAATTTAGGCTTGTTGAAGAGTACAGAGGAGATAACACATGTGCAGGCCTACCAATGAAGTGAGTCATGTCCACTGCACTCTTGAACAAAGGCCAGACCTCCTCTGTCTCCCTGGACAGACCTAAATCTCATCTGCACAATGTGATTCGTAATGTTAGAAAACACAGGTGATGTAATTGAAAAACGTGCAAATATTTATGCTCAATTCACAATCACATCACCTGTGTTTCCTCAGCTTAGGTATCTCATTGTGCAGATGTAGTCTTGCATATCCAAGAGTACGCAGAAGATGAGGACTGTATGCAACAGAGCAATGTACATTACTCACAATAAAGCATTTCTTTTTTTTAAAAAACGATTTTCTGCTCATAATTTGAAAACACAACACAGCTCCTATGTAGAAGCACACCCTGTCAGTAGTTAAATTTGCCAAGCACACATGGGTGCGTATTTACAAGGACCTTGCACCACGGGGAAATGACTTAAATTAAAATGGGGAAAATAACATCAAAGTGACTCAAAGGCCTTGTAAATATGCCCCAAGCAGCCTATGAAACTCTAGCAGTACATATCAAGAAACCTAATTGACTTCAAGAAGTGTACACGGCCATCATAAATCTGCCCCTAACATTTTAAATGATTGGTTCAGGATGCCGATAAGGTGTGGCCTATCCAGGGGTTTGTTTGACGTGAGGCCTACTCAGGGTTACAGATGAAATTTAGGCTTGTTGAAGAGTACAGAGGAGATAATACATGTGCATGCCTACCAATGAAGTGAGTTATGTCCACTGCACTCTTTAACAAAGGCCAGACCTCCTCTGTCTCCCTGGACAGGCCTAAACCTGATCTGCACAATGTGATTCGTAATGTTAGGAAACACAGGTGATGTAATTGAAAAACGTGCAATTTATTTTGCTCATTTCACAATCACATCACTTGTGTTTCCTTTGCTTAGGTATCTCATTGTGCAGATGTAGTCTAGCATATCAAACAGTACGCAGAAGGTGAGCACTGTATGCAACAATTTTGACACTTACAGAAGATTCAGCTTCTCCATGCCCACTACACAGTCCTAAATGTATACAGTTTAAAGTGACGGTATCTTGTTGCAGATGAAGTAAGGCCTATCTTGCAACATGGTGCATCTTTTGCACCACTGCTGCGTCACAAAAGTGACGCAACAGCGGCGCAAAAGAGGCGCACGGCCATCTTAAATTTGCCCCTAACATTTTAAATGATTGATTCAGGATGACGATAAGGTGTGGCCTATCCAGAGGTTTGTTTGAGGTGAGGCCTACTCAGGGTTGCAGATGAAATTTAGGCTTGTTGAAGAGTACAGAGGAGATAATACATGTGCAGGCCTACCAATGAAGTGAGACATATCCACTGCACTCTTGAACAAAGGCCAGACCTCCTCTGTCTCCCTGGACAGACCTAAACCTCATCTGCACAATGTGATTCGTAATGTTAGAAAACACAGGTGATGTAATTGAAAAACATGCAAATATTTATGCTCAATCACAATCACATCACCTGTGTTTCCTCAGCTTAGGTATCTCATTGTGCAGATGTAGTCTAGCATATCCAAGAGTACGCAGAAGAAGAGGACTGTATGCAACAGAGCAATGTACATTACTCACAATAAGGCATTTATTTTTTTTTTAAAACGATTTTCTGGTCATAATTTGAAAACACAACACAGGTCCTATGTAGAAGCACACCCTGTCAGTACTTAAATTTGCCAAGCACACATGGAGGCGTATTTACAAGGACCTTGTGCCACGGGGAAATGACTTAAATTAAAATGGGGAAAATAACGTCAAAGTGACTCAAAGGCCTTGTAAATATGCCCAAGCAGCCTATGAAACTCTAGCAGTACATTTCAAGAAACCTAATTGACTTCAAGAAACGTTTTTAAACATATGAAGTAAACTATTTATTCACCCACATTCATGGGGAAGTGACTTAAAATGCCCTAACACACATGAAAGCGTATTTTTAAGGCCCTTGCACCATTTTTGCGTCCCTTTTAACATGGCTATGTAACCCAAAGAAACAAAGTCTAAGTTTGCCAAGCACACATGGGGGCGTATTTACAAGGACCTTGCACCACGGGAAAATGACTTAAATTAAAATGGGGAAGATAACGTCAAAGTGACTCAAAGGCCTTGTAAATATGCCCCAAGCAGCCTATGAAACTCTAACAGTACATTTCAAGAAACCTAATTGACTTCAAGAAACGTTTTTAAACACATGAAGTAAACTATTTATTCACCCACATTCATGGGGAAGTGACTTAAAATGCCCTAACACACATGAAAGCGTATTTTTAAGGCCCTTGCACCATTTTGCGTCACTTTTAACATGGCTATGTAACTCAAAGAAACAAAGTCTAAATTTGCCAAGCACACATGGGGGCGTATTTACAAGGACTTTGCACCACGGGGAAATGTCTTAAATTAAAATGTGGAAAATAACATCAAAGTGACTCAAAGGCCTTGTAAATATGCCTCAAGCAGCCTATGAAACTCTAGCAGTACATATCAAGAAACCTAATTGATTTCAAAAAACGTTTTTAAACACATCAAGTAAATCACTTATTTACCCACATTCATGGGGGAGTGACTTAAAATGTCCTAACACACATGAAAGCGTATTTTTAAGGCCCTTCCACCACTTTTGCGTCACTTTTAACATGGCTATGAAACTCAAAGAAACTAAATCTATTTGTAAAACACTTGACACAAAGCAACATTTTAAATACACAACTTTCTTCATAAATTTATCCCTAAAGCATACTATTCTCTATCTAAATTAAATGAATCTTTTCTCACCTTAGCAAATACTTTTTGAGTTTCAAAACAGTCTCAGACACACACCAATTTTTCTGTAGCAGAGCAAAGGGTATGCACTCCAGAGGCTGCAACCAACAATGGCACAGAAATGCTGTAATTCATCACACATATCTCTCATGTCACCCAATCAAAACTCTTCCCTCACTTTTTTCAAATCAACACCCTCCCCCCGCTGCCCTTTCTGCCTTTTTTCCATAGCAACCACCTCCTGAAAGACCTCTCATGTTTACAAGTTCATACAACAATGTTTCAATTGAACTCTGAACTCTCAGTACACCTGCGTATCCAGTGCAATCTTTCATAAAATGATTTTTTCTTGACCATTCAAATTACATCTTTCAAAGAACTCATCCATGCACCCTAACTTTCTGTTTCCAGCAATCAAAATCCACCAATCACTGCTACTGATTCATTAGCACAGAAAATCCACAGTTTTTTCATTACATACTCCTACTGTTTCAACTGCCATTTCATTACCACACTTCATCTGACTGCAGCAGAACCTCCTCTCACTATGTTTTCTGTCTGGATTGTTGGACATAGTTACATCCATTGGGCTCAAAGGTATGCTGATAACAGAAATTTACACAACCTCAATTTACAAAATGTGGAAATCAACTGGATTGGCCACAGAGGATTAAGATGTCACCAATTGATACCATTGGTGAAAACCTTTTTGCATTTGCCAAAACCTGACCTGTTAATTGTGCACTGTGGAGGAAATGACTTGGGCACTTTGACTGGGGTAGGTCTGGAAATGCTTTTAAAGGACACCTTTGAGCAATTGATGGCACTATTTCCTCAAACTGCCTTGGTATATTCAAATATATGCCAAAGACAGAAATGGAGGTGGTCAAACGAATTTTGTCCACAAATTGAGAAATCGAGGAAGCATGTAAATAAGTCTGTTTCAGCTTACATGAGAGACCATGGAATGGGCTCCATCTACAACAATAACTTGTGTTACTACATGCAAGATATCTACAGAGAAGATGGAGTTCACTTCTCAGATGAGGGGAACAGAGTTTTCATCCTGAATTTAAGACTATGTATTGGTACCTACTTATAAGTACCTAAATCTACCACAGACCCAAAAGCTCTTCTCAGAGCTACCCTAACTATGATCACTATAAACACATTTTAAATGTAACTTTTTTTAAAACTAATTTTCACAATTTACGCTTTCCGGAGCGCTACCCGGTACGCGCACCGGACGCTAACCGCGCGAAAATTTTAAAATGTTTTTTTTTTTTCCGCACATATGGGCCTCCTCAGCCACCCTCAGAAAACCTAGGGGGTCAGGATACATCTACCGTGCCCCCTTCTACCCATTCTGAACATTATTTGCCCTCCATCTTGTATCTCAATTCTACCGAAACACAAAATGGAGGACTCCTGTAACGCTGCCGGTTCGCGTACCGGGGCGCGCACCGGGAAGCGCTCGCTGAAAAAAGGTGGGAAAGTAATTCACAGAAAAATCACTGGAGACACTTTCACCAAATATAGATTAGCTCATACTACATACCAATCCCTACCATTTTCACAAATTTGATTGGAATTCCATTTAGCCATTTAGCCTGTAGACCTCTCTAAATACCCTGAGGTAAATTACTTCACAAAACACATCTGAAGTGTTTGAATTGACAACCAATTAAAATGTTACTTTCATTTTCTACTTTTTACCTGACATTTGATTGGTTATGTACCTGAATATATATAAAGAAAGAGAGAGAAACACAGCCATTTTGACTACTACTTCCTGAAGTACATTGCAAGAGCATTTTCACTGACAACTTAAACTTGTTTTTAAAAGGTAAGATGTTATTTTGAAAACTAAAGTATATTGTGCACTTTAAGTTAATATGGAAAACTTTTTCTGATAGTTATTTACTAACCCTCTGTAATAGTTATAGATTTAGATAGGCTTTTCTGTTATAGTTATGGATGGATTTAGGCTTGTCTTGTATAATTATGAATTTACTAAGGTTTCATCACATACACATTTTTATATCTCTACTACCAGTCTGATACCATACACTGCCCAAAGATAAATTCACTGTTAAATTAATCCCAACAGTGCCCTATCTCTACTGATATATATATTTTTATGCAAATTTCAGGCAAAATGGAAGGAGAACAAAAAGTGTCATTTGAAATTGTCCTTGAAGAGACCAATCAAGAAAACATTGAACCAAATGACATTGAATTCATGGATGAATCACAGGACCATGAACTACTACAATGTGTACAATCTGTAGATTTCCTCCTTCAAAATGAGGACATTTCAGACACTCAAATGTTGCAAGTTATGTTCACTCAAAATAAGGACATTTCGGACACTCAAATGTTGGAAGTTATGTTCACTGAAAATGACGACATTTCGGACAGTCAAATGTTAGACGTTCTATTAAATTTTGAAAAACAATCACAAAAAAAAAAAAAAAAAAACGAACAATCAATAAACATACAATATTTGAAAAGTCTATCATTCTTTTTTTTTTTTTTTGACTCCCGCGGGGCCCTTTTAAAGCCTCCACATCAAACCTAGGGGGTCAGGGAGGATCTACTATGCCCCCTTATGGTCATTTCCCCCTTTGTTTTGGCCTCCTCTTGTCTCTCGATCCTACCGAGAGACAAGATGGCGGCCGCTCCGGACTGTGTAGAATGTTGACAGACACCGGAGAGCCAATCAGCTTCGCTTCGCGAAGTTCCGTTACGCGTCCGGTACGCGAACCGGGGCGCTAACTGGAGCGCTGTTACAGATATATATATTTTTTTGAACGTTAATTTATCAAAATCCACTGGAGCACATATATTGAGACCTAGCAAAGGCACATTGGGCAAACAATATCTACAATTTTGCCAATTTTCGTGGAAATCCATTCAGCCGTTCGAGCTAAAAGTGAGTCCAACCGCCCTATGGAAAATTGCATGGGAAAAACGCGTTTTGGGACCCCCCTTTTTTCTCGGCCCCCCCTTGACGAAACCCCCCAAATTTTCAGGGGCTGCTCAGAAACAAAATGTGACATTTTCCTGAAAATTTCAGCCAATTCCGTCCACAAACGCCAAAGTTATTCGACATAGAATTTTCAAAAATCCCATAGGAAAAAAATCCTAACTATATATACCTACTGGCGACCGCCAGTAGGTAATATATATATGTATGTGTATATATATATATATATATATATATATATATATATATATATATATATATATATGTATATATATATATATATGTGTATATATATATGTATATATATGTATAATTCACTGAAAAAACCATAGGTTATAGACCATATATAGTTAGGAATTAGCATTTACAAAACCTTGAAAATTCACTGAAAAAACCATAGGTTATAGACCATATATAGTTAGGAATTAGCATTTAAAAAACCTTATTTTACTCACACAAAACCATTGAAATTCCATATATAGTTAGTTGCACTAACTATATATTGCGCACCCGCAATCCACTGCTGATCATGTCACATATTACATCATTCATGACATGGTCAGTGACATCACTGATGACATCACTGATGACATCTCAAATGACATCACTGATGACATCACTGATGACAACATCCAGTGACTGTATGTTTCTGTAAAGTTAAAATATGTCTTACATATTGAAGAATGAGTGGATGTATAAGTGTCTGGATGAAGGATTTAGTAGGTGCGTGACTGACTGTATGAGTGAGTGATTAAATGTGTCTCACTGAATGCATGGGTTAGTAACTAAACTGTCTTAATTTGTGCATCATTATGTCTGTTGTTCTGTAAACTGCTGCATGTGTTGATCATTAGCTATACGAGAGGCTATATGTGTTATTAATTGGTTGCCCAAGTATTTCTATGGGAGATTGAGTTTGTGTGGGGGTGGCTGGAAGGTGTGTGACTCTATGCATAGATGTGTGAGCAGTTTATTCACTACGTGTATGAGTTCAAGAGTGCATGTGGAAACAGCTACATGGGCAGTTGACTGTGTGCATGAGTGTATTGATGAGTGAATGGATATCTCAATGCTACATGTCATAGTAAGTACATATGTAAAACACAGTACATGTGAGAGTTGGCATATATAAATAACTGTGCATGAGAGCCACTGAATGAGTGAGTGGTTGTATCGATCATTGTGAACTTGTATCAGGGATTGTATAAGAGAGTAAATATGTGTTAGTATATGTTTCAATAAGTAAGGTGTGTTTAACTGTATAGTTGAAGAAATGGAGGTGAGATTGTTTCTTTGCATGACTGACTGGGTGTGTGAGTAACTCCATGGATGAGTGGCAGTGTGTGAGTGTCTGTATACACTGAGTGTATCTAAGGTTATATTAGAGTCTGAAGAGGTTTATCGTATTAGCACAAGAATGATGTCAAATGAGATGTCATCAGTGATGTCATCAGTGATGTCATTTGAGATGTCATCAGTGATGTCATCAGTGATGTCACTGACCATGTCATGAATGATGTAATATGTGACATGATCAGCAGTGGATTGCGGGTGCGCAATATATAGTTAGTGCAACTAACTATATATGGAATTTCAATGGTTTTGTGTGAGTAAAATAAGGTTTTTTAAATGCTAATTCCTAACTATATATGGTCTATAACCTATGGTTTTTTCAGTGAATTTTCAAGGTTTTGTAAATGCTAATTCCTAACTATATATGGTCTATAACCTATGGTTTTTTCAGTGAATTTCAATGGTTTTTTAATAGCAAATATCATAAGCTGTCGAATGTCAAGTACGTGGTAAGTGAAAACATTTTCGTGTTTATGCACACTGATCTGCTTTGAATGGTGCCCCCCCCCCCCTCATTTCTATTAGGAGTACTCTCTCTTTGCAGATAGTGAAAGGTAGTTAACGCAGGCCTTTGCCCCCGTTGTAATCCGTCGTGCCTGCTTCTCTCTCCATTTGATTGATTGTTATCCAAGTATTTACTGTTTTAGAATTAGTTCTCTTTGGTTCATTCTCTATTTACAAACAAACACAGAGTCGCAATACTCTGTTTAGTCTTTGCAGATAACGAAAAATCGTGTAAAAAAAAGAAAAGGAATCGAGCAAAATCAGTAGGCCACTAATGGGATCTCTTTTTGACCTCGCTAAAATAGAAACATTAGGAACAACCCCTCATGACAAATACAAAACTAGTGAGATGAACTGAACTCCACACAATGATGGCTGCAAAACAGCTCGGCTCCGCCACCCACCCCGCCCAAAATAACGATAAAGAGCGGCTGCCATGATTGGTTGCGGAATGGCCACAACGGAGCTACGAAATGGTGCTGCTCTCATGCTAACCCCAGCTTCGGTCTGAAACATCCAGAAACACTGTAGACTACCAATTCGATCAGTTCCGGTAGCGCCCCAATGTAACCCGGTAGAGAAGAACTAGCCCTCCCCTCTTTGACTGATGGTTCTTGTTGCCTGTCCTTTCTGTTGTCATTTAACAGAACTATTTAGCCTGCTGAAAGGGGTTGTGTTTCGACCGCTGGTTGGTGGAGACATTTTGACTATATTCTGGACCTGCGTTGTCGCGTAATGCGTCATATGACGCGCCGCGTTAGCGCATCCGGAAGTCATCCGGGGCGCGCAGCGCGTAACGTAAGCATAACAAGTCATGTGACTTGTTAATAAAACTTTTCATTGGTTCATTTTACTTTTCTTATTCTAATGATGAAAGCCTTGGTCATATCACCTAAAAATTACGCTTTTAATTACTTCTGAACATTATTTTCTCTTAAATATATGTTATAATGTTCCAGGCTAATGTACTTTCCCGGAAATTTTACAACTGTCCTGCAAGTAAAATATATTCTTTTTTCGAGAAAAAGAGCGTTTCTTCGTCCCATGACGGAACCGTTGAGCAAAAGAGGGTCGACCTGCTGTCTTACTCGCCGATACGCCTGAATATGAGATTCTTATCGATCACTTTATGTTGCAGGAATAGAAAACACAACAGCCCTTGACCATTTATCTTTACTGCGTTCCTTCGTATTATACCTTTTACCCTTCATGTAATTGGTCTGCTTTATTTCACTTGCCTTTTAATGATTCTAAAACAGTGACTATTATTAAAAACTTTACCAATGTATACACTACTACCATGTTTTCTTTTAAAAACCTTTATTGTGAAAATTTCATTATACAAATACGAGCCTATAACCACGTGGGCCTGCCACGGAGCAAACTGTAATCGTATATGATGAATAGACATTTACACTGTAGAGGAACGTAACGGGCGGGCCATTAGGTTGCAAAAACTAAGGTGTCTAACAGTTACGGAATCGGTGGACGTACATTTTATAATTAAAATACGACAGGGCCAGTTACAATAAAATTATCTAGATATACATTTGCGGGCAAGTACCATGGGTGACGTTAATTCGAATTTTCAACAGTACAGTAATCAATAACACATCAGAACTTAATATCAATAGGGATGTCGAAATATTCAATAAATTCTCGTCCCCGCCCGCCATGTGCTTCAAAACTGCATACGTATCTCGTGATTTCAAGGTTCTGCAACCAGTACACAACAAGGAGTTACGAGTCCCATTTATTCCGGCGCCATTTTGGGCGAGGACGGGCAGGTCCAGGATATAGTCAAAATGTCTCTACCAACCATCGACTATGATGATGTTCATATGCTGTATTTATTAGAGTAACACTCATCTGCCCACATGAAATTAATTTACCACAATCTAAACATGTCATTTTAATCTTTCCAAAGTTCTTCTAAATATTTGGGACCGTTTCCCTTGCCTCTGAAGCTCTCAGTGCCACTTCTTTGATGAATGTACTAGCAGGTCAGGGGTTCTCCTCCAAATCTCTCTTTTATGCAGCACTATAATTAATTGGTGCCACCTCTCCATATGACGATGCATGGTATAGTTACCACAACTATATATTTTTTCGGTTCCTCTGGAGAGTTCATCGTGGCAGATGAAGCGTGTAACATACCGGGCATTTACCTTTTTTTGCATGTACAGGAAAGGAAAAAAAAATCGAGCGTTCGAGTTCTTAGGTGTCCCAGGGCCATTTTAGTGGACCAGGCCCAAATCCAAAGAACAGCTATCTCACAGGCTAATGGGGCGACCCACGCCGAGTTTCAGCATTGTAGGATGACCACACAAGTACAGCAACTTGCTAGACATCACCTCGGTGCCATCCGGATCTCGGCGCCCCACTGCAGATGAAGTGCCTCTCAACTATGAAACCACCACGGTGACATCCGGATCTTGGCGCGTTGTGCTGCCTTCGGCCTATTCGCACATCGGTCCGCTACTGACGCCATCTCACAGGCTAATGGGGTGACCCACGCCGAGTTTCAGCATTGTAGGATGACCACACCAACTTGCTAGACATCACCTCGGTGCCATCCGAATCTTGGCATCTCAACGCCTAGTGGTATCTTCCATACAGAAAATATTGTTACGCTGCCTTTGGCCCCATTCGCACATCAGTCCGCAACTTAGACATCACCTCGATGCCATCCGGATCTTGGCATCTCAGCGCCTTGTGGTGTCAGTCAGAAAATATTGTTGCGCTGCCTTTGGCCCCATTCGCACATCAGTCCGCTACTGACACCATCTCACAGGCCAATAGGGCGCCCCACGCCGACTTTTACCATTGTACGATGGCCACACCAGTGGCACAACTTCCTAGACATCACCTCGGTGCCATCCGAATCTTGGCATCTCAACGCCTAGTGGTATCTTCCATACAGAAAATCTTGTTACGCTACCTTTGGCCCCATTCGCACATCGGTCCGCAACTTAGACATCACCTCGGTGCCATCCGGATCTTGGCATCTCAGCGCCTTGTGGTGTATTCTCTTCAGAAAATATTGTTGAGCTGCCTTTGGCCCCATTCGCACATCCGTCCGCAACTTACACATCACCTCGGTGCCATCCGGATCTTGGCATCTCAGCGCCTTGTGGTGTCTTCTACTCCGAAAATATAGTAGAAAATATTGTTGCGCTGCCTTTGGCCCCATTCACACATCAGTCCGCTACTGACACCATCTCACAGGCCAACAGGGCGCCCCACGCCGACTTTTACCATTGTACGATGGCCACACCAGTGCCACAACTTGCTAGACACCACCTCGGTGCCATCCGGATCTTGGCATCTCAGCGCCTTGTGGTGTCTTCAAATCAGAAAATATTGTTGCGCTGCCTTTGGCCCCATTCGCACATCGGTCCGCTACTGACGCAAACTCACAGGCCAACGGGGCGCCCCACGCCGACTTTCAACATTGTAGGATGGCCACAGAAGTGCGACAACTTACTAGACACCACCTCGGTGCCATCCGGATCTTGGCGCGTTGTGCTGCCTTCGACCTATTCGCACATCGGTCCGCTACTGACGCAAACTCACAGGCCAACGGGGCGCCCCACGCCGACTTTCAGCATTGTAGGATGGCCACACCAGTGCGGCAACTTACTAGACACCACCTCTGTGCCATCCGGATCTTGGCGCGTTGTGCTGCCTTCGGCCTATTCGCACATCGGTCCGCTACTGACGCAAACTCACAGGCCAACGGGGCGCCCCACGCCGACTTTCAGCATTGTTGGATGGCCACACCAGTGCGGCAACTTACTAGACACCACCTCGGTGCCATCCGGATCTTGGCGCGTTGTGCTGCCTTCGGCCTATTCGCACATCGGTCCGCTACTGACGCAAACTCACAGGCCAACGGGGCGCCCCACGCCGACTTTCAGCATTGTAGGATGGCCACACCAGTGCTGCAACTTGCTGGACACCACCTCGGTGCCATCCAGATCTTGGCGCGTTGTGTTGCCTTCGGCCTATTCGCACATCGGTCCGCTACTGACGCCGCCTCACGTGCCAACGTATTTTCTCCTAATTTTACACCCTATGCCGCATAACAGGTCATGTGACTTGTTTATAAAACTTTTCATTGGTTCATTTTACTTTTGGTTTCCTAATGATGGAAGGCTTGATCATGTGACCTAAAAACAACACTTTTCATAGGATGAAAACTTTTTTTTTTCCCCAAACGATGAAAGCCCCACCTTGTTTCTGGATGTTTCAGACTGAAGCTGGCGTCAGCATGAAAGCACCACCATCTCGTAGCTCAGTCGTGGTCATTCCGCGAGCAATCATGGCAGCCGCTCCCCACCAGAAGCCTGCAGGAGTCGGAGCCCCCAAAACTTTTGATGAATTCTCAAGGCGGAGGGGACGCTTTCGAGAATGAGGTCCAAGACCTAGCAGACAAGCGTCCGATTTCCAAGGTGTCCCAGGGCCATTTCAGTGGACCAGGCCCAAAAAGGAAACAGCCTGCCGCCATTTTGAGAGTCCTGTGACAGCCGCCTATCGCTGCACCGCAAGAGTGGGCGCAACTCAGCTGAATTGCGGCTTTTGACACAGTGGACCAAAAACGGACGGAATGGCAACTGAAACGGTAAAGGGGCGCCCCACTACAACAGATGACACTCCACCTGGAGAGGCCCGTTCACGCCGCCTCCCCCGGGGCGCTCCACGCCGTTATTCGGAGCAGCATTGTAGGATACCAAAACCAGTGCGGCAACTTACTGGACATCACCTTGGTGCCATCGTTCTGCTGCCTTGGAACTATTCGCGCAACAGTTTGCTACTGATGACCCACCCCCCGCGACGCCCCATGCCGTTATTTGCTGGGTGGCAACTTACTAGACATCACTTTCGTGTCATCTAGATTTCGGCGCGTTCTGCTGCCTTGGAACTATTCGCACAACAGTTTGCTACTGATGACCCACCCCCCGCGACGCCCCACGCCGGAAATCTGGACGTTGTGCTGCGTTGGGACTATTCGCACAGCCGACCGCTACTTCGTTGTTTTTCCCTAAAAATGTTTATATGTTATTACTATTTTTGTTTTCTTGTATATATTTATAAATTATTAAAGTTTTATAATCTTACTACTTTGTCGGAGTGCTATATATTTTTAATGTGACACATAATTGTAAAAACTTTGATGTACAAACAGTCATCCCTGGAATCTTCCGCTTCAGGCTCGGTCCCCTCCCCAATCACAATACAGGATGGTTTTCAGATAATAGCAACGCTTCTGCTGTGACGAATCTCATCGAGTGTGGGCCTTGATCTACTATAACTCCTTTGAAGAGGGGTGATTCTTTACAGCTGTGGCCATAAACTACATCTGCAGGGCTAGCTGATACCCTAGGACCAGCCTGGACAATCGGACACAGAGGAAAAGGAGTGTCAGAGGGTGCGGTAGTGAATAGGGCGAAAGGGAGGTGTCGGGCGGGCACAGGGTGTGATTCTCAGGGAACAGCAGCGCAGATGGGGGAGGTTTATTACCCATGCATAAGACAGAGAGCGGGGGTGACCACTGCCTGGGGGAGATGTTTGCGAGGGTGGGGAGCCATGCTAAGGATCGACAGCGTGCACAGAGTGGGTCTGGTCAAGGCATCTAAAATGGCTGCCGTGCACGACAAAAGTGTGGCATTTGAAAAAAGACAAGATGGCGCAGACAATGTTTTTCAACACTTCCTGATTTCCTTCGAATCGAACGTTAACAGACGTTGGGGCATATTACCAAAGTTAAGCGATATTTATCCCTAACGATGCTTAGCAACGATTTTTTTACCGTCAGAAATTATCGCAGATAAAGCTTGCTATTATCAAGGTTTATCGGAAATACGATAAAAAACGACCGCAATGCATTAATATCGCTGAAAACTCAGCGAT
The DNA here is from genome assembly GCF_964261635.1 of Lissotriton helveticus. Lineage (NCBI taxonomy): Eukaryota > Metazoa > Chordata > Amphibia > Caudata > Salamandridae > Lissotriton > Lissotriton helveticus. Next base: position 1,877,811,241 of record NC_136059.1, read on the forward strand.
ATTCATGCATTACCGAGCTAATGCTCTTAGCCATGTTATCCACCTCCCATTGGATAACATGGCTAAGAACTGCTCAGGGCAGGTGGTAGCTTTTAGAGATATTCGCCCTTATCTCGAATATTTCCAAAAGTTGATAATAGGAGATAGCGATGTTAGCGACTGTTTCCAGTCGCTAACATCTTGGCATGCCCACTTTGCATGTCATTAGTGATAAATATCACTCACATGCAAAGTGGGGCCCAAGATGGTCGCTATCTTCTACTAGCCGTCGCTAACTGGTGTTAGCAACAGCTAGGTAATACACATATAATTTTATCTCCGCGAAGCGGAGCGCTGTTACAGATATATATCTTGTTTCTGAACGTTAATTTCTCAAAATGCACTGAAGCACATATATTGAGACCTAGCAAAGGCACATCGGGCTACCAGTCCCTACAATTTTGCCAAGTTTCGTGCAAATCCATTCAGCTGTTCGATCCTACCGAGAGACAAGATGGCGGCCGCTACGGACTGTTTGGAATGTTTACAGACACCGGAGAGCCAATCAGCTTCGCTTCGCAAAGCTCCGTAACGCGAAAAGTACGCGAAGCGGTGCGCTGTTACAGATATATACCTTTTTTTGAACGTTAATTTCTCAAAATCCACTGGAGCACATATATTGAGATCTAGCAAAGGCACATCGGGCTACCAGTCCCTACAATTTTGCCAAGTTTCGTGCAAATCCATTCAGCTGTTCGATTATTATTATTTTATTTTTTTTTTGCCCCGCGGGGCCCTTTTAAAACCTCCACATCAAACCTAGGGGGTGAGCGACAATGTACTATGCCCCCTTATGGTCATTTGCCCCTTCGCTTCGGCCTCCTCTTGTCTCTCGATCCTACCGAGAGACAAGATGGCGGCCGCTACGGACTGTTTGGAATGTTGACAGACGCCGGAGAACCAATCAGCTTCGCTTCACAAAGCTCCGTTGCGCGAAAAGTCCGCGAACCAGAGCGCTGCCCGGTCCGCTGTTACAGATATATATCTTTTTTTAAACGTTAATTTCTCAAAATCCACTGGAGCACATATATTGAGACCTACAAAAGGCACATCGGGCTACCAGTCCCTACAATTTTGCCAAGTTTCGTGCAAATCCATTCAGCCGTTCGGGCTAAAAGTGAGGCCAACCGCCCTATGGAAAACTCAATGTTAAAAACACGTTTTGGGACCCCCCTTTTTTCTCGGCCCCCACTGGACGAACCCCCCCCAAATTTTCAAGGGCTGCTCAGAAACAAAATGTGCCATTTTCCTGAAAATTTCAGCCAATTCCGTCCACAAACGCCAAAGTTATTAGACATAGAATTTTCAAAAAACCCATAGAGAAAAAATCCTAACTATATATACCTACTGGCGACCGCCAGTAGGTAATATATATGTATATATATATGTATATATATTTGTATATATATATTACCTACTGGCGGTCGCCAGTAGGTATATATAGTTAGGATTTTTTCTCTATGGGATTTTTGAAAATTCTATGTCTAATAACTTTGGCGTTTGTGGACGGAATTGGCTGAAATTTTCAGGAAAATGGCACATTTTGTTTCTGAGCAGCCCTTGAAAATTTGGGGGGGGTTCGTCAAGGGGGGGCCGAGAAAAAAGGGGGGTCCCAAAACGTGTTTTTAACATTGAGTTTTCCATAGGGCGGTTGGCCTCACTTTTAGCCCGAACGGCTGAATGGATTTGCACGAAACTTGGCAAAATTGTAGGGACTGGTAGCCCGATGTGCCTTTTGTAGGTCTCAATATATGTGCTCCAGTGGATTTTGAGAAATTAACGTTTAAAAAAAGATATATATCTGTAACAGCGGACCTGGCAGCGTCCCAGGACGCGTACATTACGCGCAACGGAGCTTTGTGAAGCGAAGCTGATTGGTTCTCCGGCGTCTGTCAACATTCCAAAAAGTCCGTAGCGGCCGCCATCTTGTCTCTCGGTAGGATCGAGAGACAAGAGGAGGTCAAAACAAAGGGGGAAATAACTATAAGGGGGCATAGTAGATCCTCGCTGACCCCCTAGGTTTGATGTGGAGGTTTTAAAAGGGCCCCGCGGGGCAAAAAATAATAATAATAATAATAATCGAACGGCTGAATGGATTTGCACGAAACTTGGCAAAATATTAGGGACTGGTAGCCCGATGTGCCTTTGCTAGGTCTCAATATATGTGCTCCAGTGGATTTTGAGAAATTAACGTTCAAAAAAAGATATATATCTGTAACAGCGCTCCGCTTCGCGTAACGGAGGTTTGGGAAGCTGATTGGTCATTCTGTCACTGGGCTATAGTTGGGCTACATCTGGCTGATATTTGGGCTACATTTGTTTTTTTGTGTGTCTGGCGGCCATCTTTGGGCTACATTGGGCTACATTGGGCTTCATTGGGCTACATTGGGCTACATTTGGGCTCCAACATATATATAGGCCAATGTAGCCCAATATATATTTTTCAAAGTTAATTTTCGTAAAAACCACTGGAGCATATATCTTGAGACATAGCAAAGGCACATCGGGCTACCAGTCCCTACAATTTTGCCAAGTTTCGTGGAAATCCATTCAGCCGTTCGAGCTAAAAGTGAGTCCAACCGCCCTATGGAAATGAAGGAAATGAATGGGTAATTTGTAATTAGCAAATAGCTAATCGCAAACTAGGAATGGTAAAGAATCGCTATTTATTCCTTAAAGTTCGCTATTTAGGAAATGCAAAAAACTTTGATGATACATATGGCGGTTCATCTCTAACAAGATAAGAAGCATAGGGATACATTTATGATGACTGGCGCATCACCAGGGATGTGTTAGTCATTCTGTGCCGCTGTTCCGTCACCTATGGTGTGCTGCATTTACAATGCGGCGCATCATGGGGCAAAAACAGCACAGATGCGTGATGTATCTGTGCCGTAAAGGTGGCGCATTGCTGGAGTTGTATCGCAAGTGTGATGAAGCTCCAGCAAGGGTCGGGGGTGCCCCTGTCGCAGGGTTTCTGTTCTCACACAGAACTGTGGACAGAGGATTGGAACCTCGGCGAATTAGGGTGTCCCAAAACTCACGTTAGTAATCAAAAACTCCTTAGCAAGCTAGGTACAGTGTCACATTGGATATAACAAACTCTCAATGTTTAGACAATCCAGAATATGAACTTATAGTACCTTAGGATACGTGGAACTCATGAACAGTCGGTCGTTATATATTTCTTAGAAACCAGAACATGGAGTTAAGAAGAACACATGTGTATTTGAAATGTTTATTTACTAATGCCGTCTTCTCAGGCGTAGTATCTTAGATAATACAAGTACACATATTATCAGTAGCAAAATTACCAGCATAGTTACTAGTACATAAAAAGCGAATGGTGATAGTATGTTAACATGCTGTAAATGAATAAGAGTTAGCAACACTTATAAGCAGCCGCGGGCCGTGGAGGGAGTTACGGTGAGGCAGGGAGGCGGGGAGGGGGAGAAGCAGGGTGGAGAATACAAGTACACATATTATCAGTAGCAAAATTACCAGCATAGTTACTAGTACATAAAAAGCGAATGGTGACAGTATGTTAACATGCTGTAAATGAATAAGAGTTAGCAACACTTATAAGCAGCCGCGGGCCGTGGAGGGAGTTACGGTGGGGCAGGGAGGCGGGGAGGGGGAGGGGCAAGGTAGAGAGGGCTCCACCCTGCTTCTCCCCCTCCCCGCCTCCCTGCCTCACCGTAACTCCCTCCACGGCCCGCGGCTGCTTATATCTCACCCTCCCTAATACACATATTATATTATTTGCTAAGAAGGTCTCTTTGTGTTGGTTTAGGGCGTGCCCATACTTTAGTGTCTTAGATTTGAAGGAATCACATCAGCATACACCAGCTCTCTCTTCATGTGAACCGCATCAACTGTTGTGTATGTGTGTTCGGCAAAGCAATATAAAACCCGCCTCATGCCCAGAATTGGCAGAAGTTGCACTTATGTTATGAGTATGAAGTCGTGGAGATCAGACCTCATAACAATTCTGTATCGTGTTGTTCTTGAAACTTTAGCACTCGCTGTACAGATATAGTTTAACAAGCAAAGCAGATAGTAGAGCAATAACATATTATTCTCATGTAAACCACGATGAACTACTAGGTGGAAAGCTAAAGCAACAACTAAGTGTCGTGTGCAGAAGTTGCAAAAAAGGAAAAATGGCGTTTAAACCGGTAATGAGCCCATGCTAACTTAACACGGTGTAAAGATATCCAGGACCTAGATGACACCTCCCCATGATCCGGAAACGAACTGAATAAGATAATAGAAGTGCCATCTCATGAGAGCAGATTGCAAGTTTATATGTGGACGGTCCGCAAGGTAAAGCATTAAAAACTAGGAAAATTTAATGCTAAAGAAAAATAAAACAGCCAAGTACTTTATCGAGTCTTAAGCCAATAGGCAAGGTAAATAATAAAAACTTGACAAATAAGTCAATGAATTGTCAATGAAATGCTAGTACTCAGCATATCAAACATGAAAAAGGTCTATGACATAACTGTGTATGCAAAATAAGCTGCAACAGCCTCCAATAGGAAGTCACCGTCTTCATCCGAAAACAGTTCAGCCATCCAATTTAAAAGCGGAAAAGAACATACGTGCTCTCCCAGCACCGGATCCTCTATCACCATCAGAGGACAGCTCGGTGGGTTTTCAAGAAAGCTCTGTTCCAAGAAAGACTGTGCTGCCGCCAGTAAATTCCAGGGACCAAGTAGTCCATGCATCAATGCCACAGCCATAATCCTTTCGCCAGGACAAACCAACTCGTGAGTAATGATAGGAGTCATCAGCTGATTAAAGTCGACGTCAGGAGAAACCGGTCCGCAGAGACACAAATCAATGGCCCAATCGAAATCACAGGTCAGGCAGTGAAATACAGGCTGGACACAGGTGAAGTAGGAGAATCGAAAAGATAATCCATATGCCGTGCTTAATATCGCCAACGGCATTGTGCCATAATATTCTAGCATGCGATTGCGGAACAGTGTCAGCAGCTGCAGGGTGGGAGGTTGCATAGGAGGGACATCCATATTTAAAAATGTAAAAAAGCACAAGAGCGTCCGCTGGTAATGCAAGTAAAAATGCCAATCCACGAACCAGAGTGGAGAAAATAGAATGAAAGGAAGCAGGGATGACTCCAAAGATTTTCTCAAATGAAGTCACGAGACCACTGGTAACAACTTTAAAAAAGTGCGCCAGGGTCTTTGTGGAGGATGCGTTAAAGATAGTCGGAACCATCTTGCTGAAATTGAAAGGCAAATCTGAATTGAAAAGGGTCTGCACCTCTGTACGGGTGTTCGCTATGTGAAGCACGAAAGTTTCACGGGCCGAACTCAAGGCCACCTCTCTCTGAGACAAAAGAGCTCTTATTCTTGCCATGCCGTTGAAATCTGTCCCAAGGTTGGTATTTGTGGCCAGATTGAAAACTCCCTATGTTCATGTGTGGGAGGAAATAGAACATTTCTGCAGCAAATAACCCGTTCACTTACTGTTACGATAAAAGGAATACTTTTAATTAACTCAGAACAATCTTCATTATTGAGCATCAAATAACTACCATTTTCCAACAACTTGAACGTGGGGATGATAGCAGGAACTGGCGTGCCTTGCAACACGCAAGCCATATTTGGTCGGTGTTTGTTGCATGAACCGTGTAACTGTATGTGCCTACACATTAGTGAATGATCTGGCGTCTCAGTGCATTCCTCTCCATTCAGATAAACTTCTTGATCATCTTTGAAACATCTGTATGTGTATGGAAGCGACCAGACCTCATGAAGAAAAGCACTACCTAAAGGTTCATAACGACCTATTGGTATGTATTTCATACAATTTGAAAACTTATATAAAGCAAAAGGCAGCGTTATTAAACCGTGGATAAGGCACGTTGCCAAAAAACCCGCAATCCTCTGCTGATGATGTCACTGAGCATGTCATGAATGATGTAATATGTGACATCATCAGCAGTGGATTACGGGTAATAGTATCTCTAGTTTACTCCCCTATAGCTGTCTTTCTTTTAACATAAGTGTCTGTTTCCTTCCCTTATACTTACTGTTTTTGGTTCGCTTCTGGTTCGCGTACCGGCGAGCGAACTGGGAAGCGAACTAAGAGAAATAGAGGTTGGCACAGTTCCAAATATTGTACCAATTTTTTAATAACGGGGAGGTAGTTCTGAAAAGAACTTTTTTTTTATTATTTTTCGGAACATTTTTTTACTTTTTTTGAATTTTTCTGAACAGTTTTATATTTTTTTGGGTTTTTCTTGGAGGGGGCAATGAAAACGATTCATTGTAAAGGGCTCAACAGGAGCAACAAAACAAAAAAAGAAGTATTTATTATTTTGGGCGTTTCGTACAAACTTGCATATGATAGTCAATAGCTCTGTTGATCAGAGTGATGCTTTTTTCTCCGTAGGAAATGAATCCATCGCAAAATACGCAGATGTGTTTTACTTCACCAAATTTCATTTGTATATTTGGCACCATCTCCCTGCCCTCTGGTCCCGTTACTTCCGGTACAACAGATCTTCTGGCCATAATAGGGAGATTATCTAGGTCGTTCCGAAACTGTGCAGCACTGTAGTTGTTAGGATGCCACCTAGTCATATGGCGATGCATTGTGTAGTTTCCGAAACTGTATTTTTTCTCGGTTCCTCTGGACAGTCTATCTTGACATATAAGGCAAGTTACGTATCTTGCATTTACTTTTTTCTGACCTTTGGGAATTTTAAAAAATTGCCAAATGAAGTTTTCTTTCCGGTGAGACGTCCTGGGCTGCTCAGGCAAAAACTGCCTCTCTTCGTGCTCGTCGTCCTGTTCCTCTTCTTCTTGTTGAATTATAACTTGAGCAGGTGGTCCACTCTTCCTTGGATGTGGTGGAGGTGGTGGGGAAGCACCAGCTGAAGCTACTAAAGAAGCCATTGCTCAGTGATCACAAAGGGTCTTTCTCTCACAATGATGAAAGTCAGAGTGAGGAAAGAAGGAGGGATTTTCATCATTTGGGAAAAACAAGAGTTCTCAACCAATCAAAAGTGTTCATTTTAGATTATATGACCTAGTCTTACATCATTAGGAAACCAAAAGTGAAATGAACCAATGAAAAGTGTTATTACCAAGTCACATGACTTGCTGTGTTTACGTTAAGCGCTTTGCAGGGCCTCCCGGTTTGCTTCCAGAAACCTGCGCTTTGCGACTCGCTTCGCGTACCAGTTCGCTAACGTAGCACGTCATATGACGTATCACGCGACAACGTGAAACGTCATGCGGACGGGAGGCGTCACGATGTTGTTTTCTAACGCGGCACTTGCGGTAAAGAAACGTTTACCGGCTCGCGGTCTATTTCGCGGCATCAAGGTCAGCTAACGGGAAGCTTCCCGATTCGCGAAGCGGGAACGAAGAAAAAAAAATATTTAAAAAAAAAATTATTCATAAACATATAAAATATATTTTTGGATTTAAAGAAGAATACATTTTACAGCTACAGATATTAGCTGTTAAAAAACCAATGAAATTCACAGAAAAAAACATAGGTTATAGACCATATATAGTTAGGAATTAGCATTTACAAAACCTTGAAAATTCACTGAAAAAACCATAGGTTATAGACCATATATAGTTAGGAATTAGCATTTAGAAAACCTTATTTTACTCACACAAAACCATTGAAATTCCATATATAGTTAGTTGCACTAACTATATATCGGGTACCCGCAATCCACTGCTGATGATGTCACATATTACATCATTCATGACATGGTCAGTGTCATCACTGATGACATCACTGATGACATCTCAAATGACATCACTGATGACATCACTGATGACATCTCATTTGACATCAATGACCACATCACTGATGATATCATTCATGTGACAATACAATGCATCTCCTCACATTTTAATATAACCTCTGTTTCACCCAGTGTTAAAAAGAGAGTATAATTTTTGAAACCATTGACACACCAATACTAGTTACTACATACGCACTCACTGATTGCTACGTCTACACACACCTTCACTCATTCACCCATACAATCATTCATACATACAATCACTCATCTTTACAACACTATCATATGCACTCATACACCTATACAGACACTCACAATCTGCCACTCATCCATGGAGTTACTCACACACCTAGTCAGTCCTGTAAAGAATCAATGACACTTCCATTTTCTTGTCTATACAGTTAAACATAGAGCACCTTACATTTTCAAACATATACTAACACATACTTACCTTCTTATACAATCATTGATACAAGTACAGATTGATCTGCACAGAGTCACACACCTCCCAGCTAGCCACACACACACTCAGTCTCCCATACAAATACTTGGGCAATCAATCAATAACCCATATAGTTACTCATATAGCTACTGATCAACACATGCAGCAGTTTACAGAACAACAGACATAATGATGCACAAATTAAGACAGTTTAGTCACTAACCCATGCAGTCAGTGAGACACATTTAATCACTCACTCATACAGTCAGTCATGCACCTACTAAATCCTTCGTCCAGACACTTACACATCCACTCATTCTTCAATATGTAAGACATATTTAAACTTTATAGAAACAAAAAATCACTGGATGTTGTTATCAGTGATGTCATCAGTGATGTCATTTGAGATGTCATCAGTGATGTCATCAGTGATGTCACTGACCATGTCATGAATGATGTAATATGTGACATCATCAGCAGTGGATTGCGGGTGCGCGATATATAGTTAGTGCAACTAACTATATATGGAATTTCAATGGTTTTGTGTGAGTAAAATAAGGTTTTCTAAATGCTAATTCCTAACTATATATGGTCTATAACCTATGGTTTTTTCAGTGAATTTTCAAGGTTTTGTAAATGCTAATTCCTAACTATATATGGTCTATAACCTATGGTTTTTTCTGTGAATGTATATATATACGTATATATATACGTATATATATATATATATATATATATATATACATATATATATATATATATATACACACACACACACCCACTAGCTTACCTGTCGCGCGTTGCTGCGATCTCCGAATAAAGGAAATTCAAGGAAAGTCGTCATGATAACATTCAATATACATTGTGTCATTTTTATTGAAACGTATTCATTTTAATATGTAAAACATTTCAAAGTGTCGTTTTAATTCTATTTATTTATTCGAGTGCTTGTGGAAACACGATTTTTCGTTTTTCCGTCTGGTGCGTACATTAGTATTCGAAAGATTATGAGGGCCCTGGTGGGCCGATATTAAAAATAAATGTATGCCAGAAACCTTCGCGGTAGTGTACTTAACAACTTCCCAAAGTTTCCTGGGGATCGGATGAATGGTGTTTTAATTCTATTTATTTATTCGAGTGCTTGTGGATACATGATTTTTTGTTTTTTCATCTTGTGCGTACATCAGTATTCGAAAGATTATGATGGCCCTGGGGGGCCGATATTTAAAACATTTTTATGGCAGAAACCTTTGCGGGAGTGTACTCAACAACTCCCCAAAGTTTCATGGCGATCGGATGAATGGTGGTTTAATTCTATTTATTTATTCGAGTGCTTGTGGATACACAATTTGTTGTTTTTCTGTCTGGTGCGTACATCAGTATTCGAAAGATTACGAGGGCCCTGGGGGGCCGACATTTAAAACATTTTTGTGCCAGAAACCTTTGCGGGAGTGTACTCAACAACTTCCCAAAGTTTCATGGCGATCGGATGAATGGTGTAGTAATGCATATGCCAGAAACCTTCGCTAGAGTGTACTCAACAACTTCCTAAAGGATTCATGGCGATCGGATGAATAGTGTAGTAATGCATATGCCAGAAACCTTCGCGGAAGTGTACTCAACAACTTCCCAAAGTTTCATGGCGATCGGATGAATGGTGTAGTAATGCATAAAGGACAAACAGACAGACAGACATACATTTGTTTTTATATATATATATATAGACTAGCTTGCCCGTCGCGCGTTGCTGCGATTTCCGAAGAAAGGAAATTCAAGGAAACTCGTCATGATAACATTCAATTTACATTGTGTCATTTTTATTGAAACTTATTCATTTAAATATGGAAAACATTTCAGTGTCGTTTTAATTCTATTTATTTATTCGAGTGCTTGTGGATACACAATTTTTTGTTTTTCTGTCTGTGGCGTACATCAGTATTCGAAAGATTATGAGGGCCTTGGGGGGGGCCGATATTTCAAAAAATATTATGCCCGAAACCTTCACGGGAGTGTACTCAACAACTTCCCAAAGTTTCCTGGCGATCGGATGAATGTTGTTTTAATTCTATTTATTTATTCGAGTGCTTGTGTATACACGATTTTTTGTTTTTCCGTCTTGTGCGTACATCAGTATTCGAAAGATTATGAGGGCCCTGGGGGGCCGATATTTAAATATATTTTATGGCAGAAACCTTCGCAGGAGTGTACTCAACTACTGCCCAAAGTTTCACGGCGATCGGATGAATGGTGTTTTAATTCTATTTATTTATTGGAGTGCTTGTGGATACACGATTTGTTGTTTTTCCGTCTGGTGCGTACATCAGTATTTGAAAGATTATGAGGGCCTTGGGGGGCTGATGTTTACAAAAATTATGGCAGAAACCTTTCCGGGAGTGTACTCAACAACGTCCCAAAGTTTCATTGCGATCGGATGAATGGTGTTTTAATTCTATTTATTTATTCGAGTGCTTGTGGATACACGATTTGTTCTTTTTCCATCTGGTGCGTACATCAGTATTCAAGAGATTATGAGGGCTCTGGGGGGCCTATATTTAAAAAATGTTTATGCCAGAACCCTTCGCGGGAGTGTACTCAACTTCCCAAAGTTTCATGGCGATCGGATGAATGGTGTAGTAATGCATATGCCAGAAACCTTCGCGGGAGTGTACTCAACAACTTCTTAAAGTTTCATGGCGATCGGATGAATGGTGTAGTAATGCATAAAGGACAAACAGACAGACAGACATACATTCATTCATTTTTATATATATAGATGTACACACACACAGACACATATAAAGAGTTTATACTTACCTGTAAAATACTAACATTTTCATTGTAAAGACATGCGCGGTAAAAATGCATGTATTGTAAAGGCATGTGTGGTTATGTCATACATCTTCCGGAGGTGCATGTGCCTGAGGATGTAGTCCTGTGCAGGATAAGTGCGTGCGATGGATGTACGTGTACCTGTGAGTGGTAAAATACATTAAGAATACAGTGCCTGCAGGATATGTGCATGCGCTGGGTGTAGGTTTTCCTGTGAGTTGTACAGGTCATGAAGGATACAGTACTGGGCGGTGCGTGCATTTTGAATGCAAGTGCTGGATGTATGTGTGCATTTGAATGGTGCAGTACATAGAGCATACCACAGTTTATATTTACTGTATACATGCACTGGGTGTATATATGCTTTGGATGGTACAATGCATGGAGGGCTCAGGGTTCCATTTTGGGAGACCCAGACCTGCATGTTGAAACATGTAGTGGCGGTAGAAAGATACACCAGACAGATTTGTGGATTGCTGCATTCCTGTATGCTGGGTAGGGGATAACCATACCTTCCCTGTACACTATAAATGGTGCTCTTTGATTCAGTGAGAGGTCAAAAGGAAGGACCCTGGACACATCTCAGTAAGAGACCGAGCTGCTAAGAGACACAAAGAGTAGGTCTGGGGCCCTGGGCTAACCTTTTGATGCTCATATCACTGTGGCTGACATCCAGGTGTGAATTCTAGTTACAACGATGGCCTATGTTGTGGGGCTATCAGCTTTGGAGACATTCCTGCTGTAACAGACTGCTTTTCAAGATGAAGAAGGGGCAGAGGAGTATGCACTTCAAAAGAAGCAGAACCCCAACATAAAACTTCAAAGACTCAGACCCTAAATCACATTTGGTGTCTGGAAATGGACTATAAGAACGTGAGTTTTATATCCCAAAAATTGTCATCTGCCAAGCAGCTGGACGGGCAGAGTGAGATGGGAAAGCTCTGTAAGTCTTCTGCCTGTGACCGTGACTGGGGGCAAACCCTACTAGTCTCCCTGCTGGGTGAGGGAATATCACGCAGGAAATCCAAGACCACCTGCCCTGTAGCATCACCACCTGCCTGCTTGCCAAGACCAGTGTGCCCTGTGAGGAAGAGGAGAGCGTTGGAGAGAGCGAGGTTCAGTGGGGTGTACTGTGCTAGGCATGAGGAAATAGCTGCAGTATGATTTGGTTGTGGGCCGTGTGCAGGACGGAAAGTAGTTAGGCATGTCGTGTAGGTGCCCACTGTCTTTCCCCCTGGGATAGGGTCAGGGGTACTCTTCGTACTTTGTACAGCAGAATAGATATAGGATATTTTCTTTTGAAAGAACATTGCTGTGTCATTGCAGCATGGTACAGCGGGCTCGGGAAGAATACTGTCTAAATTTAAAGTAGTTATGGATTTAACAATTTAGAATAGTTACTGGGACGAGTTAGCTATTTCGATCTTAGATTTGAAGTAGGATGTTTGGGAAGATTTAATTTGTAGATGGAAGTTTATAATGGCCAACGGTAGATCTTTTTTTCTTGCTCTTCATATGACTTCTTCCATTTTCTTTCAAATTGTTTTTTTTTTTAACAAACTTTATTTTCAGTTTCAAAATGGTTTATGGGCCCAATACAATTGGCACATGTAGTGTGCACATTTTGAGTTGTAAGCCCTTGTTCACTAATCTGTATCCACATCTCAACCCCACCTGCCAGAAATACTCCTATTAGTGCCTCACATTGCTGTTTTAACAAATCTACCGTCCTTCTTATCATACTCCCAATGTGTCATATTTCCAGAAGGGCTGCACTTTGAGCAAATCATCTGGTCTTCATTAATACTTTATGTTGACTTAGAATAAATGGGAACAGCCATATACCGGAGTACAAGACTGTCGACAGGCTACTTTGAGAGACCTTTGAACACTTATCTATGCAAGTTTCAGTTCAACTGACTTCAACCGGGAAGTTGTTTGTTTGGACAGCATGTCACGAGTTAAGCTGTGCCACCAAGTTGACAAGTCACACCTGTGACATTCTACGGCAGAGTGGTTGCCATTTAAGGGTTAACATTCTCCTTGTAACTGGGTGATGCGTGTGCTGACTTGAGGGTCCCTCTGGAGTCAGAAGCCACACAACATCATGGAAAATAGAGACATCTGCTTGAATTGTGTCTTCTGGCAGTGAGCAAAATGTCCTGCAGACCTGGCACTGCTGAGTGTGGAGCGTTTGACTGAATAAAGGAGGCAGCAGTCGGGCAGCTGTGCAGTGTTTTTCAGTTTGGCGTCAGGGCAGAGATTTTCAGAACCTTACAACATCAGTTGAGCCACGTTTCAGGTCAGAACAGTGGAAGTGGATACATTGGTAGCTACTCAATGGATCCTATGAGTCTACACCAGTACTGCACACATTGAGCCTATCTTTGTTCCGGTCAACCAAAAGCCAGATACACCCCAGTACTCGACAATTGCTTTGGCAAAACTGACCTATTGATGAGTGTACAACCATTGTGAGGCAAGAAAAGGGTGGGCGGTTAAAATAGTGTTTCTGTATACATATGGAATATTAAAATTAAATTTTGATGATAGAAAGATCCCACATTATGGCAGAGTTTATTACAGAAACAGTTGTTGGTTATAAGGTATTCAAGCACAGAAGTATTCCAGTATCAAGTCGGATACTAAGGTGTTAATTTTTTTAATTGAACTTTTTGTGAATGTTGTGTAGTACATCCACTTCCTAGGTGTCGTGTTGTGGTGAGTGTATTTAGGCATCTTACAGTAATTAAATAAGCATCTGCATATTATGCAGAACTTGTTAGTTTCCCCTGCATGAACTCCAAATCTATAGCCGTATATAAGCTCCCCCCCCCTTCCAAATATCACAAGATTGATGTCCATTTTGGGAGGGGTGAAATTATTCCCGACACTAGACTTGGCATCAGCGTACTACCAGGTGAAACAAACAAAGGCTCCACATATTTAATAGCATTCATTACTACCAATGGGATGTTTAGGTTTTTACGACTGCCACTGGGTGCTCAGTATTTCAAAGTTCAAGAGGTCCGACAGAACACAGATTACAACAAAATGCCTTGAAATTAAAAGTTGAGAAGTGCAAATAACTGTAGGAAGAATTGAAATACGTAGGGAAGAAATTAGAATGAGCGGGAATAAAACCGAAAGCAGATTTGGATCATACCGCCAGAAACATGCCCACTCTACAGACAAAAGGCCAACTTTTTTTTTTAATGCATGGCAGCGTTTTATACCAAATTAATTTGCATCTTTGCAAGTAGTACACATACAATGAGAAGTCTGTTAAAGAAGAGGGTAGCATTTAATTGGGATAACCTTGATTAACAAGAATTTGAAACAGTTAAAACGAGGTTAAAAGAAGCTGTCTACAAAGACTTTATCCCAGAGAGAAGAGATGCTAGCAATAAAGGTATTGCAGGGAAAATGAAGAGACAAACATTACTTTTATTTCTAGAGAGTGAAAGGAGGCTGAGATAAAGTGTACTGTATTAGAAAAAGGCATTTGGCTATGTTTTGGGCTTTAAGAAAATGTAAGTGTTTAGTGGAGTAACAAGCTTTTGATCAAAATTGATCATAAATGACTGAAAGAAGGCTTTAGTAGGAAAGGAATAGATTATATATCAAACCATTTTGCAACTGGGTAGTGGCAATACAAGAGTATGACTTTCAACTAATCAATCGGGATTTATAAAGCGCGGCTAATCACCCGACAGGGTATCCTGTCGCGTGCAGGTCCCAAAGGCTTATTCAAACAGCCAGGTCTTGAGGGCCATTCAGAAATCCGGCAGTGAGGTGATGGTCTGGAGGTGCATGAGGAGCCTGTGTCAGGTATTTGCTGCGATGTGGGAGAAGGGTTGTCCTCCACTTCTGCTTCTGTAGATGTGGAGAGTATGGGCATGTGGAAGGGAGGCGGAGCGTAGTCTTCTTGACGGTTGATGGAAGTTCAAGCTGTGGTTAATGTAGGCATGTCCTTGGTTGTGTAGAGCGTTGTATGTGTGGGTCAGCAGCTTGAATTGCCATCTCATATGTACAGGGAGCCAGTGGTGTTTCCTGAGGAGGGGTGTGATGTGGTTTTGTCGGGTAAGGCAGAGGATGAGTCTGGCTGTGGCGTTCTGTATGGTCTGAAGTCTCTTTAGGAGGTGTGCGGCAATTCCTACGCAGATGGTATTTCTGCAGTCCAGTCGGCTGGTGATAGGGCTTGTGCCATGATGCGTCTCGTGTGTAGGGGTAGCTACTTGAAAATCTTACGCAGCAGGCAGAGGAGACTGTGTTCATCTGTGATTTCATGGTGGGCTTGTTGACGATGATTCTGAGGCTTCTGGCGCGGTTGGAGCGAGTGGGTGCGGGTGCGGGTCCTAGGTCTGATGGCCACCAGGAGTCGTTCCGTGTGTTGCTGCTGTTGCCAAAGATCAGTACTTCCATCTTGCCTATGTACAGCTGCAGGCAGTTGTTCTTCATCCTGTCTGTGACGTTTGTCTTCATCCTGTCTGTGACGTTTGTCATGCATCTGTGGAAGTTGATTATGGTGGTGGTGGGGTCGTCGGTGAGTGAGAGAATGAGTTGGGAGTCTTCTGTGTAGGAAATTTTGAAACTGAATGCATCATGGGGTAAAAAAACACAATAGACTATCGAGATTTAACTCCTTGAATGTGGTAGAAAGTGAGTAGGTGAAAACATGTGTCATCACACAAGGAGCTATAGGATGATAGAACAAGCTGTAGAAGAGGAGTGGAAAGTGGCAATGAAGGCTGGTGAGGTACTGCAAGAGGTGAGCAGAAATATAAAGGAGAATTAGAAAGTGTAAAAACAAGTTTAGTGAAGAATGCAAGGAATGTTGGTGAGTGAAAGATGAGCTTTCAATAAATGATGGAGTGATTGTTAAAGGCACAAGAGAAAAAGTAACTAATTTAGCACTTGAGGGACACATGGAAATTATCAAAACCAGACAGCGACTGTGCCGAGATTACCGGTGGCCAGGACTAGATAGGCAGGTCAAGAGGAAGGTAAGAGAGTGTATAGAATGCAGTTTAGGGGATAACATACATAAGACAAGAGTACAACCAATGGAACATAAAAGACTGCCAAAAAGCAATGGGAACACATTTAAGAAGTGATGGAAGGCTAATATTTGTTAACTTTGGTAGACACATGTTTGAGAAGGCCAGAAGTAAAGATTTTCAATAACACTGGAACCAAATGTATTATTGAATTCCTCTGTGAAATATTTAACAAAAAAGGCAGCACACATATAAGTTGAAAAACGGCATTTCAGATTGTTTTTGTGCAGGAAGGGAACCCTTCCTTAACAAAAGCAATCTCCCCACTACGCAGGCATCCTTGCACCATGGTACAAGGGTGCCTGCGTCGGCGCATGGCAGCAGTTTGTGCACCAGCGCAGGGGGAAGCTCAGCGATGCGACATATTGTTGTAAATATGTTGCATCGTTGTGCTTTCCAAACTAACCCAGCACGGCACAGCAAAATGACTTGCTGCACCGTGCTGCGTTAGTTTATTGTAAATCTGTCCCCATGTTTTTGTGACATGGACAAAATAGGAACAATTATATGAATTGACTGTAAAAGAAAGAAACATTTTTTGAGATTGTGCAGCCACATGTGAAGCCAAAGAAAAATTAGAATCTGTAAGAACACCCCGTTTGTAGAGCCACTGATGGCATAGGACAGGCTCACCTGGAAGGAGTCAAATTTTGGGTTATTAATACTTCAGTGTTTCAAGTGTACTCATTGAGGCATTTGCCACTCATCCTAACCCTGACAAAGTCCTTAGGCAATCTTGCTGCTCCAATACTATCACTCTTACCTATGTGCATGAATACACATCCATGAAAAATGGCTTATATATGCCATCCAGCAGACAGTTCAAGGGGAGCAGATACAAGTTCAACAGCGAAGGAGAGAGATGAGCCTTCCGGGACAGCAAAGGGAAAGATCCTTAAGGTGGAGGTGTAAGGCCCCAAGCATAGCCAAGTTAATCCTAAAGGACAAATATATTATTGCCCTCCTCAGCAACACCCACAAATGGAGACCTCAGCCAACTGGTGAAGCAGTGTTTGGGGAAAGACTATTTTGGACAGATCGAAAAAACACCCGACCCTATTGTCATCATCTACCATCAACCTCAGTGTGTCAATCATCATTAGTTTCGTTAAATAAAAGCTGATCCCAGTCTGATAGGATTCAAGATCAATTGCTTTCCAAAACGTCTGTGATTGCTCTTTCAGTAAATGTAACCACCTATGGAAGCAAAGAAATCGGCAGGAAAATTACTGGGTTTGAAGGAGAGCTAGAGCGTTTTAATTAGGGTTACAATTGCAGATTTCAGTTCAGTAGGAACATGCCAAGAGGGGAGAGAGGCAAATTTGTGTTGTTGTTGAAGTATTATATAGCACAACTTGACCCGAGGCTATTGGAGCACTTTACATGTGCACCAGTTTCATTACGCAAGGACACATTCCTTGGTCGAAGCCTACCAAACAGTGCAGCTGCCTGCTTACTATTGGCTTTGTAACTCACATTTGCATACTTTCTATTTGCTGGCTTAGTTTTAGGCTGTCCAGCATGCCTTTGTCCCTCCCATGAAGCATAGCCGCTTTTTACCACCACTCTGACTTGCTCCTTGTATTCTTTAACAAGTGCTCGCTTTCTGTAAACAGGCCTTTACATTTTGTTCTTATCTTGTCACATTTGCTGTGCATTCAAAGATAGAGGTCAAATGTCAGGCTCTGTCTTCCCAGGGAGCTTGGTGTTTACTTTTCTTTCTCTGACTTCAAAGTGAGTGGATTTATATGACAATCTGGGTGGGTACTGTGGATGTGCTGGTGGAAAGGCTGTAGAATGTTATTTTGTTCTAGCACACAACAAAATTAAAATGCCAATAAATGAACTGTTCAAATATTTTCAGCATATATCAGAATTAGAAAAACACAAATGAAGCACATTTTTGTAATTATGAAGTGTGGTGGAAACACATTTTTAATATGATCAAAACTAATCAATACACCAGGTGATGCCATTTCCACACGTTGATGTGCTGTATAGTTTTTTCAATAAAAGTGTAGGTCTGTGCAAACGTAATGGCTATTTTAATTGAAAATGTGTTGTTTGTAATGGCAGTGTACTACAGCACCATGCATACTCCACTCATTACCACTTTACTCTAGGCCACTCTACGAGACCCCGCACAATGGCTCGCTGCACCACTTTAATGCATTTCACTCTGACACTTTACTCCACTCTGACACTAAACTCCACTCTACGCCCCTCCTCTCTATGACACCTCATTCTACGCCACTCCATGACACTACTCCACACCCCTCCACTTGACATCACTCCCCTCTATGCCACTAACTTTTAGCCATGCTGACCAGCAGCCACACTGGTGTACAGCATGGCTAAAACACATTAGCAAAGCCCATAGCTCTTGCATAGGTGATACCTATTGGCTTTGCCAATGCCTGTTTTTTTCCTGGTGTTCCTATAGTGTGAGAAAAAAGAAAGAACACAGGGAATTACAAGACCAATCACTTATGAGAGTGCCACAACCTGAGACATTACCTTAGACTTGTGCCTTATCGTTTTGCTTTTACTTAGGGAAGGAGACCCCTTGATTAAAATTGTTTTCGTAGGTACTCCCAGCCCTATTTTAAATTCACTTTCAACATCTACATACATCTACAGACACAAGGCCCACGGCGCCCACTTCCCCAAAAAGACCTCAGCTAAAGTGCCCCTACTATAGGGAGCCCGTCGGGTATTGCACCGCCGATCCAACGAGGAGCAGCCCAATGATGAAACATGACACCCGACAGGGTGTGTGAGGGCATTATATTCCAATAAATTGGATTCCCAACTTTGAACCCTAGTGGTCAGGTTGGTTTGTAATTACCTGTGTTCTTGTCTCTCACACTATAGGAACAGCATAATCTTCTTGCTGAAACTATTGTCCTCGGGCCTTTATGCTGGACCTGTACAAAAGCCCAGTGTCCCTTCTTTGGCTACAGTTTTTTTCTGGATGGGGAGATTAAGTGATTTGCCCAGAATCCCTGGATGTTGAGCCAACGCAGAGACTCGACCCTGGTTTCCCAGCTCCAAAGTCAGCAACTCTGGCCATTATGCCATATCCTCTCCCCTACAAGAGGACTGCCCTAAAAGAAGCAGCTGACGGGAATTTCATCACAAGCAATCCCTGATTCAAGAAATGCTCTAGAATGAGTATAGTTTTGTCTGACTTCTAGATGAGACTTCTATCTGAAGTCGTACAAAACACTTTTTTGGACCACATTGACAAACAGAAAGTCTTTCTTCCTGTCTCCATGACTTAATGGTATTTCCCTGTGGCACGTGGATCATCTGGCAAGGCCTTTGCGATGCACAATAGCCATTCCCATTCAGCGCCTCATTTGCCTCTATCACCAATGTCTTTGCTGTATTGATTCTCTTCAACTCCATCAGCTGGAGTATCTTGTAAGATCCTATTGACATTAATGGCTGCTCTAGACAAGCAATGGAAGTGAAGCCACGGTTTTATCCAGCAGAGGGTGTTGAAGCAGTTAAGATTGCTTTATCAATTTTCAATCAGCAACCTGATACGGAAATAGTTTATAAAACCGGTCTCCCATAACTTGTAGGAAAGGGAATCTGCAGCTTTGAAGGCTCTCTGTCTGGTAACATCTGGGAGTAGCATAGTTGTCCATAATAAGCTTCCAAATCAGAGCCCAAATCCACCTCAAAAGGTAAAAAAAAAGTCTTCTGTCTGGAAATACAGCTCTCCTGTGCTAGTATAGTCCTAGATTAACGTGAAATATCCCACATCAGGGTGGAAATGTTCCAGTAAACGTTATACAAAGCAGAATTAAAATCCAGTGTGTCTGTGGCCTATTGACCTCAATTTATGGGTCTTTACTGCAGTTGAAGAGGCAGAGTGAATCAGAGCTTCCTTCCTCCTTACAGGCTACTTATACTTCAGGTTTCCAGGGAACAAAACCTATATAGAGCCACTTCAGAGAGAAAGGACAGTCACATGTAAGTTTATGAAAGCTACTGCTAGAGAGCAGCCATGCAACTTTATTCTGCAGCATTGAATCAATCAATTCACATGCTTTGACTAGCAACATTACAATTGAACGGCAGGAATGGAGAAAAGAGGCTCTCAAATACTACCTTGCCCACTCCATACTCAGTCTTGAATTGCATGTCCAGCCATTAGTGATTCTTGCAGTAGTGTCACATATGCCATATTAGTGCTTTGCTAATTTCAAAGTGGGATTGTGAACCATAGGGCAAGCAGTGGCTACTGGGCCTCAGTCGTGAGGGCTGTGAGCACTTTCTTTTGATGTCATGGGATCCAACGTACTATGGCTCTGCAAACTGGGCCAGGTACAAACCCTTCAAGCGCATGACTGTCCGTGGTAGCATTGGTGAGCAGTCACCGGCCTCTCAGGTACGTAATGTGGGAGCGTGAAAACTCAGAACTCGACAATGACCCAGCAGCACAATAACTAAATGCCAGAGGTCACATCATTATGAGGGTAGCTGCAACTGGGTCTCTGTTGCAGCAGCACACCTCAGACACAAGCTTGGATGGTGGTGGTGTTCTCCACCTATGCACGATTTCTATGTTGGAGCCACAAGCACAAACCTCTCAATGGCACCACTGTGCCTCTGGCACAATCTTCTTCATGGCACTGGTGACAATTGCAGACAGTGTTTCTCTCAAGGGACTGCTTTCAAATGGAGGCCACAGCCCATTAGTTCTCACCAGTCTTCCTTCGGCCGGTGGACCCACAGAGCACTGGGGATCAAGCTGCTCTGGCACTTCAGGTCAATCACACCTCTGCAAGGTTGGTAGGCACCTTCCCTTTCAGCAAATTGGCTTCAAGACGCAGACTGCGTCCTCCAGCAATCCCAGACTCCAAGTGATGTTCCCTCATATCGGGAAAACTGGCTGTCGGGCAGCACTCGTGATCGGAGGAGCACTCCCTTCCTTGGGTGAAGAGAACTTAGAACTGGAAAAACAAGTGGTTTTGGGGTCCCTCTTTTTTTCATGTTAAGTAAACAGAAGATATGGATCCTGCATCTGCACTTTCGGAATATGTTTGGGTTGGTTCTCTTTTCCTTCTGCCCTCTCCAGAAACCGTCTTTTCTTAGAGTGAGGCTCCTGTGAGCAAGGTAGTTCCAACCGGGAGTACCCCCAGAGGTGTGAATTTTCTATTTTGAGCTCTGACTGATCAGGAAGGAAACAAAAGGCTGGCTTCACCTAAAGGACCATTGTCAACCTGAATAATTGAAACTGCAATCCCACCCTTCTCCCCCAGCATCTACAAAAATGAAAGTGCTACAGGAAGAGTAATAAGTAGTCCCTCTAAGCAAAAGGACTTAATCAAACTTCTAAAGGATACCCATCAGCTTTTTAGGTCTCGCCTCTCAATGCGCATGCGCATTGAGCGAGACTATAGGGGCTTAAACAAGGTTTACCTAGACTGGCGATTTGATGCTGTGCCCGTGCGCTTTTAGGTCAATACGCAAGCGCATTGACCTAAAATGCGCGTGCACATCATCAAATCGCCATCTGTTCCCCAGCAGCACTCCTCCCACTCCTTTGAAGTGAAGCTTAGCTTCACTTCAAAGGCCCCTGCTGCTTCACAC
The DNA here is from genome assembly GCF_964261635.1 of Lissotriton helveticus. Taxonomy (NCBI): domain Eukaryota; kingdom Metazoa; phylum Chordata; class Amphibia; order Caudata; family Salamandridae; genus Lissotriton; species Lissotriton helveticus. Next base: position 1,877,833,016 of record NC_136059.1, read on the forward strand.
TCGCCGCTCTCCCTGCTCCGCCCCGTGTCGCATTTCTCCTCCCCCCTCCCCACAGCAATGCCCTCCGTCTTGTTCTCTGTTACTTCCTTCTGTCTTTCTATTTCTGTCTCTCACTCCTCAAACTCTGTCTCTCTGTGCCTCTCTCTGTTACTTCCTTCTGTCTTTCTATCCCTGTCTCTCGCTCCTCCAACCCTGTCTCTCGAGTCTCGATGCCTCTCTGTTACTTCCTTCTGTCTTTCTATTTCTGTCTCTCGCTCCTCAAACTCTGTCTCTCTGTGCCTCTCTCTGTTACTTCCTTCAGTCTTTCTATCCCTGTCTCTCGCTCCTCCAACCCTGTCTCTCGAGTCTCGATGCCTCTCTGTTACTTCCTTCTGTCTTTCTATTTCTGTCTCTCGCTCCTCAAACTCTGTCTCTCGATGCCTCTCTCTGTTACTTCCTTCTGTCTTTCTATCCCTGTCTATCGCTCCTCCAACTCTGTCTCTCGATGCCTCGCTCCGTTACTTCCTTCTGTCTTTCTAACCCTGTCTCTCCGACCGCCTCACTTTCCTTATCTGCGCCCTGGCATGTCAATATCACATAATGTAATTATATGAAACAACGCGATAGGTTTTGCTGACGCGCTTATCCGAACGAAGTAGAAACAGAATGCATCTCCTTCTTGTCTTCTATTTTAGATCGCTTAATTTTTTGCCCCGCATGGTATTTAGGGAACACATGAAATTAGAGTGCTGTAATGGACAAGAAGCACACACGTCACCTGATTTCATACCGTAGACTGGGCGAATATATAAAATAAATATAGCCACAAAACTTAACATGATCTGAAAAGTATACACTTTTTCTTTAGTGGAACAGAAATGTAAGTATATTAAGTAAAATGATGTTATGTCTACAGAGTCGCTATTGCTTGTTCCTCCTGCTTCTCATTCTGAGCCCTACAATGCCACCAGCCGCCTGCCTGCCTCGCATTACCAAATCAAAGGCAGCCCAGCCTCCCACCCACAAGCTTATCAGCGTGCGCTCACACATCAAAGCCATCAGTCTCCCTCCCACCTCCCCCCTAATTGCTTTGCTTTCACTTTCAAGGCCGCGAGGCCATGAGCTACTTTAAAGGGATCCGCACCCCCCCCCCCCGCCGCTTGCATTTCCTGTACTTGTTTCTCTTTGCTCATATTTCACTTTCTCCTGTGTGTGTCTTCTTCTTCCCTCTTTCTCTCTGCTCCACCCTCCATCTTCTCCCTCCCACTTCCCTCTCTTCCCTCTATCTCCCACTCTTTCTACCACCCCTCTCTCTCCTCCCCTCCCTCTCTGCTCTCTTCCCACCCTCTCCCTCCTCTTCTCTCTCTCCCCTCTTCACACTCCCTCTTTCTCTCCCTCTTCCAGCGCTCTCCTCATCTTCTTTCTCTCCCACTACCCTCTCCCTCTTGCACTCCTCTCTCCCCTCTCTCTTGCACTCCCCTCTCTCTCCCCCTTCCCTCTCTCTTGCACTCCCCTCTCTCTCTCCTTCCCCCTCTCTCTTGCACTCCCCCTTCCCTCCCCCTTCCCTCTCTCTCTCTTGCACTCCCCTCTCTCTCTCTCTCCCTTCCCTCTCTCTCTTGCACCCCCTCTCTCTCCCCTTCCCTCTCTCGCTTGCACTCCCCTCTCTCTCCCTTCCTTCTCTCTCTTGCACTCCCCTCTCTCTCCCCCTTCCCTCTCTCTCCCCCTTCCCTCTCTCTCCCCTTCCCTCTTTCTCTCCCTCTTCCAGCGCTCTCCTCATCTTCTTTCTCTCCCACTACCCTCTCCCTCTTGCACTCCTCTCTCCCCTCTCTCTTGCACTCCCCTCTCTCTCTCCTTCCCCCTCTCTCTTGCACTCCCCCTTCCCTCCCCCTTCCCTCTCTCTCTCTTGCAATCCCCTCTCTCTCTCTCTCTCCCTTCCCTCTCTCTCTTGCACCCCCTCTCTCTCCCCTTCCCTCTCTCGCTTGCACTCCCCTCTCTCTCCCTTCCTTCTCTCTCTTTCACTCCCCTCTCTCTCCCTCTTCCCTCTTTCTTGCACTCCCCTCTCCACCCTCTCTCTTGTACTCCCCTCTCTCTCCCCTCTCTCTTGCACTCCCCCCTCTCTCTCTCTCGCCCTCTGGCACTCCCCTCTCTCTCCCTCTCTCTTGCACCCCCTCTCTCTCCCTCTCCCCCTTGCACTCCCCTCTCTCTTGCACCCCCCTCTCTCCCCCCCTCTCTCTCTCTTGCACCCCCTCTCTCCCCCTTCCCTCCCCTTCCCTTTCTCTCTTGCACCCCCCTCTCTCTCCCCTTCCCTCTCTCTCTTGAACTCTGCTCTCTCTCCCCCTTCCCTCTCTCTCTTGCACTCCCCTATCTCTCCCATCCCTCTCTCTCTTGTTTGAAGTGTCACTCACATTCTAATCACCCCACAATATATATCGAGAGGGGCAGTGTTTCTGCCTTCTTCAGCCATTGCCTTACTTAATGTCAATGAACCCACACCACACAATTACACTCTACTGAACACAACATACACTCCACACAATACCACTCAGTGCCACATAATTATATTGTACATAATTACCCTGCGCTCAACGCAACATACACTCCAAATACCACTGAGTGCCACATAATTACACACCACATAATTACACTCTACTGAATGCAACACACACTCCACACAATACCACTCAGTGCCACATACTTGTATGCTACATAATTACAATGCAACATACATTCCAAACAATACCACTCAGTGCCACATACTTATATGCTACATAATTACAATGCAACATACACTCCAAACAATACCACTCAGTGCCACATAATTACACGCCACACAATTAAACTCTACTGAATACAACATACACTCCTCATAATACCACTCAGTGCCACATAATTACACGCAACATAATTACACTCTACTCAATGCAACATACACTCCAAATACCACTCAGTTCCACATAGTTACACGCCACATTATTACACTGCACTCAATGCAACATACGCTCCAAATACCACTCAGTGCCACATAATTACACGCCACATAATTACACTGCACTCAATGCAACATACACTCCAAATACCACTCAGTGCCACATAATTACACACCACATAATTACACTTGACTGAATGCAACACACTCCACAAAATACCACTCAGTGCCACATAATTACAAGCCACACAATTAAACTCTACTGAATACAACATACACTCCTCATAATACCACTCAGTGCCACATAATTACACGCAACATAATGACACTCTACTCAATGCAACATACACTCCAAATACCACTCAGTGCCACATAATTACACCCCACATAGTTACACAGCACTCAATGCAACATACACTCCAAATTCCACTCAGTGCCACATAATTACAATCCACATAATTACACTGCACTCAATGCAACATACACTCCAAATACCACTCAGTGCCATATAATTGCACGCCACATAATTACACTGCACTCAATGCAACATACACTCCAAATCACACTGAGTGCCACATAATTACACGCCACATAATTACACTGCATTCAATGCAACATACACTCCAAATACCACTCAGTGCCACATAATTACACGCCACATAATTACACTACGCTCAATGCAACATACACTCCAAATACCACTCAGTGCTACAACGCATATTGTGTTACAATAGGTGTCACATTTGCGAAAGATAAAACTATTGGCATTGTAAATAACAAAGCTATTAATTTTTGAAACATTGTGATTTGTCAGATCAATACATGTAAGACAGGGGAAAACTAAACATGTACCTTTACTAATGCTATAGATGTCACATTTGATAATTTTATAACTATTGGCATTTATAATAACAAAAAAAACTTTATAATTTGCACAACATAAAATTTTTTTTAATAATATTTACATTTACCACACCAAAAACTCAAACTTTTCTATTGCGAGACCTATTGCATTTCCAATGCTTGTTCTCTACTGGAGTGTCAAAGTCTCCTCCCTCCAGCTGCTGTACATATCTGCAATACACTTCCACTGTCTGAGAAAACAACCTCACGGCCATTGTGTACACAGGAAAAGGCCAGTGGCTTCCGAAACAGATCCCACAGTCCTTCATTACTCTGACTCTCTCAAACACATACTGTATGCACCACACAGGCCACATGCATAACAGTAGGAACATTGGCACAAGCATCAGGTTCTCGCATAGAAGTGAAACTATACACACATGGATCAGTAATCCCCCATTTTAGTGAAAGAAATAGATCTGGTCACAATTATGGATTCACAAAACACGGTAAACCTGCACCACCACTCTACATCCTAAATTCTTGACAGGGATGGAAGTCCCTTCAAACAAGTGCATGCTTGCTGTGTCTGCACAGATCAAATACATGACCCTTCACATCTCCTACCCCTCCAATCATTGGTCGCCACCATATCAGGATGCAGCTGCCCTCCTGCACCCCCCACGAGGACTGTCCAAGGCCCTCAAAATCAAGCGTCCAGGGTAACTGGGAGAGGCTTTCAGCATGCATGCAGGTCACTTATCTTTGGAACCAATCATTCCCAAAACGTCAGCCACCTCCCTTAAACCCTTTCCCCAATCACGATGGCTAAGCCCTGCAAGACCTACGGGTACTGCGAGAAACACTCTCAACCAAACTTCCTTTTGAGTGCACACCTATACCGCAAGAAACTCGTTATTTCCCTGTAACTGTTTTGTAGCTGAAACGTTTACATTTGCACGGTGTGCATTATTCTGCCATTTCGTGGTTACGTCAGGAAATTTTCTTGGAAGTTATTTAGAGCCAGCATGACTCATTGACCTTCAGTGTTTCACCCAGTACATAGATGCTACCTTTAGATTCTTTTTTCGATGGATGTATATTAGTGTTTTTATGGAGTTAAGGTTTTTTTGTGGACACTGTTTGACTTCGCCCTCTTTGCAGGGTCGACCCCAAACAATTTGCCTTCTCCCCTCCTGTTTTATCAAATCTGTTTTTATTACCATTAGGAATCTGTGCACTTCACCAGTGCTAACGTGCTTGTGCTCTCTTGTTTAAACATGGTGAAATTGGTCTACCTCCTATTGGCACATTTAATTTACTTGTAACTCCCTAGTAAAATTATACTACATGTATCCAGGGCATGTAAATTCAATTCTACGTTTTGGGCCGCTAGCACTTATTGTGCCATTCACTTAAGTAGCTCTTTAAAACATGTCTCAAGCCCGCCATTGCAGCCTGTGTGCAGTTTTATACTGCCAATTCGACCTGGTTAAATAAACCTTTTGACTTGCCTAAACCACAATTTTTTTCACAAAGAAGTCACCCCTATGGTAGGCCCTAAACAGCCCAAAGAGTTGGGTGCATTGTGTTTAAAAGACAGGGCATGTGGTTGTAAGTTTTACATTTCCTAGTAGTGAAAAACGCGCAAATTCTTTTTTCACTACTGTGAGGCCTACCTCGTGCATTTATTGAGTGTTTACTATATCGCGAACATGACCCAATCCTGGGTGTCAGAGCGCTTTACAACTCAACAGCACTCAGTTTTGTTCACAGTTTACATATTTACAATAATATTCATATTAAGTCTTACTAGGTGACCACTCAGGTTATAGTAGTACATGATATGACATACTTTAAAAAAATATATTTTATTGAACAAAAAGCAGAGCAGATAATCATGAATTACAGTCTTGACATAAAATACATACATTACAGCAGTGTATCACAGACACAATTAGGAGGGGGAACCATGGCGAGCCAGTGCCATATCAGTTGAAGGGGAAGTACACAGTTCACCTCTATAAACATTACATTGTCCCCATTTCTTATCCCAGACACCAGGGCAGCCTCTGACCTTATAAATCGTTTTTTCGGATAACATACACACATCCATAGCAGCAACCCATCTGATCAAAAGCGGTTTAGATGGTGAGCCCCATTGCATTGCTATTTCACGTTTCAGCAAGAGGAAGCCCAGAGCCGCCCACCGTTGCTCGAGTGCGGTGAGATCAGTGGGATCCCACACGTTGAGAAGTTCACATTTGGGAAGCAGAGATATGGACTTTCCTAGAGCATCAGCCATCTTGCGGGCGGCGCGCTCCCACAGGTCCCGAACCACCGGGCACTCCCAGAGAATGTGATAGAAGGTGCCAATCTGACCGCAGTTACGGAGGCAGAGGTCAGAGGTCCGTCTACCAATCCTGGCCAGGAGGGGAGCGGACATGTACGTTCTGTGCAATATCTTTAACTGTATAAGACGAAATCTGTGGTTAATAGCTGATTCTCGCGGGGACATCAGTGCCGCCTGCCATTCAGCTTCCTCCAAGACACCGATGTCGGTCTGCCATTTGTCTCGTAGAAGATGGAAGGTGTTGGGCATATTGTTGCATAATTTACGATAGGTGTAGGATATCGCTTTGGCCTGGAGGGGTTCGGACAAGAGTCTGTCCTCGAGGGGCGAGGATTGCGGGAGAGAAGAGAGATCGGGGACATTGGTGAGTATGGCATGTTTAATTTGGAGGTAGCGGAAGGCCTCAGAGTGGGCTAAGTCTTAGTGTGTCTTCTGGAGCTCTTCGAATGTCAATAGTTTGCCCTTGTGAAGCATGTCGCCTAGAGCGGAAATGCCTATTGTGTCCCACTTGTCAAAGCCCTGGTAATGACAGAGGGAACCCAACCTATGTGAGGTCCAAAGTGGGGTGGATAATGTAAGAGTATTAGCCCACCCGAGTCGCTTGTTCGCTCGGTGCCAAATTGCTATTGTGTGGGACATCGGGCCTATAAATTGGGAACAAGAGTGTTTGCCATATAGAGCCTCAAGGTAGCCCCCGTGGCTGGTCTGGTATCTCTCTAGGTGGAAAGCAGGGTTCGTGGGTGAACCATAGATCCAGGAGTTAATAGCAGTCAATTGAGTGGCCCAATAGTAGAGTCAAACATTTGGGAGGGCGATACCCCCGTCATACCAGCCCTGTGTGAGTGAGAGGAGAGCAATGCGGGGAGAACCGCCGTCCCACAAGAGGAGGCGGAGGTCTCCTTCAAGTGTATTGAAATAGGAGTCAGCAATGGGAAATGGACAATTTTGCAGGGCATACAAAAATCGAGGGAGTGCTAGCATTTTGAAGAGGGCCGCTGTGCCCGGAAGAGAGAGAGGGAGTGATTTCCAATGGGAGATGTCATTATGGAGTCTTTGAAGAGGGCCTTTGAGGTTGCGGTCATAAAAAAGTTTGGGGTGTGGAGTGACAAAGATTCCGAGGTATTTAAATCCATCCAGGGCTAGTTCTATGGAGTAGGTTTGTGGGAGGGGAGGGGGTGGGACACGAAGGACGTATAATAGTGATTTGGACCAATTGATGAAGAAGCCCGAGTATTTGCCAAAATTAGTGACGACGTGTAGCAGACTGTTAAGGGAGGATTTGGGGGAGGAGATGTAGACAAGGATGTCGTCCGCGTAGAGCAAGATCTTGTCAATCTTGTCGTCATTCCATCGGAGACCACGGATGGAGTTGTCAGTTCTGACCCAATGAGCCAGAGGTTCGAGGGTGAGAGCGAACAATAAAGGGGACAGAGGGCATCCCTGTCTCGTACCTCTGTGCAAGGGAAATCGCCTGGACGTATGTCCATTAACATAAACTTGACCCCAGAGATCAGTGTATAGAAGTCGGATCCATTTGATAAATTTGGGACCAAAACCATAGCGGAATAGGACCTCGAAAAGGTAAGACCATTCTATAGAATCAAAGGCAAGCGTAGCGTCAAGGGAGAGGATAGCCGCGTCCTCTTGAAGTAGTGGAATCCTGCTCATTACATTGTGAACCCGGCGGAGGTTGAGTGCTGTGTTACGGCCTGGTAAGAAGCCCGACTGATCTTCGTGGATCAAGGCAGGGAGGACTGTCATAAGCCTGGTAGCGAGAAGTTTCGCCAGGACCTTCACTTCAGAGTTAATGAGGGGAATTGGCCGGTAGGAGCCGCAATCATTGGCCGGTTTGTTAGGTTTACGAATGACTACTATTGATGGTAACCGCTGGTCCAACGGCAGGTATCCGGCATCCCGGCTCTCTTCGAACATTGCTTTGAGGTGCGGGAGGATCTCACCTGCCATGCCCTTTAGGAACTCAATTGGAACACCGTTGGGGCCCATAGCTTTACCTGATTGAACGGCAAATAAGGCATTGCCAACCTCTTCTACTGTGAGGTCCGCCTCCAGTTCCTGCACATCAGATTCAGAAAGAGAGGGAAGCCTCATCTCGGCCAGAAGCAGTTTAGACTCTTCGGCGCCATAGTGTGCTCTGGCTGTGTAGATTCTCTCCAGGTGGACGGCAAAGGCCTCCGCTATGTCACTTGGGTCTGTGACCGTAGATTGATCTGGTAAGGTCAGCTCCGGGATCCACCGAGATCCCTGCTCACGTTTTTCGAGCCATGCCAGCAATTTACCTGCCCTGTCTCCCAGTTCGTAAACACGATGGCGAGTTTTCAAGAGCTTGGCCTGCGCCTTCTCGAGGGCCAGTGCTTTAAATTCTAGTTGTTTCGCTCGGAGGCGAGTCGCCGATTCGTCTGTGGGGTGTGCATTATGGAGTGATTCTAGGTGGGTCAGGTCTGTTTCGACCTGAATTAGGTGTTCACTCTGTTTGTGAATGTAGCCAGTTTTGAGAGCTAAGGCCTTACCCTTAAGTACTGCCTTGTATGCTTCCCATAAAGTCACGGCCGATTGTACAGAGCCCACATTTTCCGCAAAATAGTATTCCGTGTGCTCTAATAGGGAGTCTTTTATGTCAGGGATTTTTAGGAGCCAGGGCGTTATAAATATGGGGCCACGGGATCTCTGGCGGTGATGCGTGAATTCCACAGTTAGCGGGGAGTGATCCGAGATTCCCCGGGGGAGCCCTTTGGGGTGGCGAAAAAACTCCAGGTCAGTGGTGGGGGAGAACAGATAATCTATGCGGGAGCTGCTATTGTGGGCATTGGAGTAGTGTGTGAAGTAGGAAGTAGTCGGGTGAGACACGCGCCACAGGTCTTCAAGCCCCATTGTTTGTGTAAAGTCAAATAGATCAGAGCCCGACCTGTGTGACGTGCGCTGAGGGTGTCGATCTTGGATATCGTTCATAGTCATGTTGAAGTCACCTCCAATAAGGAGGCGTCCCTGTGGGAGATCTAACATTATGCGTTGTAGGGCCTGTAAAGCAGCTGTGCCTAAGGCTGGAGGGATGTAGGCTGAAATAACATTTAACGGTTTACCTTCCCAGGTGGCTTCTAGCACAGCAAAACGACCTAGGGGGTTAGGCCACGTCTTTATAGACGTCAATGCAATGTTTTTCTGGACCAGGATTCCGGTCCCTCTGGATCCGGAGGTGAAGCCAGCATGTACGAGTAGCTTGTAGCCTCCCCGGTGCAGTGCTTGGCACGCGTTGCCCATCAAATGAGTTTCCTGGAGAAGAACCAGGTCTGGAGCGTGACGTTTGAGATATTGCATGACAATCCCTCTCTTTATTCTACTACCTGGGCCGTTAACATTCCACGTCATGAGGGAGAGAGATGTCATCAATGAGGGTGTCATGGTGGCTCAAAAAACGGAAGGTGTGTGCGGATTAGCGGTGTTTGGGGCACCGAGTATGTCCTGGAGGAAATAGCGGTATTGAAGGAGCCTATGGCGGAGTGTTGGGAAGACCCGGTGTAATCAGACACCGAGTAGTGAGTGCCCCGTGGAGGCTTTTTGTGTAGTGCAGTTAGGCCCGTGGTCGAAGAACCCCTGTATTGTGGAGACAGAAAAGGAATCAGAGGGAACAGCAATATCAGAGCAGGTTTTACAACCATCCGTCTCCTTTCAAGGAGGGAGTCGGTGTTTTCTAATTGAGAATACGAATTGTTTTGTGAGGGTGTGTGGTGCTGTGTAGTACGTTCCATGTTGAGTAATTCTCTGCTGCGTGTGAACAGAAACAAAACCAAAAACAATAACAGTGTCTGAGCAAACTTCCCAACAACCCTTGTCCCCCCCAAGCCTTCCCCCTTCCCAATCCCCCCCTTCCCAATCTCCCCCCTCAACCACCCTCCCTGCCCCCCTGCCCACGGACTTGAAACTATCCACTCCCCAACTAGGTCGAGTGCCTGTCACCCTCCCAAACATTAATGAGGTGCGTGGAGAGCCGTGGGTGCCCTCGCTGTCTATTGATAGGATGCTAGCGTCTAGTGAAATTAAAAACAACCTGCATCGGCAATAGCATTCACATAGTAGAAATTATTCAAAATATTAAGTCCAGGTCAGTCCCATGCCTAGGGCCCCGTCCCCATCAGTTCAGGCAATTGACAGTGTTGCGAGACGATGCCCAATGTAAACTGACAGTACGTAATAACTAAGAGGACGAGGACGAGCAGAGTCCGTAGTGTCACTCTCCTCAGCCGGGCATAGTGTACATCACTCTCCCACGCCCTGAGAGTTCCCCCAGAGGGCCGGGAGCCATCGCCCCTGTAGGAGTGCTAGGTGAGGTAGTATGGCATGCCCTAGAGCCAAAGGAATAATATCATTCACAGGCCAGCTGAAAACAACAATCGGAACAGCATGCACAGTTATGATAGGACCAAAAGGATATATATGGATCAAGAAGGGCTGCAGACTATAATATGGAGTCAATCTGGTCAGCGTGAACAGCCCCAGCAGTATAGGCATTGTAGCGGATCAAAGAAGGTGTGGATCCTCACCGAGGGAGCCAGCAGGGAAACTCGTGGTTAATAGGGACTACACAACAGGCGTTGCAGAGTTGCAGAGTTTAGACGGAATAGGACAACAGTGTCTCAGTTGTTGTATAAGTCTCAAGCTCTCGGGTCACTGCTCACCCTGAAGGTTGTCAGTAAACAGGTCCTGACTTTCAGGTAGCACCTCAGCATCGGAGCGGTCCACGGATTTCCTGTGACGATTCTGGGTAGACGTGGATTGACGCCACCCCTCAAGCCAATCCCACACCTCAGCAGGGGACTCAAAGAACCAGGTCTTGCCTTCCGATTCAATGTGTAGTTTTGCGGGAAACAGCATGGAGTACTTGATGGACTGCGCCCGGAGTGCCTTCTTTACCTCCAGGAAGCTGCGTCGTCGAGCCTTCACTTTCACGGTGAAGTCCGGGAATATCGTGATTTGCGCATTGTCAATTCACAGTGGCGGTCCCGCTCGTGCCGTCTGGAGGATGACATCTCGATCACGAAAGTTAAATACCCGGGCAACGATTGGGCCGGGGGGAGTGCCCGGCTTTGACCTGCCCCCAGGGACTCTATGCGCCCTTTCTATGGAGAAGTAGTTGGAGAGCTGCTTTGGTTGGAGATGTTGCAGGACCAGTTTCTCCACAAAGATCGGCGGCTGGCTCCTCGAAGCGCTCCAGAACACCCAGGATGCGGAGATTATTGCGTCTCGCTCGCCCTTCATAGTCATCCAGGAGCATCTCCATTTGGTGCTGTTGTTTCTGGAAGTGGGTTACTTGCTGTTGTAAAGTGGAGGTATCGTCAACGAGTGCCAAGGTCTTGACTTCTATATCCTTAACTTTGGTATCCATTTTACGAAGATCTGCGCGCAACAACGTTACTTCTATATTCACGGAATCAATGCGGGTCTCCAACGATGAGCGGACTCCAGCGATCGCCTCCATGACGTCATCTAGGGTGGGGGGCCTCGGTTGCGGAGGGGGAGTCGCTGTTTTGGGTATAGCTTCCGGGGCAGCATCTTTAGGTTCTCCCTTGGAGCCCCACAACAACTTGTTGATTTGTCTTTGGTTGGGGGGTCGATTCCCCTTACCGGAGGCCATTGCGAAGTGCGGGTCCTGCAGGCGATGGTACTGGCGCAGATCCAAGGGCGCACCTGTGGAGGGGGTCCCTCCTCGAGCGCTGAGGGGGGGCGCGTACCCCGTGTCGTCTGGGATCCCTGTCCACAGGGCCCCAGGAGGCGAAGACAAGCAGCAGCTCGCAGGCGGAGAGTGGGGGTCAGGAACACCACTTTCAGTCAGGGTGGCCGCACTATCAAACTGGATTTAGAGAAGGGCACAGGTTGCCCCCGGTCGCTTCCCCCGGGCAATATTGAGGATCCCAGGAGGGCTGATCACCCTAGCGCAGGGCCTCCCCGTCTTTCAGGCGTCTCCAGCAGTCAGGGTGGACACAGGGACCAGCTTTGATGTCACCCAGATGGAGGGGTGAGTACATACACGGTGCTCCAGAGTGGGGCCCAGGGAAGTGGGCGGGCTTGTCCTCCGCCCGATCCACGAGGGCTCCAGAGACCTCCCCGCCGGTTCAGTCACTGGATCGGGGGGGGGGGGGAGGTGGTTGGTCTGGTGAGGCCGTACATGTGGTCGCCGTGCATTAGAGCGGCCAGGAGCCAAACTTCACCTGAGGCTGTTGGGTAGTCCCCGGCTGTAGGCCAAAAGCCGGGGACTCGCGTAGGCACCGACGCCAGGCGGCTGGGGGGGCCCGTTGTTCACCGCGCTGCATGGCACCCGGGGGCCCAGCGAGGCGCAAGCAAGCGGTGGTGCTGGGGAATCGGCTGCACAAGACTAGACCGTATAGTTGATTGGGATTCAGGGTCCCATGGCGTCAGAAGCGGCCTCAGTAGCCGGAGTGATGTGCCGGGCGTCTGCGGCTGCCATCTAAGGAGCGGAGGAGGGCCGTGCTCCGGGATCAAAGTCCGGCGTGTAGGAGGACTCAGCGGGCATCAGGGGCCGAGCGAGGGTACTAGGAGGTTAGCGCTGCATGTGTTTATTAGTCCTGGGCTTTACGGTGGTACTAGCGCAGGATTGGTGACAGAAAGGCAGCGAGGGCCGGGGAGCCGCCTCAGACTGCGACCATCCGCCTCGGCTGCAAGCCACGCCCCCCATGATATGACATACTTGCATATAAAATGTAATATCATTCCTAAATAAAACGTGGAGTCACATATGGATGACTGTTACAAGACCAGACCAATAACCATGTGGCTTGATAGAGGTACCTTCATTAGCCATTGTCCCTGAATCTTGCCTATGGACTTGGGTATCCAAACAGGTCTGACTGAGGTTCATAGGTGGGACTCGATGAAAGCCCTCTGACTTCTGCTGTCTTCGGAGCCATTAATCAGATAATAGCTGTACAATCATCCTGTTTATCTTCACCTATTAGCGCAACTGAAAATAGTAGCTTCAGGAATGACAAAAGGTCTCAAAGGAGCAGAGAGAGGACCCTAGTTAGTTAAGGGAGAAATTTACTCATGAGAAAGAACTTAGCCTCTTTTTTGAATCGCGAGAACGAGGTGATTCCTCTGATATTCAGAGGCAACGCAGTCCAAATTCTTGGCGCAGCTCCCGAGAATGCTCTGTCGTATGTTCTCTTCTTAGGAAAATTGCTGGTTTCAGTAGGAAATCAACGGCCCCCCTCAAAGATCTAAGGTATCCAGAAATCGTAATTTTCTGGGCAAGGTAAAGTGGTGTTTCGTAGTGTAGAGCTTTGTGTGTAATACACGCCATCTTTAGCTGAATTCTTGCCTTGTACGGTAGCCATTTGAGCGCTTTCAGATGTGGAGTGATGTGGTCAAATTTTCTTGTACCCGTTACGAGCCTCACTGCAGAATTGAGGCAGGCGTTTAGTGGAGCTGATGAAATATTAGGAAGTCAATACAAAAAGGGGCACTGTTCCAATGGGAGAAGAGTTAAAGAACAAAAGAAAAAGAAAGCGTTTTAGATCGTGGACTCGGTGTAAAGAGTGAGGGGAAGTGTTGGACAAGACAGATCTTGTCTCTTGTTGCCCTCACACACCCTGAAGGATGTCATGCTTCATCATCGGGCGGTTGCTCCTCGTGGGCCGGCTGTGCAATGCCCTACGGGTCCCCCGAAGGGTCGCTTTAGCGGAGATCTTTTAAGACAATTGCCGTTTGGTGCATGTAGGTGTGTGGGTGGAGTCCTAGGGATAGGGTGTGGTCGTGGGTGCTGTGAGTTTACAAAATACCTAAGGGTATACCTGAGAAATCTTTAATGAGAAGGTACCCTTGGTAGAGTAAAAGAACCCGTAGGTTCGGTGTTACCAAAGTAGGCGTAATGTGCCCTGGAAACTGATCAGGTCGACATGTTTCACGCCTTCGTTGGTCCAAAGGATCCCTGGCGTTTCTTCGGGACCAAAATAAGTGATAATGTGGTGCACGATAGTGATAGAGGGGTAACATTAGCCCTCTAAATGATCTAAGGCGAGTAGTCACTAGGGGCCAGATGTAGGTGGCCATTTACCGTCCGGTAACGGGCGATTTCGGCCGTTACCGACCGGTAAATGGCTTTTTGGTATGTAGGGGGCTAAATTTACCGATTCGGTAAATTTACCGAATCGGTAAAATACCGAATCGGTAATTTTACCGATTCGGTAATTTCGGGATGTAGGTGGGACTCTTCAGAGTCCCTAAGGGCTTACAGATTCTGTATTTTACCACCCAATCCAATTGGGTGGTAAAATACCGAATCCAGGTGTGCATGCACATGTGTGCGTGCACACCTAGCCATGTGACAGACAGACATGCCCTTACGGCATGTCTGTCTGCCACATGGCACACATGCCAGTATTTGGGGTGCTAGAGGGTGTCAAAGTGACACCCCCTGCACCCTTGCTGGAATCGGTATTTACCGAATCGGTAAATACCGATTCGGTAATGCCCATTGATTCCTATGGGCTTCAATGCCCATAGGAATCAATGGGCATTACCGAATCGGTATTTACCGATTCGGTAAATACCGATTGTTACAGAATCGGTAATTCAATTACCGATTCGTCCTACATCTCCCCCCTTCTATTTTACCGATTCATAAATACCGAATCGGTAAAATTCGGTATTTATGAATCGGTAAAATAGAATTACCTACATCTGGCCCCAAGTCCTAAGAAGTTTAAGTGGTGGCTGGAAATCTCGCCCAAAAGATCAAAACCTAAAACGAGATAGAAAAAGGAAACAAAAACAACATAGAGCATGTTATAGTGCTGTTGTTAAGAGGTCACATCGTCCTGCTACTACTTAGAGAAGGAGTGTGTTGAATAAAAAAAAAAAGGTTGATGAGACATGACTCGAAGCTACATGGATTAGCATTGTGGATCCTGTGGGTGCACCATGGTCGTGGGCGCCGCGAGCAAACCAGACCGAGCAGTGGTGATGACTTGCTCTGCCCGGTCAGTCGCACGCCAACGTCCAGCGCGCCAATTGGCCACACAGTTCTCAGTCTGCTAAAGTTTATCTAGCCTTGATCATAATAATACAAGGCATATCATCCGCGTTCATGGCCTCAGCCTGTCATCATGTAAACGTATAAACGGTGCCGTTTCAGGTGAGGACAGTGCGGACAGTCATCACCTGAAACTGCACCATTTATACGTTTAAATGATGACAGAACCACCTCCGGAGGAAGATCGATCTCCTACCTGGCAGCCAAAACATGGAACTCCCTCCCCACACACCTACGACTGACCGAGGACCATCTCACCTTCAGGAAACACCTCAAGACCTGGCTCTTGAGACCCTCACGGGTGAGTAGCGCGCTCTATAAATGTATTGATTGATTGATTGATGCAGTCAAATCCCTCAATGAAGACCCAACCATCATAATCAAGCCAGCGGACAAAGGGGGTGCAACGGTTATTATGAATCTCGAGGACTACAAACAAGAATGCACCAAATAACTAAACAACACCAAATACTATGAGATCCTCGCCCACGACCCTACAACTAATTTACTTGGACAGATCCGCATCATGGCTAATGAAGCGTCAACGGAAGGATGGATCACAGCGAAAGAGGCAGCTTTTCTAGTCAACAACGCCCCAAGAATGCCGTATTTCTACCTCCTCCCGAAAATCCATAAGGGAATCAGCCCCTTGCCGCCCTCCCCCCCCCGGGGGCGTCCGATAGTCTCTGGCATCGGCTCCCTCCTGGAACCACTGAGTCAATTCAGTGATTTTTTTTCTTACGACCCTTAGTACAAGCAACTCCAGCATACTTGAAGGACACGAGGGACGTCCTGAATTTGCTACAAACCATCAATGACGACAACACTGAAGAGATCGACTTGTTACTCACACTTGATGTTGAAAACCTTCTGAAAGACACTGAGCTGCCAATGAAAACTCCAGCTACGTTCATTGTAGCCCTGATCACTCTGGCATTAACCAACAATTTCTTTATGTATAATACCACGATATACCATCAAACACAGGGCACCAGCATGGGGAGTACCTTCGCGCCGAGTCTGGCGGGACCATACATGTCTCATTTTGAAGCTACACATATCTTCAATGACACTAACCCCTTCAAAATTAACCTGGTGACCTAGAAGAGATATATCGACAACATTCTGATACTCTGGAGTGGAACCACAACCATGGCGCAAACCTTCCATGAATGGATAAACAAGAAGGACCCACACCTCCATTTCACCATGACTAAAAGCGAAAAGGCAATCCCATTCCTGGACTTACTGATTAGCCTTGAGACTAACCACCTCCAGACCACCATATACAAAAAAACCCACTGATTGCAACATCCTTAGCTTTAAGAGCCACCACCCAAAAGCCCTAAGAGAGAACCTACCCTATGGACAATTTCTGTGGATTCAAAGAAATTGTAGCACACTAACAGAGTTTGACATTCAATCAACCACCCTGTCCAACAACCTTGAGGAGAGACAATATCCGAGAAATGTGATCTCAAACGCTACAAAACGGGCAAGGAATAACAACCGACAAGGACTCCTGGAACCCAGGGAAACTAAAATTGACAACCTGATTACATGTGTCACTACTTTCACTCTAGCATCTAATAAGATAAAGAAGATAATCAACCGTAATTGGAGGATCCTGAACAGTGACACCCTGGAGCTTCCACCACCACGCTTCGCATTTAAGAGAACAAGGAACCTGAGAGACCAACTAGTGCACATACGCCCACAGCCTCCCAGAATCACTAGAGAAACCACCTTATGGAATCTCCCCGCAGTCACAGGACATCACCCATGTGGCACCTGTGGGGCCTGTCCCTTAACCAAACATACTAACATTTTACAACTGGGAACCTTCAGGTGGGAAGAACGAAAGCACACAAATTGCAACACCACCAACTGCATATACCTTATCACATGTCCCTGTAATCTCATATATGTTGGGATGACCACAAGAGCGGCCAAAGTGAGGATTACTGAACACAAAAGTACTATCAAACGCAAACGCACAGCCACTAAACTCACAAACCATTTCGTTGAGATAGTACACCCATGTGAGGCCATACACCCATGTGAGGCCATAAATTGGACAATCCTAGAGGCAAACCCACCTTGGAATAGTCACTCTCTCCGGAGACGCGAACAAAGATGGGTGCATCGCCTAAAAACTAACACCCACGGCCTTAACGATGAAATCCCATGGACAGAGCTGTGATTGTCCTCAGAACTTTTTGCCCTCGTACTAGCACCTACTAGGAGCAAATAGCCACCTATTTTCTTTGGATCGTTATCCAACACCTTTTCATATCCGACAGTATGGGTCCTCCGGAATGTGACTCTGTCTATCACCTCTTCTGAATACATCTCATTCCTAGCGAGAGATCCATCACTCCCTAGATTACAACCTACTATTCCCATGATATGTCATTTTACCACAGCCTACGCTGTGACTCTATTTATAAAAACAATGTACGAAGCTCATTTCCAAGATCGCCACCTGCAGTCTCGAACCCATGAGACTAAGCACACATATCACTAACATCCGTGTCCTTATTGTTTTACTCGATTTTACAATGCCACTTCATTCATTTAAAACTATGACTCCATCTATTCAAATTAGAATAATCATCATACCCTGAGTGCAAAAATCTTTTTGCTTCAGATTCATTTTAAGACTACTTGCAGCAGTCTCGAAACCATTAGGCAGCTAATACAAACACAGCCTGCGCATCGCTCTTTGCGCATGAGCAACCAAAACACTACACATTCACGCAGCCGCAGTAAACTGACACATGAGTCCTGCGGACCGGAAGAAGGCACCTCCCTTTACAAACAACACGGACCGGTATAAACGCTGGTCCTGGGAACAACTACTTTCACGTTCGAGCAAGCGCCAGGACGGGGCAGGTATCGTGAGCCGGCACCCGACTTTGAATGTGAGTATATACCGCAAGACTACGTAGCGAGACTTCACTCACCAAGTAAGTAGCGATATGTATGTATCCCAGTGATGCCGGAGGGCGAGAAGTATAATAGCCACTGTATTCTTTCTCTCTCTGCCCCTCTGCATCCCAACAAGGTGTGGGCCCCTGTGCCACTAGCTTATGGAGCACCATTCGGGTTCCCTTTAGGTAAGTCGGTACAACATGCATTTTTCCTCCTGTAGACTCGGTAAACAATCCTTTGTACAGTAGCATCTTCGGACGCTTTACGTGGCACTATCCGCACTGTCATCACCTGAAACTGCACCGTTTATACGTTTACATGATGACTGGGCTGAGGCCATGAACGCGGATGATATGCCTTGTGTTATTATGATCAGGGCTAGGTAAACTTTAGCAGACTGAGAACTGTGTGGCCACGTGGCGCGCTGGACGTTGGCGTGCGACTGACCGGGCAGAGCAAGTCATCACCGCTGCTCGGTCTGGTTTGCTCGCGGCGCCCACGACCATGGTGCACCCACTCACAGGATCCAGAATGCTAATCCATGTAGCTTCGAGTCATGTCTCATCAACCTTTTTTTTTTAATTCAACACGCTCCTTCTCTAAGTAGTAGCAGGACGACATGACCTCTTAACAACAGCACTATAACATGCTCTATGTTGTTTTTGTTTCCTTTTTCTATCTCGTTTTAGGTTTTGATCTTTTGGGCGAGATTTCTAACCATCACTTAAACTTCTTAGGACTCAGTGACTACTCGCCTTAGATCATTTAGAGGGCTAATGTTACCTCTCTATCACTATTCACTATCGTGCACCACATTATCACTTATTTTTTTCCAGAAGAAACGCCTGGATCCTTTGGACCAACGAAGGCATGAAACATGTCGACCTGATCAGTTACCAGGGCACATTACGCCTACTTTGGTAACACCGAACCTATGGGTTCTTTTACTCTACCAAGGGTACCTTCTCATTAAAGATTTCTCAGGTATACCCTTAGGTATTTTTAAACTCACAGCACACACGACCACACCCTATTCCTAGGACTCCACCCACACACCCACATGCACCAAACAGCAGTTGTCTTAAAAGATGTCCGCTAAAGCGAACCTTCGGGGGTCCCATAGGGCATTGCACCGCCGGCCCGACGAGGAGCAACCTCCCAATGATGAAGCATGACATCCTTCCGGGTGTGTGAGGGCAACAAGAGACAAGATCTGTCTTGTCCAACACTTCCCCTCACTCTTTACACCGAGTCCACGACCTAAAGCGCTTTCTTTTTCTTTTGTTCTTTAACTCTTCTCCCATTGGAACAGTGCCCCTTTTTGTATTGACTTTGTGGTTATTTTGGAGCACGGGCACTGGACCATTAAAACGCTCCCGGTCCCCCCCTCTTCTCTTTTGAATACGAAATATTAGGAAGCCCTGCTGGAGTTGTGCATCCATACTCAATCCTTGAGATAACCAAAGCTTGGACAGCTGTTTTCAGGTCAGCAGTTTCGATGAACGGTTTCAATTTTCTGAGATGGAATCAGGCATTTTTTGCCATAGTGTTGAGGTGAGATCGCATGTTTACATCCTTATTCAGCGTGATTCCAAGTGACTTGATAGAATCAAAAAGAATCGGTGTACCGTTTAGCGCTGTGATCAATTTGGTCCATTCCATGATCATCGTGGAGGACTTAGGGGGGAGATCAAAAGGAAATCTGTTTTCTGTGAGTTGAGTTTAAGATGATTGCTTAAAAGCCAGTGAACAGTCTTTTGTAGTGCTTGGTTCAATATGTTGATCTCTTCAAGCAATGTGATTTTCATATACAGCGGAGTGTCGTCTGCATACATGTGGAAGGAGATTTAGCCTGCTGCAGTACTTCAGGGAGTGGCTCAATGTACAGGTTGAATAGGGATAGGTATAGAGTTGAACCTTGAGGAACTCCAATATGACTCGGGATGAAAGGGATAGCATGTGGTTCACCTAGAATCTTTGTGATCTGTTCTCTAAGAAGGAATGAAACCATTTTAGGACTGTACCCGAGAAACCCATCCTATTCTCCAGTCGGTCTAATAATTTACCATGATTTACAGTGTCAAATGCTGAAGATAGGTCGAGGAGGACTAGTAGACAGGTTAGGTTACAGACTAGAGCAAGTAGAGCATCATCCACTATGTGCAAAATTGCTGTTTTCATGCTGTAGTCTGGTCTAAACCCTGATTGGCAGTAGTTTAGTAGCTTATATTCTGTGATGTGACGGTTCAGTTGTTGTTGAGCACATCTTTCCAAAACATTAACATTGGGATACCTTATTACATTTAATAAATGCTAATGTTTGATTGGAACAGGTAGAAATTTCATGTTTGGACTTAAATGTATTGTAAATTAAAATCCTCTTTAATGGTAAAGACGGATTTTAGATTACAGTTTTAAAAATGACACTTTTAGAAAGTGATTCGCACACTTTATTGCAGATTGCAGTACATTCCAGTGTCTCATTCATAAGTGGACTTCAGTTATATACACAATATTCAACTCTATTCATGTACAGTGATTCGCACACTTCATTGCGGATTGCAGTACATTGCAATGATTAATTTTTAAGCGGACTTCAAGGATTTACACACTATTCAACAAAGTGTGTTTGTCAGGCGGATCACAGTGGTCGAATTTCAGTGATCCGCACACTATTCAACGGAGTGTTTTTGACAACACAGTTGTCGAATTTCAGTGATCCGCACACTATTCAACGGTTTGTTTTTGACAATACAGTTGATATGATTTTATGCTCTTTATTCTAGTCCTAACTTTATTTTTTTTTGTGTCACATTACGCCTTCTTACTGATATTTCTAGTGAATTTTGGTTGTTTGACAAATTAATAGCACAATGTCTTCTTTGCAATCTGTCAATGCCTCTCCTCCTTTCCTTGAGACCCCTGGAGATCCTCCTGTTAAGTGGGATGTTTGGTTTGATGCTTTCGAAACCTATTTAGGTGCAATTGGTGCTCTAAGATATCACCCAGAAAGGAAAAAATGGTAATTGTTACATTCTTTAGGTTTTGAGGGGAGATCAATTTTCAAGCACTTACCAGATTTACCTGATAATGCAGATCTATTAGATGAATATCAATCTACTGTGGCCAAAATTAAGGTACGTTTTGATAAGCAACCTAATGGTATTGTTTTGAGACACAAGTTTTTTAAGAGAAAACAATCCGAAAATGAAGATGTTGATGCATATGTCTCTATTCTCAGGAAACTGGCTTCTGTGTGCCTTTTCGAGAATTTCACTGATCAAATGATCCGGGACCAATTTGTAGGAAATTGTAAAGACAAACAAATTAGACAAAAATTGTTATCAATGGATAATCCACCTCTTGATGAAACCATCAAGGTTGCAAAAAGTATAGAAACTTCCCACATATCTCTCAAAGAATTAGAAGACAAACCACAATTGGATACAGTCAATTTTGTTGGTCCAGTTAAAAAGCCAAAGAACAAAATTACTAAGAAAGGGAACAATTTTGATTAAAAAACAAAATCAGAAAATACTATTCCTAGTAATATGTGTTTACGATGTGGAAGTTCTTCTCATGGGAAGGGATCTAAATGTCCAGCATTAAACTTAACTTGTAATTACTGTAAAAAGGTTGGACATTATGCTACTGTGTGTTTGGAAAAAAAAATCGAAAAAAATCTGTAGCTTGCGTATTAGAATCTGATGAGTACGACTCAGATGAAGGAATTGTTTCTGTAGTACAAGATCAATCTGTTCCTATTGAATCTACCATACCACTTACTGGGGATCCTTCATCTTGCATTGATCCCATTGTTAAGATCACAGTTGGAGATAAGAAATTGATGTTAGTTGACTCCGGTGCTAGAATCACCATGATAACACAGAAACTTTTCTATGAGACATGGGGTGATAGAGCACTTTTTCCTCCCGATCGATCACCAGTATCCTATGAGGGGCGTAGAATAGAATTACTTGGGTTCATTGAAGACTTCCTTACTTTCAAAGGAAGGAGAATCAGAGGCAAAATCTATGTAGCTGTGAAGGGACTAAATATTTTGGGTTGGTTCCACCAAGGTTTGTTTGGTATGCAACTAAAACCGGGCACAAAAGAACAAGTCATGCTTGTCACGTGTGAAGAAGGAGGGTCAAAGTGGATTAGTGAATTTCCTACTGTTTTTTGGAATAATCTGGGAAAAATTATTGGGTTCAAGCACAAGATTATTGTTAAAAAAGGAGCTACTCCGATCAAACATAAACTAAGAGGTGTCCCGTTTAGTGTTAGGGAGGATCTCAATAAAGAAATTACTTCTTTATGTGAGAAGGGTATCATTAAACCAACAGATACTTCCCTCTGGTTGTCACCTTTGGTGGTTGCACGCAAACGGGATAGGAAGATGAGGGTATGTGTGGACCTTAGATCACTCAACAAGGAGATCTGGGTCGACTCTCACCCCTTACCTAAAATTACTGATTTATTCTCTAGTATCAAAGGTGCCAAGGTCTTTTCAAAGTTGGATTTGGCTAGTGCTTATCACCAGATAGAACTCCATCCTGATTCACGCTCCTTGACTGCTTTTGTATCACCCCTTGGAACCTTCCGTTATAAGAGAATGCCTTTTGGGTTAGCCTCGCGGCATCGGTATTCCAGAGGGTTATGCAGAATATGTTGAGGAGTGTGGAGGGTGTTCTAGTGTTTCAGGATGATGTACTGGTTTATGCCAAAGACAATGTTTCTCGCGACCACATAACAGGAATGTTCTAGAAATCTTCAAGAGAAATGGTGTTGTTTTAAAGAAAAAAAATGCAAGTTTTCATGCAGTGAAATTGAATATCTAGGTCATCTTCTATCCCCTGAGGGAATCAAACCGAGGCAAGGCCTTATTGATGCTATCATGAACGCACCTATTCCCAAAGACAAGACTGGTGTTAAGTCGCTATTGGGGTTGCTTGAAAACTACTCTCGTTTTGTTCATAACTATGCATCTAAGGTCAGGCCTATCAGTAATCTTTTGAAAACTTCTATGAAATTCATATGGTCATCTGACTGTGACAATGCTTTTAGGGAAGTTAAAGATGATTTGAGGAAAAGTGATGCTCTCACACCTTTCGACACAGAGTTACCTTGTTTTATTACTGTCGATGCTAGTAAAGAAGGGTTAGGTGCGATTCTCACTCAGCAGTCTGGTGAACAAGAATTTACTGTTGCCTTTGCATCAAGTGTTCTTAGGTGTGCTGAGTTACAGTATTCTGTAATCGAAAAAGAATTGTTAGCCTGCTTATGGGCCATTGACAAATTTCGAGCATATGTTTGGGGAAGACACTTCAATCTTTTAATGGATCACAAACCTCTTATTTCTATATTATCTTCGGGTCCTAGCAAATGTTGCATGCCTAGAATTATCAGGATGGTTAGTAGGTTGCTACAATATCAGTTTTCCATTACGCGTATTGCTGGAGGGAAAAATGTTAGAGCTGACTTTTTGTCACGTTTTCCACAAAGTGCTGATATTAGTGAAGGCACGGGTTTCAAAGAACTGAGTGAGGAGGATTTTTTTGTAGCATCTGTAGATATTCCTATTTTGTCAGTTGGATCAGAGGAAGAGTGGAGGGTGGCTCATTCTGATGATAAAATTCTTCAAGAGGTTTGCATGTATGTTACAAAGGGTTGGCCTAAAGAAAGGTCTCCTTCTTGTGAACTTCAACCGTATTGGAAAATTGAATCTGAGTTATCCATAGAAGATGGTTTATTGATGAGATGTGACAAACTAGTTCCTCCACATTCTATTAGGACCATTATTGTCA
Source organism: Lissotriton helveticus (assembly GCF_964261635.1). Lineage (NCBI taxonomy): Eukaryota > Metazoa > Chordata > Amphibia > Caudata > Salamandridae > Lissotriton > Lissotriton helveticus. The sequence continues at coordinate 1,877,856,919 of NC_136059.1, forward strand.
AAGAATCTCATGAAGGACATCTAGGCATATCTTCTACTATACGACGGGTCCGTGAAAATTTTTGGTGGCCAAGAATGGGCATTGAGATCAGGACAGCTGTAGAGAATTGTCTATTGTGTTCTTCGTCAGAGAAAACTCTAAAAGTGAATACTCCACCTTTATCTCCTATTGAATGTCCTTCGGGACCGTGGATTCAAGTGGGTGTCGATATTATGGGTCCTTATGATGTATTACCTTCAAATATGAGATTCATTATAGTATTAATAGACTACGCTTCCAAATGGCCGGAAGTGAAGGTTGTTAGGGAGGCTGGTTCTGCTAATGTTATCAAGTTTCTGAAGAGTGTATTTGTGAGGGAAGGTTTTCCTCAATTTTTGGTTTCAGACAATGGTTCTCAATTTGTAAGTCATGAGTTTCAGAGTTTTCTTAGTTCCAGTGGTATAAAACATCTCAAGAGTTCTTTATATTATCCACAGGCAAATGGCTTGGTGGAAAGAATGAATAGAGTTATTGGGGAATGTGTGAAATGGGCTGTTAAGGAGAAACAGGACGTGCTAGGTGCTTTAGAGAGCATGTTGTGGTTCTACAGAATCTCACCGCATTCTACTACTAAGTGTTTTCCTTTTGAGGTCCTGAGAGGGAGAAAAGCCAATACCAGTTTTCGCCCAGGTTGGATGAACAAATGGTTTGACCCTTTGGTTAATATGGAGTCTGTTATGGATAGGGTTAGGACTAATGTTGATCTTATGCAGAGTAAAGAGAAAGAGTGGTTTGACAGGAAGAAAGGTGTCAAAATGGTTCAGTTGTGTGTTGGTGATTTTGTAAAAATCAAAAATTCTGTGCACACCAAGAAAGGTAAAGGAAGGTTTAGTGATCCTGTTAAAGTAATCAGAATTGGAAATAAATCTGTTCATGTAGAAGGAGGGTTCTGGTGGAATGTTTCTAAAGTAGTTAAAACAAAACCTAATATTCAAGAAAAGGATGGTAATGATACCAATGCCAATCATTTCACTGACTTGTCTACTTCTCCTAACTTTTCGTCCTTAACAGTGCGGAGACGGAAAAGTTCTAGGGTTTCTATTATTCCTAGTAGATTTCGTGATACATTTTTTTTTAAAGTATGTTTTTCTTATGCTTATTATATTTTAGTGAAAGTCTCTTGTTTTATTTTATTTGAAGAAAGGGAGGTATGTTATATTATATGTACTATGTTTATTGTACTAGTATGTTTACATCTGTTGGTTTGGTCAATCAGCCTCTTTGCCTATGCAGCCAATGTGTTTGTGAGATCATGACATCTGGAATGTTATGATTCAATGCTGAAGAGTTAACTACACAGAAGGACTGAGAGAGCTGGACTGGCAGATGATCAGCTGCGTAGAGATCTACTTTCTCAATAAATGTACCTTATCAACTTTACCTGCTTCCAATCCTTATTGAGATTACTACAGAAAGCTAGTCAAAATACCTAGAACAAGTGCTTCAGAGACAGTGTGCACTTCTGTTTCTCATAGCTGGAATAATATGATTATGATTCAAATGTCATTTATTAACAACGTGAACTGAAATTATTTTTGCATAGACACTAGTACTTAACAAACAAGAATGCTACACATTATAACACTCAGACGAAATTTTGATGAAGTCAATTTATTTCAAGTACGTGATTCTTGTCAATAGGTCTTCTACATAAAGACTAATCTTAACATTTTCTTGAGAGTAGCAATATAATTCATCCCAATGCAGTAGCCCTTTGTCAGGGGTGTCTACAATCAAAAACATATGCAAAAATGTTTTAAACATCTGCAAATATCGTATAACGTACATAGCCTCATTCCGTGAGGGACAATTCCCAATGTGTATAGAAACTACAAAAAACCACCAACCATCTCATGAAACTCCAACATGGCTGGCAAAGGTCTATCAGGTAGTAAATGGCATACCTCTATTAGACACCTGTTGTGCAACAAAGTGCTCTATAGATCAGCTCAATAAGGACGTGAAAAAAGGAAAGAATTGTGGCAAAAGTGATAGTGCACCAGCATAATTACTATTTGTGGTCTTTCTTCGAGCTGCTTCTGAGGAGACCAAGGATGATATCCAAGGTTGAACCATGAATCTTGTTCAAAAGCTTATTGTGAAATCTCATGAAAAGGCGTATAAGAGGAAACCACCGTTCCCAACATGCATCCATAGTTAGTGTCATAAATACAATCCAAAAGTTATGAGCTCCTGTAAAAGTGTTTAACGCTGAGCTTTGAGATGTCCAGTGAATTGAGAAAAAGGTAGATGCTGCTTGAGAGTAGATGGATGAAAACTGCTGGACAGTAAAGTGTTATTTTTATTTCCTAAGATTCACAAAAATCTTCTACCCCTTTTCGGAGGATTTATTCTTCAGAGTATTCGGGTAAGATTTTTTATGGGGATTAGGATGGGCACATTATGTTTGTTAATCATCGTCTAATCTGTGAGTACATTACGGTGTAGTCTTCAGTGGTTCTCTTTTACTTTGTTTTGTCAGTTGGGCTCAGACTTCCTTCAGACTTTGTCTAGCAGGATATACTTCCAAGAGAACTCCGGCTAGATTTTACTTGGGACAAGTATATGCCTGTTACTTTTGGCATTTGTCCATTACTTTACCAAAAACTCTCAAGCAGTTTTTCACAGATTTTTCAGTTTTTCAACAGTTGGGCTCGAATTTTGCCAAGCGGCATTTTTCTTTGAGGGTTTAAGTCATTGCTATATTGGCTGAGATTGTACATCTCAAAGGTTAGTGTTACTCACTTTTACAACAAGCTCATCACTTTCAGATCATATTTATGACACCAACTATCGGTGCATGTTGGGAACGGTGGTTTCCTCTTAAACACCTTTTCATGAGATTTCACAATACGCTTTTGCACAAGATTCATGCTTCAACCAGGAATATCATCCTTGGTCTCCTCAGAACCAGAGACAACTAATAGTAATTACACTGTTGCACTGTCACTTTTGTCACAATTCTCTCCTTTTTTCACTTCCATATTGAGCTGATCTATAGAGCACTTTGTTGCAAAACAGGAGACTAATAAGGTATGACATTTACTACCTGTTAGATCTTTTCTAGCCAAGTTGAAGTTTCATGAGATGGTTGGTGGCTTTTATAATTTCTGTAAACTTTGGGAATTGACCCTCATGGAATGAGGTTATGCATGTTATGATATTTCTAAATGTTTTTTTTCCTCAACAAATTTTATCTGTTTTAAAGGTACAAAATGGGCAAAGCCCGGCAAGTACATTGCATATAGTGTAAAAGACATAGCGTACCTGATTTTATAGTTCCATAATAACTTGGCCAGTAGAACACCAGGCCGGATAATTAACAAACTACACCAAACGCTGCAAATTGTTCATAATTGCGTATGTTTAAGGCTTGTCTTTCAGCCATCAATGTTATCTGTCTATGATGTACTTATATAACACATATGATGCCTAGGGGGATTATAGAAGGTCTGAATGTGGCAGGGGGTGTACGTCGATGCCCTGATATGCCGCCCAGCTGGACCAGATCTTCCTGTGCTGCTGTGGGCACCCCCGTGCTTGAAAGACTACAATTTCGGCACCCATGCACCTATCTATGGTCTTTTTCCATCCCCCTAAACTCGACAGGGAAGTCACTTTCTATTTCTGGGCTATGTCTCTTTGGCTAAAGTTAGGCCAAAAAACAGGAGGTGCTGTTTATAACAGTTTCCTCTGATCTCCTCTGTATTGTGGAGGAGCAGCAGTCTGGGGTCAAATGGAATGGTCCAGGCCAGCACCTGACCCAGGCAGGATGTCACCTTCTTCCAGAGTTGCTGTATCGCTATGCAGCTTCACAACGTGTGTAGAAAGGAGCCCTCTTCTTTTGTACATCGAAGGCACTGGGGGAACTGAATGACTCCAGTCCTTCAAAGCCGTGATCGAGTGTAGTATACACAATGGAAATAATGAAACTGTATGAGGCAGTATCTCGAGGAAACTAATGCATGTCAGGGGCTGGCTAGGGCCTCCGTCAAGTCGTCATCCGTCAAGATCGGCATATCGACTTCCCAAGCTACTCTGGTCTTGTGTAATGTGTTGTGTGTGTGAGTGATTAGTGTCTGATAGATTTGTTTGATCTTGTGCGCCCCTAGGTCCCCATTAATAAATGGCCTTCCAGTGGGTGGAACTCTGGTAGGGTCTCCAATTGACGGAAATGCGGGTCTAGAGCATGTTGCAGTTGTAGATACCGGTGGGACTGAGATTTATGTAAATGAAACTCAGTTTGCAATTGATGAAAGGGTTTAAGGGTACTGCCATGCATAATGTCGCCTAAGGTGGAAATTCCAATGAAGTACCATTTACGAAAGTCTGCCAAAGTAGAGACGGAATGTATGTATATGCCCTGTTTGTGTTAGTCTCCCCATCCAACCCATGGTTCTCACCATGTGTCTCCATAATTGTATGACAGTCTTGGTGGCCAAAGGGAGGGCATCTAGATTAATCAAACTATACAGGACTTTCTGCAAGGAGTGTCTTTCATTGACAGCCGCTCCACCACATGTGCTGGATCTGACTGAGACTCGTACCACCACTGATTAATAACTAGGAGATGGGATGCGGAATTATATGCGTATATATCTGCTGCCTCAATGCTTCCGCAGTAGGTCGATTGTGTGCACGTGTGAAGTGCCACCCGGTTTGCGTCCTTGCCATAAAAACTTGTTCAGGATTGCATTTAGTTGCGTGAACCATGAGTGGTGGATGTTATATGGGAAGTTCTGCAGCCGATATAATAGACGAGGTAGGGACACCATTTTAAAAATGGCTGAACGCCCGTATAATGATAGAGGAAGTTGGGACCATGTCATAGTTTTGCTAGGGACCGCGGGGAGTAATGGAATGATATTATGCATCCAAGAAGTCGTGGGACACGGCGATATGAATACTCCCAAAAATGTAAATCCATCTACGGCATTAGATAGTTGCGTGGCCCAGGTCGGACGTTTCTGATCACCCCGCACGTGGAAAAGTTTAGATTTGGAGGGGGTGGTTGCTAACCCAGAAGTCTCCCCAAATACTCAAAAGATCTGGAGGATATGGGGTCCGGAGAACCACGGATCTGTCAGATTAAAGAAGGCGTCGTCAGCGTAGAGTGCAATTCTGTCAGAGTATTCTCGTGACCACTCTAACCCACGAATCAGCGGGTCTTGTCGTACCCATACGATCAGTGGTTCTATGGCCAGGGCGATGAGCAACAGGGATAAGGGGCAGCCCTGTTGCATGCCCCGGTGGATGGAAAAGGGGGTCGACCAATTACCCGCCACCCGCACTGATGGCGAGAGGTCTGTGTACAGCAACTGTATGCAAGCTAAAAATCGAGTTCCAAAGTTTATGGCGTGAAGGAGCTTAAAGAGATATGTCCAACTTAAGGAGTCAAACGCCTTGTCAATGTCAGGCAATAGAATGGTCGCCGGCCATTCTAGGAGGAGGGCCTCCTTGAGTGCTGTTAATAAATGCAGGCCCAACGTTGTCATATGCGGCCGCAAAAAATCACTACGGAACCCATTGGGACCAGGCACTTTACCAGGGTCGGTGTTAGTCAGCGCTGCTCTCAGCTCATCTAGTGTTATTGGGGCATCTAATATGTCCCTTACCTGATCGGAAAGTTTGCGGGGGGAATGTTTAACAGGAACTCATCGATATTAGCAGAAGGTTGCGCCGCGATCCCAGGGCAGTCCCGGTTGCCACTTGCGACTCTAGTGATCGCTGGCGATCATAAAGGTCCAGTATTTGGGCTAGAAGTGTACGCTTTTTTCCAGTTCAGAAGCTTATATCTACCATCCCGAATCGAAGGCTTAAGAGCCGCCCACAAGATAATTCTGGAAGGGGCTGTGTCTGAATTAGCCAAGAGGTAACCTGTGATGGCCTGTTGAAGGACATCTTGATAATTGGGGTCTCTAAGAAGCCAGGGGGACATATGCCATCGTTAAAGGGCCTGTTGAGCTTTCAGGCACAGCTTAAGCTGAACCGGTGAATGATCCCATAGTCCCTGGGGTAGGATAGATGGGTGTGACACCCTATGAATATAGCTATGAGAAATAAATATGTAATCCAGTTGTGACAGTATTGTGTACCGCCGATGTATACATGAACCTACTCATCGAGGGATGGAAAGCGCGCCATGTATCCAACCACTCCAGTGTATTAGCCAGAAGATTCAATTTGAATTTGTTCGGAGTGGGGTTCTTGACTTGTGGCCTGCCAACGATCTTGGGGTGTCATCATGTCGTTCCAATCCCCGCCATGGATCGTCTGGCCCTCAGGGATCTCTCCCCATAGCTGTGTGACTTAATCCGAGAATATTTGTCCCATGGGGGGTGCGGGGCATAAATACTTCCAATAGTTAACTTCTCCCTGGCCACTGTTCATGTGATGATAGTATCTCGCCCCCGGGGTCTATCCAGTGTTTGGAAATGGTATGTATAAAGTTCAAAGTTTTGATCCTTGCCTTCCGTGCCATTAATGACTTGGGCCCGGTTTATTTGAGAAAAAGACTCAAATTATCTTTATCATCCAGATCTCTGAGATCCAACAGCTTACGTCTTCTAGTGGTACCAAGATTTCGCCGCTCCAGGTGTGGGGGAAGAACGTTTGGAGTAGCTGCTGCCAAGCTCTGGAACACCCTCCCTTTAGATCTAAGGTTCTGTGAGTTGGAACAAGCATTCCGTCGTAAACTCAAGACTTGGCTGTTTACTTCTGCTTAATATAGTTCTTCCAATGATCAGTAATCTATAGCGCCGGGACACCCCCTTCTGGGGGTAGCCGTGCGCTCTACAAGCTTCTTAAATAAATAAATAAATGTGGCACGCAGCGGTGTATGAGGACCGCCGTACCTCAGGAGCCATGTACAAACCCAGAATGGTATACTGTAGTGTAACCAAATCTGTTGATGCATGGGGTTTTGTTCCCTAGAAGATGGGTCTCCTGGAGTAGGAGTATGTCCGCTTCACAGCGCCTTGCTAATCTAAGCACTGCACCCCTCTTGATTTTATTCAAGAGCCCCCTAACATTTCAAGATATCATGTTCAGTTCCCCCAGTTGAGGACTAGGCGTATGGTGTGTCATCGAACAGCCGTGTGATACTGATGCGTCCGAGTGTGATCTTCATGTGTGTTCGGTGTCTGCAACCTTACAAACAAAATGTAACCAACAATTCCCATCCCCCCCTTCCCCACCCCTATACTTCCATAAACAAAGAGTACCTGTCGCAGCGGAGACCTCACAGGGGCCCCAACAGAGGAACCCAAGGGAGCTCCACCAATCTTGCCCAAACGTTCCAACTTTATAAAACATAATACCAAATGTCTAGTGGCATGGTCGTTCCGTTTGTGGCCATAAGCCAGTGAGGTGGACCCCAAATTTGTGATCTTAAGAGCAAAAATATTGGCATCGGGCCGATCCTCCAGACCCTATGTCCATTTCAATTAGTGATCATTCTGCTGCTTCCTCCTGGTCTCTCCAGTTGGAGTGGGATATGTGCCGTCTCTTCGAAGTGCCTCTGTGTGAGCCCTTGGAAGAGTCCGAGTCCAACGATGGCGGAGAGTGTGGCTTGAGATGTGTTGTTTCATGTTTCCATGAGACACCGTCTCTGGGGAATCAAAGAAGTAGAAATAACAATTGATGGACAGAATGCAGAACAATGTCATACATTCACCCCAGTACAGAGATCTGGGCCTAAATCCATCGTTTGCACTCCACACCACTCCAGGTCAGACATGGCCATATGCAAATCAGCCTTCACCCTGTGCCTCATGGGAACAGTCCAGCCCGAACTGCCAAGCCATGTCTTTCCTGGACCGGAATCAAGCATCCAAGGACCGGTTTCTGGCTATCAGCCGTCATCAGCCTGGATAGCTTGACTCCAGTGGTGTGGAGAGCATGGGACTCATGTCTGAGCATACCCATCCCACTCGGTGTGACAAATGCAAAAACAATTGATGGACAGAATGCAGAACAATGTCATACATTCACCCCAGTACAGAGATCTGGGCCTAAACCCATCGTTTTTTTGCACTCCACACCACCCCAGGTCAGACATGGCCATGTGCAAATCAGCCTTGACCCTGTGCCTCATGGGAACAGTCCAGCCCGAACTGCAAAGCCATGTTTTTCCTGGACCGGAATCAAGCATCCAAGGACCGGTTTCTGGCTATCAGCCGTCATCAGCCTGGATAGCTTGACTCCAGTGGTGTGGAGAGCATGGGACTCACGTCTGAGCCTACCCATCCCACTCGGGGTGACAAATGCTAAAACAACAGTAGTACTTCGAGTTATATATCACTCTCATCCGGGCAGGATACAGCAGCCTATAAGAAACGTTGAGTTCCTGGAGTCTATGTTTCGCAGCTAAAAAGAATTGTCATTGCTTCTGCACGAGCCCGGTATAGTCCAGGAATATTATGATTGGGTGCGAGTTAAAGAGCAATCGGTCTTTGTGAGTTCTCACAGACTGGAGTATTGCATCTGGATCTGCATAATTGAGTAGCTTGGCAATCACCGGTCGCGGGCTTTCGACGGGCGGGGGTTTCTTCGTCAGTGCCCGGTGGGCTCACTCGACTACAAAGCAGGCGGAGATTGATTTTTCCGGCAACAGGGACTTAAGCCACTTCATGAGGAAGTTGTTCATAGATGGGCCTTCACAACCCTCCGGAAAGCCGACCAAGTGCACGTTATTTTGCCGAGCCCTGCCCTCTGCCTCTTCAACACGCGATGCCAGTTCCTGCATCACAACCGTGAGCTTGTTCACCTTCTTTTGGAGAGACGTCACCGTGTCCTCCACTGTTGAGACTCGGGTTTCAGCTTCTGTGATGCAGTCTACTTCCTTGCGGAGATCTTGGAGCAGGAATGAAACCCTGGATCCTACAGCGCCAAACTTTGCTTTGGGTGCTTCCCGCGACTGGGTGAATGCCGCAAGTAGGGTCGCATTTTCCGGGGTGGGGCCTCCTGAGCCACCAGATGTAGTGTAATAATGCAAGGAGTTGTGTTTTAGTCGGCGCCGTCCGATTTGCCTTTCCCATTGTGGAAGGAAAGGGCATATGAAAGGAGGTGCCACACAGGTGGTATTGCAAGTGGTCTCTTTTATGTATGACGTTGCTGTTCTGGTCTAGGCTGCAGAGTAACAGTCTATGTAGATATTTCTAGATGTTTAAAATAAAAAATAAAAAATGATATATTTTTGATTGTAGACACCCCTAACGAAGGGCTACTGCTTTAGCCCAAAAATGCATTGAGATAAATTATACTGCTAGTCTCAAGAAAATGTTAAGACTAGTCTTCATGTGGAGGACCTATTGACAAGAATCGTGTCCTTGAAATAAATCGACTTGATCAAGATTTTGTCTAAGAGTGTTATAATTTGCAGCATTTTTGTTTGTTGAATAGTAGTGTCTTACATAAATAATTTCAGTTCACACATTGTTAAAAAGCACTCATTCGAGTTATATTGCAATATTATTCCCGCTATGGAAAACAGTAGTGCACACTGTGTCTAGAGCACTTGTTCTAGGTAATTTGACTTGGTGTATTTGAGGGTGAGGGTGGAGTCCCCTCACAGAGTGCACACAAAGTTTTGATAGTTAGTTTACTAGCTCTTAATTTAGAACACCACTTTGAGTCACATTAGAGTGCAACACAACACCCTTAACTAGTACTTTTAGAAAGCTGGCATTGTCCTGCCCTAAACCTTCTGCAGTCTTCCAGTTGCCTGGACCCCTTAATTGCTCCCCACCGTCAGGAATGCATATTGGGCCCAGACAGTAAACAATAGAATGTGGGTATAGATGGGAGAGGGCCATCCTGCCAGGATGGGAGTAGCGGAACTGTTCACCGCCCCATTTAAAATTCAAAGGGCTTCCTCCAATCCACTCAAAATGGAATGTGACACCAGTCTATTGTCACCTTAGATACTTAGAACATGGGCAGGGGAAAGACATTTCCAGAATCAGGTGGGTGGACATCCTAGACGTTTCCCCCACTTCAAAGGCTGGGCCCAGGTATACATTTTGGACCCTCAGACCTTACAGAAGAAGGACTGCCTTGTTCCCCAGGGGACTGCCCTACTGCTTGAAGCTGTGCTTGGTCTCTAGAGGATTGCCCAGTGCCTGAGGCCTGCCTTGTTCTTCAGATGACTGCCCTGCTGCTTGAGACCTGCCCTGTTCTTCAGATGACGGCCCTGCTGCTTGAAGCCTGCTCTACTCTAAGAAAGACTGTACCTGCTTCCTACATCCCAGGCTAACATGAGTAACTAAGGGTCAGTTGGCTGACGTTCTGAATTTATATATGAAAGGTGGGAGACAAGAGATATTTACTGAAGTCTCATACTCAATTGAAAGTACATCGAAAACAGGAGTCCTACTCAGACATGTGGGCTAATCCTCATCTACCAGGTTGCCCCTTGGTGGTATGCTTCATCATTGGGTTCTTCTTGTTCCGCTGTGGAATGTGGAATGCTGCTACCTGTGTGTTACATGGGAGCAATGTATAGTATACACAAAAGAATGAAGGATAAGAGTTAGAGGGATATGAAGGAAGTACCTGTCTGGTAGGGAAACTGTTTTATTCTTCCTCCAGGCGGTATGCTTAAAAAGGGGAAGAACTGTAGAAAGTGTTTTTGTGTTTAATGATCCTACTTTCTGATCGGTCTACATGTTTCAAGCCTTCTATCCCTGTGGCTTTTGTCAGGACCAAAGAATTACAGTTCCAAGACCACTCCTGTTTCAAAACTGATGACAACGCTAAGTGATAAGAAATCTTATGCTCTGCATGCAAATGCCATTAAACCATACACTTACTTGGTGTTACGTTCTGTGTTATCTGAAACCTAAAAAGAGAATTAGCTTGCCATGGTAAATGGCACTTTTACAGGGAACGAAGCACTCTGCAATAGCATAGCAGACAGAGGGTCACGCTTTTATTTAAAATCAACTTAATGTGGTTATTGCCTGAGCATCTGAAAAAAAGGTATTTTCAATGTTGTGTTTTAGTGGACACATATACTATAATCAATGGTACACCCTGTGATCGAGTTCTTCTGAAAAGCAAGCTGTTGTCTTTATAATAAGGTTAAGCCGATCTCGTGTACAATGCCTAGGCTATCTGGTTTTAGGTTTAAACCTATAATAATTGATAAAACCCCACCGAAAGGAAAATAGCAATCACCGGTGTAAACATATAAACACTGAAAAAAACACCTTTGCAACCATAAACTAAGTGCTATTCAAAGAAAGGAAAAGATGAGTGAAAGATATATTTTTATTTCTTGGGGAAGGGGCCAATACAATATAACTTTATACAAGGTAACATCAAGAAAGCCTGGGCTAACATTGTTCTGCTTGAGTTTTGTTGTTTTAGGGATGTCACTAAAACATTGTCTCTTCTTCCTTCTGCTTTTTTCAGTTTTGTTGTCTTTGGTCTAAAGATGCACTGTTTAGAATCATGTTTTAGATCTTATTTAGTTATTTAATAAACTGTAGAGAATCGAGAAATATCAAAATCATATTTTATATTTTGGCTGCATTTGATTTCACTGATGGGTAAAATGGTTGGTTTCATATAAATCTTTCCTAATATGTACCATCAAATTTACCCACAGACAGAGAATGGGTGAAATCATTTGATACGTAAGCCCCCTTTTCAATTGAGTCAGTATTGATAGTAAGCGAATTGCCAAACACCCCAAGCTTTAAACATTCAATGCAAGATGTAGTGACGGGTATATGTGAAAAGAATGTTGTCACCAAGCATCTGAGATAGGGTGAAAACATGACACCAGACATTTGGTAAGCATGGAATGCAGGGTCACTTGGAATGCTGCCGAAAAAATGTTACTACCAAGTTCAATAAAGATTAGAGTGATATTGTTTGTATTTGCAGTAGTTCAGCTACGTATGTGAAAAATGTGTATGCTGGTCTGTCAAAATCGATACCTGAGCTGAAGTGCTTCCCTGTAAGAAATCCTTGTCACTTGCTAGATGGTATGCTGAAAGGATCTTTACAATCTTCAGAGTTAATGAAGAATGCTATTGACTTTGTAGTCCATTCTGGTGCAGTAAAAATGTATTTGGACCGCATATACCCTGTGCACATGCTATATATTCAGATGCACTATCCGTTCAGAAAGCAAGAAATTATTAAAATTAAATTAAAATTCCATAAACACCAGAAAAACACTGTTTCTGTTGTTTTTCATGGTGTGAAAATGTGTAACCACTGATAACCACGGTTTTTTTGAGGTATTGAAAAAACTGAAAATACCCCACCAGAATTGACCAAAACTAGAAACTGAAAACAGGAAAGCCTAACAATGCCACAAGCTTAGTGTAACGCGGTGCCTCTCGCGTCCGAGAATTCCAACATGGCGCCTGCGATCGGGCACCAGAAAAAGGAGGTATGTGTTACAGAGACACAGGTTATACCCAAATATAGTCACTGGGACCTGGGAGAATATGTAGTACAGGAGAAGAGGGTCCCAGAACGAAAAAAGTTGTATACATTCTTAATAACTGAAGACATAAATCCTAAAATGATAACACCATTGTTTTTAATCACAATGTGTAAGTGCATATCGTCACATAGTATTAGAGGTTCAACGTATTTTGTGCCCCTAAAACGGAAAGGGTAGGGAAGGTGGTAGTGTGGTAGTGTAGGAGAGGTGTAGGGTAATCTTTAAAGTGACATAGCAATGGTCAAATTACCTTAGTATACAATGCAATGGTTAAATTTACAGAATGTAGACCAATGGTTCAAGTTCATTTTCTGTACATCATGCTTCCCAAATAAAACACAATCAATGGTACATATGGGAGGAAGCTGAACATAGTAAGGCTGTCGACGTTTTGACCCACAGATAATGGCAGGTAATAGACGGTGCCTTGCTAGGGGGTCTTCATAAGGACGGGGGTGGGGCGTATTACCTAGACAAAAGATTGAGGATTAGATTGGCATAGGTCAAAAAGATCTACTTTGCTCTAAAAACAATGGTTGAAAAGGAAAAATTAAAAAGAAAAAATTACCATGAGGTGTAGATTGCTCTGATCATGGTAATTGGTAACTCATAAATAGACGCGGAACATCGTAGTGTGTTGGTGCTACCAAGGGAACAAGAGATAGTTAATTGAAAGTGCATCATAGTCAGACGCGAGCAATTAGGTCACTATAGTAATGCATGACACACTTACAAAGTGACTCAAAATCAGGGATGTTGCAATAGGTGGTGGACTCAACGACAAACGATCTGAGTGGTATAATTCTCTGTGGGAATAAGTAGACAGAACCATGTGTGGTTAGTCTCGGAAGGACTTGGAATGTCCAAAGAAATAAGAGAACGGAATAGAACATGCACTCACAGTTAATATTTACTGAACGTGCTTCGAAGATCCCGCCGACAGTTCGGGAATCTAAAAGACAAAAAAGGGGCCGAAGGGCCGTGCGGCATTAAAAAACGGGTCCCAATTGATGCCAAATACATTAGAGCATTGGTGCAGAGAGCCTGCGCTCTATTACCTGGATTGCTGACTCGGAAAAGGAAATCACAGGGATCCCGCCGTATAACCGATCGGGAATCTGAAATGACAGGAACGCCCGGGGGCCAACATAACATCAGAGGCAGTTCTCCGTCAGTACGGCAAACTAGCACAATGGCATGAATGGCGTGTGTAAGCTTACCTTACAATCGGGAAAAATCCTCCGAAGACGCGGTCCACAATGGCGGCCGGTCGAGGGCTGAAGCTAGGTATCTAGGCAACCAGCGTCATGTGACCCGGAAATACCAATAGTAATGGGAAAAAGACTCACATTATCAACCACAAGTACAGGGCTGAGTGCACGTTGCTAAGTTACGTCAGACACCAATAAAGCATATCTGAACCATAAAGTATAAATTATGGCAAAGTAGGCTGAATCGTAATAAATGGCCCTGAACTCCATACAGATAGGATAGAACGTATTAATGTAACCAATTGGTATGACAGTGTGTTATATACTATGGAATACAAAAGGGTACTGTGTGTATTATCACAATGACTTATAGAGGAGACTGCAAATCCATCCAGTCCTACAGTCCATCCAGATCAAGCGTACCAATCCAACATGATGGTGAAAGGCCAAACCGGTGTTACATAGTACTGGTGACATACAATAAAATTACATCAATATAGAGAAAGCACACGTAGTTAGTGGGAAATGCAATACATTTCTAACTGTGCATACAGACAGGTCATTCATGTTTGCAATATAGTGATGTGGAAGGGATAATCACATGTTAGTAAGAACATGCAAAGCAAATGATCAATTACAGGGACTATACAGTTAACTGAGTGTAGCTATTTGCACAAAAGTGCTGTCATTCACATTGAGGGTGAAAATTGCAAAAAACACAGTTGATGGACAGAATGTAGAACAATGTCATACATTCAACCCAGTACAAGGATCTGGGCCTAAATCCATCGTTTTTTTGCACTCCACACCACCCTGGGTTAGACACTGGCTATATGCAAATCAGCTCTGACCCTGTACCTCATGGGAACAGTCCAGTCCGAACTACCAAGCCATGTCTTTCCCAGACCGGAATCAAGCATCCAAGAACTGGTTTCTGGCTAACAGCCTTCATCAGCCTGGATAGCTTGACTCCAGTGGTGTGGAGAGCCTGGGACTCACGTCTGAGCATACCCAGCACACTCGGGGTGAAAATTGCAAAAAACACAGTTGATGGACAGAATGTAGAACAATGTCATACATTCAACCCAGTACAAGGATCTGGGCCTAAATCCATCGTTTTTTTGCACTCCACACCACCCTGGGTTAGGCACTGGCTATATGCAAATCAGCTCTGACCCTGTGCCTCATGGGAACAGTCCAGTCCGAACTACCAAGCCATGTCTTTCCCAGACCGGAATCAAGCATCCAAGGACCGGTTTCTGGCTAACAGCCTTCCTCAGCCTGGATAGCTTGACTCCAGTGGTGTGGAGAGCCTGGGACTCACGTCTGAGCATACCCAGCACACTCGGGGTGAAAATTGCAAAAAACATCAATATAGAGAAAGCACACGTAGTTAGTGGGAAATGCAATAAATTTCTAACTGTGCATACGGACAGGTCATTCATGTTTGCAATATAGTGATGTAGAAGGGATAATCACCTGTTAGTAAGAACATGCAAAGCAAATTATCAATTACAGGGACTATACAGTTAACTGAGTGTAGCTATTTGCACAAAAGTGCTGTCATTCACATTGAGGACATGTCGTACAGAGTCAAATAGAAACATCCATTTAGACTCGCGAATGTCAAGTATGTTCCCAATGTTACCACCTCTGGGGCCCAATTTGACCTTCTCTAGAATGACCTATTTGAAGCTATCTGGTAAATGGTTCGCTGTTCTAAAATGGTCGACCAACTGCGCTCCAGGCACTTCGCCACATATGCGGCTAGAGTGTTGTAAGATCCTTGCTTTGGCCTTCTGTTGCGTCTGTCCTATGTAGATGGAATCATAAGGACATATGATCGCATAAATTACGTTGTTGGTGTTGCAATTAGTGTGTTATTTCAAGGATATTCTATGATGTTTGTATTGGAATCCCTTGGTTTGGATAACTGCAGGGCAGGCTTTACAATGGCCACATCTGTAATGACCAATGATGGGAGGAAGATTCCACAGGGATAAAACCGTGTTCTCCTCTGGGGGTTGTAGAAAAGATCTCACAACATGGTCCCTGATGCTTTTGGCCCTCTTAAAGGCATGTAGAGGCGGCATATCTTGTCCTACATCATCCGAGATCAGCTTCCAATGTTTATTGATGATTTTCTTAACTCTCTTGCTTTCAGTGGAAAAGGTGGTAACACATACAGGGGCATATTATCAAGGACAGGCGATAATGGCCTTGATAATATGCTCTATGAATTCCAATCGAAGCCCATGTTAGATGTGAACACATCTAACATGGGCTTCGATTGGAATTCATAGAGCATATTATCAAGGCCATTATCGCCACTTTATCGGCAGTTTCCTGCCGATAAAAGCGGCGATAATGTATCGCCTGTGCTTGATAATATGCCCCACAATTCTTTCTTCTTGTTTATCGAGTCTTTGTTTGGGTTGGAGTAAACACTCTCTGGGAATAAACCATGCACGTTTTCTTGCCCTCTTAACCAGTCTCCTCGGGTACCCCCTTTGCATGAGACGAATAGAAAGATCTTCCGATTGTTCCATATAATGTTCCTTTGCAGAGCAATTCCTGCGGATACGCAAGAACTGCCCAAAAGGCAGATTGTCTCTAAGGGCTCTTAGGTGGTGGCTACCGTATTGTAGAAGTGAATTACGTTCCGTCGGCTTCCGGTACAGTGTGGATTGTAGATAACCTGCACTCTCGTAGATGGTGAGATCCAGAAAATGAACTTGCTTGGTGTCTGAATGTATGGTGAATTTGATGTCAGATGATTGTTGGTCAAGCCAGGTGTGGAAGGAAGATAGCTGGGTCTGATCACCATTCCATATCAGGAGAATATCATCTATATAACGCACCCAGAGGCTAACATTATGATGGTTGGGGTTGAGTTCATTAAGAATAAATTCATCTTCAAAAGTTGACATGAATATAATTGCCAGATCCGGGGCGAAAGTGGCCCCCATCGTCACACATTTGGTTTGCAGGAAAAATTGATTCTGGAACATGAAAAAGTTCCGCATCATAGCGATCCTAAGAAGTGAAACAATGAAATCCATGGGTACTAACATGGGGGCAATTCTTTGATGCAAGAATTTTGCCATTACAATCAAGGCCTCTTCTTGGGGGATACTGGTAAATAATGACACAATTTCACAAGTGACCAAGATTTGCTTGTGGGAATCAAAAGGGAGACCATCCACGATATTGATGGTATGCATTGTATCGCGTAAGTAAGTTTGGGTGGCTTCAGCTAATGGTTTGAGGAAGAAATCGATGTACCTCCCAAGTGGCTACAACATGGAACCACAACCTGACACAATGGGGCGTCCAGGTGGATCCTCCATATTTCTGTGTATTTTAGGTAGGGTATATATGGTTGCTTGTCTGGGATTCTTTTGATTGAGGTAGTTGAACTCTTGCTCTGTCAGGAAACCATTATACAGGCCTTCTCTGGTCACCAGGACAGTGGCAGTGGTCCTCCTCGATCTAAGCGCAGCATTCGACATGGTATGCCACAAAACTCTATTAGCTCGACTCCTCGATCTTGGCATATCAGGAATCGCCCTAGACTGGCTGAGTTCGTTCCTCAGCAACAGAGCCTTCCAGGTCTTTGATGGCGACTCTTACTCCAAAAACCGATCCCTAGATTGCGGTGTGCCTCAGGGCTCCTCATTGAGCCCCACGCTGTTTAACGTGTACATGAGGCCACTGGCGGGTGTCGTCCAAAAATACGGTATCAAAATCATATCGTACGCGGACGACACCCAGCTGGTGGTCTCCCTGACACAGAAAGGCAGCATGCTCCCTCAACCCAATCTGGCAGCATGCATGGAGGAAGTCAAAAGATGGATGACTATGTCATCCTTAAAACTCAACGGTGATAAGACCGAGATTATGATCCTCGGCCCCTCTCCTCCTACCACCTATCACCAGCTGTGGCCCTCAAGCTTGGGACCAATGCCAACTCCCAAAGAAAATATAAAGAGCCTAGGAGTTTGGCTAGATAACAAACTCACATTAAACACCCAAGCAACCAAAACAGCTGCAACCTGTTTCGGGATTATCCGCATGCTGAAAAAAATCCTGACACTACTACCCCTCGAAGCCAGGCAAGTGGTCATTCAGGGCCTGGTACAATCTAGGCTGGACTTCAACAACGCTCTATACTTAGGAGCCCCAGAGTATGTGTTGGAAAAACTGCAAAGAACACAGAACTGTGCCGCCCGCACTCTTCTACAGATTCCTTGCAGAGAGTCAGTCAAGGCAGGGATCAGATCTCTTCACTGGCTCCCAGTCAGAGAGAGAATACAATTCAAGGCACTCTGCATATCACATCAAGCATTTCACAGAGCAAGCCCGGAAATCAACCATTCACTTCTCTCCCCCTACTGCCCTGGAAAAACCCTGCGCTCCACGAATGCACTTCTCGCCGTAGTCCCAAGAATCAAAAAAGCCAGAGCAGGAGGCAGGTCCTTCTCTCTGAACGCTGCCAAACTCTGGAACTCGCTCCCCTTCTCACTTAGAGCCATTCCTACCCTTCTGCACTTCCGCAAAGAACTTAAAACTCTCCTATTCAGAAACTAATCCCCCCCTGCTCCCTCCCTTCCTCAGAATCTGTTTTTTCCACCACCAGCGCTTGGACGCCTTCGGGCAACAGCCGTGCTCTACAAAACCCCCTCACTTCACTTCACTTCACTTCTAAAGCCAGTGACATCGAAGGGTCGGCATTGAGCTTCCTATAGCTGTTCCCATCATCAAGTTGTCTGAAGATCTCGGATTTGTACTTGGCCACATCTTGCATGACGATGGCGCCCCCTTTATCGGCTGGTTTGATAATTACTTCATTGTTCTTCCCAAGCTATTGAAGTGCCATTTTATTGCAACATCCCTGATTTTGAGTCACTTTGTAAGTGTGTCATGCATTACTATAGTGACCTAATTGTTCGCGTCTGACTATGATGCACTTTTAATTAACTATCTCTTGTTCCCTTGGTAGCACCAATACGCTACGATGTTCCTCGTCTATTTATGAGATACCAATTACCATGATCAGAGCAATCTACACCTCATGGTAATTGTTTCATTTTAATTTTTCTTTTTCAATCATTGTTTTTAGAGCAAAGTAGATCTTTTTGACCTATGCCAATCTAATTCTCAATCTTTTGTCTAGGTAATACGCCCCACCCCCGTCCTGATGAAGACCCCCTAGCAAGGCACCATCTATTACCTGCCATTATCTATGGGTCGAAACGTCGACAGCCTTACTATGTTCAGCTTCCTCCCATATGTACCATTGATTGTGTTTTATTTGGGAAGCATGATGTACAGAAAATGAACTTGCATTGTATACTAAGGTCGTTTGACCATTGCTATGTCACTTTAAAGATTACCCTATACCTCTCCTACACTACCACCTTCCCTACCCTTTCCTTTTTAGGGGCACAAAATACGTTAAACCTCTAATACTATGTGACGATATGCACTTACACATTGTGATTAAAAACAATGGTGTTATCATTTTAGGATTCATGTCTTCAATTATTAAGTTTGTATACAATTTTTTTTGTTCTGGGACCCTCTTTTCCTGTACTAGGAAAAGGAGGTAGGCTGTCTAGCCGCGGATTACACAGGACTGCCGGCTCAGGAAGAGGAGGGGCGAGAGGAGGGAGAAAAGGACGGCACAGAGGCGATTGGCTGCCTACACCGGTTCGGTGAGGAGAACCCAGAGAAGCTGGAGCTGCGGAGGGAGAGAGAAACGCTGGGAGAAGGAATCCAGGAGAAGGAGAACTCTGAGCAACTGGAGCTGCGGAGGGAGAGAGAAACGCTGGGACAATGGAGCAAGACAGAGGGAGGAAGAGACTGACCCAGGAATCTAAAGACTAAAGACAAGGAGTCCTCCAGTTTATTTGAATCATTGACTTTCATGGACCTTTTGTTTCACTTCCACATATTTCTTTTTGTTTAATCATTAAAAACCCCTATATAATCATCCCTGACTCTCTCTTTTATACGACCAGGGGACCACAGTGGTGTCAGAAGTGGAATTAGGTCATTCAAGATTACCATGACCCAACACATCACCATGGAAGCAATGGTCACCCAGTTAGCCGAAGGCCAGAGGCACTTGCAGCTAGTCAACAAACGCCAAAATCAAGAAGCACAAAAAGAAAGGGAAGCTTTCAAACTGCCCTAAAAGAGAAGGCAACTCTTCTCACGACCAGCCAGCAGGCCCAAGACATCGCCATCTTATGCCTCACTGACGCTATAAACACAGCCCGGGTCCACCCCAACATACCCAGTTCAGTGTTACTAAAATATCAAGAGGGGGAGGACCCAGACTACTTCTTTGTTAATTTTGAAAGAGTAGCCACCACAGCTGCTTGGCCTCCTGAGCGATGGGGCCAGTATATAGCCCTCCTACTATCCGGTGAGCTCCAGGCCGCCAATCCCTCAGGCCTTACACCCTATCCTGAGATTAAGAAGACCATTCTCGAGAGGTTTGATTCAGAGTATTATAAGGCAAAGTTTCGTAGGGAAAATTGGGTGGTGGGCGACAACCCCAGAACACTATATTACCGTATCAGAGACCTAGGAGAAAGGTGGTTACAACCTAGTAAGTCCCCTGTTGAGGAAATCACAGAGAAGGTGTACTTAGAGTAGTACTTGGAGGCCCTCCCCCCAAAACCCAGGCATGGCTAAAACAACACCCTCACTTGAGGGTACAGAGCGCTGTGGAGTTAGCCTGTGCCTACCATAGGTCACCCTATTTCAGGGCCCAACCTGTAAGAACTCCGACCTCGACAACCCAGAGGACTGCCTCCAGGAAGAACGAAAACAGGGTTACCGCACAGGGTAAAGGAATAACGAGAACGCCTATACACCCCGTCCCTACCCAGGCAGGCCCTCAGTGCTTTAAGTGTCTAGAGTGGGGGCATATTGCTAGAAATTGCCCGGTCAAGAGTGAGGGAATTGTGTCCTTGGAGGTTGAATTAACCCGGGGTCGAGTACTTGCCACAGGGGGGTCCAGCCACGATATAGGAAGGCCATCCGCCTTAACGGAAGCACCATAGACGCTCTGCTGGACACCAGATGCCACCACACGGTGCTCTCCAGGGAACTGGTCCCTTTCAATCATATTTCAGACGAAACCGAAATACAGGTTTCCCGTTAACATGGGGGTATCCATTTGTATCCGGTGGCCAATGTCCTGATGGAGATAGATGGGGACCCAAAGGTATATCGAGTAGGGGTGGTACCGGCCCTTCAAGAAAAAGTTCTCCTTGGGACGGACATACCCCGTTTCCATGAGTATTTGACAGACATAGCCCAGGAAAAGCAGGAAGTCAACTGGTTGAAGGAAGCCCCCTTCTATATAGCTGAGATACCCCAAAAGGCAACTAAAATACCAAAGACCAGATCAGAAAAAAGGAAAGAGCGCATAGCATATGCAATGGCCTTGTCTTCCCCTGTCACCTGTCTTCTTTCCTTCCCAGACGAAAGAGAGTGGCCGGTCCAGGGTTTTAGGACAGCGCAACGGGAGGACAGCACCCTGACACATGCCTGGAACCAAGCCTGCGAAGAAGAACCCCAGAAGGTAGGCCCCTACTTTTGCATTAAGAAAGGGCTTCACCATAAGATTAGCGGGGATAAGTTAGAAAAAAAGGAGCAGTTAATCATTCCCCTAGCATTCAGAGAGCAAGCCTTACACATAACCAGGCTGAGGGGGGGGGACATTATGGTCAGGAATGTACCCTTCGGTACTTATTGGAGAAATTCTATTGGCCAGGGGTATATAAGGAAGTGGCCCGGCTCTGTGCCTCGTGCCCCAGGTGTCAATTAGTCAACCCCTCAACAGACAAAAAGGGCCCATTACAACACCTACCTATTATAGACATCCCTTTCAAACAGGAGAAATGGACCTAGTGGGCCCCCTTATACCTTCAGTCAGGGGCCACCAATATATATTAGTGCTGGTAGATTATGCCACACGATACCCAGAAGCAATACCCCTGACAAGTATAACCACCCTATCGGTTGCTCAAGCCCTTATCTCATTCTTCTCTAGAGTCGGATTTCCATCCAAACTCCTGACCAACCAGGGAACCCCCTTCATGTCTTGATTGATGAAGGAAGTCTGTGACCTTCTGGGTATCCGGCAAATCCACACTGCGGTATATCATCCCCAGACAGACGGTTTAGTGGAACGCTATAACTGGACCATAAAGAATATATTGAGGAAATGACTGGGACCGCATGCTCCCTTTAGGGCTGTTCGCCATACGAAAACATGAGCAAACATCCACGGGGTTCAGCCCCTTTGAGTTAGTGTTTGGACATAAATCAAGCACCCTTTTAGACATGGCAGCCCAACAGTGAACGGAGGAGGAAGATGAGTGGAAACCATTATTTGCGTACTCTGCTGCCTTAAAAAAAAACCTCACTACTCTATGGGAGGAGGTCCACTAAACTATGGAGAAGGCCAAACAAAGACAGAAGGCGTATTACGACAAGAACTGCCGGTTAAGACAGTTAACAGTGGGAGATAGGGTCCTCATACTTTTGCCCTCCTCCGACAAAAAGCTACTGGCGACCTGGCAAGGACCTCACAGTGTGATGGGGCAGGTAACCCATGTTACCTATAGAATCGCGGTTCCCAGAACAGGGTACAAGGGACAAGTGGTCTACATCTAACTATTAAAAAATGGGAGGAACCCTCCCCTAAAAGTAATAAAAACTGTGTTATATCTGTTAACAGCATTATCTGTTCAAAGCCCATAGACATAACTCTTCAGCCTTTCTGGCTTATTGTCCCAGAAACAGGGGAAAGACTTAGCAGTAGACGGAGGGGACAGTTATCCTCCCTGTTGGACTGTTTTCCAGAGCTTAGTTCCAGCCATCCGCGAAGAACCACCCTGGTAACCCATGACATAAAAACAGAAGCAGGAAAGGGCTAAAACTAAGACCGTATCGTATACCAGCAGCCAGACGCTAGGAGGTAGAGAACGAAGCGGACGCAATGCTACGGGCGGATAACATAGAGCCCTCACAGAGTAACTGGTGCTCCCCAGTAGTGTTAGTACCCAAACCTGACGGAAGTCTCTGCTTCTGCATCGACTTCCGTCAACTAAACGCCCACTCCAAATTCGATAGATATCCCATGCTGAGAGTTGATGAGCTCGTAGAAAGACTGGGAGTGGCCCGTGTAATGTCTACCATCAATTTGACAAAGGGATACTGGCAGGTTATGCCCTTTGGTTTACATGGAGCCCCCGCAACATTCCAGAGACAAATGTATGTCATTCTATGAGCCCATCAAGCATATGCCGGAGCCTATCTGGACGATATTGTGGTATACAGACAGATTGGGAGACGCACCTACAACACCTACAAGGTGTCTTCTCCTCTCTACACCAAGCAGGACTTACGCTCAACCCCAAGAAGACCACTCTAGGAACTGACCGGATAGTGTATTTGGTTACACCATACAAGGAGTAGTTTCTGTCCTGTAACTCCAGTTCTGTAGTAGGGGATCTCTGTGTATAGTCGTAATCTAGTGAATAGTCCCGCTCATGAGCGTGGACCCCGGAGCAATCAAAAATAATCTCTTAAGCTGTCTAAAATTGCAGTCCTGCAAAGACACTTAAGAGAGAATTTAAAGACATATAATGCAGCCTATATCCACAGGCTACACTGTCCAGTACTTCAACTAGACATTCCATCAAAACCACAACCAGCACAGCTTGTCAAGTTTTCTTCACAGAGAAAAACTTCCCCTTTTACCAACAAAGCCTCAGGAATGATAGAAAGGAAGGGTAGGACAGACAAGCCCCATTGGCTGCTATTATGTGGCTCAAAAAGGGATACCGTGCCTTTAAGAAAACTTTCTAGAACTTTCCCAGTATCCCAGAATACCCAGCAGGTCCCATTTACTTTCAGTTCTTTTTTCCGGCTCCTGCTAGCAGGACCCTGGAGCATTGAGCTATCCATTTTGGGGGTTTATTATAGATTTTTTGCACTTTTAAAGTGTGTGAGTGTTTACACTCGACATGTGTTGGTGCCCTCTTCCTCTTCTAGTGTTCTGAGCAGTTCTTTTATCAAAAATGCCTGCATTATTTGATAAATGCCCGGAGTGCTCGAGGAAGAAGGCCAAGTCGGACCCACACTCTGTGTGTATCCTGTGCCTCCCTTCTACTCATCTCCCTGAGAAGTGTGAGATTTGTCAGACCTTCTCTTCCAGGACCCTGAGAGACAGAAAGAAGATCAGGCTCCAAGGACTGGAAGAAAGAAGGCTGCAGAGTTAAGGTGGGTCTGGGCAGGCTGGATCTGCTTCCTCCGCCCATGCTGAGGCCTCTAGGGGGCTCCCCAGCGTCAATAAGGCCAGAAAGCGTTGCCGTTCTCCATCGACGTCGATACCATCGACGACGGCGTCGAGAGGCATGACGGCGATCTGCTCCCCGTCTCCCCAGGGCTCTGGCTCGAGGCGACGTCGACGTTCGGCGTCGAGGGGACTGACGAGACCGCCATCGAGGTCGCCGCCGAAGACGTCATCTTCATCAACGTCATCATCATCGACGTCGACACTTCGACGTCGTGAGGATTCCAGATGACGTCGGCGCTCGCCGTCGAGGTGACACCGCTGTTCGCCCTCAGCGTCGTCTCGGCGCTCGCCGTCGAGGCGACACCGCCGTTCGCCCTCGACGTCGACTCGGCGTTCAGCGTCGAGAAGGAGGCGTTCGACGTCGAGGCGCAGATCTTCGGCGTTGAGGCGGCGAAGCCCGCCGTCGAGGCATAGGTCTTCGACGCCGAAGAGGCGCTCGGCGCCTAAGAAGAAGAGGTCATCCTCCAGGAGGCGTTCTGGAGATAAATCAATCTTTTGTCTAGGTAATACGCCCCACCCCCGTCCTGATGAAGACCCCCTAGCAAGGCACCATCTATTACCTGCCATTATATATGGGTCGAAACGTCGACAGCCTTACTATGTTCAGCTTCCTCCCATATGTACCATTGATTGTGTTTTATTTGGGAAGCATGATGTACAGAAAATGAACTTGCATTGTATACTAAGGTCGTTTGACCATTGCTATGTCACTTTAAAGATTACCCTACACCTCTCCTACACTACCACCTTCCCTACCCTTTCCTTTTTTGGGGCACAAAATACGTTAAACCTCTAATACTATGTGACGATATGCACTTACACATTGTGATTAAAAACAATGGTGTTATCATTTTAGGATTCATGTCTTCAATTATTAAGTTTGTATACAACTTTTTTTGTTCTGGGACCCTCTTCTCCTGTACTAGGAAAAGGAGGTAGGCAGTCTAGCCGCGGATTACACAGGACTGCCGGCTCAGGAAGAGGAGGGGCGAGAGGAGGGAGAAAAGGACGGCACGGAGGCGATTGGCTGCCTACACCGGTTCGGTGAGGAGAACCCAGAGAAGCTGGAGCTGCGGAGGGAGAGAGAAACGCTGGGAGAAGGAGTCCAGGAGAAGGAGAACTCTGAGGAACTGGAGCTGCGGAGGGAGAGAGAAACGCTGGGACAATGGAGCAAGACAGAGGGAGGAAGAGAATAACCCAGGAATCTAAAGACTAAAGACAAGGAGTCCTCCAGTTTATTTGAATCATTGACTTTCATGGACCTTTTGTTTCACTTCCACATATTTCTTTTTGTTTAATCATTAAAAACCCCTATATAATCATCCCTGACTGTCTCTCTTTTATACGACCAGGGGACCACAGTGGTGACAGAAGTGGAATTAGGTCATTCAAGATTACCATGACCCAACACATCACCATGGAAGCAATGGTCACCCAGTTAGCCGAAGGCCAGAGGCACTTGCAGCTAGTCAACAAACGCCAAAATCAAGAAGCACAAAAAGAAAGGGAAGCTTTCAAACTGCCCTAAAAGAGAAGGCAACTCCTCTCACGACCAACCAGCAGGCCCAAGACATCGCCATCTTATGCCTCACTGACGCTATAAACACAGCCCGGGTCCACCCCAACATACCCAGTTCAGTGTTACTAAAATATCAAGAGGGGGAGGACCCAGACTACTTCTTTGTTTTTTTTTGTTTTTTTTGAAGACCTTTATTGGCATTATTAGGATAAACATGCAGGGGCCTACAACCAATCCGGCCGGCCACAATTCAAAGACGAGCAGAAGTCAAAATAAGCGACACAAGGCCAGTCGGCAGGCAGACAGACATAATGAAACAGTGCTAGAAATGGGATAAGCGGCAATAACGGCCCAATATCAGGATCAATGAGGTCAATTTTATAATAATGGGGCAAGGCTCATGGTCAAGTCACAAATACGGGAAAATCAATAAACAGGAATACACCCATGCTAAAACAAAAGGAGGGGGGGGGGATGGGAGGAGGATGTAAAGACGCGAATCACCCGTAGCACAAAACAAACGCAAAATATATTTGAGAAGCATACAAGTGCTACCAAGATCTCATGTCCCCCACCCAATGACACGCTAGCAAAGGCAAGGGGAGCGGATAAACTGTACTGACAAAACCACTTCTCTCAATACGAGCCTGGGAAAAAGGGGGGGGCGAGGGGGGGAAAAGAGGGGGGGGGAAAGGGGAAGGGGGAAGGGAAAAGGGGAAAAGAGGGGGGAAAACAGAGGGGAGGAGACCAAGAAGGGACAAAAGAAGGGAAGGAAAAGAGGAAAAACAGATGAAGAAAAATAAAAGGAGAAACACAATCGTGTAAGATGGGCGCCACCCCGGGCCAGGCAACCCGCGGCCTACAGTACAGAAGAAAGTGGAAGCTGGCGAGAGAAAGGGTGTGGTATTCGCAACGAAGCGTCGAAACCAAGAAAAGTGACATAGCAACAGACCACGATCCACTCATGCCTGAGAAGCGAGGACAGAAGCGGCACCGCTATAAAGGGATAGAAAAGGGCCATAGAACCAAAGGAAACACCTAAAAGACCCCGCCCACCCGTCCCACCCCGCACCCCTGCAGAAGGCTACGGCCTACCCTCCAAACAGCGTGCCTGTCGCCCTAATCCGAAACCCGAAATATAGTTAAGAAAGAAAGCAGAAGAAGAAGACAAAAAGAGGAGGAAAGGAAATATGTAACAAAAAAATAAAGTGTGAGGGAGGAGCCGGAGTATATGAACAAACACATTCGGCTACGACCCTCCCCCAACCAACAAATGAATAAGTATCAAATCAGTACTACACCTTCACATACAGCAAAAACCCACAGGGAGGGGGACGAGGAAGAGATTGTAACATTTCCCCGTGACGGGAGTACAAGCATCAGTGCAACGGGCGGGTAAACCAGCAAATGATCATGTCGTGCAACTCACCCCCAACCCTTCCTAACCACAGACCCAACCCAATAAAGGATAATGTGGAGCGGACCACCCAGCACAAAAGAATCGTAATGTTGTCCAGAATCACGGCAGTGAGATAAATCAGGGAGAGCCTTCGTACGGAGGAAATACAGAAAGTCAATAATGCAAGTCAATTGTAGCAACAACGACAGGGCAGTCAAAGGCAAGCCGGAGTCCAGGTACGCAGGTCGACAGTACAAAGGTTCCCCTCCAGGACAAAAGTTCGAATCCAACGAGGCGGGAGCAAACGGCGGCCCACCATAAGTCCCAGGTGCCCGGGAAGGAGCAGATCTCCGCGTCTTGTGGAAGCCCGCGAAATCCAGGTGGTGAAAAAGCAGAGGGTCAAAAGTCACCGGCCCATCAAGCGGCCGAAGAACAACAGCAGCAACTCCTGGCGCAGCCGAAGGGGGCGAAGCAATGGCGCCATCAGGACAAGAGGGGTGTATGAAAGAGCGGCGGCCCAAAATGGCGGCGAGCCGCATGGAGTCGGTAGAGGCACCGGGGGCCAAGACAGCGTACAATGACATCAAGGCATCCAGGACATCTCCGGGCGTGGGCGCTCGGGTACACACCCAGGCCTCCGCACAATCCGGCCGGTAAGGAGCGTCGGCACAGAGCGGAGCACCCCCAACGTTATCGGTAGCCATCTTGTGAGTTTCGCCGCCCCACACTCCACGTGGGCCCCCAAACAGTCCCCAAAGGTAGGACTTTACAGATCTCCGGAGGCTCCCAACAACGGCCTCACCGGCACAGGATGGGCAAGCGCCAGACGGGGGAGGGGGTCCCTTCCGAGCAGAGGCAGGCCCCACAAGCAAGAGCCAGGCGCGGGGTTCCGGGCCGCCGGACAGGACAAAGGCGAAGGGACCCCTTCACACAGTCAGCCCCCAACACATCTCATCCCCCTCCAGCCGCAGGGTCCAGTTGTCGGGGCCGGTTCAGGATCTCCGGGGCACACGCACAACGGTTCTCACCATTGGCTCACTCTCGCGGCCGGGGCCGGCAATCTCTTCTCCGCTGGTCGGGTCCCTCAGGCGAGGACCCGGTCTCGAGCGCCCGGAGGCCCAAATCTCACCGAGGGCACAGCTGCGGATCCACAGCACACAGGACCCTCCGGACCAGACGGTGAGTAAGAGTGGGTCTTCAAATTTCGAATTCTGTATTGAAGTTTCGTCACAGTGCAGGATATAGTACAGGATAGTCGAGGTTAGCTGGAGGGCCGACGGAGCCGAGCTAAAAGGCGGCCATTGCGTTCTTGAGCTAGGCTCCTCCCCCCGACTACTTCTTTGTTAATTTTGAAAGAGTAGCCACCACAGCCGCTTGGCCTCCTGAGCGATGGGGCCAGTATATAGCCCTCCTCCTATCCGGTGAGCTCCAGGCCGCCAATCCCTCAGGCCTTACACCCTATCCTGAGATTAAGAAGACCATTCTCGAGAGGTTTGATTCAGAGTATTATAAGGCAAAGTTTCGTAGGGAAAATTGGGTGGTGGGCGACAACCCCAGAACACTATATTACCGTATCAGAGACCTAGGAGAAAGGTGGTTACAACCTAGTAAGTCCCCTGTTGAGGAAATCACAGAGAAGGTGTACTTAGAGTAGTACTTGGAGGCCCTCCCCCCAAAACCCAGGCATGGCTAAAACAACACCCTCACTTGAGGGTACAGAGCGCTGTGGAGTTAGCCTGTGCCTACCATAGGTCACCCTATTTCAGGGCCCAACCCGTAAGAACTCCGACCTCGACAACCCAGAGGACTGCCTCCAGGAAGAACGAGAACAGGGTTACCGCACAGGGTAAAGGAATAACGAGAACGCCTATACACCCCGTCCCTACCCCGGCAGGCCCTCAGTGCTTTAAGTGTCTAGAGTGGGGGCATATTGCTAGAAATTGCCCGGTCAAGAGTGAGGGAATTGAGTCCTTGGAGGTTGAATTAACCCGGGGTCGAGTACTTGCCACAGGGGGGTCCAGCCACGATATAGGAAGGCCATCCGCCTTAACGGAAGCACCATAGACGCTCTGCTGGACACCAGATGCCACCACACGGTGCTCTCCAGGGAACTGGTCCCTATCAATCATATTTCAGACGAAACCCAAATACAGGTTTCCCGTTAACATGGGGATATCCATTTGTATCCGGTGGCCAATGTCCTGATGGAGATAGATGGGGACCCAAAGGTATATCGAGTAGGGGTGGTACCGGCCCTTCAAGAAAAAGTTCTCCTTGGGACGGACATACCCCGCTTCCATGAGTATTTGACAGACATAGCCCAGGAAAAGCAGGAAGTCAACTGGTTGAAGGAAGCCCCCTTCTATATAGCTGAGATACCCCAAAAGGCAACTAAAATACCAAAGACCAGATCAGAAAAAAGGAAAGAGCGCATAGCATATGCAATGGCCTTGTCTTCCCCTGTCACCTGTCTTCTTTCCTTCCCAGACGAAAGAGAGTGGCCGGTCCAGGGTTTTAGGACAGCGCAACGGGAGGACAGCACCCTGACACATGCCTGGAACCAAGCCTGCGAAGAAGAACCCCAGAAGGTAGGCCCCTACTTTTGCATTAAGAAAGGGCTTCACCATAGGATTAGCGGGGATAAGTTAGAATAAAAGGAGCAGTTAATCATTCCCCTAGCATTCAGAGAGCAAGCCTTACACATAACCAGGCTGAGGGACATTATGGTCAGGAATGTACCCTTTGGTACTTATTGGAGAAATTCTATTGGCCAGGGGTATATAAGGAAGTGGCCCGGCTCTGTGCCTCGTGCCCCAGGTGTCAATTAGTCAACCCCTCAACAGACAAAAAGGCCCCGTTACAACACCTACCTATTATAGACATCCCTTTCAAACAGGAGAAATAGATCTAGTGGGCCCCCTTATACCCTCAGCCAGGGGCCACCAATATATATTAGTGCTGGTAGATTATGCCACACGATACCCAGAAGCAATACCCCTGACAAGTATAACCACCCTATCGGTTGCTCAAGCCCTTATCTCATTCTTCTCTAGAGTCGGATTTCCATCCAAACTCCTGACCAACCAGGGAACCCCCTTCATGTCGGAAGGAAGGAAGGAAGTCTGTGACCTTCTGGGTATCCGGCAAATCCACACTGCGGTATATCATCCCCAGACAGACGGTTTAGTGGAACGCTATAACTGGACCATAAAGAATATATTGAGGAAATGACTGGGACCGTAAGCTCCCTTTAGGGCTGTTCGCCATAGGAAAACATGAGCAAACATCCACGGGGTTCAGCCCCTTTGAGTTAGTGTTTGGACATAAATCAAGCACCCTTTTAGACATGGCAGCCGAACAGTGGACGGAGGAGGAAGATGAGTGGAAACCATTATTAGCGTACTCTGCTGCCTTAAAAAAAAAAACTCACTACTCTATGGGAGGAGGTCCACTAAACTATGGAGAAGGCCAAACAAAGACAGAAGGCGTGTTACGACAAGAACTGCCGGTTAAGACAGTTAACAGTGGGAGATAGGGTCCTCATACTTTTGCCCTCCTCCGACAAAAAGCTACTGGCGACCTGGCAAGGGCCTTACAGTGTGATGGGGCAGGTAACCCATGTTACCTATAGAATCGCGGTTCCCAGAACAGGGTCCAAGGGACAAGTGTTCTACATCAAACTATTAAAAAAATGGGAGGAACCCTCCCCTAAAAGTAATAAAAACGGTGTTATATCTGTTAACGGCATTATCTGTTCAAAGCCCATAGACATAACTCTTAAGCCTTTCTGGCTTATTGTCCTAGAAACAGGGGAAAGACTTAGCAGTAGATGGAGGGGACAGTTATCCTCCCTGTTGGACTGTTTTCCAGAGCTTAGTTCCAGCCATCCGCGAAGAACCACCCTGGTAACCCATGACATAAAAACAGAAGCAGGAAAGGGCTAAAACTAAGACCGTATCGTATACCAGCAGCCAGACGCTAGGAGGTAGAGCACGAAGCGGACGCAATGCTACGGGCGGATATCATAGAGCCCTCACAGAGTAACTGGTGCTCCCCAGTAGTGTTAGTACCCAAACCTGACGGAAGTCTCTGCTTTTGCATCGACTTCCGTCAACTAAACGCCCACTCCAAATTCGATAGATATCCCATGCTGAGAGTTGATGAGCTCGTAGAAAGACTGGGAGTGGCCCGTGTAATGTCTACCATCAATTTGACAAAGGGATACTGGCAGGTTATGCCCTTTGGTTTACATGGAGCCCCCGCAACATTCCAGAGACAAATGTATGTCATTCTACGAGCCCATCAAGCATATGCCGGAGCCTATCTGGACGATATTGTGGTATACAGACCGATTGGGAGACGCACCTACAACACCTACAAGGTGTCTTCTCCTCTCTACACTAAGCAGGACTTACCCTCAACCCCAAGAAGACCACTCTAGGAACTGACCGGATAGTGTATTTGGTTACACCATACAAGGAGTAGTTTCTGTCCTGTAACTCCAGTTCTGTAGTAGGGGTATCTCTGTTATAGTCATAATCTAGTGAATAGTCCCGCTCATGAGCGTGGACCCCGGAGCAATCAAAAATAATCTCTTAAGCTGTCTAAAATTGCAGTCCTGCAAAGACACTTAAGAGAGAATTTAAAGACATATAATGCAGCCTATATCCACAGGCTACACTGTCCAGTACTTCAACTAGACATTCCATCAAAACCACAACCAGCACAGCTTGTCAAGTTTTCTTCACAGAGAAAAACTTCCCCTTTTACCAATAAAGCCTCAGGAATGATAGAAAGGAAGGGGAGGACAGACAAGCCCCATTGGCTGCTATTATGTGGCTCAAAAAGGGATACCGTGCCTTTAAGAAAACTTTCTAGAACTTTCCCAGTATCCCAGAATGCCCAGCAGGTCCCATTTACTTTCAGTTCTTTTTGAAGGTGTATAACGCCAGACCTATAGCATTCCGAACATAAACATTTGTCTCCACCGGGGAGGAGGGCGGGCGCTTATGACTATAACAGAGATTCCCCTACTACAGAACTGGAGTTACAGGACAGAAACTACACCTTCTGTAGTAGGGGATATCTGTGTATAGTCATAATCTAGTGAATAGAATGGCAAGCCCATCCCCACACCAAAGCGACGGTGGAGAGAAAGAGTACAACACCACTACTGTGCGAACAGATTTCGCAGCGAAGCCTGCCCAACCTGAGCATCTGCCCTAGCATCAGAGTCTAGACAGTAATGCTTAGCAAAGGTATGGACCGACTTCCACGTGGCTGCCCTGCAGATTTCTGCAATGGGAACATTACGTAGCAAAGCAGTCGTGGCAGCTTTGCCCCTGGTGGAATGAGCCTTAGGTTTACCCCCTAAGGTCTTATTAGCCTTTTGATAACACAATTGTATACAGGACACAATCCACCTCGAAATGGACTGTTTAGAGGTAGCAAGACCTGTCCTGACTGACCCATAATAGATAAACAATTGGTCTGACCTACGAATATCTTTGGTTTTATCCAGATAAAATTTCAACACCCTCCTGACTTCCAGGGAATGCAGAGACCTTTCCGCTGGAAAGGAAGGATTCTGAAAAAACCTAGGCAAAGTTATGGTCTAGTTAACATGGAAATCAGAATTATTTTTTTTTTGCAGAGTTTTATATAGCGCGAACTAGACCCGAACCGAATCAGGTATCAGAGCGCTTTACATATTTTTCCAGTTACGTTACATGAGGACACACTTTCATTTTAGGCACGGGGAGATTAAGTGATTTGCCCAGAATCACAGGAGGTTTTGGCGTCGTTACAGAGACTCGAACCCAGATCCCCAGGTCCAAGGTCGAGCGCCCTAGCCGTTAGGCCAACTCCTCTCCCCAAATAACCTTAGGAAGAAATTTAGGGTGAGTACGCATAACAACCTTAGCAGCATGAAATACAGTATAAGGTTCTTGGCAATACAACGCCTGAATTTCACTCACCCTGCGGGCCGATGTAATGGCCACGAGGAACGCCGCCTTCCAGGACAGGTGCTGCAGCGAAGCCTTATGAATGGGTTCAAAAGGTTCCTTCATCAATCTGGACAGCACCACATTAAATTCCCATGAAGGCGAAGGAAGCCGGACAGGAGGAAACACTTTCTTCAAGCCTTCCAAAAAATCTTTGATCACAGGGATCTGGAAGAAGGAGGTCTGTGATGGGCATTTCCTGTAGGCAGTCAGCGCAGCTAGATGAACCTTAATGGAATGACAATTAAGGCCAGACTGCGCCAAATGTAAAAGGTATGGAAGGATGACATCTTCCTTACATGTCGTCGGATCATAGTTCTTGGACTTGCAACAGATACAAAATCTCTTCCACTTGTACGCATAAGAGGTCCTAGTGGAAGGTCTCTTGGTTTCCTTCAGTATGTCCATACAATCTGCAGGGAGATTCAAATGGCCATATTGCACTATCTCAGGAGCCATGCTGCCAAACTCAAAGACGAGAGGTTGGGGTGCACCATCTGCCCCCCGAACTTCGTGAGAAGGTCCTGCCGGCACGGCAGCCGAATGTGAGGAAGGAGGGACCGGTGAAGCAGGTCCGTGAACCACCACTGCCTGGGCCATTCCGGGGCAATCAGGATCATCCGCGCCCTGGACTGGGCTAGTTTGATGAGCACCGCCGGAATCAGGGGAATGGGTGGAAAAGCGTACAGAAAGCTGTTCGACCAGTCGATCCATAGCGCATTCCCCAGCGTTCCCTGCTGGTAAAACCTGGATGCGAAGTTTCGGCATTTGCTGTTTTCGGCGGTGGCGAACAGATCCACGTCTGGAGTGCCCGACCTGTCGAAGACGTCTCCGAGTACTTCGTCGTTTATGACCCATTCGTGGTTTTCCTGGATCAGCCTGCTCAGTGCGTCCGCCTGAACATTCTGCACACCTGGTAGATGAGTAGCGGTTATCGTCAGTCCTCTGGCAAGAAGCCAGTGCCAGATCGCGACAGGGTGCGCGATCTCGAGTCCCCCTGCTTGTTGAGGTAATACATTGTGGTCGTATTGTCCGTCTGTACAAGCAGAGAGTTGGTCTGGAAGGACGAATGAAAGGCCTTCAGTGCCAAGTGAACCGCTCTGAGTTGCAAGAAATTGATATGACACGTGGACTCCGTTGGGGACCACGTTCCTTGTATCTGTAACTCTCTGGAATGCGCTCCCCAGCCGTGGAGAGAAGCATCCGTCACGATCGTCTGAGTGGGAATGTCCTTGTGTAAGGGAACCCCCTTGAGGAGATTCTCCGCTGAACACCAACATTTCAGAGACTGTAGAGCATGCAGAGACAGTCGTATCTTGTCGTCCCAGTTTCCTCTCCTCTGGTCCCACTGATCCGCCAGACACTCCTGCAGCGGTCTCATGTGCAGCCGTGCATGTGGTGTGAGGAAGATACAGGAGGCCATCAACCCCAGTAGAGAAGACACCGTCCTCGCTGTCGTAGATGGAGCGGTCATAAGAGCCTGAGCCTTCCGAAGGAGTGATAAACGTCTTTCCTCTGAAGGAGACACGCTTGCAGACAGCGTATTGATGGATGGTCCCAAGTACTGTAGGCATTGGACCGGAGTCGGACAGACTTGGACATGTTGATGTGCCACCCCAGCTTGTTCAAGAGAATGGACGTCTTCTGGAAGTGCGCTTGCGCTTCCGCGAAGAAGTATGCCTTGATCAACCAATCGTCCAGGTACGGATAGACAAACACCTTGTTCTTTCTCAGGTGTGCCGCTACCACTGCCATGCATTTGGAAAAGGTCCTGGGCACTGACTTCAGCCCGAACGACAACACTGTGTATTGATAGTGATTGGTGCCGACTTGGAATCGCAGGAACTTCCAGTGTTTCTGAGCAATGGGCACTTGGAAGTATGCATTTTGTAGATCTATCGCGCACAGCCAGTCTCCCCTTTGCAGTTGAGGGTAAATCTGGTGTAAGGACAGCATGCAAAACTTTTCTCTGCGAATCCACGTGTTTGCTTGTCGCAAATCCAGAATAGGCCTGAACTCGTTCTTGACCTTTTTTCGGACTAGAAAGAACCGTGAGTATAGACCTCTTCCCCTTTGGGACAGAGGGACGTTTTCTATCGCCCTTTTCCTTAACAGGGTATCGGCCTCCGCCTGGAGCTCGCCAGGCTGAAACTGCAAGCAAACCGGTGGTATTGCTGGAGGCGGGCTGATGAACCGAAGACTGTACCCATTGCAAACAATATTCAGCACCCACTTGTCCTGAGTACATTTTTCTCCACTCTGCCAGAAAATATTGAACGCTTCCCCCCACCGGAGCGGGCAACGGATGACGGGGAAGTAATCGCTCAGGGCCTAGACCCGGCCGGGCCTTTGGTCGCGGCGGCAGACTGCTGCCCACCCCTGCCCCTCTGACGTTTCTGGAAGGGCTTCCTCTGGAACTGTTGCTGCTGTTGCTGCTGTCCAGACTGTTGACCTCGCCCCCTGCCCTGCGCCCCGTACCGTCTCTGGAACGGGCGGTAGTTCTTCTTCTGGTCCTTGGGCTTCTCCAAGCCCACAGCCGTTAGAGTCTCGGCCTCCGCCTTCATGCGGGCCATCTCATCGTCGGCGTGTTTCCCGAATAGGGCAGGTTGGCCACCCTCTGATGGGCTTCAGGCTTCAGTGACGTCAATCTGAGCCAAGCGTGCCGCCTCTGATTAACTCCATGGCAGTACCCGTGGGCTGCCAGGAGCGACGTGTCTGCAGCTGCGCTGATCAGCTGGTTTGACACCAGCAATCCCTCATTCAGGATCTCCATAAAATCCTCCTTCTTCTCCCGTGGGAGGAGGTCGGCGAACAGTTGGAGGGACTCCCACAGCGCCCGATCATAGCGCCCCAACAGCGCAGATGCACTGGCAGCCTTCATGGAGGTAGCGGCCATCCCGCACACCTTCCTGCCCGCCGAGTCCAACCAGCGACTCTCCTTGTCCGGAGGCACATTGGAGGACGGGGTGGTGGCGTGTTGCTTCCTCGCCGCGGTCACAATTACGGAATACGGGGTTGGATCCAATCGGAGGAAAGCCGGGTCCGCCTCCGGAGCTTTGTACTTCTTTTGTAGCCTGGAGGGGGCTGCTTTTGTCACCGCCGGAGTGAGGGAGAGCTCCATGGCAGGCTCCACTAATCCAGGCACCAAGGGCAACAGGGGCCTAGATAGGTGCTTCTTGTGGAGAGTCTCAAATATTACAGAGGTCGTAGGCGTGGGCACAGTCAGTTGGTTGCCCAGCTTGCTCGCACCCCTCAACAAGACTTCCTGAAAGGAGACCACATAGTCCACAGGGGATACCCTCGTCCGAGGGGATTCCGATAGCATTGGAGAATAATCCCTTGCGCTGGACGAATCCGTGATGTACTTAGACCGACCCTTCCGACGGTGTTGTCTGGATCTCGTCGAGGAGCGACGGCGACTCCTTGATCTCCCTCTCCGTCCGGAGCGAGACCTGGGTCTTCTAGGCCTTGGGCGTTCCGCGGACGCTTGCGGCGGAGCCTGCGGTGGTGGCCTGACCGGGGACCTCGGCCGAGGTGCCCCCTTAGGCGGCGTAGGGAGGTGCGTCAGTGACACCGACCTCGGAGGCCGTGGTGGTGCATGTGGAGGAACAGGAGGAGGTGGTGGCGGAGGAGTGCGGGGAAGCGGCTCCTTCGGCAGTGGAGGAGGAGGAGTAGGAGACTTCGGCTTGGGAGGAGAGTAAACCACAGAGTACACCGAGCCCGGTGACTCCCTCATCTTCTTCCGCGGTGTAGGCGATCGAGAGGCAGCGCCCCCTGTTGGTGACCGGCGTCGCCGTCATGCCCCCGAGGATCTGGAAGGACTCCTGGCTCCAGAACGCCTCCTGGAGGATGACCTCTTCCTCTTAGGCGCCGAGCACCTCTTCGGCGTCGAAGAACGCCTCCTCGACGCCAATGAACGCCGTCTCGGCGTCGAAGACCTATGCCTCGACGGCGGGCTTCGCCGCCTCAACGCCGAAGATCTGCGCCTCGACGGCGAACGCCTCCTTCTCGACGCTGAACGCCGAGTCGACGTCGAGGGCGAACGGCGGTGTCGCCTCGACGGCGAGCGCCGAGTCGACGCCGAGGGCGAACGGCGGTGTCACCTCGACGGCGAGCGCCGACGCCGTCTGGAATCCTCACGACGTTGAAGTGTCGACGTCGATGATGATGACGTCGATGAAGATGACGTCGATGAAGATGACGTCTTCGGCGGCGACCTCAATGGCGGCCTCGTCAGTCCCCTCGACGCGAACGTCGACGTCGCCTCGAGCCAGAGCCCTGGGGAGATGGGGAGCAGATCGCCGTCATGCCTCTCGACGCCGTCGTCGTGGTATCGACGTCGATGGAGAACGGCGACGCTTTCTGGCCTTCTTGACACTGGGGAGCCCCCCAGAGGCCTCAGCATGGGCAGAGGAAGCAGATCCAGCCTGCCCAGACCCACCTTAACTCTGCAGCCTTCTTTCTTCCAGTCCTTGGAGCCTGATCTTCTTTCTGTCTCTCAGGGTCCTGGAAGAGAAGGTCTGACAAATCTCACACTTCTCAGGGAGATGAGTAGAAGGGAGGCACAGGATACACACAGAGTGTGGGTCCGACTTGGCCTTCTTCCTCGAGCACTCCGGGCATTTATCAAATAATGCAGGCATTTTTGATAAAAGAACTGCTCAGAACACTAGAAGAGGAAGAGGGCACCAACACATGTCTAGTGTAAACACTCACACACTTTAAAAGTGCAAAAATTCTATAATAAACCCCAAAAAAGGGATAGCTCAATGCTCCAGGGTCCTGCTAGCAGGAGCCGGAAAAAAGAACTGAAAGTAAATGGGACCTGCTGGGCATTCTGGGATACTGGGAAAGTTCTAGAAAGTTGTCTTAAAGGCACGGTATCCCTTTTTGAGCCACATAATAGCAGCATATGGGGCTTGTCTGTCCTCCCCTTCTTCTCTGTCATTCCTGAGGCTTTATTGGTAAAAGGGGAAGTTTTTCTCTGTGAAGAAAACTTGACAAGCTGTGCTGGTTGTGGTTTTGGTGGAAGGTCTAGTTGAAGTACTGGACAGTGTAGCCTGTGGATATAGGCTACATTATATGTCTTTAAATTCTCTCTTAAGTGTCTTTGCAGGACTGCAATTTTAGACAGGTTAAGAGATTATTTTTGATTGCTCCGGGGTCCACGCTCATGAGCGGGACTATTCACTAGATTACGACTATACACAGAGATCCCCTACTACAGAAGCAGGGATATTAAAGCCTCAGTATACCAAGGTGGAAGCCATACAAAATATCGCCAGACCAACCACCAAGAAGGATGTACGGGCATTCCATGGCTTAGTAGGTTATTACAGACGTTTTATCCCAAACTTCTCATCCCTAGCATGCCCTCTCACGGACTTGTTATCCCACTGATATCCTAACAAACAGGTAGAGTGGACTGCTAACCAAGAACAAAGCTTCCAGTCCCTGAAATCCCTATTATGCCAGGGCCCTGTGTTAATGTATCCCAATTTTGAGAAACCGTTTGTCTTACAAACAGACTCTTTTGACCGAGGCCTAGGGGCCATCCTATCACAACCCGACCAACAGGGAGATTTACTACCCGTCCTGTATCTCAGCCGTAAGCTGTTTCCCCGAGAAACCCACTACGCTACCATGGAAAAAGAAGGTTTAGCCATTAAGTGGGCTATGGAAGCCATACAGTATTACCTATTAGGACGTACTTTATTTCTAGTCACTGACCATGCACCTTTCACATGGTTCGCCACTCACAAAGACACAAACCCCAAGATACTCGGTTGGTTCGTTTCTTTACAGCCCTTTTCTTTTCAGACTCTCCATGCACGGGCTCAAGGGAATGTGGACTTTTTGTCTCGATATCTAATGACTACATGGCCCTATCGTCCATGCTTGGAGGGAAGGCATTGGCCCTGGAGGGCCGTGGCCACAGGCAAGCACCTTTCTTTTCATATTTTTCCACGGTGTGGTGGAGGTTGGGGCGGTGAAGGACACCTGTATGTGCATGTGCACCCAGCCACCTATTCCCTCCACGTGATTTCTCTGACAGCCTACACAACACAGCCCTTTGTAACAAAACCAACCCCAGGTAACGCCACATTGACTACCTCGGCCCTTACATATTTGAACACTGTCTGTCCTTTCCTTCGAGGGCCCGACGTACTGACCGCTCCCTACATTCAGTGGGGTTGGAAGAAGAGAACGCGAGGATGTCTCCTAGCAAGACAGAGGGAGGGAGAGACTGACCCAGGAATCTAGAGACTAAGGACAAGGAGTCCTCCAGTTTATTTGAATCATTGACTTTCATGGACCTTTTGTTTCACTTCCACATATTTCTTTTTGTTTAATCATTAAAAACCCCTATATAACCATCCCTGACTCTCTGTTTTATATGACCACGCGCCCACACTTAGGGGCATATTATCAAGGGGGTTTATCTCCGCTTTTTTGGCTTTAAAAGCCAAGAAAGCAGAGATAAAATTATCTCCCTATTACTTAGCTGTCACTAACACCAGTTAGCGACAGCTAGTAGGAGATAGCGACCATCTTGGGCCCCACTTTGCATGTCAGTGATATTTATCACTAATGACATGCAAAGTGGGCGTGCCAAGATGTTAGCGACTGGAAACAGTTGCTAACATCGCTATCTCCTATTACCAACTTTTGGAGATATTCACGCTTAGCGAGAATATCTCCAAAAGTTGGTAATAGGAGATAGCGATGTTAGCAACTGTTTCCAGTCGCTAACATCTTGGCACGCCCACTTTGCATGTCATTAGTGATAAATATCACTGACATGCAAAGTGGGGCCCAAGATGGTCGCTATCTCCTACTAGCTGTCGCTAACTGGTGTTAGTGACAGCTAAGTAATAGGGAGATAATTTTATCTCTGCTTTCTTGGCTTTTAAAGCCAAAAAAGCGGAGATAAACCCCCTTGATAATATGCCCCTAAGTGTGGGCGCGTGGTCATATAAAACAGAGAGTCAGGGATGGTTATATAGGGGTTTTTAATGATTAAACAAAAAGAAATATGTGGAAGTGAAACAAAAGGTCCATGAAAGTCAATGATTCAAATAAACTGGAGGACTCCTTGTCCTTAGTCTCTAGATTCCTGGGTCAGTCTCTCCCTCCCTCTGTCTTGCTAGGAGACATCCTCGCGTTCTCTTCTTCCAACCCCACTGAATGTAGGGAGCGGTCAGTACGTCGGGCCCTCGAAGGAAAGGACAGACAGTGTTCAAATATGTAAGGGCCGAGGTAGTCAATGTGGCGTTACCTGGGGTTGGTTTTGTTACAAAGGGCTGTGTTGTGTAGGCTGTCAGAGAAATCACGTGGAGGGAATAGGTGGCTGGGTGCACATGCACATACAGGTGTCCTTCACCGCCCCAACCTCCACCACACCGTGGAAAAATATGAAAAGAAAGGTGCTTGCCTGTGGCCACGGCCCTCCAGGGCCAATGCCTTCCCTCCAAGCATGGACGATAGGGCCATGTAGTCATTAGATATCGAGACAAAAAGTCCACATTCCCTTGAGCCCGTGCATGGAGAGTCTGAAAAGAAAAGGGCTGTAAAGAAACGAACCAACCGAGTATCTTGGGGTTTGTGTCTTTGTGAGTGGCGAACCATGTGAAAGGTGCATGGTCAGTGACTAGAAATAAAGTACGTCCTAATAGGTAATACTGTATGGCTTCCATAGCCCACTTAATGGCTAAACCTAAGCGCGAATATCTCCAAAAACTAACACCTGCCCTGAGCAGTTCTTAGCCATGTTATCCAATGGGAGGTGGATAACATGGCTAAGAGCATTAGCTCGGTAATGCATGAATATCGCTGACTTTTCAGCGATATTCATGCATTGCGGTCGTTTTTTATCGCATTTGCGATAAACCTTGATAATAGCAAGGTTTATCTGCGATAATTTCTGATGATGCTTAGCGTTAAAAAATTTGTTGCTAAGCATCGTTAGCGATAAATATCGCTTAACGTTGGTAATATGCCCCTTAGTGACCAGTCTTTCTTAAAAGGTTTTGTCTTGCTGAAAAATGGCAAGCTTATTCTTCACTATCAGACTTTGTGGTGCTGCGTTTTCCCTTAGATACTCATAATACCATGTATCATTGTTTTAATCTGTGTTTTTCATTGTTCTCAATTCATCCCAGTTTTGCGCATGGTCCTGTGTCTGTATTACTGATTCCTTCAAAAGGGGTTGTGGATGCCAGAATCTGTCCTACTTCCTCAGCTGTGAAGGTTAAGACTGCAATCTCTGCCATTTTGAAGATAGTGTTACTGAATGTCCTACTGTGGAAACTTGGCAGGGATCACTGTTAGCATGAGCTGAAACCATTTTGTTTGTGGCATCCATTTTAGTTACTTTGCACGATCCAGATACACTGAGGAACCTATAAAGTATTCCACAAGAGGAACTGGAATGACAGGATAGATAAAGACATAAAGAACAGGAGGGATACAAAGGGTAGAAAAGTACCCATCAGCCCACTCACTAGTGGAACTTCGTCATCTGGGATTTTATGCTTGAAAAATTGGTGTCCAAAAAGCACTTCCTCAAGAAGACATTGAGGCTAGCCTAGGACCCAATAGTTGAACCTTCAACCAGAGCAAATGACAGAGTTTGAGGCTGATAGGGCTTAGTTGCAGTGCTCAAAGAAAATATATAAGAATATGTGAAACAAAAGGATAATGATCCCAGTGAGTTAAAAATGCCTATCTTGATGTCAAAAAGGAAACTTTATTGAATGTGTCCATCAAGATGGTATGATTAAAAAACAGAGTGATAGTAGCAAAAAAGATGGTTTGCTAATTACCATAGATGTTCTCTGGTCAACATGTTTCAGCCTTGAGAGGCTTTCGTCAGGACCTATGAATCACTACTGCAACACTTACTTCATGTGCTGTGAAAGACAGACTACAGACATTCTCATGGGTGGTCCGCAGGAACTGCTCAGACAAGAAGGATTTTCAGTCCGAAGCGAAAGATCTATCAATGAAACTGCTCACACGGAGATATCCAGACACACTGATCAGAAAGTCCAAAAAGCGGGCAGAAAACAACCATCGAGAGGCCCTGCTAGGACCCCCAGTCAGCAAACCGCCTCTGGAAAGACTGGCATGTGTGACCACCTTCAACACCTCGTCCTCTAAGATTAAAAAAATAATAAGACAAAGATGGCGCATTCTGAACAGCACCGGAGAAAACATCCCTTTGCCGCTTTTCTCGTTTAAAAGAGGAAGCAACATCAAAGACGAACTGGTCCATACTAGACCACGACTAACTCCTGAGGTACCCATTTCTACTCTGTGGAATCTCCCTCCAGTTCAGGGACACTATCCCTGCGGGAACTGTTCAGTCTGTCCTCAGACAAAGAAAACTCTGAATGTTGACATTGGTACTATCAAACCATGGGTATTAAAACGCCACACCAACTGTAACAGTGAGAGAGTTATTTACTTAATCACCTGCCCATGTAGTCTGAGATACGTAGGGATGACGACGAGGAAGATCAAGCTACGTATACAAGAACACAAGAGCACGATCAGGCGTAACAAACAAGCAACTCGTCTCACCTCCCACTTTCTCACTGCAAAACACCAACCAGATGAATTACAATGGGTGGTGTTAGAACAACCTTACGTACCCCAGCACATCACAGATGTTTCCCAGTTCCTACTAAGGAAAGAACAAAGATGGGTCTACAAATTAAAATGTGACTCAGAGGGATTGAATGATGATATTCCGTGGTTACAGCTGTGAACGTACTGGCTGCAGGACCTATTTCTTGTCTGGAAATGCTTAAATTGAAGGCCTGTTTAGACATTAGTGTTGCCCACAAAAAGTGCAGCCTCATGTCTGTTTGCTGACGAGTCATTGAGGGTTTCTCACGGTTTCATAAGACCAACTAGGAATGCACCGTATGTTTCTCTCCGGTGGGCATTCATTATCACCCTTGGTTCACCATATAAGATATTTTCCACACTATGAATGAATGGTGTCTCGATGACACACGAAATGACTGAGACTGTTTATAGAGGGATGTATATATAGAAGTGAGCAACAGGACCACAGGACTGACCCGGTTTTTCATGTCTAAGAACAGTCAATTTACGCCACCTTGGCTGCCGTCCACTAAGTACATACCACACTACGAGCATACGATATCTTTATAAACAGACGAGATGACTGTTTGTCTGTACAAAACAAAGAACAACACCATTGTCAACCATTTCGTAATTTTTTCTTTCTTTGCACACCAAAAACGAACGATATAATTGGTTTATACATTGAAAAACGTTCAGTTGTAGTGCAGAGTATACGCCTTTTAGCGAGAGTCTATTGGAGGTTGCTATAACTTCCGGTCGGTTTTCAGGGACCAATCAGGTCCGTACTGCTCCATGCTCTCAGAGCGGTCCGCTCAGTGCGGGCTGCTCTTTGAAACAGGAAACAGTACGCGACTTAACATTAGCATGCGGAGCTTGCCATTTGAAAACATAGGATAGGTCGACGTAAGAACGTCGGGTAGAACCTATCAGAACGCAGGGAAGACGTGTCTCTCTCTGGTCT
Organism: Lissotriton helveticus; assembly: GCF_964261635.1. Classification (NCBI taxonomy): domain Eukaryota; kingdom Metazoa; phylum Chordata; class Amphibia; order Caudata; family Salamandridae; genus Lissotriton; species Lissotriton helveticus. Next base: position 1,877,900,518 of record NC_136059.1, read on the forward strand.
GCCCATTCACTTTTTAATCTTACGACCCGTACCGGAACACTACCTCCCCCTCGGCTCAGAATAAGCACGAGGTAACGACGGAGAGGTAGGTGTCCTTTAAGCTGCGGTATCCACTTGGTCTTGTCTAAAGGATTGGGGTAATCGGATGTGTTACACGAGGAGCGCATCATCCTCAGTGATGACAGCGCTTTACCGCGCCGGTCTCTCTGGTTACCAATAGCTTATTTAAATAGGCTATCTTGATTTATTTAAAGGTGCATGGAACTAGTATGTTGAGGGTCACTACTGGTAACAATGCACCTAGGGTAACATGTGCTATTCATGTTTTTTCAAGTAAGAATGTAAATATACTTTCCTCAAAGTCACCTGACCGGACATAGATGTTTTTTGAATGATGAAATCTTTCTGAAGTATACATCTCTTTTCCTACGGCTACCTAAGTCACCTACCCATATCTAATCTGGAATATATTTGGACACATTGTTTATAAGATGAACTGAAATACATTATTTTAAATGAATTCTTTTTAGTGTGTGGCCTCCTTTAGCCTGAGCCGCCGCCAGGTGAGGTGAGGTTCTTCATCCCAAAAATTTGGGTAAGTTGTTAAAAAGCATCAATACTACAAGCGAAACCGCTTGTCCTAATGCGCACAGTTGCTTTACCTGCTGGGTTGCTACTGTTTAGATATTCAATCCTCTTTAACAGACAATGTCTGACAATACGTTATTCAATCAACATTTGCAAAGCAAAAAATCTTTTCAAAAAAACTTTACTGTTCATTGCTAAATACTTTAGATGACAGAATTCACATTTATACACCAATTGTAAACATCATTGGGTTACATTATCACTTTCTCAATTATTACTTGAAATACATATACATTTCTTTGTAGTGCCCTATGCATTTCGGGCCCTTGGCCCTTCTTCGGGGGCAGAATCTGCAAAAAATCAATAACAATTGCATTGTGCTTAGTTTGTTCAATCTCTGTGAGGGATTAACAGTCATGTGAACTAATACAGTCCTTACTCCTAAGTGCCATAACATTTATTCATGCCAAGTTGTCAATCCTAGTGTTGACTGTGACAAAGTGAAAAGTTAGAAAAAGTGATACTATGAGAGACTAAACGGAAACCAAAGCAAGTAAGGTGAAAAAGTGAAAACAGATAACGTGAGTAGAATGAAATGCCTATGCTCAAAACGCCTAGTGCCAATCTGTGAGGCGACCAATATTTTTAACCCAAAGGTGAAGAACGATCTTGAGGTTCAGGGTCACTGACCTTAAAATAATACGTTTCTACATAGGGTTGTTGCATGGAACATTCTTCAATATCCTGTTTCACTGCTAGAAAAATGCGGGGTAAAAATATTTTTCAGAACATTGCGTCTTACTTGATACTCAACGTTAGACGTCAAACAGTAAAAAATCCTACCTCGCCGAGTTGCCGAGAAATCGTCACGTGGGGGTCAGTGGATAGAAAATTCAGTCGTGTGAATTCTTGGCTCTAAGAATATAAACCGAACGGGGCTGTTTAGTACTTTTACATGGAACCATGCAGAAGAGCAAACAAGGCTCTTGTGGTTAATGAAAAAAAGATTTACCTTACGCTAGTTCAAGGTCCGCTGTAACACTTCCCAAGGGAGTTCCGACTTGCCTCTAGAGTGCAAGATGCCGCGCATGCGTCTAGTGGACTTAAAAAGAATGGTTCTAAAAGACGGACTATGTTTGTATGTTTCCCGGTGGGTTACGAAATGATGGCGGCCATTATTAAAAGACTAAAGTGCTGAGAGTATAGGTAACGAAAAGGTTTCTAAAGTGATACGAAATAGAAATAGAAAAGGGTCAATGTGTGTATAAAAAAATTAACAACATGATATATGACATTGCTGTTCCGGAAAAAGAATAATATTAATATTACATATGTTTTTACATAACACGTATATACAAATATACATTTAATTCATTACTGAACAAAGTACTGAACTCTAGGATTGCACACAAGCGCCACCTGGGGCATGATCACAAATAACACCCTAGATCTGCTCTATCATTGATCCCTTTTGGATCCTGTGTGTCTAATCTTTTTATCCAAAATGTTTCGCGTTGGAGTAATTTTTTGGTAATGTCCTTCCCAGGAGTGGATTTGACTACTTCGAGGACCTGGAACTTAAGCTGTGCTATCGTGTGTCTATTTGTGGTCCAATGTGTTGCCAGACTGCTGTTAGGGTTGTTGTTACGAATAGTGCTTTTGTGCTCTGATATTCGTGTCTTGATTTTACGTTCGGTCTTGCCTACATATAAGAGGCCACATGGGCATTTTATGGCATAGATAAGATGAGTTGAGTTACAATCTGCGTTGTGTTTGGTTTTGAAGGTTTCTCCCGTGTAAGGATGTTTAATGTTATCACTCACTATGACGTTGTTACACTGAACACAGTTCTGACATTTTCTGGTGCCACGGTATACTTCTTGAGTGCTCACTGTAGGTGCTTTCAACATCTCTTTGACATTTCTAGACCTTTTATAGGCAAAGATCGGTCTGTCTTTGAACAACCCTTGAAAGTCGTTTTCATTGCTGAGCAGATCCCAGTGTTGAGTGATACTCTTTTTAATTTCTCTTGAACTAGTCGAATATTTGGAAACAAATACTTGACGACTCGTCTCACTTTTCGATTTGGATACAAGCAGTGACACCCGATCTTTTTCTGCTACTTTCAGTTTGGTGTTGTCTAAAAGAGACTGTGGGTAATTCTTCTCCAAATATTTGTCAGAGATAATTCCAATGTTCCGTTCAAGTGTATCAGTTTCTGTGCATATCCTTTTTGCTCTCAACATCTGTGAGTATGGTAAGTTTACGATCAAATTTTTTGGATGAAAGCTATTAAACATTAACGCTGTGTTTTTGTCTGTAGCTTTATGGTATATCTCAGTTCGGATTTCATGATCTTCTAATTTCACTAATACATCCAGAAAAGAAATTTCTCTGGACTCTATTGTACTGGTGAACTGGAGGTGTTCATCAAATGTATTTAGTTGGGTTATTTTCTGTTCAAGCTTTTCCCTGGTATTCTGCCATATGAGGAAAATGTCGTCTATGTATCGACGATACATGAGTATGTTGTCATGCCATTCAGGATCATTCAATAGGTGCTCTTCCTCAAATTTCGCCATATAAGTGTTGGCATAGGCCGGTGCTCCTGAAAAACCCATTGATGTCCCTTTGTTCTGTAAAAAGAACTCGTTTTTGTATTTGAAGTATCCATGGTGGAGACAAAAGTGTAGTAATTCAAGTAAGAATACCTTGTCGGCTCTTATTGTTTCTTGTTTCAAGAGGGCCCATTCGACAGCTTCAATTCCCCCTCCATGGGGAATAGATGTATATAAGGCTTTTACATCGAGAGTGCATAGTAAAAGTCCTTCTTTGAATTGGACTGTAGTCAGTTTTTGTAGGAAATGTGTTGTATCCTTGGTGTATGAGTACCAAGTTTGTACAAACGGTTGCAAAAAATGGTCGAGGTATTTTCCCAGGGGTTCGAAGATCGTTCCACATCCTGCTACTATTGGGCGAAAGGGAGGTTTCTGAAGGTCTTTATGAAGCTTGGGTAGCATGTATATGTGAGGTTGTTTAGGGTACTGTACTGTAAGAAATTGTCTTGTCTTCATGGAGATCCATTTCATGTTCTCTGCATGGTCTAACAGTTGGTTCAAAGTCTTTATCAGATCATCTGTCGGATCTTTGTCCAATTTAAGATAAATTTCGGTGTCATTGATGTGAGCTTGCACGCTCGCTTCATAGAATAGCTGATCCATGATCACAATGGCGCCGCCTTTATCAGCTCTCTCAATATGAATATGGGGATTTGCAGCCAGTTCTTTCAATGCTTGTTTTTCATGTATCGAAAAGTTTGTAGTTCTTTTTTTCGAGATGTTAATTTTCTTAATGTCGTTCAGTACTAACTTCTCGAATGCATCCAGGATCTTGTGTGACGTTGGGGCCACGAAAGAAGACTTGGGTCTAAACTCCTCAAGTTCGGTGTCAGTTGAGGTGGTTCCAGTGTCTGGAATATTTTTGAAAAAGTATTTCAAGCGCAAGATTCTCATGAACTTGAAGAAATCAATTTCTGTCTCAAGTTGATTGGTGTTGTAAGTGGGCACAAAATTGAAACCTTTATTAAGTACTTTGACTTGCTGGTCAGTGATGGCTTGAGCTGAAATATTCACGACTATGTTTGTTTTGTGCTCCTCAGATTTGGTTTTGTGGTTTCTTTTGCCTCTCCGGGTTTTCCTTTTTGTCTGCCTGGTGGTTGGCTTGTATCCCCGTCCTGTGGAGAAAAAGACGTTTTGGCGCCTGTCGCTCCTCCAGTGCTTGCTTCACCTGATGTTCCTGCAGCTGTTTGTATGGTAGGAGGTGTTCTATTCGGATTTGTCTCACTCTCGGAGGTTACACTTTCTTGGGATGAAGTGTTGGTGGTCTTTTTAAAGTATGATCTCCTTTGGGCATATACTTCAGCCCAAGTGTATACTTCGTTCAACTTGTAGTCCAGGGTGTCTCGTTTATATTTCCTAAGTTTGCCCTCTTGTATATCTTTAGTATAAACATCTAGCTTTTTGTTCATTTCTTCCAAAAATTTGGTCCAATCTGTTGAATCCATGCGGCTTTCTAAATCAGCTTCTATTAGGTCAATCTCCTCTGTGATTTCTTTTATCACTACTGCTAGTTCTTCTATCAATAGTAATAGTAGATCAAGAGAACATTTATTAAGTACAGCGTACCACTTGTCCATAAAGTCCTTTTTCATGTGGAATCTAAATAACATCGGTTTTATTGGCATCCTTAATCCTCTCGGGATCCTTTTAGCTCGGTGATACTGCACCAGGGTCGATGCATGCAGTCGTTGGTTCAGACGTCTTTTAGTAAGGAATTCTAATTGTTTAAGTTGTTGTGGAAGACTGCTTCCCTGCACATTAAAAGAACGTACATCCTGTATTAATGAGTATATCTCGTTAGCTTGTTCATTTGTGAAAGCCAATGTACTGGCCCTATTATCTGTAAGCCCTGTGATGGCGTCGAATGACATTTTATCTGAGGGTGCTCCTGCCTAGAGGACAAACTACTAGATAAATTAAAGAATAGGCTGGGCACACCGTATTTAACTGTACACTATAATTTTCAATGTTTACTCTATTTATTACATGCGTGCTGCTTAGGTAGGCACAATGTCCGTAATGTGCTTAATCAGTAAACATCAATACTACAAGCGAAACCGCTTGTCCTAATGCGCACAGTTGCTTTACCTGCTGGGTTGCTACTGTTTAGATATTCAATCCTCTTTAACAGACAATGTCTGACAATACGTTATTCAATCAACATTTGCAAAGCAAAAAATCTTTTGTGATTAAGCACATTACGGACATTGTGCCTACCTAAGCAGCACGCATGTAATAAATAGAGTAAACATTGAAAATTATAGTGTACAGTTAAATACGGTGTGCCCAGCCTATTCTTTAATTTATCAAGTTGTTAAAAAGAACATACTGTACAAATCAAGATATATGCACATAATTGTTGCTATAATGACCATAACTTTTTGTTGTGTGGTCTGCTTTGTGTTTTCTTTTCTTTTCTCTTTTCATATCTTTTGACAGGAGGGGATACACCACCCATGACAATGTCTGTAGTCTGTCTTTCACAGCACATGAAGTAAGTGTTGCAGTAGTGATTCATAGGTCCTGACGAAAGCCTCTCAAGGCTGAAACATGTTGACCAGAGAACATCTATGGTAATTAGCAAACCATCTTTTTTGCTACTATCACTCTGTTTTTTAATCATACCATCTTGATGGACACATTCAATAAAGTTTCCTTTTTGACATCAAGATAGGCATTTTTAACTCACTGGGATCATTATCCTTTTGTTTCACATATTCTTATATATTTTCTTTGAGCACTGCAACTAAGCCCTATCAGCCTCAAACTCTGTCATTTGCTCTGGTTGAAGGTTCAACTATTTGGTCCTAGGCTAGCCTCAATGTCTTCTTGAGGAAGTGCTTTTTGGACACCAATTTTTCAAGCATAAAATCCCAGATGACGAAGTTCCACTAGTGAGTGGGCTGATGGGTACTTTTCTACCCTTTGCATCCCTCCTGTTCTTTATGTCTTTATCTATCCTGTCATTCCAGTTCCTCTTGTGGAATACTTTATAGGTTCCTCAGTGTATCTGGATCGTGCAAAGACCTGTGGCGTCTCTCGTGTGTTAAGAATGTATAGTTGGGGGACAAGATGCCAGTAGGTCTATAAACTATCTCCCCTCGGGCCCTTCTCCACTCTGTAGTTTTATGTGATCCATTTTAGTTAGCCATGTGTTTGCCATGTGCTTCCCCGCCTTCACTGTTGCTTGCTTTTCTATTACGCCCGAGTCATCATCTATATTGAGCTCCTGCAGCACTGAGCCTGAGCACTGTACATGCTCAGAGAGGCCTTTGTTGCTGGGATGC